>NC_140938.1:15007318-15625953 GCF_014529385.1 Adiantum capillus-veneris
CAACCGGAGGAGACAATAAAAGAGGCAAGTCAGCCTGTGGAACAGCCAAAAGAGCCTATGGCTGAAACCGAAGATGAGGAAAGCAGGCCTATAGATGAGCAAAAGGATATGGATGAGGAAAGCAGGCCTCGGGACGAGCAAAATGATATGGATCAGGAAAGGATGTATGAGGCAAGCCGATCAACCTTGAATCAGGCAGAAAGGGCCATGGGGGAGACCCCTGATGAAGATTTGAATGATGACTATGAAGATAAAGCGGAGGAGAGCAACAATGACATGAACACTACAGAGACCCAGTATGGACCCTTGCTACCTGTAGATACGGTTGTTCCGGTAATGTCTATTCAAGTATGGCAAAATATGTTCAGCTTCTAACTACTTATATGTACTTGTCAACTTTTACAGAGGTTGATTATCTTGGACGTCAATGGATTGCTGCTGATGCGGGTGCCTCTCGGTGACAGAGGACCCTTTGAGGATTTGCAAACGTTTCGGATGGGAACTTGTCGAGTCGTGGTTCGTCCAGGAACCAAGGAGTTTATTGAGTTTCTTCTTCCACGCTTCAGAGTTGGCATATGGTCTTCAATGCAAAGGCAAAACTTATCGCCACTGGTTGCAATAGTTTGCAGTGTATGCCAAGCTTACACGTCAGATTTTGCCTTTTTGTATGATCAAAGAAAATGCGTTACTGTTGAGGGCCACTACCACCCTAAAAAACCAGGATTACCTCTTTTGTACAAACCGTTTAGCCAAATCGGTGTACCCTTTGATGCAACTAATACACTACTAATTGATGATACTCCCGAAAAGGGATAACTAAATCCGCCGGGAACAACTATCTCACCACCTTCTTTCGAGGGGCATTCCTTCGATTTTTACCTTGAAGACATTCTGATTCCATACTTACAGAAATTGTATCTCAGTCCATTGTTCACGGACGAGTTTGTACTTTCTAATGAATTAAGATGATTCTTCTATCTGTCTTTGTCTTGTCTAACATATATATATATATATATATATATAATATATAGACAGAGAGAGAGAGAGAGAGAGAGAGAGAGAGAGATTTGACGTGGTAAACAAATGTATTTCAAGCACACGTTTTCACAGGGCACAATTGAAAAATGAGATCAATAAACTTCATGTCTTGAAAGTCATTTGTATACACTTGGGTTTACAAGAATATCTGTTACATTGACACTACTTCAACCCGACCATCCAACTCTTTGCACAAAATATCTTTTTCTCTTCGCCGCATCACCTTACGGCCAGCTAAGAAAAAGGAAAAATCTGATAGTTCCTTGTCCATTGACTCTTCAATGATGTCATTTCGCAAATGCTGAAGACTGCATAGCTCCCTTATTGTAACCACCAATAGTAGGCCATTCTCTTTATCAATCACTTCCACATCCACAGTAGGATTATCTTCCAAACCTGCAGAAACTTGGTCCATAGGAATGTACTTACCGTTTAGCATTTGTGATCGCATATACCAAAATGAGAGTAATAGTGATTGGCTTGCAATCATGTACTTGACAACTAGAGTATCAAGCGCGACCTCGCACCATAAACCAATCTCTTCCTTTGCATACCATCCTTTGTCAAGAAGTTTGTCACAGGATGACTGCTGAAATGACTTGCACATGAACATAGTTTTTGTAACTCTGATGTTGTAGCTATGAAACAGCTCTATGAAGAGTGCAACAGGACAAAAGTTTGCAATTCGAACCAGTTTGGTAGGAACAGAGCTACGCAGAGACCTTTGTATATCCTTGTAGAGCTTACTTCGCATTGCCTCCACCATTGTTTCCACGGGAACTGGCCAGTCCACAGTGTTCCAATCGGTCGGTAGAGGTAGTTTCACCAACATGACATTCTTATTGCCTGAGCTGAGTTGGTAAAAGTGGTCATAAAAAAAGATTCCCTCATCAGCCAATCTTTTGCTGCTCCTCTCTGAATACTGTAGAGAACCAATATGGGCATGTACAACATGGAAGAGGCCTATTATGCACTCCACAGGCTCCCATTGCTCATAAGAAGAGGGATAAACATCTGCAATATATATAAGAAGAGTTAAACTAAGAGTATCAATAAGTACAAATGACAAATCTAATGTAATTGAGTTGTGAAGAGTAGAGACATTACTCATAACAAGCGGGAGAAACATTGCAAAATATATAAGAAAAGTTATAATGAGAGTATTAGTAAGTTCACATGTCAAGAGTACTTACAATTGCAACGTGGTTGATGTATATTTGATACATTTCCACCGTTTGCTATCACCTCTGGATGGGTAAACACATGCTGAACAAGAACTTCCTTTACAGATCTTTTGCCGATCTCAACTTTGAAATCCAACACCCTGGCCTTCCATGCTGAGCGGTAAACGTTGATACCACTAAACCTCTTGGGTCTTCTTGGTTGCATGAGGACCCATGAACCTTTGTTTATCCTTTGTCCAACCCATTGGTTGTCTGCACTTATTGAAGCTGGTATTGTAATTGAGGATATGCTACTACTTGGCCTTCTAGGCAAAGTGCCGTTGTTGTTTGTTGGTGTGAGAGACAGTAAACACCTTGAGGCTCTTGGGCGAGAAGACGTGGATGCCATAACTCTCAGAGAAAAGCTTTAGTGGAGGGAGATTCACTTTGAAAGCATTCTAATGGAGGGAAAGTGTTTTAAAATTCCAATATCTTGTGCGGGCTTAATGGTCACCCTCCAGTACGTTAATGACCATGAGAGAATATCAGAAGTGGGACCACACGCAAGCACCTAAAAGCTCGGTAAAAGTAAGGAAATTACTATGCTACAATCCTAGTTTCGTGAAAGTTTTATGCTATTTTCCTATTTTTTGAGTTTTTCCAGGTACTTTTCTACGTAACGTAGCCTTCATGCTCATTGGACGCGCTCTATTTTTCTCTCTCTTCATATGGCCCTCCAAATGACCTCCAAAATTTCCTAATGCATCATCTCTAGATACATATTCTCACAACCCTTTAGCAACCAAAAAAACATTTTCCTAAAAGACCAAAGAGAATTATTGGTACCATCCAGTTGATATTCAGATTTAAACCCACTAAAAATATCACGTTTTGTAGATCAAGCCATAATGTAGATGCACACAAGGTTAAGAGAATCTCCAAGACATTCAAAAATATCCTCTCTAATCTAAAGAAAACTCTGAACCAAATCTCAACACAAAGGTAATAGAAGGCTTCCCAAGAGAGTTGTTAACCTGAAGCAAATATATAGAAAACACACCCTCTTGTGTGTGGGAGGAGTCCATTGGCCACCTTGAGGCCAAGACTTTAAGAGTTTGTTCCCACATGTAATCACCATTTTTTGCGCCTAGCACTTCTTCTTTCCCTCTTTTGCTACCCACATGCTTCATCCCTTTCCTCAATCCCTGCACCAATGAGCTAACAGATGTGGCACTGATTGGAGAGGTCATGCCACCCATAGTTGAGGTCTTTGCCCAAATTCATATGGTGTCACTAGTTGTAGAGACATCACTCCATCAATATAGCATAGTTGTGTTATTTCTTTGATGGAACCATCATAATATCCGAGTGGATCTCCCTTGTTTGCAAATGGAGCACCCTCTCCAGAGTTGGCATGGAGGCACATTTTGACCCTATCTTCACTTTTGAGCCGTCTTCTTTGCCAATGGTTCACACACTTCGAATCTCAAGGGTCAAATATTGTGCAAGAATCATTGGAGAGACGTACTTCATTAACATCAATCTTGCTTCAAGCACTCAACTCCTTGAGCAATTGTTATGTTAGGCTCGTGCCATTGAGGCCTACGTTGCAGCTTAGATCCATAGTCCAAGGAGCAACGGGGCCACTATAGTAGTGATAAGCAATGTTAGGTGAGCGTACATCACATTATCTAGAAAAGTCTCTAAGCATACACTTGTTTCACATCACACAATCACAGCAGTAATTGCAAGTGCCTCCATGACATGTATTTCTTGAGGAACTTCTCGTGTGTTATTGATTCATCAACCATATTGCATGTCTGGTGCCTTAGGATATAGCGACTTGATTTGCGGCATGGTGAGGATCTTTGGGCAAGTAGTTGGCATGCTACTAGATGCTCACGCATTTTGAATCCTCACTTGAGAGAGATCATAGGTCAATTTTGGAAGGATAAGTATCGTGCCTTGCCAGACTTCAAAAAGAAAATCCCTAGCTGAAAGTAGTATATAGAGAATGGTGCTTGCATTTTTGAGATTGTGAAAACTAAGCTCTTCCATGCATTCCAAGATGTCCACATATATTTCACCATAGGTTTGTGCACCTTTCAAGCATGCAAGCCTTTGTATGTGCCCTTCATGCGCAAGCGAGAGTTTTGATGTTGCGGATATCATGTACAATTCCATATGATGCATGGCGTGATTTGTGCTCTATTGAGGCATGCTAGAGAGGTCCCAATGAATCCTTGAGCCTTTCATCCACTCTTTGTTGTGTGAGAGTGTGGATGGGGCATCTTACCATTAGATGTTGTGTGTGGAGGGTGAGTGTGCCAAGTGTCAGGATATGTTACGACTTACAACTACGTCGAGTGATGATGACAAAGGCAAGATAGTTACGTGATAGCCTTATGACTACAAGACATATATAGAGCTTAGAGGTGGTACATTCAAAGGTTGTAGAGCACACCCAACAATGCACCACTCCTTCTTCATGCAGACTTTTAGAGCCTCTTTGTATCCATATGTATAGCATGTGCATTGCCTGGTGGGAGGATCAATATTTTTGTGGATGCCTTGCCTCCATTCCCATTGGTAGTGTGGTTTATGTCATGGTTCTCATAGAGAACTACACCTTTAACCCATAGCAACAAATCCACTCCAAGTATTTCTTCTCAAAGTAGGTACAAAATCTTGTGGTTGAATGAATGGTATCTTCTTTTTATGTTGTTTGATTATTTTAAAGTGTTTCATGTGTTCTCAGTAGCTTGATCCTTCTTGTAGGTGGCGATCATGGTACACATATTTTATACCATCATGCAGAGGTTAGGTAGAGATGATAGGGTAGATAGCTCCAAGGAGTCTCTTATACTTGAGTATCATTTTTACATTATTTGACGATTGTTGCCACAGTGCAAAATTTGCGCATCATTATTTCTAGCAACATGATCTTTCCTCCATATGCAAATCCTTGATTTGTGTTGTAGGGGAGGATTTGGGTATCCCACCTTGTGTTTGTGGGATCTCATCATTACATATACTACTCATTGTATTTGATTGAATGGTTATGGTCTGTAGATAAAAGGCACATGTCAATCTTATTGGCTTTATCAATGGCATCTTAGCAGCAACATCCCTTAACTTTGGAGCTTCTTTGAGTTAAGGCATGGGAGGCCTAACATGATGGTGCAAGTGCTTGTGTGAAGCACTCTCTCCACCAATCTCTACTCAAATTGAGTAGAGATTGGTGGAGATATATATATATATATATATATATATATATATATATATATATATATATATATATATATATATATATATATATATATATATATATATATATATATGGATAATTTTTTAGAGAGAAATATTTACTACAAAAAAACTCCCTCTCTTTGCTCTTTGCCAATCTCTACTCACTATGGGTAGAGATTGATGATAATTATTTATTATTAAAAAAGCTCCCCCTCTCTCCACACCAATCTCTACTCACTTTGGGTAGAGATTGTTGGAGAGAGAGAGATAGAGTCCATCAACCTCAGAATTTTCCAAGACAACATTTCTAGGACTATAGGTGGCACAGAAGATCTCCTTATTGATGAGGTGGGCCCCTCTACATGGCGCTATCTCCATGATCTTGATGACTCTATCTCAATGCTTAGAATGCCATTGCTCACTCTCGCTCTCTCTCTCCTCTCTCTCTCTCTCTCCTCTCTCTCTCTCTCTCTCTCTCTCTCTCTCTCTCCCAATAAACAAACTTGAACTCAATAAGTTCACTTTAAGTATGGTTGTTCCCAATGTGTTCATCATGTGGGAATATTAGCCATCCATGTAACTCAAGGAGCTGCATGGCAGCTACTTATTTGTGCCCAAGAACTTATTTGTGGTGGGTACATATTTTGTGAAAATGCAAGTGGATGAGTTAAGTGGATGAGTTTTGTTAACCACATAACAAATTGAGTTATGTGGATGGATTGCATGTACATGTTCAAAGTGTGTACATCCATAGAACTCGTCAAATTACATTGATAGCCACTTGGGAAGTATGTTGTGGACATCCATGTAACTTTTCAAATTATGTTGACATGTCCATGATGGAAAGGTGAGTTGTCCACCATGTAACTTCATGAATTACACATCCGGGATGCCACTTAAGTCATCAAGTTACACACGAGGCACTATTTTTCCTTTGTTTGACCTTGCCACCAAAGTCATTGATGAGTTACACAATGGAAGCACGTGTCATGTCACCAATTATGCATTTTACGAATACATTTTATGATGAATGAATTATTTTTATGAGAATTATCTTTACTATATACTTTAGAAGTTATTTTTCTTAAAAGCAAAAGTCCTTTCCAAAAAACCCAAAAGTGCTCTTCAAAAGGCAAATGTGGTTTTTTATGTTTTTTTGAAGAGGACAAATTTACGATTTGTTGGCTTCTTGATATCCTCCCAACACTTTCAACACAACTTTAGTTCATTAAATCAAAATAAATTTAGCAAAACAATTGAGTGAATAATCACAGCATATAAATAGAACAATATAAACAAGGATCAAACAAGACACTATATCGGGTACCAACCATCCCCATCAATCAATATGATTGAGTATTTGCCTTCCATATCTTTATTCATCTCATGGAGCATGAATTACAATAAGATAATTATATGAAAGATAAGAGAGCATGAGCTACGTAATCAAGAGAGTGTATACCATGATTAAGAGAGAGAACTAGCTTAAAAGGGACAAAAGTATCTTCTACGTATTAGCTCTAATGGAGATTTTGATGGCTCTATTGGCTTTGAAAGGGGGGTAAAATAGCAAGTTGTCTGTTTAGGATACTCCTAGAGCACTCATCTTCCTTGTGGAGGTTCAAGAAGATGATTCTTGCTTAAAAAGTGTAGTGCATGGGATGACATAATTTCAGGATCCTCTTTCTCTTTTTGACTTGTATGCATGCACCCAAACTAAAAGTGGTTGCTTTTTATTTCAACTCTCAAAATAGTAGGTAAAGAGGATTTCTATTTACATTGTTTCTTTTGGAGAATAAAATTTGATAAAATATCCTAAAGTAGTAATAGTAATAATAGTCCTCCCTGATAGGGAAGCAACTACCCTAAATTGTGAAAAATAAAGAAAACTAGGAATCTTCAAAATTTGTGTGGAGATAAGGAAAATCTCCATACAATATATGTTGAATCAAGTAAACTACTCAGAGGGAACTTTCCACTGCTCATCATAATATCCCCAAAAGAGGAAACCAAAAAGGTAAGTGCAATCCACATATCAAAATATCTATAAAATGGAAAGAGATCGTTGTTAGCAGGCCCTCTAACAAAGACAAGAAGAGCATGACAATGGTGAAAAGCAATCACCTTTTTGCAATATTCAAAGGGCAAAATTCAGTCAAGTATTGCTCTAAATGATACACTAAATATTGTGAAAGGGAGAACCTCAGTTATGAAATACCATAGAACTAATACTCAAAGGGCAACTCTTAACATCAAATTACCATTGAGTGAATTTTCAGTCAAACAACAAACCTCAAGTATGAAATACCACAGTCATCAGCCAAAGGGCAAACCTCATATAAAGAATTAAAATTTTGAGCTTTTAGAAGTTTGATATGCTTACAGGATACTATGATGAGAGTAAAAAAACCTCTTGCATCCACTTGGCACTTTCAAGGCCATGATTCTTATATTTAATCAAATACTTACAATGCAGCATACCGCTGCATGTCAAAGTGTCTTGATGGTCTTTGATGGTCTCAAGTACAGGATTTCAAAATCTTCTTCTTAAAGGGGGTGGATCATCAATCATAGGGAGTGATGGTAGAGACTTTTTGAAAGGATGAAGAAAACTTATGGCAAATAACTTATGCTTCGAAATTGTGAAGTTGCAAGATAGAGGTATCAATTCACAATTATTTGCCATAAGTTCTAGAATTGAGATCATTGGGTTTCAACCTTCTATTGCATATGATTGTCTTGCATTAATAGAGCACCAATACCACGCCCACTAGCATCATTCATAACAAAAAAGAAGAATCTTTGAAATCATGAATTTGCAAGATAGAGGTATGTGTGAGTGTATTTTTTAGTGTTCCAAAAGATTTTGATGTTGGTCATTCCAAGTTAAACATGTGTTCTTTTTCAAAAGTTTTGTAAGTGGTAAAATTTGAATAAATCTTTCTATAATAACTACACAAACCAAAAAAAGAATGAATCTCGTGCATAGATTAAGGTCTAGGTCATTCCTTGATTCTTTAGTTTTCTCAGGATCCACATGAGTTCCTTCACTAGAAACAATGTGACCTAATAATTCAATCTTAGTTTCTAAGAATGAGACTTTCTCAGAATTCAAGTAAAGCTAATTTCATGCAACAATTTAAAATCCAAATCCAAATGTGCACAATGATCTTTTTTATTCTTACTAAAAATCAAAATGTCATCAAAGAAAACCACAACACAATCCTAATGCTTCAAAAAGATGCGATTCATCATGCGTGAAAATGTAGTTGGTACATTTTTTAAACCAAAAGGCATTACAAAGAATTCATAATGACCAAATTTTGTTTAAAAAGCAACTTTATAAACATCACTTTCCATCCAAGGGGCGGTCACTTATCAAAAGACCCCTATATCACGTGCGTTCAAGAGGTAATTAATAATACCTCAATATACATACTATACTTACACTGTGAGCCTATTTAAAAAACCCCCACCCCCCTCTCTATGTATACATTTTTATACATTTTGGTCTTTTAATAATCCTCTTCGGTTAACTCACGTGATATCATACACATTCTAAAAAGTGATCGCCCCGGGTTTCCATCATACGTACTTACTGCTATCCAAATTCAAGATCAATCCTACTAAAAATGGATGCATCACTTAACTTATCAAGCAAATCATCAACACAAGGAATAGAAAAACAATTCTTTATTGTGATTTTATTAAGTTCTCTATTGTCAATGCACAAACGATAAGTATCACTTTTCTTTTTTACTAAGAGAACTGGTGTACAAAAAGGTGAACTAGTTGAATTAATTAAACCACAATTTTAATGATTTTTGAATTTGATATCAATTTTTTCTTTATTCAATTTGATTTTGATGATATGGTGCTCAACAAGGTGGTGCACTACCTGGAATCAACTCTATTGTGTGATCTTTTGCTCTAGAAAGAGGTTATCCTAGAGGTAGATCTCTAATATAAAAAAATTGTATATTTCTTCAAAATGATTAGATTGAAACTTGTTCGTTATCTTTCAAGCTAACCTTTTAGCTTGAGTGTGACAAGAAGAGATTCTAGTTTTAGCTTTTGGTTAGCTTGTAATGTGAAAGATTTTCCATTATATATGACATTGAGTGTATGCTTAATCATAGTCAATCTTTCGATTAAAATGATAGCTCCAAAGCATAATTAAAATTAAATATGTATTTTGTAATGGTGGTGCTAGGAGATCTCGTGATTTAGTAAAGTCTCCTAATTGGTATTGCAAAAAAAATTCCATACACACACAATCTGATTTGGCTCCTTGGAAAGCTGCTTTTACTTTATAATTTGTGAGAGTCATGTGCAATTTCACCTTTTGTGCAATACATGTAGAAATAAAATCATGTGTGTTTTCATCATCATTTAACAACTTAAAAGCATCATTACTAATCTCATACGTAAGAGCCTATGTAGCTAAGAAGTAGGAGTATGTTTGCAATCTTGGTAGTCTGAGTTACCTTGAGATTCTTGATTTTTCTATCTTCAAAATTGTTGGAAATGTTGATATCCATCTCCATGTTGTGCACTTGATTTCATTCTCATCTTCAAACCCCTCAATAGACGGTGAGGAAGCTTCTCAAATACCATAAAGCTAATATCTAACCAACCCAAATCATTTTCTCATATTAAACTAATCATTTAATGTGGGAGAACAAACGGGAGCAAGGGTTAGAATATAGACATGTGCTTATGGATTTGTCTGAACACGGGACCAAAGGTAATGGATCCAAATGGGAGATGGTCTATCAATAGCAATGCTAGTTAATGGGGCTCAAAAGACCTTAGGGTTAGCTTCATTAAAAAGCCCTCCAAAGGTTTGTGTAAAAGTCCTTAGACCATAGGTTAAGCTAGGCCTATGCTTGCTAATTAAAAGTGCATGAGATGCTTGATAGCTAAGGTGCAACTTAAGGTAAGCATGTGCTTAAAGGTCCAAGTCAATCCCTACTTGAGGCTAGGGGGATGGTAGAGAGAGGCCATACTCTTACTAACCCTATGCTTGATGACTAGGTTCTTAAGCAAGTAGGGGGCCAAGTTGCTTGGGCTTGAAAGCCAACATGCAAGCCTACAAAGGAGGGGGCGAGCCATGCAAGTAGGGGAGGTGGCTGGATGATTTCTCTCTCCCAAATGGCACCTCTTGCTCAAGACGCAAAAAGGACACATGTCAAGCCCCTAGCTAAATTGCCCTAAAGGAGTGTCCAAAGAGTATTGGTTGATCCTTAGAGAGGTCCAATGAGGATTTACCTAATTAAATTAATTTTTTAGGCATTTATCAAGCCCTCTCTCTCAAAGAGGAAAGGAGGACACTTGTCCAAAGACTACCTCTACAGCTTGACTTGACCCAGGCTTGTAATTAGCTAGGCTTGAGAGAGCCAATGAGCACAAAGCATGAGCTACAAAGAGGGGGTCAACCCAAGCAACTAGGGGGCTTGATTTTTGCAAGATATACTCTCCCATACACACACACACACACACACACACACACACACACACACACACAAACTCTCATTGTGTGAGGTGCAAAGTGCAAGAGCTCCATCTCCTTCTCCAAGATTGTTGAGAAGTTGAGAGCCTACACCAACACTCTTGGCTATGGAATGCAAATGCAACCAAGAGACATTCTCCAATGCTTAAGCTTGCCATCTTCTTCATATTCATTACTATGCTATTATATTATGCTAAGCAAGAAGAGTGATGATAAGTGAGGAACTATTTCTTTCTCCTATGAATGTTTCATTTTCCTCTTCCCTACCCTCATTCCCCACTAGCTCTCTCCACCTTTGAAGGTGTTTGAGGCCTTGGGAGTGAGGCCGGGGATGGTTAATGCTTTTACAAAGTTTATGTTATACTCGTGATGCATGAAGCTTTCAATCTTCATTGCATCACCTAGGTCACAAGGAGCACAAATATTGTATTGTACCAAGTCTCTCTTGATGGGAGAATCTATAATACAAAAGCCTATTGAAGGGGGTACCGACTCCACATAAATCCGGTTCTCAACTGTTGTCATGTTTTCTAATTCTCTCCCTTGCAAAAGTATTGTTCATGCCAAGTTAATTAAGTCTAATGGTTATGTTTCTAACGCTAGTTAAGTCCACCCTCTATGTTCTCAAAGTAGTCTCATAAAAATACTCACTCTAATTCTCTTAATTCCCCTATTCTCCAAGCTCATAGGCCATTTCCATTACATTGGTATCAGAGCTATTGGTTTCTCTTTTTTTGCTTAAGAAAAGAGGTCCTTAAGTTGTACATGAAAGGTTGGACTTATTCATTGCAATAGGGTAAGTGGGACAGGGATCTAGTATCTTGGTTGAGAAGGACTTAGTGTGAGGTACACCCTTGGGAACTATAGTCTTAATAATGGAGTCTCTCGGGGCTTGTCTTTGGCTTAACCACTATTGAGCTACGAGCAAGCTAAACAGGAACCATAATCAACCGAGCAATGTTAGACCCTCTCCACTAGTCTTTGCAATCAAGAGACTCTAAACCACAGGTGTGGCTGCTTGAGAACTAATTTTCAAGCTAAAGAAGAGTAGCGACTAAGGTTTTTGAGGGTACCAAAGTACAAAGTAAGATATACATAAGTTTAATTAACATGGCTGACAATAACCAAGAGAGTAGAATGAACATTGATAACTTTGATTTAGCACATGAAGGTGCTAATGATGATGCCCCCATGTTTGTTAATTACCTTGTTACTAGGTTGCAGCAAGCTATGGGCAACCCTACTTTGCAAGCTAAAGTTACTCAACAACTTCATGCTTATGGGATTTACCTTCCTCTCCAAGAGGAGAGAGAGCTTAGGAAGCCACTCCCAAAAGAAGACTCTCTCCCATAAGAGAGGAGGAATCCAAAGAACGAGAAAGAAGTGAATCCCTAAGTTCCTTTGAAGATGTGGCTCCACAAAGATGGAGGTCTAAACGATCGCCAACTCCTCCCGAGAGGAAACAGTCAACCCACAATCCTTCTCCTCGTCGCTCCAAAAGGGAAGAGAGGAAACTATTGGGATTCAAGCTAATTGGCCGAACATCGCACTTACTACTAACCCATCTACTAACTTAACCATGTATACACTTATTCTTTAATACAACAGAATAAGGAGCTACAACAGGATAACGTTGATGTAAGCTCCACCCAAAGAAGCTCTCTCTCTCTCTCTCTCTCTCTCTCTCTCTCTCTCTCTCTCTCTCTCTCTCTCTCTCTCTCTCTCTCTCTCTCTCTCACTTGCACTCTCACACGCTTCCCGTGGCACCTTCAACTGGTATTAGAGCAGGGTTTGTGTTTGTTGTCTTCGCGTCCGCGCGCGCGCACTTTCAAAAGTGCAAACAGGTTTTCGATTTCGGCATCTGAAAATTCAGCCTTTCGACAGCGTTTCCAATAAGTGTACTTGAGTTTTACCCCCCTTTCAAAGCTGTTCGTGCAGTCGAAAGCTTCATCCGAGCTACGCTTCAAGAGTTGTATTTTTCAACTCCACTTTTGCTACAGGTATAGGTACAAGTACAGGACAAATGTGCAGGTTGTTCAGAGACTATTTTGGGATGGTATATAGCCATTTTATGGCTATTATGTGCTATTGAGACGGTGTTTATGGGCTGATTAGGAGCACTTTTTGGCATCGACATTGTCTCGGGTTTTTTAGGCATCCATCTCCTCACAGGTTCTTGCATACATATAGGACATCCAGGTTTCTTACAGGTTGCAATGTTTTGCATCAGCACAGATTTCAGTGGGAATATTTGATGCGGATTTGCATTGTTTTGGCACTTTTGATAGTGCTTCAGCTCTTTTGAGAGCGGTTTTACTCCCCGCAGGGATTTGTTTACTGCTTGCACATTTTGTTTGGCGCATGTTTGAGCGTGTATATTGCACCTTGCAGTATTGTTGATAGTGGATGTATGTTGAGTTGCGGATTGCCATAATTAGCTTTTGTGGATCCAATTTGGCTTGTTTCTGGCAGTCCCGACCGTTTCTGAGACTCGGTTTGGAGGCCCTTTTTGAGACTGGGTTGGTTTCTTGTCTGCATAACCTTTTGTGAGGGTCGATAGCGGGAGGTTTTCTTGAGCTGGGGGATTCTTGAATGTTGAGATCCTTTCGGTGATACAGGTTGCTGGAGTACCCCTTTTTTTTGCCTCGCCATAGGACATGTATAGAGAGGGCTAGGTGCATTTGACGCCGTGTTGGTAATCTTGGTCAGTTTTTGACTTTTAATGCACAGTTAGTGGTTGATGCGCATGTCTTATGCTCTGAGAGTATTACTTTTGATGCGTTACTGATCTCTTGTGCCAGTTTTGGATTGAGATTTTGTCAATTTTTCTAGGGGAAACTCTGCCGAATTTTTCCCAGAATTACCAGTGTTTATCACCATATTATCTTTAGCTTGCAGCCATGTCATCTAGTGGTGAAAGGATATTTACAATATCTGGAAATTTGATGGGACAAATTTTGCTATCTGGAAAGAGCAGATTCAAGATGTTCTTATACAAAAAGGTCAGCTGGATCCTATCATGGAGCGCCCAGAGGGCGAGTATACAGATGTTGAGTGGGAGAAACTTGATGCTAAGGCCAAATCTACCCTCCATTTGCATTTGGCCGAATCTTTGTACTTTACTATAGTTGGAGAAAGGACTGCTAGAGATGTATGGGATAAGTTATGTTCCAGTTATGAGAACAAAAGTGCCACTAATAAGGTTTTCTTGACAAAGAAGCTGTTTGACCTTCGTATGAAGGAAGAGGGCACTATTTCTACTCACATTAATGAGTTCATTATCATTTTCACTCAGTTGACAACTCAGGGTTTGTTCTTCGATGAGGAAATCAAATGTATCTTCTTGCTATGAGGTTTACCCTCGTCTTGGGATACGTTATGTACTGCGATTAGCAACTCAGCACCTGGTACCGGTCTAGTGTACAATGACGTCCTTGGGAGTTTGTTTATCGAGGAGATTCGCAGGAAATCTATCGAAGGCAAGAAGGATGGTGCTACGTATGTTGCTAGTGATAGACAGAGGGGTCGCACTCAAAGTCGTGCCAAAAGCAAGGAACGTGGGGGCTCACGCAGTAAGTCTCAGGGTTCTATGCTTAATGTCGAGTGCTATCACTGCCATAAAAAAGGGCATGTGAAGAAGGCTTGCAGGAAATGGTAGCAAAGCAAGAAGGATAAACAATCCAGTGAACCTTCTAAGTCTGATGATTCAAACGGTTGCAAAGCAAAGTTAGAGGAGATCAATGTGCTAGAGTCTTCAAATTCTCCTATTGTAGAGACTCTTCCAGCGGTTGTTATGCCACTTACCTCTGACGTATTGGTCTTCACAACAGATCTACATGTCGAGGCTCTTGTTACAGAAGATGCATAGTATGCACAGAATTGGATAGTAGATTCTAGTGCGAGTTTCCATGTGACACCACATAGAGAGTGGTTCTCTACTTATTCTCACTCTTGTGGCAAAGTGAGACTTGGTGATGCTTATGAACTAGACATTGAGGGTGTCGAAAATGTCAAATTGCATCTAAGGAATGGCACCACTTTACTTTATGTAATGTCAGACATGTGCCCAAGTTGAATCAAAGCTTGATTTCTGTTGTGGTCAGCTTGATGATTTGGGCTACAACACCACATTTGGCAATGGTTCGTGGATAGTACGCAAAGGTAATCTTGTTGTACTTAGAGGTCAGAAGCATGGTACCTTGTATGCCATGCATGTGTCAGATGTTGGTCATGATTACATATCTATAGCCAAGCTGCCGTCTACTGAGTTTTGGGATTGCCGGCTAGGTCATATTAGCCAGAAAGGAATGAGAACTCTGACTTGTTTTGGCTACTTACCTGTCTTGTCTTATGTTGACTTTCTTGTTTGTGAGCACTATATCTATGGCAAACAGACTAGGTCCGTGCACTTACCATTGGGTCAAAAGCGAGTTGAACCTCTAGATTTATTACATAGTGATGTTTGTGGTCCTATGTCAACCAAATCTCTAGGGGGGGCAGCTATTTTGTGACATTCATAGATGACTCTACTGGAAAGGTGTGGGCATATCCTTTGAAAACATAAGGATCAAGTTCCTCCTGTGTTGCAGAAATTTTTAGCACTTGTTGAGAATCAGTCTGGCAAGAAACTCAAGAGGTTGCGGACTGACAACGGTGGAGAGTATGTCTCCAAGGAGTTTGACAATGTTTGTGCTAAAAGGGGGATTAAAAGGCAGTTTACTGCACCATACACACCAGCTCAGAATGGAGTTGCTAAGCGCATGAATTGTACGATTCAAGAAACAGTCACAGCCATGCTTTCTAGGGAAAATCTCACACAAGGCTTTTGGGCAGAATCCGTCTTGACTGCAGTGCACATTATAAATCGTTCGCCTAGTACGCCATTGAATTATGAGATTCCAGAAGAGTTATGGTCTAAACGTAAGCCCCACTATGACTATCTACGTGTTTTTGGTTGTGAAGCTTATGCTCACGTGCCTAAACAACTTCACCAAAAGTTAGAGCCAAAGTCACACAAATGTATTTTCATTGGATATGGTGCAGATGGAGAGATGGGATATCCACAAAACCAAGAGATATCCACAAAGCCAAACCATCAACAAAACAATGGAAACCCAAGCAAAAAGTCTATCAACCAAAGTTTCCATTGCCCAAAAGTCTGCAAAGGAAGTCAAAACAGGTCAACCAAGTGCTAGTATCCAAGGCACATATTAAATTCAATGATCCAATTTAGATACAATCACAGGAACAACCTCAACAAGCACAGGTAACAGGATGGATCACATCAAGCGAGTCAATTATTGCACAAGGCTACAAGAAAGGAAATTCAGATGTTTGGGTGAACAAGCCCAAGATAACAGCCTGGCGATGTCCATCCCATGACAACCACTCAGTCAGGAATCAACAAAGCCATCAACATCAATCACATAACTCAACCAAGAGAAAGGACAGGTACAAGAAGCAAAAGAGAAGTTCTTCCACTGGACAAACCATACGACAAGTATGGGTAATGAAATCAAAATTCTACCAGACTACCCAACAAAGTCAAGTAAAAATCACCTCCAAGCAAGTCCAAAGATTCATTCCAGTCGAGTTACTCGAAGCACAAGGATTCTATGAGGGTAATTTCAAATCTGGATACCTAAGGTAGTAGCTTATCAAGGAATCATCCAGGAAAAGCAAGAAACATCAAGAAATCAAGAGCAACCACCCGCTACACCCAAGAGTACTACAACCTATAGATGGATCCCTCGTCAATTACTACAAGAGCAAGGCTTTTACAAAAGTAACAGCCATATTTGGAAGTTAAAGACAAGGTACCATTAAGTCAAAGAAGAAACAAGGCAAGTGGAAAAGGAGATCACACCAGGCCTAAGAACAATGTGGGTTCCAAAATCCACGATTCAGTCTCAACAACAAGAAAGATACACAACTCCTTTACAGCCTCTTAACAACAAAAAGAAAGCAACAGTAAATGCGGAGGTCACAAATTTGAAGAACACTATCTAGAAGAAGAAGACTTCATCAACCATTGCTTCAACATCAATACCTGTCTCATCAAGCGACCACAATTTTCTACCAAGGAATGAAGAGCAAATATATGCCAATGTATTGGACAACATGGCATCTCAAACAAAAACTAACGAGAAATGCCTAAACATCAAAAGCATATGGAATTGGATTTCAGGCCGCGATCAGGTAAGTCCAAGTCGCCATTAAACTTACATGGCATAAGAGTCTAGAGTCAGGCAGCTAAGCCACTAAATGAGCAGAGTGTCAGACCCAAGCTTCAAGTTAATATTTTTATGTGGTCTATGAGTCTAGCTAATAGGTATAAGCTCAAGCTAGAGGGTTGAGCATATATAAAGTCATGTCGCTCATGCTAGAAGAGGTCAAAGTCCATATAATATATAAGGTGGAGAAGGCGGAGTAGTCAAAACAAAAACACTCACGCACTTGACACAGTGAGGAAGAGTGGAGAAACCTCGACAACAAAACCCCTTCTTGTGAGTAGTGAAAGCTTTTGAAGCACTCATGCTATATGTTTTGCTCGCTACACTAACTCCATGAAGAACCCATCAATACTCTTCTCTCGCACCGCATCTTGTTTAACATGCATAACTCTATGCAAGCATATAGATGTCCCATCATTGGACATATGCATTAGGCACTCTTTTTTATTCCACCCATGCACTTACACAAACAAATGACGATGACCAAGCGGAAACAGGTTTTATGAGCCTTTGCTCAACAACAACGACTCTGACTTCAAGCTACTAACACTTATCCATGTATATCAAGCCCATACTAGTAGCCATATGGCCATATGTACTTTAACTTAGCATAACTCTATAACATCAGAACCTAAGTACATATAGCCTCGCATTTAATTATGACTAAAGAAATTTTTTCCCACTGGGTTTTTTTCTTTAGTCTTATCCAGGTATCCAAGACCTTCATTTTGTATATACGCTACATTTAACTTTTACTTTTTTATTTTTTGTCACAACAAAAACAAGAAGAACCACGATATCCCCACACTACTAATTGCAAATATACTAACAAGTCAAAAGGGAGAGGCCAAAAAACAGCTTGACAAAGATTCAAGTCAACTTACAGGTATGACTGACAAATAACAACCACAAGAAAAGCAAACTAGAACTCTATGACAACGAGCTGCTGCACAAACAAGTCGATACAACCTCATGCAATTCAACATACAACAACCAATCGGAGGGGGAGAGTTCCAGGCTTTAGATACACTACAGGTACAACTTCAAGGCAGCTTTAATATCACGCAAAGCAACCAACTGCAGAAGAGGCTGCCACAACAACTTCAACCAACACCAAGACATCAAGAACTCGTCAAGGACAGCAAAGACATAGGGTCTTGTCGGGGATGACAAAAATTCGGAGGGGGAGAGTGTTGAAAGGACGCCCTTTAAACAACGTTTCCATAAAGATTTCATTAAGATCCCTCAAAGATTTTGTAAAGATTCCACATGAAGATGGTGATGAAGTAATGAAGATGAAGATGGATGCTACAACATGAAGATATGAGTTCATGGACGTCATCGAATATCTCGTTATTATTATTTTGAGCCATTACGATCACTTTTGTAATGTTTTCGGGAACCTCATATTTTAAGTCAGCACTTGTATTTTGGTCGTAGATGCTTGTATAATGAGTAAAGCCAATTCAGTTTCTTGTAATTAAGCTCTGTAGAAGCCTAGGGACAATTCAGGTCATTTGGCCAAAAATTAGGTTTGAAGGCTTTGTATATAAGCTAAAACCTAAGGCTTTGTAAATGACACATTATGTTATCTCAATTAATATACAGTCGTGGGTTCTGCAGCACAAGGTAGTGAGCTTCAAGCACACACACCGTCGCGCACACTAATCACATTGCAGATATGAGAGTAGGAGCGTGTTAGCATCGAGGAGCTCTCCGCGTCGACGCAAGCAATGCAAGCCGAGGACCACATTGCGAGCCCACCTGCTACGAGCTATATTTGGTCGTAAGTACCTCAAACGATATCCGATCTGAATGATCAAGTAGTCGTTAGAATCAGGGCGAGAAGCTCTTCGTGTTGATGTCTTTGTAAATCAGTTCCGGACACTTTGGAAATTACTGTTTTGAGTATATCGCGATAGCGATTAGAGGTTTTACAGTTATGGTTTTCAGGATTTAGGTGTTTGGCCATATAGGATATGTCCTTGTGAGTCTTGCCCTCCGATTTCGAGTCATTCCGATATGATTTGAGACTCTTTCGAACTTGTAGTGTTTCGTAGGATGCGTTGTCTGTTTCTTTGATTTATAGTAGTGTTGTGATAGGATTAGTGACTGTAGAGTGTTGTTAGTGTCTAGCTCAGGGTTGACAACCAAGAGATTGCCTCCATGCCCTAGTCGGGTCAGCTACGTCCTCAGATTGACAGTTTGTTGGTCTGTGTTCTCGTTGTGCTCCATCGTCCGTCGCAGCGTACCCGCTAACAAAAGGTAAAAATAAACTCTCTCCTAACCATCTTGAAGCTTTTCATAAGCACCACAAATGCTTCAAGTGTGGGGAACAGGACATGGCTATCGTTCTTACCCCAAAAGAACTACCTGCAATGAGACTCCTAGAGCTTCCATGATCGAAGCTCCAAAAGAGGATGCTCATTGCAAAGGATCACCTCTCTCCTATGCTTGGTAAAAGGTAAGAGAGCATGATTCCTTCATCTTATTTGACCCTGGCTATACTCACAACTTCATATCAACAGAATTGGCCACTAAGTTGGGCATTCAAGCTTTCAAAATGGGAGATACTATAATTACCGATGGAGGTTTCAAGAGACAACAAATCTTTGTTACTCTCTTGATTGGGAAGTTGAGGATTTTGTGTCCAAAGCTACGGCAACAAAGAAGAATTTTTTATCTCTGCTTCCCAGCATGAGATGTTATCCTAGGGTCACCATGCTTCAACCGCATGGCTACCAACATGAAGTTCCCTAAAAGGAAGATCTACTTCACCTACTGGGCAAAGAGCATGTATATAGATGCTAATGAGTCTGATCGTACTATACCACTTGTAAATTCACCTGATTTTGATAAGTCAATGAAAAGCTTAGTTTCTGCGTACATGATTTTTGTCAAAGAGTCTCTAAATGATGCTAATTTTTTAACAAAGCGAAGTGTTAGGAATCAAAAAGAATTAGACTTGTCTAATTTTCTAAATGAATTCCAAGATATGTTCATTGATGATATCCCTATGGACTTACCTCAAAAACAAGGGGATGATGACCATCGAATTGAGCTCCTACCAGGAAGCTCACCGCCTAACAAGCCTCCTTATCAAGTTTTCCTAGCTCAACAAGAGGAGATCATGAGGCAAGTACAAGAATTGGTAGACAAAGGGATGGTGAGGCCTAGATCCTCTCCCTTTTGTTCTCCTTTCCTTTTAAAGCAAAAGAATGATGGTACATACCGCATGTGTGTGGATTATCAAGCGCTAAACCATATCACTATCAAAAATAGATTTCCCGTACCACGGGTCAAAGATCTGTTTGATAAGCTCCAAGGCTCTACCTACTTCAGTAGGATTGACCTTAAAAGTGGCTATCATCAAATAAGGATAGTGAATGAAGATAGCGTAAAGACCGCGTTTCGTATAATGTTTGGTCTTTATGAATATCTCGTCATGCCTTTTGGCTTGACTAATGCACCGGCCACATTCAATTGTTTAATGGAGAGAATATTTAGCCCATCTTTAGACCCTACCGCAAATTTACTAGAGTGTTCTTTGATGATATCATTATCTAGTCCAAGTCCTTGGAGGAGCACAAGCAACATCTCCATGTAATTTTTCAAGCTTTGAGAGAGAACAAGCTTTTTATCAATCAAAAGAAGAGCGAATTTATCCTTCAAGAGATTCAATACTTAGGTCATATTATCTCTCAATATGGTATCTGTATGGATTTATCAAAGTTGGAGGTAATAAAAGCATGGCCTAATCCAAGGAATCTACATGAGCTAAGCTTCATTTGGTATGTGTGCATACTATAGACGCTTCATAGCCAAGTTCTCTCAAAAAGGAAGACCATTACATGACTTAACAAATATGAATGCTAAGTACTCATGGACTGCTAAAGAGCAAAATGCTTTTGACAAGCTCAAAGAAAATCTTGCCTCCCAACCAGTCCTTATGCTTTCGGATCTCTCAAAACCATTTGAGATCCAATGTGATGCTTGTGGTGATTGCCTTGGAGCAGTTTTGCTTCAAGAAGGGCATGCCATAGCATATGAGAGCCGAAGGCTCAATGCCAAAGAATGAGTCTTGGGCATATATGAAAAAGAGCTTCTAGTTGTTCCACATGTCCTAGACACATGGTAGCATTGTCTACACTCCATTTATTTTGCGAACGGATTCATGATGCAAACCAAGCTTTTTGACAAACAAACGAGGTGGCCAAAAAGAAAAATCGCAATTTTATTTTCTTATTGCTCACATTGCTAGGTATGCATAATCAAGTGGCTGATGCACTTTCTTTTCTTGTCCTTTCTTGACAAAATTGTGAGGATGTGTAGCATATACTTCCTCAAATATAAAACTATTCAAGAAGCAGTAACAATGTGTGATTGATATACATTCCATTCAAAATAGATTGCCAATGCACATAGCAAACGATTAGTAGTTATACGACAAGTGGGAGCAAAAGTCTCTTTGTGGTCAATGCCTTTCTGTAGTGCGTAACCTTTTGCAACAAGTCTAGCCTTGTAGTGATCAATTTCACCATCCATCTAACGTTTCAACTTGTAAACCCAGCTTCATACCAATGGAATTTTTGCTAGGAGGCAAATCATATAGAGTCCAAGTTTCATTCTCTATAAGTGCATCATATCCTGATTGCATTGCAGCCATCCAATTTTTTATTTCTATGCTTCATTATTAAAAAAAGGTTCCTCTTCATCACATAAACTAGAAACAACCAAATCGTAACAATCTAGCACGTATGTGCATCCAATTTATTGTCACACAAAGTATGCACCAACCATTTAGCTATATCCCTAGCCTCTTAATTCTCAACCTTTCCACATCATGTACATTTGCACAAGTAATAGGCTAATCCATAACATTTTTAGTAACCCCCATAGGTTGTACATGTGCCTTATTGGAACTTACAGTTTCCACCATTAAAAAGAGGCTATAAAGTGTCATAAATGTCTTGTGAGCTTACATTATTGTATTTGGTACACAATAACAAAGGATTAATAGAATCTTCCACAAATACAACATCACGTGAAACCAAGATACTTTTTTTTTCCGGATGGTATAACTTGTAACCTTTGCTTTTATTTGTGGGCACCGCAACGGACGTCCATAGCATAGCTCTCAAGCATCAACATATTTATCAATACAAAGGAAGCGACCAGGATGAGGCATGGAAACACACGAGGGTGTCACTCCTAATGAAGTGAACTAGATGAGATGCATCTATTCACTCTACAAGCAAATCAAACACATTACCACCAAGTAATCTGACTATGTCCTTCTACACAGCTCTACAGTCGTCATGCCCGTTTACCATGCGAACCTATTCGGAATCGCACGAAACTTGAAGGGAAGCTACAGGGGACTATCAGGATTGTATCCTATCACTGTCACAGCATTCTGGAAAGGTACAAAGATCGCGATCATTCGTCCCAAAGTCAGCAAAAATAGCGAACAGGTGATCCTAATGGGTCGTTTTAGGGTCCTAATGCTCCTCCTAGGGTCAAAACAACATAAAACACGCATATAGACACTCAAAACAGCGATTTAAGGTCTCAAACTCATAGTTGAAAACCTACACCGAATCTTGAATGATTACACTTGAATGAAAGAGCAAGATAAGAGGAACACAATGCAATAAACAAATTTGAATTTGGATTACCGTAGCCACAATGGCATTGATTACAAGTTGGAGCAAGAAGGAGCTCTCAAATGTACGCTGTCTTCTCAGTTTTCCATCAAAAAGATAATATTCAAACTTACAAAAAATGGTCTTTATAGTTTAGCTCTTTACAAATGGCTTGTTCGGCCAAAAGCTCCTAAACTTCTAACTGGCTCTCTAATATACAATTTCTCCCAGAAGAAGAATCATAAATCCTTTGACAAGTTCTCGGCTTAGAGATGCTTCCTTACAAAAGAATTTTACAAAGGTTTCTCATAAAAATATGATCCTTCTCTGGAAACAGCCGCTCGTCGCTTCGTCCGCCAAACACTCCCCCCTTCCTTATCCTTGCACGCCCTCGTGCATGTTCAGTGCTTTGGCCGTTGATGTGGCTCCAATGAAGCAAGTGTTGCTGAAAAGCTTCTTGTTCGAAGGACAGCTTCCAGGGCTTCTTGATGCTGTCTGAATGGATTTTCACTTAGCGTGTGTTGGTATGCTATGTACCGTGCCTTGAGGTCCTTTGCCATAGGATGGAAAATCCTTGAGTCAATTTCGAAGAATCCTATGACGAAGGCCTCTTCGAATGTCTGCAAGTAGTGTGAGGGCAGGTACATTAGCTTGGAGTACATTGCCATCAAAATGTGTCGTGGCGGTGAATCCTGAAGATTCCAGCAGATCCCTCTATGCCCTTCCAAGAACAGATTCCACGGATGATCGTCACCTTCAGTGTCTTTAAACACCTGGATGCAGGTGACGATCATCCGTGCTATCTTTACTAGCATTTGACAAGCCACGTCGGGGACATCCCGCAACAAGGTGACTATCGAATTCAGTGTGTTGACCATGTAGGCCACTGTAGAGGGCTGTTGCGCTGTCAAGACCGGGTAGTTCAGTTTTTGTGGCCTTGAGCCTTTGCATGTGGCGAAATCCTTCCACGTGTGTCTTCTAGGGACTGGGCAGAAAGTAGGATCTATTTGTATATGCTGAGGAGCGTTGTGGTAGTTAGTTAGATCCTATGGCCGTTTGTCCAACCAATTCTGCCTCCACTTTGGGTGGTCATCGACAAGCATATGGGCTTCTTCCGCTGTCAGTGCAATGCCTTCGTAACCCCCATCTTTGTTTCGTGGTAGGGCTGGCCGCATCTTTTCCTTCCACAGAATTGCTTCATGGCATAACAGAGGAAATGGTAGGTACTCATGGCCAAACCCTTCCACCTGCTCTTCTGGCTGTAAGTAGGCCAGGGCCGCGGACTCCATTATCTTCTTTTCATAGAGCATGTACTCCTTTGTTGGCCCCTCTGGCATGTCCTTAATGCTCTCAGTGAGCTCATCTCTAATATCCAAATCTGGCTCAGTAAATTCATGCTCTTGTTCCCCTTCGTGTGATGTTTCCGGCAAATCAGGCACTTGTTGTCTGGACAACAGTTGCGGTTGACTCTCGCCTTTGTCTGCTCTGATTTGTTGTCGAAAAATCAGATCTTCTTTTTCCTTTAGCAACATGTCACCGATCTGCTTCTGAGTCTCTAATTCGGCGCTTGTTTGAGCTAGTTGCTACTCCAATTCTTTTATCTTTTGCTCATTTGCCGCCGTCTGGGCCACCATTCCTGATACGAGCAGCTTTCTTTGAGGCTTTTCTTGCTCTAGCTCCGATTTCAGTGCCACTATAGTGTTCATAGTTGTGGCATTGTCAGATGTGGAGACCAATGCTCCAGTAGGTTCCTGTTTTCCATCAAGGTTGCCAGAGTGCTTTTGACAGTGTTGTATGAACTGTTAATTCTCTGAAATCTTGCGCTCTCGTACGCAAGCTGCTCCGTTGCTTTCTGTACTCTTGCCGTCAATTCTTGGCATTCCTTTTCTTTGGCGGTCAAATCTGTCCTGACGTCCACCAAATATCTGATCAGAGACTGAGCCTGTTGTCGCTCAAGGTCTCTTTCCTCCGTTGTGAGTTCTAGTCGCGCCCTCAGGCTCTCTAACTCCTCTTGCCCAGTGCTTGCTTTTGTTGGGCCTCATGTACCTGCCTTTCCTTTTCACTCAGCACCACGTGCTGGCACTGGAACTATCTTTCTAAGTCCTTTAAAGTTTGCCTTTAATCAAAACCAGCAACGGCCTGGCAGGCTTCGTGGTATCCGATTGCTTCTGTAGGAGGTATAAACTCCTTTTGCGAGGTTGAAGGAGGACGAGGTGGCGGTTTTTTGTTTGATGGAGAAGGGAGAGGAGGAGGAGATTTCGGCGAGGGAGGAGGTGGTGATTTGGGCGAGGGAGGAGGTGAGCTTGCTTCTTCTCGTACATGCCTCTTTTTGGAAGCATCTTCCTCTCATTGCGAAGCAGATGCTTCCGCTTTTCTTTTCCTTAAAATCTTGATGATTCTTTGGCGTGTCAGATCCGCCGCCCGTCGCACTTCCACATTCCTCTCTCTTTGAATCTTCTTTAGCTACTCTGCTTGGTTTGTTTCAGCAGCTGCATCTTTCTCCTTCGTTCCTTCAATGGACTGCAAAGAAATGTCCACTTCTGTAGCCTTTTACTCTGCTTCTAACCTTTGCTTTTCAGCCCGTGTGCGAGCTACATTTTCTATTCTTTCTTGCCTCTCCTTCTTGAATCTTCTTTTTTGTGTTTGTTGTGTTGCAGCAGCTCGTGCCTGTCTATCATCCCGTAACTTCGTTCTTCTTTCCTCAACTCTTTGTTGGGCTTCTGCATATGATTTTTGAAGGTCCGATTGCGGTATTGCACTTCTCTCCCTCCTTTTTCTCTCAAGCGGCTTTGTGGAGTCTTCCTCCTCGCTTTCTTCAAACTCCGATGGCCCTTTGTCTTTCGACCCTTGAGATCTTCCTTCTTCATCAGTCTCCATCTTTTCTTCATCACTCGAGCTTTTGTTAGAGGCCTTTGTTGAGCGCGATGATGTCACGCCAGGGGTCGTCCTTACTGAATGAGCAACCAGCTTTGCTTTCTGAATCAGGGCCGTTTGAGAACTAGCAGCTGGCAGATCTTCAATCATTCCCAAAGCTTGGTATGCTATTCTTGTTAGCATTGGCCCTGCGTTCATGTAGGTTTTGTCTTTTGCCGAGCTTCTCAAATTTTCTTCGACCAGGTTTTCCAAAATGTAAGAACCGTAGTCGCAGCGAATGGTTCTATTTTCGGCTGTCGCTAGAGCCATGACCACGGCAATGTGCAGG
Organism: Adiantum capillus-veneris; assembly: GCF_014529385.1. Classification (NCBI taxonomy): domain Eukaryota; kingdom Viridiplantae; phylum Streptophyta; class Polypodiopsida; order Polypodiales; family Pteridaceae; genus Adiantum; species Adiantum capillus-veneris. Next base: position 15,033,361 of record NC_140938.1, read on the forward strand.
ATTGGCTCGATGTAGAGAGGAGGCTTTTATACTCTGAAATGCTGAGAGATCAATCTCATCAGAAATTCCAACTCTCTGTATATCATGTCACTGTATTTGTATTGGTTTCCTTTTGCTTTGACGAATGCCTTCTCATTATCCAGTGACTTTGTCTTTGCCAACAAGTCGTGTTGCCCTGGAAGGAAATGCAAAGCCTCGTTGATGATTTCTTTCGTGATCTTTACTTTCACCTTCGATCCATCCTTGTCCGTGAGCATTGCCTGCCCATCATATTGTATCGAGCTCATGAGCTCGTGGGCCCTCATGTAATATGTTCCCCATGGCTGTAATCTGAAAAATTGCTCCAAATGCACAGCTCGCACTGCCTCTATTACCTCCGGCCTTTGGTGGAGGTTCCATATTTATCATGGCATGATAGTCGTCTTTACCATGTCACCATCAGCATCCTTAAACTTCGAGATGAATATGTGGGCAGGGATCTGAGCTAGTATTTCATCTGAGATGTGACCCTTTTCATTTGTAGCAAGCTCCTCCACTTCATATGGTGCTACTGTCCACTGCCTTTCTTTCTTTTAAGGAGGCATTCTGTGTCAGTAGAATCACAAGCTGTCAGAATTTTCCTTTCGCAATCAATCGCATTTAGACTTTTAGTAAAAAGCAGTTCAAAAGTTAAAACTGATCATAACTTGAACAAATTTCATCCATTCTTGTCCATATTTCACCAATGGGACTAGGAAGACTAGAGCTATGACTGATTAAAATTTGAGCCAATTCTGGGCCTTAGGTACACCGATCGCGATTGTAGTACAGAGGCCAAATTAGATTTGATCACATGAGTGATTTGCTGATAGTTGGAGGGTCATTTTGGTCCACTCTGTGTTTCATTTGAACCACTTTTGAGTTTATAGGTCCATTAAGGCTGAAATTTGACATCTTTAGCTTAGCTTCATATCTTTCATGCTTGATAACCTTATCATGATACTTTGACGTTTGCTTCCAGAACTTGATTCTGACACTTGTGAGCGATATTTTTAAATTTTTGATGTTTTATTAACGAAAATCAAACAAAATAAATTGAAAATACTTATTAACTGGCAAAAATTAGCCAAAATTATTATACTCACCCCTAAGCATATATTTTCTCTAGAAGCATCCCAATGCTCCGGATTTTGTCATTACAGCTCATTATTATGCTAGTCGGATGATAAAAAACGCTAAAAATGCCAGGTTTGATCGAATATGTTCGAAATTGAACTCTAAATAATGAAAAAACACACACATTATGTACATATATACACGTTGGACCCCTTAATGGCACTGGCTGCTGCTAGATTCATCAATTACTCCCCCCTTCCTTGACTGAGTCGTCCCGGACGAAGGTTGGGTGCATGTGCATGGGTTTTGGAATCTATGTCTATGCATGGCCGTGTAATGTGGCCCTATTCTGATGTTTTGAGACAATGCGTTGGGTAACAAAGTGTTGTGCAAGATGCGGGGACTGAATGTAGTTTTCAGTGGATTTTGATAGCGAGGGTAGCTGTGTATGGAACAGAAGAGCTTGCAGTCGAATTGCTCTTTCCCTGATTGTTGGTATTGTGATGGCAACTATTTTTGGAACCCATTTGTATGCAATTTGTTGCATCTTTACAGATTCGACTTTAGTTTCCTGAATTTTCACAGGTTTCCAGTGCCATTTCGGAGGTTCACGCTTCTTGTTTTGAGTGGTGGGTTTTCGTTCGAGCTTTGTTGCCGAATCTTTAGTTTTCTCTAGTTTTGGTTGCCATTTCCACTCTGGAGTAACTCCTGAAGGTCTTTGATATGGTGCTGCTTTCGTCTGGAGTTTGTCCTTAGGTAGCCATATCTTGCTCGGTTTGGTGGGTATCATTCTTTTCTTTATCCATACTTTCCGAATAACCTTTTGTGGTGTTTTTGGCTGATGAGCCGGTTGCTTTTTGTCGATGGGAATACTCGGCCACGAGTGATCTGTTTTGGCGAATGGAGTCATGTACGTGTTAGAGTCGTGTGTGTACATCAACGCGTGTTCTTACCATTCAGTGATGAATGCATTGTACGTTCTCATCCATGGAACTCCCAAACATAGTGATTCTCTGATGTCTCCGTCTTTCATTACGAAAAATTGATGAGGACAACTATTTCCATCAATATTGATTGGTAAGTTTACTATCCCCAATGTTGGCATTGTTGCTCCGTTTGCGGCTTGTAAATCACGTGTGGATTGCACTAGGGGTTCATCTGTAAGCATCTTGTAACTGGAGAAGTTGACCACATTGACTCTTGCTCCTGTGTCAATCAATGCTCATTGATATCTGCTATGCGAAAGTGTGACATTGATGCGAACATCGATTCCTGTTTCCCATTGCTCATTAGTTTGAATTATAGAAAGAGGAATTTGAGCCGTATCTGCTGATTGAGAAAGTCTTTGTTGTTGTAAGTTTTGTTTTTGTTTTAAAATCCTGACTTTGGCCTCCTCCTGCGCTTGAGCTTTTGTCTCCTTTGCTTTGTTCTTGCGCTCCTTCGCAGCGTGTATTTTGGCAAGCATCCCTGAGGTTAGTGGTAGGTTGTATTTCTTTATTCTGCAACCACTAATCCAGTTAGGCATTTCCTCTCCCTCTAATGTCGCAAGTTTAATGGCACCGCTAGATGATATGTCATGAATCACATAGGGTCCATTGCCTCGCTTTTTGAGTTTCCGAGAATGTTGTTTCAGAATATACATTAAGACGTAATCCCCCGTAGCAAATTCCTTGCTGATAACATGTTGATCAAAGAATGATTTCATGTTTCGTTTTTGCGCGTAGATTGATGCAACGGCTCTCAATCTAGTTTCATCCAATTTTTCCAGGACATCTACCTGATTCGATAATTCATGGCCCGTCCATTCTAATTTTTTAGCGACCCGAAGCGTGGGGATAAAAAATTCAAGTGGCAAAATCGCTTGAATTCCATAAACAATGTTGAACGGAGTCGTTCCGATTGATGTTTTGTAAGCTACTCTATATGCTTATAAAGCTGAATGCAGCTTTTGATCCCAGTCAGCTCTCGATTCGCTAACAATTTTGGTGAGAATTGTCACCAAGATCTTATTTGTACTTTCCGCTTGGCCGTTAGCTTGTGGGTGATAGGGAGCTGACTTCCTGTGAATTACCATGAATTCATCCAATAGGAATTCAATCACTTCATTGATGAAGTGAGTTCCTCTATCGCTCACTATCTCTATTGGTAAGCCATATCTGGTGAAAAAGTTCTCATACAACAACTGTGCTGTCGTTTTTGCATCATTTCTGGTTGTTGCTTTCGCTTCCACCCATTTTGTTAGATAATATGTTGCCACAATAATGTATTGAGAGTGCGTTTTATATCCCAAAGGCGCTATCGGTCCTACAAAATCTATTCCCCATTTCGCAAACGCTCTTGCCCCCATCATTGGCCTCAAGGGCATATCATCTCATGCTCTAGGAATTTTTTTCTTCTGGCAATCATCACATCGTTTTACAAACTCTTCAGCGTCCATGAATAGTGTAGGCCACCATATGCCTGCAATAAGAATTGCTTTGGCAGTTTTGTCACAGTTGAGAAATGTCCACCAGCTTGTTCGCCGTGTGCTTGCTCTAAGATAGGAATTTATTCCTCTTCAGTCGTGCACATTCTCAATTGATTGTCTTTTCCTCTCTTGTAAAGATTGTCCTCAATCAGTACATAGTTTTCTGCCTCTTTCGTGATCGTTTTGATACGTGATCTACTCATCCCTTCAGGCAGTATCCTAGTGGTGAGGTATTCAACAATGTAGTTACTCCATCGGGGTGCTACAGATAGTTTGAATAGAGTCGCGTGCTCTATCGGCTTTTGAAGCGTGCATCTAACGCATGATTTGATATGCATATGAACACTATGTTGCATTTTCGGCCAATACACATCCATTCTCATCAATCTTTGATACATCTGTGCATGCCCATTGTGAATCCCCGTTGTTTGTACATGAGCTTGGTTTAGATACAATTCCCGATCACTCGATTCAACACAAAGCCTAAGGATTTGATCCGATCCTTGTTTGTATAGCCTCCCCGCCAACATTACCAATGATCTAGATGCTGCAATGGTAGATGGTTGTCTTGTCACGTTCAATGACTCGATAGTCAGCAAAGGAATTACATCCTCGCTCCATCTTGGAACCATTTCTATGTTGAAAAGATATGCATTTGGCAAATCATCATCAACTCCTATCGGGTTTTCTCCATGCATCATTCTAGATAAATGATCCGCTCTTTGGTGTGTAGTTCCTTTTTTTACACTATCGTGAAGTCAAACTCAAGCAATATGATGAACCATCGAACAATCCTTCCCGTACTGCAAGGTTTGTTTACTAAGTACAGCAATGCTTGGTGATCAACGAAAAATAAAAATTTATTGGAAAGTAAGTAGTGTCTAAACTTTTTCATCGCATAGATCATACCCAAACCCTCCCTCTCAGTTGTTGTGTAATTCTTCTCTGCATTGTTCAGTTGTCTATTGGAGTAACTTATTGGAAAATCCATGTTGTTCTCTCCAGGTTGTGCAAGTATGCATCCTATTGCATATGTTGATGCATCTACGTGGATGTTGAATATCTTTTCCCAATCCGGAGCCTTCAAAATTGGAGCGGAAATCAACCTTTGCTTCAAAGTTTGAAAAGCTTTCTCGCACTCATCCGTCCACTCAAATTTAGTTATCGGCGCGTAAAGTGGTTTTGCAATTATAGCGTATGAGTAGATAACTCTGCGATAATATCCACAATGGCCCATAAATGCTTGTACCTCCTTTACCTTTATTGGTCATAGTAGATCAACAATGACGCTGATCTTCTTCATGTCTGTCGAAATACCGTTTTTGGACACTATATATCCCAATATTTTGCCATGTCTTACTCTAAAGACACATTTCTCTGGATTCAGGCAAATCCGATACAGTCTGCATTTTTCGAACACCTTGGTCAAGTGCTCTATGTGCTCCAATCTTACAAGAGAGTGAACTCACAAGTCATCCATGTAAATTTCTAAGAACTGTCTTAGATACTCTTTAAAAGCATGACCCATCAGCCTCTGAAATGTGGCTGGTGCATTTGTTAAGCCAAAAGCCATTACCCGAAATGCAAAAATATCCCATTCAGTTGCAAAAGCCGTTTTGTGCTAATCCTCTGGCTTTATTGCGAGTTGGTTGTAACCCGAAAAGCCATCTAAGAAACCATAAGCCTCTTTACCTGCCACTCTTTCTATTACATGATCAGTAATGGGTAGGGGATAGTTGTCCCGAATTATAGCAGCGTTTACTTTCTTGAGATTGATGCACACTCTTAACTTTCCATTTTTCTTCGGGACCACCACAATCGGTGAAACCCAATCGGTGTGCTCAATTTCGTAAATAAACTCTGCCTCTTTAAGTTTATCTATCTCCTCCTTGATCTTTTTTGCAAACGTCTCATTGTAAGTATAGGGACGTTGTCTGCTGGGTTTGGCGTCATTCTTAAGGGGTATTGTGTGTTGACAGATACTTGGATCCACCTCTTTAAGATCTTTGTATGACCATGCAAACACATCTTTATACTGTTTAAGAGTAGCTACCAAAAGCTTTTCCTCTTCTTCAGTAAGATCCGTGGCAATATATGCACGTTTTGGATCTTCTCCCGGCTCCGCTAGATCTATTCGTTTGGCTTTCTCAGGACCGTCGTACGATGTTCCCGGTTCCTTCAATTCCCTCATTGGTTGTTACACTATGATTTTCCTATCTTGTATGGTATACTTCTTATAATGGGACGGTGCATCCATCTTGTCAGAATTCGTGTCCTCATTTGTTTCCAATTCAGTCGTCCATATGTCTCTGAGGGTTCGCTTGAGCTTATTGTACTCCGTTTTTCTCTCTGTTTTGGTCATTCTAGACCCTGTTTTCCCCCCTTTATGCGACTTAGTTGTTCGCTTTTCGTGCCTGTTCTTCTTGTTGTTTTTCCATGGTTTAGTTTTGATAAATTGGCCAGTGACCTCGTCTTTGATACAATCATCAACTTTGACAAGCTTTAGATATTCCGTTCTGTCATTGACAAGAGGCATCGAATTATGCTTATTCGCCCTTGATTTTCTTGTTCTCTTGGATTTATACCGCTCTTGTCGACTAGGTTTCTAGTTAGGAAACTCGTAAAACGTGTCCTATCTCGACCCGTATTTCCTATTCGTCTCTGATCCACTTGATCTTTCATCATCAGCCTCTATCATTTGGATTTCATCATCCAGTGGTGGAAGGTCACCGCTTAGTGAATCCGTAAATTCCTCCTCTGTTCGATTCCTATCGTTCACTACAGATATCTCATCAATTATTCTTTTACACTCAGTCTCACGTGGTGGTTCTTCTTGTTCCTCGCTCTCCGATCCTGACTCAAGGATGACGCTAGCCATTTGCAACGTTACTAGGTCCTATCCTTCTTCGTCACAAAATTTTATATGTGTGCATTCGTTAATACATACGTCCAAGGTTGAAAATATTTGAGTCCACCCAAATGGCTCAAATAAATGTTCAAGGAAAGGTTCTAGGAGATGAGCCTCGTCTTCTACGGATCTTTCCAATACGCATTCCTCTTTGATTATGTCTCCACAATCAGATGCTCCACACATCCAGACATGTGCTTTCATTTGCATCCATGCAGGTATTTCTTTTTCATTTATAGTGGTTGAATAAAATTCTTGCACTGGTGTTTTTGCAATGTCTCTATAGCTGTGATCCTTCGTGTTGATTTTCGTTATTAGCTCTTCGTGCCTTAGGTAAATTTGGTCTTACCCCCAATCTTGTATCATTTTGAGTTGACGCATGAAAGGTCGCCCCAAAATAATGTCGAAGTTGTTCGTTTTCCCGAAATCCACCACAGCAAAGGTGCGCTCATAGTTAATTCCACACGAAGTTACAACTATTTGGTCCAAGATTCCCAATGGTCTCCATCTACAAGTTGCAGTTTTATTCTCGTTTTTCTGAGAGCTAGACGGCCCTATTTCTCCAAGATTTGCTTTGTAGCAATCGCCACTCCCGCTCCACTGTTTAGGATAGCTATCGTTTTTATATCCTGATATTCAACAGGTAAGGTTGTATTACCTTCCTCGCCTTCACAGTAATCTCCGACCTTGGTTGGGCTTTGGGTTGACCTTCCCGTTTGTTTTCTTCTCCGGTAGGGTTTGTCTGATGATGAATCTTTACTCCCTTGTGTTCCAAATGTTTCCCCATGTCTTCCCATAAGTGTGGTCTGACTCTCAAGAGTTCTGTAAGTGTGATTGTGCATGTTATACGTGTCGACAGCATCTCTTGAAGACTTTTTGAGTCAATCATTTGTGGAATAGTTCTCATCTAGGATGGAACTAACCTTATCTCCGATTGTGCCTCGTGTTCACCTATAAATGAAGGCAGGGTTTTCAAGGATTGAGCTTTGCTTTCCATCGAAACCTCCGTTCCCACATCCCCATACAACGATTGTATATCTCCTGGATAAAATCCGTTATCCAAATTAATCTCACGAATTGGAGCAGACTGTAACGTCGCGCTTCCGTCCTTTCTGTTCCTAATGGTTTCCCATAAGTGTTGTGGCCATTGTTCCTCAACTTCTAGAATTGGCATTATCGTCATTGACTTAGCGTCATCAGTGGTGTTCGGCACCAAATGAGGTGTTTACACATTTACAAACGCTTCGTTTCCACTTCTGGTTGAGAATAAGTTAACCATCTCCGCTCTAAGGTTTGGTTTGTTTTTAGCTTTGCTTTGTACGCTTGTAATAGAGCATCTAAAGGCTCTAGCACTTTCTCGACCAAGACTGATCCCCCTGAGGACGCTTTCCTCGGCTTGTTGTATCTCTCTCTTGTTTCAGTTGCTCCTTCATTTCATGTAATTCGTTTTGCATTGCAATTTGGGTTTTCAACCTTCTTGTTTTCATCCTGTTTCGTTTCGCCTTCCAGGATTTTCGTTGGGTTCTCACATATAAACTCTCATTTTCTGTGGGTATCGACAACTCGACCTTTTCCTCCAAAGGCTTGTTTTTCTCTAAATCCTTGGCTTGGGCTCTGGTTATCGCATTGATTTGGATCATGAGATCGTTTTCTGATCCGCTGCTTGCACTCGGTAACACCCCCACAATATTTATAGTTGCTTTTCCCTTGTTGTCCGGATTCTTTGGGCAATCTGGCAATATGTGATTCACACCACATCCGTCACAAAACCCAAAAATTTTCACTCTTTCGCCTTTGAAAGGGCAGTTACGCTCCCAATGATCCGTACTTCCACAATTATAGCACTGTCCAATTGGTGGTTGATTTTGAGGAGGTGGTCCCATAAGTTGTCCTGCCCTATTAGGATATCCTCTTGGTTTGTAGTTCTGGTTCGCAATGAACATTAGCGTTTTTTCGTCCACCACATATTGATATCTCGAAGGTTGTGCTACATACGTTGGTGGTGCCATACCCTCGCTATTTACCCACGGTTGCATACATTTGTGATTCAGGTTCTGTTGCGTAAGGCTCATTCGGTTCCTCATAATAAGAAACTTAAAGTGTACTATTTGTTCCTGGTGATGCTTCACAAGGTTGAGCATACCTAATCATGGCTCTATTTTCCTGTGGTAATGGAGGTTGTTGACCCAACACAGGTTGAGGTCTGTCTGCTTCTGCTACCAGATTCATGTTTGGTCCAACTTGATATCTTGGAGGAGGTGGCTAGGGTGGTCCTGCTGGAGGTCCATACGGTCTTTCCCTCACATAGTTTTTTTTGTAAAAACACTCTTCCGTGCCATGATTTGTCCATTTTTGCTCTATGGAGCACCATTTCAATACTCGTCCTGGTGCTTTCGGTTGTTGTGTGCACCATGGCGTCGGGTGATCCCCCCCACATATGTCACACTTCCTCGTCTGAGACTGTCTCATCACCGGATTTGATCTTATATGTTGCTGCATTCTCTTCGTTACCTCCTCTATCATTTGGTCAACTGTCGGCATCAAGGACGCCTGAGCATCTTTTTTGGTAGAGGGTTCACTTTTAATAGATGAAGAGCCACTGGTTACTGAATCAGTATCCTCTGACACTTCCCCACATGCTTTGCAGTTATCAACAAGATATAACACTTCCCTTGTAACCTGTTGAAATGTGCTACAAGCCTTCAAGTGAAGGTCCTTTTTCAAGGTTTCGTTCCTAAGTTCTTCAACGAAGAGCACAGACAATCTCTCATCCTGCGGTAATTCCCTCCTCGGGCACCTCTCAATGTATTGCTTGAATCTCAAGGTTGCTTCCTTCACTTTTTCATTCTCCCTTTGTTTAAAAGCATATATCTGTGATACAGTATTATGCTTTATACCCCATTTTGAGGATTCTTCCGTGAGCTCTCACAAGACATGTTCAATATTCGGACAAGTTTCAGGGTTCAAGGTTGAAAGCATGTTAGACCGTCCCTTCCAAGGTCATCCCGAATCCCTCGTATTGAGTATGCAAATCACTGATCTATTCCGCTCTTAAGAGATGCTTGAAGAGCGGTACATGGGCATATGGATCCCTGATTTGCTATACTTCTTTGGCATGCACTTCACTACTTAGGATGGCCTAATCCGTCTATGGTCTGCGACCAGTCTCATTGCTCCCATGTCTTGACTTACTCGTTCTCGGGCATCATGGATGTCATGGGTTGCTCTCGTTGGCTCCCCTGCCCCGAATCTAATACTAGGAGGCAAATGTGATGGGGTGGCTGCATATGTCGGACCTACTGCCGCATGTGTAGAGATAGGAACCGCACTACCTCGATTTGTGGCCATTGATTCTCTGGAATGCAACGTTCCCATGGGGCTTGGCATCAAATAATGAGGTCGACTGAAAGAATCAACTACATGAGTCCTCTCTCCACCTGTGGTCATCGGGTCTGGCACGATAGTTGTAGGTGATGGTCTTAGTGGGCTTGGAGTGACATAATACTGGTGAAGTGGTCCCCCAAAGTACGTATATCCTTCCAACTCCTTTTTATCGATTGCTGCGTATCGTCTTCCATACTTGTCGTATGCGGCGATTTTCGTTTCCGCTCCCTCTGTGTAGGTGAAGACATAAAGTCTTTTCCGCTCAGTCATCTCTCCGACGTAGGGTTCCTCGCATCTATAATAGAGATCTTGCTCTCCATTATTATACTTGTATAACGCCAAGTAGACATTATCCGTGTTGACTCTCAACGTTTCGTTTTCTCGCCTTAACCTCGCATTAGGTAAGCTCATTGTTGGTGCCTTTTCCTCATGTTCCTCATCTATTTTGGCTTTCGTGCCCATCAATCCCCACTTGTCTACAATGTGAGAATTCAGGACTACCAAGTACATGATACCCTCGTCATCTAGGTACCTATCTCTACTATAGCTCATAGGCACTAAGTCCCTGAACTCACTTGGTCTATCTTCTATTTTCACACAGTAGCTGTCCATACCATCTTTGTATATCTTGGCGCCTTACTTGTTGTCATATTGATACTTGATGAACAATAGCTTTATTGTGGCCGAGGGGTCTGATGTTCCTGGTGCCATGTTTTCTCTTTCATTTAGTTTTAATTGTCCCACGTGTTCTGTGAAATACTCGTAAGATCTCTCTGAAGAAGTATCGGAGATGCCTTCTTCAAGGATCGGCTCTAGCGGTCGTACTACCCCTTGGTTTACACTCTCCTCCGTTGATACAACACTTGCTTGATCCACTAAATTTCGGTGTCGGATGTTGATTTGTTTTCCCGATCTCAAAAACATGAAGAAAGTGGGAATTACTGACTGAATCCAAACCTCTTACCTGGAGATGGAGTGATCTTCCAACCTCTGCGACTGCATGGATTGTTACTTGACCGATCTCTGCAAATGAATACACTTGATGGCTATGAGATCACTGTATCATTCCAACTGTCAGCAGATTCAACACTTTCACAATGACTTCAACACAATTTTGCTTGCAGATTATTGACAGTATGTCCAATTTGAGTTTTGACAACTCCTGATATCTTAAATAGTCTAGGTCTATGAACAGGTCAAAAATGAGTTAGATTTGGGCCAGAGGTACACCGATCGCGATCGTACTTCTGAGCCCAAATTTGACCAAACTTCATCAGCTTGTTCACTATGCTATTTTAAGGCTACCTCTCTGATACTTTTGCAATCAGACTCTAAAAAGTCAAGCTTTTACCAGTTCTTGGTTAGAAGTGTCTGTTTCCCAAAATCTGTCAGTTTGATCTGATTTTAGTGCTTGATTAGGGATTTGGAAGCTATCTGGGGTTGTCCTGTGTACAGGCTATTGTGCGCTCCTTGCCGCACTGTCGAAGCAAGGGACTTGCCGATACACCGAATGCGAGCCACAAACGGCTCCAAGCACACAACAAGCCTAAACTAGCAAGCTCAAGAAAACAAAGGGTGTGTCACTCACCGCTCTACGCTCGCCTTCGTGGTGGATTCCTCGCCGCGATGAAGAAGAAGCTGCAGTCGTGCCGCGCTCAACCGCTTCGCCGCCGTCGTGCCTTCGTAATGCTCGATCACACACACACTCTCCCTCTCTCTTTCTCTCTCTCTCTCACACACACACACAAGGAGGTGAAGAAGAAGAAGATGGAGATGGAGCAAGAGCACTCTTCAATTGCACAAATGAGAGAATGAGTAAAAATTAGGTTTAGTTGGCTTTTATAGGAGCTCACCCCATGCTTAACCAACTAATCCCTTGAATGTCCAAGTTAAAGTGCGCCTCTCATCGGCGATCACTCTACCTTTCCCTATTGGTCCGACAAGCCCGGTACCTGACTCTACCAAATACATAATACACGTCCGTCGTAGGTGATGGGGTGTCCGTGTGCCGTGAGGGTTAACATGCCCCCCTTCCTGATGTAGATTCCGTCCTCGGAAGCTATTGAGTTGAAGCTGGTTCGTCGAGGTGGAAGAGCATTTGAGATGAATGTCCTTAGCCTTCTTCAGTCACTGCAAAATCAAACAACATTGGCACAGTAATTGCATTCTCTTAAAAAGGTAGACACATTGATTGGTAAAAGAATTTCAAACAATTTGTTAGCAATGAACATTAAATTGCAATATAATCAAATGCATAAATAGATGTAAAGGTAGAAAATTAAACAAGTCTGGGGTCGCTAATATGACGGTCGAAAGGCACTAGAGATCGAATATTAATACCATGGGTAAGCTTCTTAATTTTCTGTGGTCAATTAAGTTGTTTAATCGCGAGAGCCAAGTATTCATGTTCGAGGGCTGACTAGAGGCTATATCTAGAAAACCTTGTAGTTAAGCTACCATAAAAGGAATTTCTCATGAAATCATCGCCTGACTGATTACTTTTTCTTTGACCCCCCAAAGTCTTTTCACATTGATTCAATTATGATGTGTGTGCTTATTTTGTATGCCTTGGGTTTTTTGCTTTTCAAGGAAAAGCGCCCACACTGGGAACCTCTAGGGATCTAGTACCATAGGTGATACATGTGAGTGAAGTACCAATTCAAGCTGAGATTTCTCTTCCAGCTTAAAATTTTACATTGTGGCACTTTGATTTTTTGTTTGTTCATTTTCAACATTTAAATTTTGTAACTTTGGGGGGTCATATAACACTGTTACCCTCCCCAGGCTCATCACATTAGTAAACTCCCTTTATAATACTTAAGCTAAAGGTCAATAGGGTCAAGCCCACTAGAAAGCCCTAGTACATTTCATACAATGCTGCCTAAATCGGATTAAGAACCTAAGTAACCATTGCTTATTAGGAAGGCATTCCCCATGGTACTAAGAGAAGATTTCTAATACCTAGCTTGGTCAAACTAGCTTAGTCGGACTGCTTGATTTTTAAACCTAGACAAGTGATTATGACAAAACATTACATTGAATTAAATGTTTGATACTAAGCAAATGCGTTGAATATTATGCTACCAATCACAATCAAAGCAGACAATCATAGATGCAAAAAGATAACGGCAATGCTAATGGACAAGAAACACCTGTTTGTGTCGATGGTCGCGCTTGATTTGAAGAGTGAGTCGAGATAAAGATTCCATGAAGGTCCAAATCCTATCAATAGCAATACGCACCTGTACACACTATGAAACAAAAGGAATACCTCCAGGAGGCACATTAGTGGGAAAAGAGAACCTTGCTAATCTCTCAACTCTAAAACAGAAACACTCCTATCGTACTAATCTTACCTACCCTCCATCACTCAAGTGATGAGGATCAAAGGTGTTTTATGGCATAGGTTTCTGTTTCACTGTACCACATGTGACATGTGTAGGTCTGAGTCAATGTTTTGACTTTTAATGTGCATACTCGTTTGCTAATTGCTCTTGCTCTTTATTTTTTTGTTTTTTGTGAGTATAAAGCTTTATATGTACATTCCCTAAGATCGGAATTGAGAGGTCAGGGAAAAAGGTTGAGAGGGAAACAAATGAATGATGACTGTCAGCAAACACTCCCCCCTTCCTTGGGTAGATCATACCATTTGAAATGAGCTTGTCACCCTTTGAAACCAATTATTCCAGTTGGTAATAAGTGAGGATTTTTGCCAGTAGTTTTCTATTACCCTAGGTGCCTCGTCAAGTTGCAAGGGTGGTAAGGTACTCTCCCAGGATCGAACTTGAAGTAGTTCATCAGGTGATTCTTGAACACTGGGAGGTGTGGATTCTTTTGTAGCTTCATGGAGGTCCACTACTATAGACGGAGGTTGTGTAGAAGCTTTTACCTCTATGGATGTATTACATGAGGAGCTAAAAGCTTCATGGGACTCCCCCCTTCCTGAGCTAGGTGGAACAAATCGTTCTTTCTTTGGTACCCAAACTAGCTCGGGAGCGGGTGTGTAGCATTCTGTGATTTTTTTCTTTCCACGATCATTGATTCGTTTTGGAGCTACGGGATTGGGCTCACTTGGGTCAGGTGATAGGTAAGAGCACAATCTACGTTTCGGCACCCAGATTTGATCATTTCCTTGATAGTAGCCTTGGGCTTCCAATAGTCGTTTAGGGATCCATCGCAACATTTTCTTACTTTTCTTGGAGCGAGTGGTACGTTTCTTACAAGGCTTCTGTTTTTTTGCACTAGCTATGGTCACTAAAGAAGCTTTAGGGACCCACTTGTATGTTTTCTTCGTTACATTAGGATGAGTCTTGTCGGAAGCGATATGCATTGCTTGTAGCATATTTAAGGGTATAGGCATTTCATCCCCCTCAGGTGTTACCCAGGTCGTCCCCCTATTTCCCCAAGTGTCTATGGTTGATGCTAGGTGGACCCAATCCACATTGTCCGACTCAGTCATCCCAGGTAGGATATCCATATAAGGAGAATCTTGGCCAATGTCTGTATCCTTCTTACAAGTATAACAATATTGTAGTGGGGCCGAGTGAACTGTGGTGTCAGAGCGATGATCAATAATGGTTTTACTCCCTAAGGGGTGTACCTTACCAGTCACCAAATCCACTCTAAGGACAGAGTCTTGGAATTGCAAATAGACATGATTTTTAGACCAATCATGAACCATTTGTGCTTCCCTCATGAATGGTCGTCCTAAAATCATTTCATATGACATAAGGTGTTTAGAGAAATCCATTACAATGAACGTATGTCGTACCTTGTGTCCTAGAACTTTGATATTAAGATCCTTGAGCATCCCCATAGGTTTGGCTATGGTACCATTTGCCATCTTTACCACAATGTTAGTAACACTGAGGCGGGGTTTTCCCATGGATTCCCAACAATCTTTTGTAACGATGCTAACTCCCGCACCACCATCAAGAATTCCCTTTATGGTTAATCCCTTGGTAGTGATGGGTAGGGTCGCATTAGACTCGTCGCCTTCAAAATACTGCCCTAATTCGTTAATGGGTACCTCAATCACAGACTCGTGTCCATCTAAGTCAAGTGATTGCACATGATTTTCCTCATCAATCATAATCGAGTCAGGCCTATTTGGTTGCGCAAACTGCGGTAATCCCGTTCGTAGCTCTCCGTTAAGGAATGCTCGAAGTGCAAGGAATAACTCAGGATCTCCATACAGCTTTGCTATGATCGTGGTTCGGACCTCAGAAGACATGAAGTCCACTAGTTTGGCAACATTCATTGGCGTTTTGCAGGGTGTAGGTCCTTGACTAGGAACTGGTGAGGATGGAATCTCATATTCCTCAATGGGATCAGGTATTCCTTCGTTAAACATCCTTTCCAACAAGAAGGGTGTATGCTCACTTTCTGATGTCCTGTCCTCACTCCCTTCTTGGATGATACTAGATATGGCTAACGGTCTATGGTTCATGTGGGGTGGATGAACTTGCGTGGGAAACACTGTGTCATGAATTTTGACATGCATGGGTTCTGGTTCTAGTTTCCTTTGAGTCTCCTCCACTAAACCTCTTAGATGTTTCACCTGCTCAATCTCGTCTACTGGGTTTGGATACGTCCCAATCTTCTTTTTACGATTTTTCCCTTTTTGCCCCTGCGGTTTATCTTGGGGGTCTTGGATTGGATTTGGAAACACTTGTGGTGTTTTCAGAGGCTCTTTATGGGTTTCTCTTATTCGGTTTTCATTTGGTTCCATGTTACGGTTTTCTTTGTCGGTCTTTCCCTTTGTGGTATTGGTTCTAGTCTCCATTGTCTCGACTGAATCTGAATCATACTCGAGGTCATTCATATACACGGGGTCATCTCCTGTTCCTATGTTTGTTTTGGAACTTGGCTTTGAATTTTCCGTATTCTGCGACTTCTTCCTTCGTGTCTTCTTTTTCTTTGCTTGGATAACTGACGCGGTATCTCTCTCTTCGAGGATATGTCCTGGCCCTTGAAGCATGGACCGTGTAATCGCATAAGCGGGTGCGACGGGTGGTATTGGCGACGTCACACTAGCAATTTCGACCAAATTCAGGGGTGTGATTTTAGGCGCATTTGGGTTATAGGGGCATTGGGCTATCAAATGATCTATGCCACAACGATTACATGTGAGTATTGGCATTGCAGACGTGCTCCCTTGATTCACTTGCATCTATGCAACATTCTTTTGCAGCCTAATAGGACACTCCGCTACTCGATGTGGTCCACCACACTCGTAGCATTGAAGAGGTGGCCTCCTAGCCTGGGTGTTGATATTTTGACCTCTGGATGCGAGAGCAGCAGCTTGATAAACCGGCTTGACTTGCCCCCAACAATCTTCCATGTAGTATATAGGACATTCTTCCAATGTATCAAGTCCGTAGGCAATACTAGTGTCTATTTCCTCCTCACAACCATCTGCATAAGCATTAGATGGCTCGCAACCCACTTGGTTCATAGGGGCGACTCTTGGATGCGGGGGCTGCGGTCCTAGCACAGGAGGTGGTAGCGGTGTAGCTTGTACAACATTTTGAGGTCTAGGGACCATGTGTTGCGGTAGTTGCTCAACAGGTGGAGTAGGCATCAATACAGGAGCTCGAGGTGCATCCGTCCAGGCTACAGGTGGTCTATTTGCCATCATACGTTTGATCATTAAACAATCCTTAGCTTGGTGACCATACCTACCACATGCGTTGCAAGTTCCATTAAATTTTACTCTAAACGTAGGGCACTCACTAGTGCTATGTGGGCCTAAGCAAATGGAACACCATTGTTGCTCCCTTCTTGGATACATGTGACTATTTTGAGGGGGTCGATTATCCTTAAGAGACTCTTGGATTGCCTTGGTGAGGTCTGTCAAGAATGTCTCAAATACCTTTGGCTCATTGGCAATGGGCTTTGCAGTCATGGGTTCATACTCAATGGCTTGTGAGCTAGTGGATCTCGTGTCGGTAGACACCCTCATGCCTGCTATCATCAAGTTGTCCTCTAATTGGATTGCATTGGCAGTGACATCTTCCCAGGTTGTGATACCTCTAATCACTAGTCCATTATAGATTCCTTCATTCCTCAACCCTCGAATGAATCGATCAAGCAGTTGGTTATTGTTGAAGCGCTCATTTACAGGGCAACGAGACTTTAAGTGCTTTAGACGACTAATGAAGTCCCTTACTGACTCTCCTTCCTTACGTTCGGCCTTCTGTAGCTGAGATGCTACACCCCAAAGCACACCTTCTCGTATGTACTCCTTTAGAAACAACCTTCGAAGGGTAGGGTAGATTGTTTTCTCGTCCACCCTTAGGGTTCTATACCAATCTCCAGCCTTCCCACTTAATGTCAAGCTTAAGGCATTGCACTTATGTAGTTCGTTGCGTTCCCCTAAGGAATCACATACTTGTTCAAACACTTCAATGTGTTTTCTAGCATCTTCGTCCCCATTGAATTTTTGCGTGAGTTTGGCAATTTGTACTGCCTTACTTCTAGGCTCTCTATCAGATGCATGACGCATATTTTTCGCGATAGATCGACCTATGGTTTGAGCAAAGGCTGCCAAGTCACCTATGTGAGGAGGTAGGGCCGGTGGAGGTACTCTTGGAATCATATGTGGGAGAGGAACGGGTACCGGTCTTGGCATATGTGTAGATGATGCAGGATATGGAACATAACCGGGCATAGGTCCACTCGGATAAGAGCTAGGGAGCGGCACTCGAGGAGCATAAGCAAGTGGTACAATTGGAGGTGTGGGGGCCATGTGTGCATAAGGGGCTAGAGGCACATATGGTCGAGGCCCCATATTAGGTACTACGACACTAGGTAGTGGCACTGCACTAACCGTAGATGTCATCGATACATTCTCTGTCAGGCTTATCCCTGGAGTGAGCACTGTGTTTTCCTTGATAGAGGGTTGAGCCAAGTTAGGGAAGCTAAAGTTTTCGCTCGGAGGCTCAGATTGCATAGAGACCCCAGGTTAAATGACGTAAGATGGGTCCATGGGACTCATTAGAGGAGTCTCCATTTGTGATAGAGTAGGCTGTTGAGCCTTGCTCGTATCCAGAAATCTCATGGGGCCAGTTGAGAGTATATTTACCCCTCGGTTTTGCCTTTCTAATTGAATAATGCCATAGATAACATTACAGATCATTTTCTGTTGATCTTCGATGCTCGTGGCACTAGAGGTGGATTGTACAATCTCTATCCATCCTACATGGTAGGCGTGGCCAGAGTGTAGATCCGTCAACACTTCAGTGTGGAGGTCGTATGTCCAATGACCATTAATGAACAATCCTTCTAGAGTCGACGTGTTAATGGTTTCTTGTGAGGTAGAAGCAATGTTGCTCCCCGTGGTTTTACTTGTCACCAACGGTACTCTAGAGGGAACTTCTGAAGGAGGCAGCTCAACAGGGCCTTCTTGGTAAGAAGTTGGCAGGATATCCACATGGACACTCTTTGGGGGTGTGGGGTCCACGTACGATGTGAAAGGAGAGTCCACTTCCCCACCCCCTTCGTGTGCTTCATTTGCATCAGGTTCCGAGCGAGTAGCTCTACCTAATGTTTCCATGAAACGGCTAAACATACTAGTACTAGGCTGTGGAGCTTCGGGAGGTGCATGGCCTTCTCTCTCAGTGTTTTGGGTAGGGTATGCTTCCATGATTTCTGAGTCGGAGGAGGAATCACTAGCGGCTATTTTAGGGTCTTGGGTGGTGCTACCTTGTGTCCCCGCTGAGGGTCTAGATCCTATCGTGGATGGGGAATGGGTATCCGTATGAACAGAGGCACTACCAATGTGATCGTGCTCTAAGAGAGCAAAGGGTGTGTCACTCACCGCTCTACGCTCGCCTTCGTGGTGGATTCCTCGCTGCGATGAAGAAGAAGCTGCAGTCGTGCCGCGCTCAACCGCTTCGCCGCCGTCGTGCCTTCGTAATGCTCGATCGCACACACACTCTCCCTCTCTCTTTCTCTCTCTCACACACACACACACAAGGAGGTGAAGAAGAAGAAGATGGAGATGGAGCAAGAGCACTCTTCAATTGCACAAATGAGAGAATGAGTAAAAATTAGGTTTAGTTGGCTTTTATAGGAGCTCACCCCATGCTTAACCAACTAATCCCTTGAATGTCCAAGTTAAAGTGCGCCTCTCATCGGCGATCACTTGTGCGCTCCTTGCCGCACTGTCGAAGCAAGGGACTTGCCAATACACCGTATGCGAGCCACAAACGGCTCCAAGCACACAACAAGCCTAAACTAGCAAGCTCAAGAAAACAAAGGGTGTGTCACTCACCGCTCTACGCTCGCCTTCGTGGTGGATTCCTCGCCGCGATGAAGAAGAAGCTGCAGTCGTGCCGCGCTCAACCGCTTCGCCGCCGTCGTGCCTTTGTAATGCTCGATCGCACACACACTCTCCCTCTCTCTCTCTCTCTCTCACACACACACAAGGAGGTGAAGAAGAAGAAGATGGAGATGGAGCAAGAGCACTCTTCAATTGCACAAATGAGAGAATGAGTAAAAATTAGGTTTAGTTGGCTTTTATAGGAGCTCACCCCATTCACACTTGGGCGCCCATGCTTAGCCAACTAATCCCTTGAATGTCCAAGTTAAAGTGCGCCTCTCATCGGCGATCACTCTACCTTTCCCTATTGGTCCGACAAGCCCGGTACCTGACTCTACCAAATACATAATACGCGTCCATCGTAGGTGATGGGTGTCCGTGTGCCGTGAGGGTTAACATCACTCTACCTTTCCCTATTGGTCCGACAAGCCCGGTACCTGACTCTACCAAATACATAATACACGTCCGTCGTAGGTGATGGGGTGTCCGTGTGCCGTGAGGGTTAACAGCTATCCCTCTGTATGGTTCCTTCGCCAGTTTTGATGTGTTTTGGTCTATTGAAAGTCAATTTCTAAGCCAGTTTAGCAGTTTTTGACTTGGATCTGTATTCAGATGGTTTGACAAGTATTTTGAGGTTTCTGGCTCTAGGTCCTTTAGACTTTTATGTTTGTATACACCTGAGGATCCCACATATGAAATCTGGTCAAAATCTAGCACTTAGGTACACCGATCGCGATCGTAGTTTTGAGCCCAAATTAGACCAAATTTGGCATACTTGTAGGCACTGATGTTTTAAGGCTATCCCCCAGGTTTTTTTGCATTTGGATCACCAAAAGCCAAGATTTCACATTTTCTGGGTCTGTCAGGTTAGTTTTGTCCAAGTGGCCTGATTTTCTTGATTTTTGATGTTTTTGGGTGTTGTTTCTTTAAACAAACTTGTTTAGAATCTTATCAGGAAGGCACACAACAAATCTGGTCAAATTCTGGCACATAGTAGGTACACCGATCGCAATCGTAGTACCTGGGCCAAATCTGATGAAATTTGGTATACTCCCTCTGACAAGTATTTCCCAGTGTTTGGTACTACCCCTTTGTGATTTGAATCAATTTCATCTATGTTTGGCCAGATTTTCTAAATTTCAGAGTCTTATGGCCTTTTTGCCAAAGTTATGGTTTTCTTTTGCCCCAAATCTGACTGGAATGTGATTTGCTTATCCTACTCCTAAGTACAGAAAGGAAAAAACATAAGGAAATGAATCAAACAAAACAAACACGACGGATTTCGGGTGAGATTTCAGTACTCAATCGAATTAGAGAAATTGAAGAGCAAAAATGCTTTAACACTCCCACTCACAGCTCCCTAAATCTCCTAAGAGAGGATCTAGCCGGTCCACTGGCTCTAGACTCCACTAAGCTCTAAACCCTTGTCTAGCAACCTAACTGAGGTGTAAATTGGATTTGTGGATTGATCTTTTTTAAGGAATCTAACTACGCACTCGGTCACTCATCACCTAAGATGCATTCCCCGGCAATGGCGCCAATGTTTGCGGGTCGCCGCGACGGACGTCCATAGCATAGCTCTCAAGCATCAACATATTTATTAATACAAGGGAAGCGACCAGGATGAGGCATGGAAACTCACTAGGGTGTCACTCCTAATGAAGTGAACTAGATGAGATGCATCTACTCACTCTACAAGCAAATCAAACGCATTACCGCCAAGTAATCTGACTATGTCCTTCTACACAGCTCTACAGTCGTCACGCCCGTTTACCATGCAAACATATTCGGAATCGCACGAAACTTGAAGGGAAGCTACAGGATTGTATCCTATCACTGTCACAGCATTCTGGAAAGGTACAAATATTGCAATCATTCGTCCCAAAGTCAGCAAAAACAGCGAACAGGTGATCCTAATGGGTCGTTTTAGAGTCCCTAATGCTCCTCCTAGGATCAAAACAACATACAACACGCATATAGACACTCAAAACAGCGATTTAAGGTCTCAAACTCGTAGTTGAAAACCTACACCAAATCTTGAATGATTACTTTTGAATGGAAGAGCAAGGTAAGAGGAACACAATGCAATAAACAAATCTGAATTTGGATTACCGTAGCCACAATGGCGAAGATTACAAGTTGGAGCAAGAAGGAACCTTTCCAACTTCCTTGATTGAATAAGAGGCATGGTTGGCGCAAGTGATTGTATTCCCATGAGGGAAAGTCGAGAGAGAGCAAAACAAGTCACAATGCAAAGTAATATGCTTTGTAGCACCACTATCAAAGTACCAAACATGTCTCTATAGAAACTGACATACATGCATCATGGCCAGAAGGATCATCGGTACACTCTACACTAAATGCCCAATCTGCATCTACATTAATAGCACAATCTCCATTTCTAGAAGACTCTACAATAGATGCCCTGGTAGTAAATCCAAACTCTTTCTTCTTGGCCTCTTTTGCCTTCAACTTAGGACATTGCTTTATCAAGTGATCATTAGCCTTGCAATAATGGCAATGCATCTTCTTCTTACCTTTTTCACGAGAATTCCCAAACAAGTTGCTGCCAACAGAAGAACTAGACACATGTGATTTGCTACTTACAGAAGAACCACAAGAACTGGATACATTGGTTACCGCCTCCTCTTTGAACAACAATAAAATCTTGTTCGGCTGCATGTTCTTTAGTCCTGTTCTTTCTTGAAAGTGACTCTTGTAACAACAATTTGCATAATGCATCAAACTTGACAGCTTGAAGTGAGTACACCTAATCTTGGACACACCCTACGAGACTATGCAAGACAACTGTGAATAAGAGCCAAGAGTTGGGCATTCCAATTTCAAAATGTGATTGAATCTTAGCCCATTGCCTCAAGCTATATTTACACTATAAAAATAGTATAATGTACATAATATTTTGTTGTTTTTCACTTTTGTGTGATTTTAGCTCAAGTTAGAGAGTTGAGCATATGTAATGTCGCTCATGATAGATGAGATGAGCCTCATGCACATGGGCATAGTGAGGAAAGAGTAGAGAAACCTCTACAAAAAAATCCCTTTTCTCTAGTTGTGTCAACACTTATGACACTTATAGTGCTACATAGTCCTCAAAGAATCCTTTCTTAGTTTCAACAAAAAATTAAAAAATGTACTTTTTCCCACAAGGTTTTTTCCCTTCATGTCAATGTTCCTCTCAAATAATGGAGAGAACCACCACCTACTAACAAGAAAAAGCGTCACAATAGAGGAGGTAACACATGCTATGCTACTTCCAACCCATGATCCACTCATGACATGGGGGTCTCCCCTACAAGAATATGTTTTGGCCATCATCAAGTCCAAACAAGGGGGTGCCTATCTTCGTGATCCTCTTATGATGTGTATTTTCATTAGGCTATTCAAGTAGAAAGCACCTACGAACCCCAACAAGGAACTTCACTCAAATTTGTCACCACATGACAATCAAAATCCAAATTGTAGGTAACCATCTACCACGATAGTTTACATTTTCTTGAATTTATTGCCATATGTTGTTTTTTTGTGAACATCATCCCACCATTCTGCATACTCGCTCTCTTAAAAGAAAACCCAAATATTTTTGAAGATACCCTCTTGAGATTCCCTCCACGTACCCTCTACCTCTGCCTCCCATAGCCCCACACCTTGTGGATCAACCTGCCAATCTCCACCTGCATCGTCATGCTTTGCACATCAAGCCCTAACTGGTAGACTCACAACTCTGGCCCCTACCCTGCACAACACATGCGGCTTCTGCATATGCATGTGCATGTGTGTAGCTGTTTTAACTTATATAATAAGACATAAATGAACTTTTACATTCAAAAGACAGTTGGCTTCAGAGAAAAGGCAAAATTAGTACAAAAACAACTCAGTCTTATAATTATCTTTGTACATGGCATATGAGAATAAAGCCTCATTCTAGTATACAATAATAGTGATCCAATAAAGAATTACTTCCCAAGTGGTAAGAGCAAGTGTACTATCTGACAGACAATAGCTTTAAGCCAAAAAAAAATCCAAGAAAGGATAGAGTTCTCACCTGCATCCATCCAAACAAGATAACAAATACATTAGTCTTGGATGTGTTTTACAAGTGTCAATGGACTATATCAGTTGTTATCCATCTCCGACTTACAATTTTTTTATTAAAAAAACTCAAAACCACTGTCCATAGTGTTCATGTAGCAACCCCAAAGATTTTAAAGGAAGTACTTATAAGTATGGTATTTATATATCCTCATTTTTAAAAAAAATAGACCTTAAATAGATATTAGCATATATATTATTTTGATCAAAAAGGCCACCAACCCTCCTGAACCAAGTGTCTTAATCCTCATATCATCTCTTAGATCAATTTTTCAATACCATAATAACTTTGCCTGTTTTGTTAGGCTCCAATTTCACTAGCTTTATTAAGTACCATGAAGCCATAAAGTATCCACAACACCAGCCAGATACCTCCCATTTGTTGAAAAAACTCGGCTTATGCTTAACAAGCCAATTCAAATTTCTCACACCCATTTGGGCTTACGGAATTCATCTTACCAGAGTTTGTAAGCTAAATGAGAAAAACACACTAAATGAGCCAAAGCCAAGAAGTTTAGTAAAAAGAACCTATTGATAGCTTGTCTATCAAAAAGAGAAAAAAACCATATATGTTAACGGCTCTGTCAGTGTCATGCTATATAAGATAATAAGCGAGATCCTTTGCAAGTATAACAATCCCCAAAATGGCATAAGGGAAGAAAAAACCCCATTACACCATGCAATAGTATGCAAATTTTTCCATGCTTTAGAGAAAGTGTAAATCAACCCCGACTTTAGGCTGCATTTTATCAAGACAGACCAGACAAATGACAGTACCAAGTACCAAAATATCCCCCATTTTTTAATGACCGAATACTACCATATCAAGCACCACTACTCTGGTTATGCATGGGTTACCAAAAATCTGTTGGGGTATAAAGCCCAATGTGGTCGCCCAGGTAAGTGGGCGGGCCGCCAGGTAGGTACACATATTCTTTTGTAAAAACCTAATAAGAACTCACTATGCTCTACACATTACAGTAGAGCGAGTTCACCATATCCTCGTGCTCTTCTTCTCGCACTCTCTCTCGCGTCGCACTTTCGCTCGTACTCCTTCAACTGGTATCAGAGCTCAGATCGAGGCTCGGGGCAGCACTGCAGGAGGCTAGAGTCACCAGCTTAGATTGGAGTGAAATTCGACAGGCGAAGACACGGCCCCAAATCTTGTGGGCGATCCCAAAGGACTCGGTGTTCTCAGAATTTCATTCTGAAGTCATCTCGGCCACCGTTCGGCTTCGACAAAGGTCTGTGCATGCCATTTTCGACTACGTGGTCTCGGCGGGTGCAGATCCGACTCTGCAAATTTGGGGTTTTCGGCCTACGACTGCAGGTGCTGAGGATATCGACACTCCCAGCGTGTTGATTTGTGGTTGTCTACACATCGAAGGACGGCTCACAGTTCTTGGAGGCGTGTCACATACGACACGGGCGCATCTACACACAGACTGTAGGCGACATCCACTAGTCCATCAGGTAGCTTGTGTTTGTTGCTTGATATACCAGATTTCATCCTGACATTGCAGGTACTTCCACATGGGATGTATTGTCAGAGATGATGTATGTTTGTTGAGGGTTTGCTGGCTGTGAGTCACGCAGCAAACAACCGCCACAACGGTTACAGCATACAGTGGGAAATTTGTGGATGTATGACTTTGTGGGAAGTCTATGTACTATCAGATTTAGTGCAGCCTTTGTTGAGGGTCAAGTGAGGTTTTATTGAGCTGGGGGACTCTCGAATGTTGAGATCCTTTCGGTGATACAGGTCTTGGAGCGATCCCTCGAGCACCCTTAGATAGGCAGCTAGGATGTATTGACTGTGAGTTAGACAGTTGGGATTGCATCTTTGCTTTACTGTCGTTGAGGCATTGTCACAATCTATGCTTACAGGACAGTGAGAGACAGTACAGGTGCACGACAGGTTTACCCGCAGCTTACAGTGTCAGAGAGACAGTGTTTTTTTGAGCTGTTTTTCGGTCTGTTTTTTGAGTACACCAGAGCCATTTTACAAAGGAGACTCTGCCGAAATTTATGCAGAATCTGAAGCTTTCTTGGTTCATTTGACAGGTTGATATTGGTTCAGAGGTCAGTTTACAGGGGAAACTCTGTCGAATTTTTCCCAGGAAAGTAAACTACTGTGAAGCGTAGCTATGGCTGGATCACAGGACACTGCTCTTTACAATATCAAGAAGCTGGATGGAACCAATTTCCCATTGTGGAAGAAGCAGAGTTGGCTCGTGTTGGTACAAAAAAGGCAGATAAAACCTATAAAGCTCAAGGGGATAAAACCAGAAGATATGGACGAAGATGAATGGAGCGAAATGGATGAATTGGCACTTTCTACCATTATGCTGACTTTGGCAGAAAGCGTTTACTTCAATGTAGCAGACGAGATTTTGGCTTATCAAGCATGGTTAAAGCTGAGTGATCTTTATGAGAAGTAGAGTGCAGCTTCACAGGTATACTGGCTTAAGAAGCTTGTTGACTTGAAGATGAAAGAAGGGACACCTATGTCCAATCATCTGAATGAATTCAACACAATCTATAGTCAGTTGTCAGCTCAAGGTGTCAAGTTTGATGAACCTGTTAGAGCTATGTTCCTGTTGATCACATTGCCGGAAAGTTGGGACACTTTTCGCACAGCTTTGAGTAATTCTGCACCTCCAGATGGTTTGAACATAGCAGGTGTAGAAGGAAGTCTGCTTACTGAAGAAACCAATAGAAAAACAATGGACAAAGGCAAAGGAATAGCCTTAGTTGTCAGGGGAAGGACCAAAGAAAAGTACAAAGGTGGAAAGAGGAATCAGTCTCGTAGCAAGTCCCGCAGTGCTAAAGGCAAGCGTGACATAGAATGCTACCATTGTGGCAAGAAGGGTCACATGAAAAGAGACTGCAGAGAATGGAAAGCAGAAAAAGGCAAAGAGAAAGCTGAAGACCATGGTGAGAAGAACAAGTCCTCAGTGAAGATTCAAGAAATAAATGTGACAAACATTGTTGCAGAGGATGACAGTCTAGTGTCAGGAGACATCTACTTCTTGAAGAATGCAATGGACTTAGCTCTTCTTACATCATCTGATGGAAATGCACTGAGTGACTGGATTATAGACTCAGGGGCATCACTTCATGTGTCTCCAAACAAGGAGTGGTTTACCTCTTATGTGACCACTAAAGATCATGTTCGGCTAGGCAATGGGCAAACATGTGAGATCTTAGGTGTTGGAATGTACAATTGAAGTTTCAGAATGGCTCTTCTTTCACGCTGAAGAATGTGAGACATGTTTCAGCAATTACAAAGAGCTTGATCAGCACAGGTTTACTTGATGATGCTGGCTATGTCACCACTTTTGGACAGAACATGTGGAAGATATCCAAGGGTTCTATGACAGTAGCACATGGAGTAAAGTCTGGAGGACTTTACATGATTTATGTATCAAATGTCTCTAAAAATGTAATCAATGTAACCGAGCAGCCGAACGTTTCTTTGTGGCATAGCCGGTTAGGACATATGTCCAAGAAGGGAATGGAAATCTTGTCTCGTTCTGGTCATTTGCCTGGCTTTTCATTTAATGATTTTGAATTCTTTGAACATTGTCTGTATGGTAAGGAAACACAACAGCCACATAAGCATAGAAGCAGTAGAAGAGATACACAGTTGGCACTTGTTCATAGTGATTTGTGTGGACCTATGCCTAACCTATCTCTAGGGCGAGCTTCTTACTTTATGACATTTATAGATGATTACTCGAGGAAAGTATGGGTTTACTTTCTCAAGCACAAGGATGAAGCGTTTAGTGTTTTCAAAACGTTTGTGACACTTGTGGAGAATCAGAGTGGCAAGAAGCTTAAATGCTTACGCACTGACAATGGTGGAGAGTATGTCTCAAAGGCCTTTCAGGACTTTTGTGAGTCAAAAGGTATAAAACGTGAACTTACTGCTCCTTACAATCCTCCTCAAAATGGTGTTGCTGAGAGGATGAATAGGACCATACAAGAGAAGGTCAGAAGTATGTTGTCTAATGCACAGCTGCCAAATGGGTTTTGGGCTGAAGCTGTATCAACAGCTGTTCATCTTGTAAATAGATCTCCTAGCAAGGTTTTGCAGAAGGATTCAGTGCCAGAGATGGTATAGTCAGGCAAAATGCCCTCATACAAGCATCTCAGAGTCTTTGGCTGTGAGGCATATACTCACATTCCAAAGGAATTTAGGAACAAACTTGAGCCAAAGAGTAGAAAGTGCATCTTTCTAGGCTATGGTAATTCTGGTGAGATGGGGTACAGACTTTGGGATCCCGAATCCAGAAAGGTTGTCCGTAGCAATGATGTTCACTTTAATGAATCCAAATATCATTCTAAACCAGAGAGGGTTGAGGAGATTAGAAGAGTTGTCTTCCAAGAAGATGGACCTGCACGTGCAAGACAAAATGTTAGGGCTCAAGAGGAGCAAGGACAGGATAGAGTGGAACCACAGGTTGTGGCTGAGCCTGAGCCACCTATTGTGCGTAGATCTGGACGTGTCACGTGACCTCCTGATAGGTTTGTTCCATCTATGAACTATGTCATGTTGACTGATTGCAATGAGCCTTCATGTTACAAGGAAGCAGTGCAAATGAAGGACTCCGGGAATTGGCAATTGGCCATGCAGTCAGAGATGACAGCTCTGCATAAAAACAAGACATGGAAGCTAGTTAAATTACCACAGGGCAAAAAGGCTCTACCTTGTAAATGGGTTTACAGGTATAAGATAACCGCTCATGATAGTCAGCCAAAGTACAAAGCTAGGCTTGTTGCCAAGGGCTTTAAGCAAGAACAAGGCATTGACTTTGATGAAGTCTTCTCTCCGGTGGTCAAGATGACTACATTGAGATGCTTTCTTGCATTGGTTGCCATATTAGATTTGGTGTTGCACCAAATGGATGTCAAGACAGCGTTCTTGCATGGTGATTTAGATGTGGAAATTTACATGCAGCAGCCAGAAGGGTTTGTTGAGAAAGGAAAGGAAGATTGGGTATGCCAGTTGTTAAAGAGTCTTTATGGCTTAAAACAATCACCGAGGGCATGGTACCATAAATTCCACAAGTTTATGCTTTCTCAAGGCTACAAACGTAGTGAGTTCGATCACTGTCTATATACAAAGAAGGCTAAGGATGGTAGTTGGCTGATCCTTATTTTGTATGTGGATGACATGTTGCTTGCTGGCAAGCACTTGGAAGAAATTTCAGCTTTGAAGTCAAAGATGGCAAAATCGTTTGACATGAAAGACATGGGTGAGGCAAGTCATATCCTTGGTATGCACATTGAGAGAGACAGATCAAAGAAGTTGATTAAGTTATCTCAAACAGAGTATATTGACAAGGTTTTGCAACGTTTCAATATGGAGAAGGGAAAGGCATTGAGTGTTCCATTGCCACCATATGTGAAACTTAGCAAACAAGATTGTCCTGTGTCTGAGGAAGAACAGGCTGAAATGGATAAGATTGCATATGCGTCTGCAGTGGGTAGTTTGATATATGCAATGATTGCTACTCGCCCGACATTGCATTTGCAGTGGGAGTAGTAAGTCGATACATGTCAAACCCAGGCAAGAAACATTGGGAGGCAGTGAAAGGAATATTGAGATACCTGAAAGCTACAAAGAGTATGAGTATATGCTATGGGAGTCAGGAGCTAAGTGTAAAGGGTTTTACAGACTCAGATTATGCAGGTGACTTAGACAACCAAAGGTCTACGTCAGGGTATGTCTTTACATTGGCTGGTGGAGCAGTATCATGGCGTTCTAGATTACAAGATTGTGTTACTCAGTCTACTACAGAGGCTGAATATGTTGCAGCATCAGAGGCATGCAAAGAATCAATTTGGCTTAATCGACTAGTAACAGATTTGGGAATCAAAGAAGAGATGCCTGTGTTATATTGTGATAGTCAAAGTGCTATACAATTGGCTCGCAATCCAGTTTATCACTCAAAGACAAAGCATGTGGATGTGAAGTATCATTTCATCAGGGAAATGCTCGAGGATAAGCAACTTCAGCTTGTCAAAGTTCACACCACACAAAACCCTGCTGATCTACTTACAAAAGGACTTCCCTCAAAGAGCTTTGCGCATTTTCGCAAGCAGTTAGGTGTAGGGTAGTACATCACTTCTCTACATCTCTTGTATATTAGCTTGTATAGTAGCTTCTCTCACACTTAAAGTACCACATTGGACTTTAAGTGGGAGGTTGTTGGGGTATAAAGCCCAATGTGGTCGCCCAGGTAAGTGGGCGGGCCGCCAGGTATGTACACATATTCTTTTGTAAAAACCTAATAAGAACTCACTATGCTCTACACATTACAGTAGAGCGAGTTCACCATATCGTCGTGCTCTTCTTCTCGCACTCTCTCTTGCGTCGCACTTCCGCTCGTACTCCTTCAAAATCCTCATCCGTAATGAATTTAAGGCGCTTTACAAGTTATCAAAAAACCTTTTCTCACAAGAAACTAATCAACCTGCCAAAAAAACCCAATAGTAATCAACATGATTAGTTCCAACTATCACCATCTAAAAATATGTATCGCAAGCCATATTTTTTTTCACCATCCATCCTACAAACAATCAATCCCTGCATAGTTATGTAGTCGTGGCATAATATTAAAAAAAACTAGGTACATCAAGTTGGTAACTACCGCGAATAGCAGAAAATAACCTAACCTCCTCATAGTAACAAGAAGGGAAAAAAACATTATTGTATGTCATCATGGTACTATTTTCAACGTGAGTACCGACCTGAGATGGTAGTTCAACAACCTCCATAGCTGCACAGTATCAAATCCCTCACACCTCTCTTTGAAATACACATGCAGAGAGAAAAAATACCTACAGACTAAGTGAGGGGCCAAAGCACCCTCACCTTATATAGCGCATCCGACATGCTCAAGGTGAGAAGACGCCCCACGATCAAGTACTCAGTAGCTACTGTCTCCCAAGTCGCATCTATGGCCACTCCTGCTTGCATACGGGGAGTTGAGAGGGAGAGAGAGCAAGTGTAGGGGTTAGCATAAGCTATGCGAGTTGTAGTGTAGTTAAGGGGGACAGAGAGAGCCAACGGGCATGAAGTTTCAGGTAATGAAAGCCACTATCTTTGTAAAATCTCCTAAGGGGTGTACTCATGAGATACTTAGAAGGAGGGATACCCCCCATTTTTATTTTTAAAAAAACACATCGACTAGTTTGGTAGTTCAGGTTTTCAACTTGAGAATATTAAACAAGGTAAATAGGGATTTGTGTATGAAAGGAAAAATATGTTTTTTTGTTCTATTTATATAATCAAAGTGTTGTATAGGTATACTTGTGTGTATGTGTGTACTCGCCCTGTCCCATGCACCATACACAATGGGTCGATACTAGGCTCATTGTGAATGGGCCTACTACATAATCAGAGAAATGAGGTTAATGTGGTTGAAAGGTAAGCCAGGCCAATTGTTTTGAGAAAGGGATTGTGTGATTGTATTAATTATGTCCTTTCTTTTGAAACCATTGAGGCAAAAATCATGTCTAAGAATTTTAATAACTTCCCAAGCCAAGAAGCAGTTGGAAGAGGAGTAAACTATAAGGTATAGGAGGCTGATACACGTACTAAGTACAGCTTTATGTGGATGATTACTGTTCTTTTTTAAGAATTCAATAGGTGGGATATTTAAAAGGTCTGTTTTCCAAGAGAACTTCTAGTCATAGTCTCCTACACAAGGGTTATATAGTCCAATTGAAAAGTTAACAAATTGGACGGTAGTGGCAAAAAAGCCAGTTGGTGAAGTAAACCCATGTTTAAAGGTTGGTTCGATCTTTAAGAAGTTGGGATAAACATGATTCATCTCATCCAAGAATATTCTGTTGTTGAGTCTTAATAAGTCATCCATATATATGTAAGTATGATTAAGAAGTGAAAATTTATGATATTACTTTTGTCACTCATGGTTTTGAGAAACCATTTGTATTCAAAGAAGGTTAAGTATAGATTACACATTACAGGTGAGCAGGAAAATCCCATGGGAATTCCCTGGCTTTGATTAAAGCATTGTCCTTCGAAGAGAATGGTACAGTTATCAAGTACCCAAGATATGTTATTGAATAGTTTTACATCATGGAAGTGAAGAGGATGAGAAGATTGTGACTTTTTAATCCATCAAGGTTGTCTGAAGAGCGATATATAAAAGAAGCCATTAATTCTAGCATTCTTGAAGGACATCTTAATCATCTAAGATAGAACATCTTTCAGTCCTAATTCCCCTTCCAAAGGTATATTCTCATAGCATTGAGTATTATCAATTGTGAAGAGATGAAAAAATTGTTTAGGGAGATTTAGAGTAACCTCAATGGCATTTTTTACCAACCAAAATGGGTTAGAGTGAATTTGAAGAGAAAGTTAGAGCAATTTTTTTGTTTAGAGGCACAAACATTTTCAAATTCTAAAAGAATAAGGTCAAGGCAAAGGGTAATATCTTTGGTAATATTAGAAAAAACACTATTCAAGGCATCAGATATCCATCTAAACTTATTCTTGTGTAACTTACAGGTGGGAACAAGTACATGAAGTTCGGTATTTTGAATAAAATACCCTACACTTTCAAGATGTTTTGAAATATTATAGGTGACTTCATAGGGGGAAGTATTAAGTGGTGTGAATTCCTTCCCAGAAATCCTAGAGTGAGCTGCATTCCAAGCCAAGTTTTTGCATATAAGAGTGGGACAACTGGAGCTTTTATCAAGTCCAACAATAAATCAGTTATGTGAAAGATTTTGAAAGTTGTCATCTAGTTGTGGTGTGATCCAAGAGCTCTTAGTAGACAGCCATTGAAAAGGTATATGTGAGATCTTTTGAAAGAAGAATTTTTCAACCAATTTAACTAAGTCCAGTAGGATTGTCTTGTCCAGTCAAAGAGTACTAACAAGGTCAATTAAACAGCTAAGCAAAGCTGTTAAAGCAAGATGTGGGTTTTTAGAAAAAGTGGGTATGTGATTAAGTCGCTTAGCAAGGATTTTCCTCATTGTGGTATTTTCAATGAGATCAAGATTACAAGTGCAAACATGTAGGCCATAAGTATCAAAATCTTTGCAGTATGGGATAAATTTATCACAATCACAAATAGGCATAGTGTTGTGTCTTAAGAAATCATTATTGAGACATTCACAAAAAAAGTGTTTTAGGGTGTACCCAATCCAGAAGTACATTTTGAAAAAGATAATGTTTGTAAATATACTTTTTGTCAGATGCCTTTTGGTGAGAGCTAATCTTCCACAAGGGCCAACAGCAACCTGCACAATCTTAAGTGATCATAAGTCAAGAAGCTGCATGATGGGGGTGTTCCTTCCTCTTCCCCTAGTGAAGCTACGAGATTTTCCTCTAGTAAAATTAGAGGAGGAGTTGGGTGTCATGAATGAAGTGAAAGAATTGGGTCTTTTCAGTGAGGGGGAATCAATGATCATCAATACAAGGCTTAAGAAGACTGGTGATAATCTTAACACCTTGTTAACCACCGGCGTCCACTTCTAGTAGTCATGGGCCGGGCTTGTCGGTCCAATAGGAAAAGGGTAAGAGTGATCGCCGATGAGAGGTGCACTCTAACTGGAACATTCAAGGGTTAGTTGGCTAAGCATGGACGCCCAAGTGTGAATGGGCGAGCTCATATAAAAGTCACCTAAACCTAAAAATCATTCATTCTTTTATTTGTGAAATTGAAGAGTGCTCTTGCTCCATCTCCATCTTCTTCTTCTTCATCTCCTTGTGTATGTGTGTATGCATGAGAGAGAGAGAGAGAGAGAGTGTGTGTGTGATCGAGCATTGCGACAACGGCACGACGGCGGCGAAGCGATTGAGCGCGGCACGGCGATAGCTTCCTTCTTCTTCGCGGCGAGGAATCCTCCACGAAGGCAAGCGTAGAGCGGTGAGTGACATACGCTTGCTCTCTTGAGTTTGATAGATTAGTCTGGTTGTGTGCTTGCAACCATTTGTGGCTCGTACACAGTGTACGTCCCTTGCATTGACACGTGCGACACGCACGCACATTTTTGGCACCGTTGCCGGGGAAATGCCCTGCATTAAGCTCGAGTAGCACTCTATGTTGCTTTGTGGTGCATTTTGAAATGTAGGAAAGGTAGAGAAGGAAGGTGTGTGTTTTGAGAAGGAGTTTGTTTTGCTACAGTGTATCGTTTTTGTTAATAAGGTGTTGAAAGGTACTGTGTTTTCTCTGTGATAAGGTGTTAGAATTAAGGTAGTAGATCCATAATGTTAGTTCTGTGCAAAGTACAGTACGTAGATCTGCTAGCTAATGAGTTGTTGTAGTAGTGTGTCAGTGTGTAGCAGTAGCTCTATTAGTTGTAGGTAGGTAGGTTAGGTGTGTGTGTGCTCACACGCACAGCGCGGCCGGGGCGACCTTATCCCAAAAAAAATTTAAAAAAAATTAAAGGTAGGACCAAGGTCAGGAACATTACCCAGACCAAGCCCAGACCCAAGCCCAAGCCCACGCTCAGGCTCAAGCCTCAATCACCCTTTAAAATTACTTATTTTAGCCTCATGCATAAGTAAAAATGAACGCTTTTGAGGACCAATGGAGCTTCGGGTAACCGAACGTTGTGCTGTAAAGCACACCACGACCCTCTAAGCGATACACTCGTTTTGAGCTATCACACGCTCTAATCCAAAAACCGATCATTACAAAATATTAAAAAACATTAAAAACGAGTGAAAACGGGGTGCAAAATGCCCAAAAAATCAGGCGGTTAACCTTCGAAGGTATTCGTTGACGCTTGTAGGGTGCCAAAGGCACATGCATCTACGCTCTGGTTGTGTGTTAGAGGCCGAGCAACTAGCGAGCATTTCGACTTACGCGGGTTCTCATTATTCCTCTATCTTAGGCTCTAGGCCCTCAGTAGGAACCCAAGGTAGTACCACTCAGGACCCACATATAGCGTTTAGTGACTCTTCCTTTGACTACGACGTCATGGAGGGTTACCCAATGCCTAATCCTAATAGCTCAAGCCAGGACATGCATGCCATGGGCCCACGGTCCGAGCCGAGCGTGCTTAGCCACTTGAAGGAAACCTTTAGTAGAGCCATTCACTCTGAACATGGAGCTAACGATGTAAATGAGGGGGGTGGGGAAGTAAATTCTCCATTCATGACCAACGTAGACCCTATGCTCTTAGAGATTGTACACGTGAATACTTCATTCACTGCACCTCCTGACTCTTCAGAGCTATTCCCCTTCGAGGTTATATTACCTGATGGTAGAAGCTTTGCCGAAGTGCAAGAGGTTGAGCGATATATCATTAGAGCTAGGGAAAAGTAAATCAAGAGCTTACACAAGGCGGAGCAACAAAGAGAGTTAAAATCGAAAGCCCCTATGTCAATATCTTTGCTAGGAGAGCAATCGAGTGCTCCTGAATTAGCGACTACTAAGGGTCAACCCATAGAGAGCCACATTGCATCTACTTCAAAAGACACCCCTAGCACCTCAATCCTAGATGGAGCATTCTTAAATGAGAACTGGGAGTACGAACTACAAACGAAAACACTAACCGACCTATACACAGGTCACACCTATCACGTGGGTTGGTTAGATGTCCTACAATCCACAACGGGTGCTACTAGTGTGGAGGATCAACAACAAAGAGTTTGTGAGGTCATCCATAGGGTTATTGAGCTAGAGAGACAAAACAAGGGGATCTACATGCCTTCAACGGGTCTCATGAGATTCTTGGATACAAGGAAGGCTAACAACCAACCTTATCGCAAATGGAGACTCCCTTGGTAAGTCTGATGGATCCTCCATATGTTGTTTTGCCAGGGGTCTCATTGTAATCTGATCCCACAAGTGATAGCTTTACTTTTCCAAGTCTAGCTCATCTTTCCCTTGATGACACCACGGCTACCATGCCTTCCCCAATGATCGGCATGCCAAGAAACACGCCATGGACCTCATTTGTTAGTAAAGCACCGCTACATGGTAGCTCAATGCCTGCAATAGTACCTACAAGTGTGTACCAATCGTATACACCTATGGGTCCTTGTACTCATGTAGTCTCTACCCCTCCCATTGTTTCAACAACCTATGCTCCACAACCACAACACCCAAGTTCTTATTTCCAAGGGACCATACCGGCTAACATTAGCATCTCACATCCGTCGACGTCTGCTATGTCTAGGGCCACACGTACACATGAACTTTGGGCCACCACATGGCACAACACCGTACCAAACTTGGAATCCAAGGGCTTCCTATGCGCCAAGCCCAATGCCAATACCTACTCCATGTGTAGTCTTTGGGTCACCTTCACCCAAAGTGCCTGCTCACTTAGGTGACTTGGCAACATTTGCTCAAGCTTCGGTCGATCTATTGCTGAGAATATGCATAACACGCCTCATAGAGAACCTAGAAGTAAGGCAGTATAAATAGCCAAGCTCACACAAAAATTTAGTGGAGACGGGGATGTGAGAAAGCATATCGAAGTGCTTGAACAAATATGCGATTCTCTAGGAGAACACAATGACCTGCATAAGAGTAATGCTTTAAGCCTAACCTTAAGTGGGAAGGCAGGGGATTGGTATAGAACCCTAAGGGTGGAAGAAAAAACAATTTACCCTACTCTTAGGAGACTGTTCCTAAAAGAATACATAGGAGAGGGAGTGCTTTGGGGTGTAGCCTCTCAACTCTAGAAAGCCCAACGAGAGGAAGGAGAGTCGGTGAGAGACTTTATTAGTCGCTTAAAGCATTTGAATTCTCGTTGTAATCCAAATGATCGCTTCAATAATAATCAATTGCTTGATAGATGCATTAGGGAATTACAACATGAGGATATCTACAATGGCCTAGTCATTAGAGGTATCACCACTTGGGAAGCGGTCACCACCAATGCGATCCAATTGGAGGATAATTTAATGATTCAAGGAGAAAGAGTGTCTCTTGAGCCTAAATCTATTAGCTCGCAAGCATTGGGGCATCAGCCAATGACCCTAAAGCTTATTGCTAAGGAGCCAAAGATATCTGAGATGACTTTAGCAGACCTCACCAAGGCCGTTCAAGAGAGTCTTAGAGAAAATCGTGCTCCGCAAAACAATCATATGTATCCAAGAAGGGAGCAACAATGGTGCTCAGTATGCTATGGACCGCATAGTACGAGTGAATGCCCTACTTTTAGAGTGAAATTCAATGGGAATTGCAATGCCTGTGGGAGGTATGGTCATCAAGCTAAGGATTGCATAGTATTTAAGCACGCGATGGTCAATAGACCA
This sequence comes from Adiantum capillus-veneris, assembly GCF_014529385.1. Classification (NCBI taxonomy): domain Eukaryota; kingdom Viridiplantae; phylum Streptophyta; class Polypodiopsida; order Polypodiales; family Pteridaceae; genus Adiantum; species Adiantum capillus-veneris. The sequence goes on from NC_140938.1 coordinate 15,069,911, forward strand.
ACCTTAGCATGGACAGACACACCTCGAGTGCCTCCATTGATGCCGGTCCCACCTCTTGAACAAACGTCACAACACATGGTCCCTAGGGCTCCGAATGTTGTTCAAACAACACCCTTACCACCTCCAGTGCTAGAATCGCAACCACCACATCCGAGAATTACTTCAATGAATCAAGTGGGTTATGAGTCATCTATTGCTTGTTTGGAAGGCTTTCAGGAAGATATAGACCCTAATATTGCCTATGGGATGGATGCGCTTGAAGAAATTCCACAATACTACATGGACGACTATTGGGGACAAGTCAAACCTGTCTATCAAGTAGTTGCTCTTGCTGCAAGAGGCCAAAATATCAATTACACTGGTAGGAGACCACCTCTTCAATGCTATGAGTGTGGAGGTCCACATCGTGTGGCCGAGTGTCCTATTAGGCTACAAAAGAACGCCACACTAATGCAAACCAATCAAGCGAGCACATCTACAATGCCGATACTCATGTGTAATCGATGTGGCATAGATCATTTGATTGCCCAATGTCCGAATAATCCAAATGCGCCGAAGATGACGTCATTAAATTTGATTGAGGTTACTGAGGAGCCATCACAAAGTACACATGTGGTACCAGTAAACGTACTCACACGATTGATGCTCCAAAAACAACATTATATTCTTGAGGAAAGAGGCATGGCATCAATTGCCCAATCTCAGAAAAAAAAAGAAAACACGAAGGAAGAGATCGCAAAAAGCAACGAAGTCAGTTCAAAGACCAACATAGGGACTGGTGACGACCCCGTATATATGAACGACGTTGAAGAGGATTCTGATTCAGGTGAAACCATGGAGACCAAAATGACCACTAAGATAGAAACCAACAAGGAGATCTTCATGAGCCAAAATGGTTACGGTCCAAGAAGAAGATAGGAACTTATCCAAACCCTACGGAGGAGATCGAGCGAGTCAAGCAATTAAGGAGTTTAGTAGAAGATACCCAAAGGGATCTAGAGCCAACGCCTAGGCAAATCCAAATTACAGACACAGTGTTCCCTACGCAACAACAACCTCACCAAGTCCATGGACCCATAGCCATACCTAGTGTCATCCAAGAAGAAAGTGGCTTAAAGTCATGGGAAAGTGGGCGTACTCACTTCTTGGAAAGAATGTTTACAGAGGGACTACCTGACCCTATCGAAGAAATGGAGATCCCATCTTCCCCACGTCAAGGGGCTAAAGCCCAAAAGGTGCCCTTAAACATTGCCAAATTGATGGATTTCATGTCTTCAGAAGTTAGAACCACCATCATGTCCAAAGTATACAAAGACCCTGAGGTAGTCTCAACTCTTCGAGCTTTCCTCAATGGAGAAATGAAGGTTGGGCTACCACAATTTGCACAGATGGATGGAGCTGGGGAGATGCAAATAGAAGAGGAACACTTAGATCCACAACCCAACCTAGATAAAAACCTTGTTGTAGAAATACTTGTTAACAAGTTGAGACAATACATTGAGGGAGATGAATTCAATGCAACCATACCAATCACTACCAAGGGATTAACTGTGAAGGGAATCCTTGATCATGGCGCTAGGGTTAGCATTGTGACTAAAAATTGATGGGAAACTATGGGAAGACCTCACCTTGCAACCACAACCATAGTAGTGAAGATGGCCAATGGGTCTATTGTTAAACCTATTGGGATGCTAGAAGATCTCAAGATCAAGGTCTTTGGACATATAATAATAATTACCTTCATTGTTATGGATTTCTCCAAGCACACTATGGCATCTAAGATGATCTTAGGACATCCTTTCATGAGGGAAGCAAAAATGGTGCATGACTGGCCATGTCTACTTGCAGTTCCAAGATTCTGTCACTTGAGTGGATCTTGTAACTGGTCGAGCACATCCCCTAGGAAACAGGGTTATAATTGATCATAGATCTGATAGCATAGTTCACTCGGCCCGATTGCAGTATTGTTACACGTGTAAAGCGAACATTGATGTTGGGGAAGATTCTCCTTATATGGATGTACTACCTGGGATGATTGAGTTGGACAATGTGGATTGGGTCCACCTAGCAGCAACCATAGACACTTGGGGAAACAGGGGGACGACTGAGTAACACCTCAGAGAGATGCCACCACTCATACCCTTAAATATGCTAGAAGCAATGCATATAGCTTTTGATGACCTACAAGATGAAGGTTTGATTCGCATTGGAACCAGTAGAGTCTCACAAGACTATAGCCCACACGATTTGGGTCAAAATCATCAATCGAAATTGACTCTGAGGACGAAGAATCTGAGTTAAATCTTAGTGCAACTGTAGGGACAAACCATTCAGGGCCCACTACTACCCTAGATGACAATCTATCCAAGGGAGCAGAAGACATAAGTAGCAATTCATCTAGTGACTCTTCGCTAGAGATCGGTTGTAATAAAAAATTAGACAAGAAGAGTAAGAGATATAAGAGGCAACGATATCAAACAAATGTGCATGCTAGAATAAATGAAAAGAAATCTACCGCAGAATGGCTTAATCATATAGGGGCATGTGATGCTCATCGGAAGTTGGTAGATAACTAGGGTGAATACCTTCAAAGCGTTATGTGGTGTAGTCCACAACCCATTGACATCGCACAACTAGAGGCTATAGAGAAGCCAAATTTGAGTCGTACTGTAAGGAGATGACAAAATCGAGAGTTAGCTCAACAACAAAAGGAATTGGAAGTGAAATCACAGTCCATAGATCAACAGGACCCCACAGACTTACACCCTGCACCTGAACATTTCAAATCCTACATTACAGAGGAACGTAAGGTTGTGTATACAAAGGCTCAAAGAAAACCTATCACTGGAAGCAATGGAGTCTATGATGGTCCAGTGATAGTTAAGGAAATAGAGTTAGCAGACCCGGGAGAAGAGTCCAAACCTGTCTTCATTGACCAAGATCTGATAGAGAATGAGGAGTGTGTACTTAGAGAACTTCTCAAGGAATTCAGGGATATTTTGCTTGGAAATATCATGATATGAAAGGTGTTCCACCTTTTGTGGTGCAACACACAATCCCCATGAATAGCATGGATAAACCAGTTCAACAACAACCCTACCCAATGAATTCTAAAAATGCAAAGATCGTTCAAGAAGAGATTGAAAAGCTTGTGAAATGCGGATTCATATACCCTATTGAGTACTCAGAATGGGTGTCTCCAATAGTGATTGTGCCAAAAAAGAATGGGAAACTCAGAGTGTGCGTGGATCTCAAGAAGGTCAATGCCGCCACTAGGAGGGACCATTACCCCTTGCCATATTCAGAACATGTGCTTGAAATAGTTGTAGGGAAGGAAGCTTATAGCTTTTTAGAGGGGTACTCTGGCTACAATCAAATCAAAATTGCACTAGAGGACCAAACTAAAACAACCCTTATAATCGAATTTGGAGTGTTCGCATTTCGTGTTATGGCTTTTGGCTTAACCAATGCCCCTGTTACCTTTCAAAGACTAATAAACACTGCTTTTAGAGAATATTTGAGAGAGTTTTGTGAAGCTTTCTTAGATGACCTTTGTGTTTATTCCTCTTGGAAAGAACATATATCATGCTTACGAAAAGTATTTGAGAAGTGCAAATTGTATCGCATCTCCTTAAACCCTTTCAAATGCCAATTTTGGGTTAAACATGGAGTCATTTTAGGGCATATAGTGTCCAAAAATGGGATTTCCACAGATGAGAGCAAAATTAAAGCCATTGCTAAATTGCCACCACCTACAGTTCAAAGGTTCATGGGCCATGTTGGTTATTACCAATGGTTTATTTTAAACTTTGCCGAGATAGCTCATCCTTTGTACAAGCTTCTTATTGAGTTCCACTGGACCGCGGAGTGTGACCATGCTTATGAGTCATTGAAAAAGACCTTGACTAGCGCTCTTATTCTACGAGTGCCCGATTAATGTAATTTTCCATGTGCATATTGATGCATCAAAGTTTGCTATTGGATGTGTTCTAGCTCAACCAAGAGAACATAAATTGGACTACCCCATTAGCTTTGCAAGTCGTCAATTGAATGATGCCGAGAGAAACTACACCACTACAGAGCGAGAAGGTTTAGGTATGATCTATGTAGTGAAGAAATTTCGCTACTACCTTCTGGCCAACAAGTTTGTTTTCTATGTTGATCATCAAGCCTTGTTGTATCTAGTAAATAAACCTTGTTCCACGGGAAGAATTACACGATGGTTGTTAATTCTCCTTGAGTTTGATTTTACCGTTGTGGTGAGACCTGGTAAAAGACATGTCATGGAGATCATTTGTCTCGCATACCCAATGGTAAAGCCCCTACTGGAGTCGATGATGAATTGCCCGATACTTCTCTATTCCTAGTCGAAACCATACTTGAATGGAGTGAGAAGATTGTGAACTTTCTAGTTAATGGTTTTCCACCCAAAGAGCTTCGTAAGGACATAGCTGGAAAACTGTTAAAAGAATGTGAACCTTACTCTCTCATTGCAGGAACTATCTACAGGCTAGGGAAGGATGGTATTCTTAGACGTTGTGCCCGTGAGGATGAATATTTATACATATTGCAAGAAGCCCACATGGGTATAGCCGGAGGACATTTCTCAGGGGAACTGACAGCTAGAAAGGTGTTGCAATCGGGCTATTGGTGGCCTACCTTATTCAAGGATGCATCACTTTTTGCAAAAGGATGTGATGAATGCCAACGTTACAAGATCATGCAACGAAAGGATAGGATGCCCTTACATCCTGTTAACGTGACTCAACCATTTGAAAAGTGGGGTTTGGACTTTGTAGGCCCAATTAGTCCGGCAGCTCGTAGCACTCAATCTTGATATATTATCGTTGCCACTGACTATGTAACAAAGTGGGCGGCACGCAAGGCTGATGCAAGGTCAACTGCCAAGTTTCTCTTTGAGATTATTATTACAAGATTTGGTTGTCCCTTTGAGATTGTGAGTGACAATGGCACTCATTTTATAAATGGAGTGATAAAAGAACTCACTACCAACTTCATGATAGCTCACCATAAGTCCACACCTTATTACCACAAGCAAATGGCCAAGCTGAGAGTACCAACAAAACTCTCATCTCCATTTTGACAAAGATAGTTGAGGCTCATCATACAGATTGGGATTTAAAGCTTACATCATCTCTATGGGCTTAGTGTACTGCATACAAAGTTGCCATTTACTGCACATCGTTTAAGATGGTGTATGGCCAAGAAGCGGTTATGCCATGGGAGTTTGTCATTCCTAGTCTTAGAGTAGCTTCTCAAGAAGGTTGGGATGGTAACCCCTTAGTTGAGCGATTATATATCCTTGAAAGGCTAGATGAAGAGAGGCAATTAGCTATGCAAAATGCACTTGTGGAGAAAGATAGAAGGAAAAAATGGTTTGATCGTCATCTAAAGAACAAAGATATCAATGTTGGTGATAAAGTCCTTATGTATGGAGTGCGTAACGAAAAGAAAAATTTGAAATATACAAGAAAATGACCATATAGAGTATGTGAAATCACCCACAAGGAACCATTCGTGTGGAGACTCTTGATGGAGTTGAAACCATTGGATTTCTCAATGGGACAAAATTTAAAAGATACTATGATTCTTTAAGCCAAGAGGAACTACGTGCCATCCATCAAAAGAAAGAAGCCAAGGCACATACAGAATTGAAAAAGATACAAGCTCAAGCTGAGGCGAAAGAGCGACAACAACGCATAAGACGCCAACGAGAGGCCAACCTTGGAGTTACACATGCATTCCCACGTTGAAACAGAGGATGATTGGTTGGACTCTGACACACCTCTACGATACCCTATTGAGCTAAACAGTGACTATGGGAAAGTGCTATATAACGCCTTATTGAACACGGGTGCTAAGTATAATTTGCTATCATATGGGGTGTGGTGTCAGTTAGGGAAGCCACCTTTATCTGAGAGTATTATCCAAGTCAAGGGTGTCAACAAGGAAAAAACTATTGTTTTTGGAATCTGGCACACTTCTGTCAGTTATGACAATGGGATTGTAGCTCAAGATTTTTTGGTCATGCCTGCTGGAACTATGGAGGGTAATATAAACCTAGGACGCACATGAATGATAGCCACCAAATGCACTATTGATTGGGGGACAGGGGGTGTCACAACTGCATAGCCACCAAATGCACTATTGATTGGGAAACAGAGGATGATTGGTTGGACTCTGACACACCTCTACGATACCCTATTGAGCTAAACAGTGACTATGGGAAAGTGCTATATAACGCCTTATTGAACACGGGTGCTAAGTATAATTTGCTATCATATGGGGTGTGGTGTCAGTTAGGGAAGCCACCTTTATCTGAGAGTATTATCCAAGTCAAGGGTGTCAACAAGGAAAAAACTATTGTTTTTGGAATCTGGCACACTTCTGTCAGTTATGACAATGGGATTGTAGCTCAAGATTTTTTGGTCATGCCTGCTGGAACTATGGAGGGTAATATAAACCTAGGACGCACGTGAATGATAGCCACCAAATGCACTATTGATTGGGGGACAGGGGGTGTCACAACGCAGAAACCAACTCTTAGCCCTGCCACTCAAGCCATAGTCCCTGAGATATTGCCTCTTAAGAAAATAAAACCCAAAAAATTGCATGTCCAGGAGGTTGAACCATATGTCCCCATAGCCCAACTCTCTAAAGCTTCAACTAATGTAGTTGAAATAAAGCTTGAGACACAGAAGACCCATCCCAATATAACAAAGAAAACATACAAGTGGGTTCCTAAAGCTTCTTTAGCGACCATAGCTAGTGCTCAAAGACAGGAGCCTGGTAAGAGACGTTCCACTCGCCCCAAGAAATGTAAAGAAACATTGCGTTGGATTCCTTAAAAACTATTGGAAGCCCAAGGCTACTATGAAGGAAATGATCAAATCTGGGTGCCAAAACGTAAATTGTGCTCTTACTTGTCACCTGGCCCATGTGAGCCCAATCCTGTGGCTCCAAAACAAATTAAAGGTCGCGGAAAGAAAAATCACGGAATGCTACACACCCGCTCTAGAGCTAGTTTGGGTACCGAAGAAAGAACGATTTGTTCCACCTAGCTCAGGAACAGGGAAGTCAAATGAAGCTTCTTGCTCTTCATGTAGTTCCTATACGGAAATAAAAGCTTTGACACAACCTCCACCTACCGTTGTACATATCCATACGAACAAAGAAGAGTTTTCCTCGCTATAAGTTCCACCTACAACAACGTTGCAAATAAAATCATGGGAGAGTACCTTACCACCCTTGTAACTAGATGAAACGCATAGGGTGGTCAAAGACTATTGGTTAAAGCCTTCACCCATAACAACTTGGAACAATTGGTTTCAAAAGGTGATGACATCATTACAAAAGGTATGATCTACCCAAGGAAGGGGAGAGTGCTTGCTGACATCCATCATTCACTTGCTTCCCTCTCAACCTTCCTCCCTGACCTCTCAATCTCCAATCCTAAGGGATGTATATATAAAGCCTTATATCACAAAAACAAGATAAAAAAGTAAAAGAGCAAGAGCCACCAAACAATAATATGGAAACTTACAAATTCTATACATAACACAAAATCATAAAAACACATTATGCACAAGAACAGGACCCTTGTAATATTTGCACTCTAACCATCATCAATCTGTGTATACAGATATGGCTAGTATGCTAGAGTCATCCACTCCTGCCTTGGATGAGAGGTACCCTTGTTACTTTTTACAAGTGTTTCACATGGTCTTTTTGATGCTTGCCTGTGAATGGGATTAAGTAGGTACGCTAGCATGTGAGAGGAATTTCACGAGTTAGAATGGCTGATACCTCTCTTGACCATGATTGATCCATACTTAGTAGAGAGCATTTCTCCCATTGCACAAGCCTACCCTTTTCACTAGGATGACTATAGGCGTATAGTGACCTTCTTAGTAAACATTGGTGCCTCTGATGAGATGAAGAAGATTTATATGATTACACGGATGGCACATATGGTCTCACGGATGATGACTTTGTTTTTCTCGATGACGAGGATAGGGGTTTAGCCTTAGGTTCCCCCCCCCCCCCCCCCCCAATCTCTACAATATCCTATTCCCTTGACTCTCTAGGGGGAGTGCAAATAGTTAGGTTAGGATTCCTTATGTTTTTTAATTGTGTTCAATAAGTGTTGGTACCTTTTCCCACTAATGTGCCTCTGGAAGGTGGATGTTTGGTGGTGACTATTGTACAATTTGTGCTCAGTTTGTGACTACATAAGGATGCCTTTGAAAGACAACGACAACGGATGTTTACATGTTACAATGGATGTTCTCCATTATATCAGGGGACTACTTCCTTTTATTTATGCTGCCACATTTACATGTTTGCATCTTGTCATTTGAATTCTAACAATGCATAAGATTTATGAAGTTGTGACATTGCCAATTTAGATGCTATAATTTTTTCAAACTTCTAGTACCTTGTTCTTCTCTTTGAGTTTGGTCTATTAGTTGGCTTTAAGTAGGTATCAGGACCTTAGGCTAAACTAAACCACTTAATTGCTGACTTTAATTCCTAAATAGTCTATTAATTGTAGTAACTTTAGTAATGTTTTAGGCGATGAGGATATAGTTGTCTCTAGTTTATTCCACTTAAGTGTGACTTGTGTTATGGAAGCCCATGTGTTAAGCTGGTATTTGAGACTTCGAGTCTCCTGGCTAGTTTATGCTCAAGCTGGTATTTGAGACCTTGAGTCTCTCAACTGCTAGTATTTGAGACCTCGAGTCCCCCAGCTACTTGTAGCAACTATAACAACAACAAAAAAGAAAAAAAAAAAAAAAGAGAAAGCAAATAACACAAGCTTCCTTGTATTTTATGCTGATCACGCTTAAGTGGTATAAGTGACAAGATCACTAGTCCTTAGACCCCGACGAGCATTCCTAGGGTTAACTACTCTTTAGTCGACATTTTTTAATTAGTGAGCTAGTCCAGATGATTGAGGATAAACTAGATAGCATGATCAAACCACATAATGTTGGATTCACATGAAGCTGTAGGGTCAAGAAATTTACAAGCACACTTAACATAAGGTCAAAAAACAGTCCAAATGGACTTTGTGTAGAAAGGGTTACTTTTAGCAAACAATCCTCAATAGTGGCAGCTAGGAGGTTAGCTAGATATACCCAAGTTTCGCTAAGAATAGGTGCCAAAAAAGCTTTGTTAGGTAGAATCCAAAATTGATGGTCCACACCAAAGGATCCAATTTCAATCTTCTAACAGGAAGGAAAGGAAAAACTTTGGATGCCTTGGGTACCGTTTCTAAAAGGTTAGAGTCACTTAGGGAGCAAAGATTGTTTTGGGATTCGTTAACATCCTCAAGTGTTGTGCTATCTCTGCAAAATATTCCACCAGTTTGAGGAAATGAATTGAACCCACATAATTTTTTCAAAAAGTTAGATAATTCTGCTCGAGAAGAAGAAAATAAGGGAAGCTCTTGTTGACATTGTATAGAAAGAATAGGCAATTGGGCTATGTACTGGGAAATCATATTCACCCCATCTTTGGAGTCCTTGTCCAAGGTAGTCAGAATCTTGACCCAATCATTAAAGGTCAGCATGTGTAAGATAGACAGCTTTTTGTCAGAAGATAGAGCCGAATCATATATTAATTGAGAAGCATCGAAACTGCCAATACATATGAGGACAAGAGAGGTAGCCACAGAAAGGGGCTAAGAAGATAGTTCCACGTCTTGTGAGAGAGCAAGGGTCTACAATAGACAAAATTAGTTAGTAAGTCATGGATTATTTGTGATAATAAGTAACACAGTGTTTGGCCCGTCTAGCCAAAAAAGGTCCTAACAGCTAGGGCATTTTTAGGAGTTTGGTCCTTTAGGTAAAATCTAATTTGTTCTAAAATCCTTGTATGTTTCTTTGGGTCGTGGTTTACCCTCATGCGAGCTGTCAACTTAAAATGTTTGTGATCCTAAAAGAAAGTATATATAAGATTAGTCCAGGTCATAGTATTCATAAATAAGGAGCCCTCCTGGCTACCCTAGCACCCACAACATTGCAAAGATTGGATCCTACTTTATGAATTAGATCTTTAATAGTTATCTTTTTGGTAATCCTTAGTCTGACATGTGTGACACAATTTAATGGTGTTTGTTGTGTTACAGAATGTAATTGTGCTTATTGGTTCAAGTTAGACAAATTCCCTTGGAAGATGATCTTGCTAAAGTTGTAAGCTCGAAAAACACATTAGAGGTGTCTCTCAAGGCAACATTACAGTGACTTCTTTGAATGTTCATCTCAAATTTTCATTATGGGGTGCTTGCAAGTGCTTGTAATTGCGTCTATCCTTGGAGGAGTATGTTGTTTGCACTCATGGTGCATTTGAGAACCATACATGCACAATCTCCTTTTTTACACGATCTACATGGAAAATTATGGGTGTGTTTCAAACAACTATTGGCTCATGGTTGGCTCTTACTTTGTAAGTAGCTAGACGAGATGTCAAAAGGTTTGTTGTAAAGTTCGGTAGTAGCAATCATCTATAATAGGTTTGCCTATTGTGGTAATCTTCTTGTGGCTTCCAAAGTGAGGTGCATTTGAATGTCACTATAAATTGATAGGAGGAGGGAGCATGAAGCTTATATCATCCATTTAAGTAAAGAAAGTTGATACTTTATGTTGCTATTATATAGGGTTACTGTGGCATGTTGGTATATTAAACAGGGAGTACATGCATGATGCAAGCTAGTTTTTTGTTCCTCCGTGTTTTTTTTTGGCTGCACACGCTTTAACCTTTGACTCTGTAGGAAGGCAAAGAAATGGGTAGGAAATCTTTGGCTTGAATCAAGCATTAGAATTGTATTTCTCGAGCGCACTTTGTGTCTGAAACTATATAAATTGATGTAAGTTATAGAAAGGAGTACATGGAGGTTTTATGAATGATGAGCCATGACATGCAGCTTGAAGACCCAATCTTGTACTCCAATTGATTACATTAGATTGCGTTCAGGGTTGGCTAGTTCTATTTGTAGCCAGCTTGATGAGCTGCATAGCTCTGAAGATTGGTCTTTGATTGGAGATTTTTTTCAGAGAGTGCATTAAATTTATTCCATTTAATGGTACCTCTTTTCTGTTTGTATTCTACCCATGAAGGAAAAGAGCCGTCTAGCTCACGACTCGAACAGGTTGCGGAGCATGAGAGAGGGCAGGCAAGACCTACATGGAGCTTGTAATGAGTATCATGTGGTGCATCAGGCACTACAAGAGTCCATCGGATGGCAAGGGTATTGACATTGATGGCAAGGGTCCATTGGATGGCAAGAGTACCGACGCTCATGGGCAAGGGTCCATCGGATGGCAAGGGTATTGACATTGATGGCAAGGGTCCATTGGATGGCAAGAGTACCGACGCTCATGGGCAAGGGTCCATTTGTTGTTTGATGATTGAAAACTCTTGGTCCTGCTTTGTACAACATCACTCGTTATACATGGACATTAAACCCCCGCGGTTGCTTTTTAGAAGTGGGTTGTGGCAAGGCCATCCTATTCCATCGATGATCACAAACATCAATGAACACCCATTAGCATAAGCAAAGGGGATGAGAAAGGAAAAATATAAGAGGCTAATAGGATGGGAGACTTTATATCTAAACATATCGTTAGCTTTCAAATCAATTGAACTTTAGCAACATCTTCACAAGACATGCATGTGAAAAGGATTGCAACAATTAGATAATCATCTTTCTTGATGCTTTGAGGTTCATGCCTCATAAAATGGAAATTAGAAGTCCCCAAGGAGTTAGTCTAGAGGCGGTAAGGCTTTGGCTTAACCTACGAGTTGTGGGTTCATTTGGGTCCCCTCTAAAGGGACAGCTTGTGCTCGCCTGTTTTCACGATGCTAGGGCTCTTGCCCCTGAGTACTCGAGTGCATCCTCCTCCTTGGGTGGGTTAGCGGAGGAGGAGGTTCATAGCTGGTTGCTACGAGTTCTCTTTGCCGTTCCCAACACGTGGTGCGTCAATTAGATGGCCATGGTGATGTCTACGTGTGGCTCTTGTCCGATGGTACGCGGCCCTTGTCCGACCATGTTTCATGGCTAACATTTGAAAGGGCTCCCTTGTGGGCCCTCTAGTGTGTTGTTAAAATGTGTCATTTTGACCACCTAAGGAGAAATTTCATAATTTGCTTGGTAGCATTGATATACCATAGTGCAAGACCATAAAATTCATTGCTTGGTGTTGCACATAGAGCATGATTTAGAGCCAATATCACAAATCAACAACATGTGTCAAGAGCATTTGTGGATGTGACATATCATTTGTCACCAGAGTGTATATTGATGGTGCAATCCTTGTTTGTTGACAAGGTCGTCTACAGGAGACAAAGGCACAGTCTTTGATTGAGTAAAATTTCTTTACACCATCCCATAGAATAAAAGTTTGCTTTTGATTAAGTAAAATTTCTTTACACAATTCCTTAAAATAAAAGGAGGAAAATTTTGCTTGTTTATTGAGATTTTTATTTCGGTATTTTTTTGTTGTAAGCATTGCTTTTGATTTTTTGAGAACTTGTCCCTTTGTTTCTCTTGGAAAAACCCATAAGGTACATCAAAAATCTAGAAAAGAAACACAATCATCTTATTCATTTTCTCTGAATTTTGGCAAAAGTTTCAAAAGCGAGATGCCAATGTATCTCTATCTCAAGGCTATCTCAAGGCAAAAGAAGAACTAATGTAGCCTCAAAGTCAAATACTATCGTGATGTTCTACCAAATTATTGTGTTGAGGAAAATGAAGTAAGATTAATAGAAGCAATTGAAGAGAAGTGTCCCAAGTAGCATCATCTTGAATCCCTGTAGAGTGCTTACTTTATGCCCTCCATACTATGGAGTTCTTACAATGCTTGTCTTAGGGTGATGGAAACTAGGTGTTGAATTTTCTTGACAATCATCATGTAAATACCACCTATTGTGCTAGCATGATGAATTTGAATCAGGCACCCCTCATCAATTATATTCGTGATATTGAAGGCCACAACGGGACATCACCTTGTTAAGAATAGAAGGGGGTGTTGACTTTTTGCTTGGCAAGTCTACTATTTCTTATACGAGGTGTGCTACGAGGTTGATGTTAGTATTTGAATTGTCCTTTCTGTCCTTCCGCTTTTCTTTTGTATATACATATTTCTAATATTCAAAGGTGCAAGAATTTTACCCAATCAAAGGCAGTGCCTTCGTCTATTGTAGACGACCTTTTTTTCTAATATTCATAGGTGCATATACAAACATATTTAGCATACTTGCTTATATTAAAAGAAATTCCATTACTCAATGGGATTCCATTAAATATTCCTCCCCCTCCCCCTTTCCATGTCAGCATCTGGTCGCAAAGAGAGAGAGAGAGAGAGAGAGAGAGAGAGAGAGAGAGAGAGAGAGAGAGAGAGAGAGAGAGAGAGAGAGAGAGAGCACTCTATGCACGTCTGTGCCCTCCCTCGTCCCGCTTCTCTATCCTTCTTGGCTTCGCTAGCTCCCTGCCGCCACCCTTGATCCCCCCCTCCTTTTTGCCTGCACCCCCAACCCCTGGCTGCTCCTACTACAACAACGTCTGCCCCACCCCAACAACTCATCGCTTGACGGTGCCCCTGCCCTGCAAGCCCAAGCCAGGCACTCGGTCTTTGCTCGACTGGAGGACACCCTTGCTCATCCTAGAATACCCCTCTATCTGATTGTCGTGGCTTCACACACACACACACACACACACACACACACACACACACAGAGAGAGAGAGAGAGAGAGAGAGAGAGAGAGAGAGAGAGAGAGAGAGAGAGAGTTATCGTCCACGGAGGTCAAATATGACCCATGGGACCAAAAATAGACATTACAAAGGTTCCATCAACGTAGAAGATGGTCGATACATATCAGTTAAGAACTGAGGGTCTATTGGAAGGGTAAAAAGAAAAAGGGAAAATGAGTAAACAAAACATAACCTAGGGGGGGTCAGCTGTGGGGAGAGCCGATTTGGAATTTCGAAACTCTCGTATGATGGCTCTACCACCTCAGTAGACTGCCCATTTACCTTGTTTGCGGGCTTCATGTACCTTCTTAAGCTCGCTTGCTTTAAGCTTGAATTGGTTTGTGGTCAATTCTTCGACGATCCAAAGAGTTTTTCCCTTGAGGAGGCGGGATTGGTGTAGTAGCTTCATCTGTTCTTCTTTGTTCTTGAAGGTTAGGACAAAATGTTCAGGTGGCACACGTCTATGTGTGTCATTGATCCAAACAACAGTTTCTGACTTGATGTTGATAGGTTGAAGAATGTCATTGAGTTTGTCAATTGCTTCCTCAAGAGTGTCCTCACTAGTGCACCATGGTGAGTGAAGTCCTCCAATCCTCACCTTCAGGCCTAGGGATTCTTGTAAAGCTGCTTGTATCTTGATGTCGATCTTCTTGTGTGTCACTTCATGGACTTCCTGCTAAACAACTTTGACGGTCTCAGTGAACGAGGCTTTAACTTCATTTGCTTTGCAAGTAGAGCTTGGCTCTCTACCTCCTTCGTCTCTTCTAGCTTACACGAGAGAAAGAGAGAGAGAGAGAGAGAGAGAGAGAGAGAGAGAGAGCTTCGGGCATCACCCAAGGCTTTCCCTTCCTACACCTCCCAATACATGAACCTCACCATCGCCCCCATAAATGCACACAAAGAAGCTACCCTCAGAGAGAGAGAGAGAGAGAGAGAGAGAGAGAGAGAGAGAGAGAGAGAGAGAGAGCACAATTGGCAGCGAGGCCCGAGCCAGCAGCTTGGCAAGCTTCCACAACTCTGCTACCCTGCCTGCGAGGAGTTGCCCTTTTCACGGTTTTTTTAAAATCGTGCACACATAGCTTCTGGGATACTCCCTACTGGCAGATTCTCCAATAAAATTCATTAGTCTCAAGATGCCTGAGAATCTTACGTCACCTTCAACCTTCATCCCTCTCACGCATGTACAAGGATGCACGCAGAGGCTACCTTAACGTATACACAGCGCCCTCGCAGATGCCCTCGTCAATGCGTGACAAAGACAGAGCAGAACCTGTGCATAGGTGCGTGCATGCGTGTGTGTGTGTGTGTGTGTGTGAGAGAGAGAGAGAGAGAGAGAGAGAGAGCCATCTCCAAATTGGGACGAGAGGGAGGAAGAGAGAACTTTGCTTCGTGCGCGAGAGTGAGAGAAAGAGAGAGATCCCAAATTGGGCAGACAAGAGCATGGCATCCATGCGGCCTGCCTCCGCCCTTCCCACTCCCCTGCAAATCGCCTTGGAATCATCTCTTCATTCTCACTATTTAAACATTTAAAATCAGCTGGTACCCCCTACTCAATCAAAGGCAGTGCCTTCGTCTATTGTAGGCGACCTTTTTTTGAATGTTTCAAATTCCTTTGGCACAATGCAAATGTAAAGCTGAAAGTAACAGGGGGACGCGATGGCGGTAGCGGGTTGGTGGCGGGGGTGGTGGTGGTGGCATTGCTGCTGCTGTTGTTGCTGGGTGCTTTCTCTTGACGCCTCTGTAGAACTCAATGCGAATGCTGCATACAGCCTCTGTCGCTTTGCCAAGGGCTCCCCTAAGCTCTACAACTACCATCCTGACCATTGCTCCCCCCGCGGCTTTGCCAACCTCTCCAACCCCTCGTCTCCTCAGAGGTATCCCCCTTTCTCTAGGGTTCGTTCTGCGAATCCTGTGCTTTCCCGCTTGATCTCGTTGTCTTCTTGTGTTCAGGTACCTTGTAAAGCTCAAAGAACACCTTGATGCAACATTGGTTGACCATTTTTGTGATTCCATGCAAGCTTACCGTGGATATTGCCTTCACAGGTGGCGCCTTCTGGCTCTCATGTATTGCACACCATTGTAAAACTTTGCTCCATGTTAAGAAATATGGTTGCATTTTCCAGATACAAGAAGGTGTGGCTGGGCATGCTTATGATAATATCTGGCCATGATCTGACACAGTTTGTTGAAAATGAAGCGAATGCCATTGATCATGTTGAAGTAGAAGGCACTGTGGAGATTACTCTTACACAAAAGAACCCTCCATGGGGCCTTGATAGAATTGATCATAAGCCTGGACAAAGCCTACTCAATAAGCTTTACAGTGTGACCTCAGCTGGTGATGGAGTGCATGTGTACATTTTGGACACGGTATGTACAAAGAGACTATAGAGAGCGCCTACTTCTCTGGCCTTTATTAGCACAATTAATACATATGCTGGTTTGCACAGGGAATCAGATGCACTCATCAAGAGTTCTGGTATTCAGATGGAAGAGCCGATTCAAAAGGTAAACGTTTAAGTAGATGCCTTGATGGGTTTGATGGAATACGCGATGGAGGAGGAGTCAATGATTGCAATGGACATGGAACACATTGTGCAGGTGTGCAGATCATCACAGTCATTTGGTGTAGGTGCATGATGGTGTACTGACATATGTCTATTGACCGTGATGGAACCGTTCCTTTTCTCACTTGCAAATGCTGACGTCATACCAAAACAGTGGTTACAGTGATTATTTACCTTTCATCCATTGAAATTAAAAGGCTAAAAACTGCCTATTTAAAGGTACATCCATAGTTGGAAAGATCTCTCAGGGTATCTCTCCTCCTCCCATGGGAAGATGTATATCTGGATGATTGAGATGCCTTGGCATCTTCCTTGTGTGGCTTCTCCGCTAGCAGCCACCCCCCTTGGGCAAGTCGATTGGCCTATTCAAACTAAGTCTATCCTATTGGGTTTGGTCTAGTTTGGAGACCCTTGTGGCCTCTACCTTTGAGTATGTTCTATGTAGAGTTTCTTGTGTAATCCTTGCAGCTTCTTCACCCTCTGCTCTTTTCTAGGAACCGTAGTTTATTTTGGCTTGCCTTTGGGATCACTAGGTTGCAGACGGTGGTTGGATGATGGTTGGAAATGACTGACAAAAGCGACAAAGGTGCAAGTATTCCTCTCTTCTACAATGGGCAGCCGTTACACTTCCCGGAATCGCATACACTCACTCAGCAAATTGCAAGAAAAGAAGGGCTTGGACTCTTTTCTATTTTGTAATCAATTTACAAAGTTTGTAGGCATTACATGGCACCGATTATTTGATTATGGAAGTTCTGTAGCTCTATTTGGCATGAGTTCGGGTTTTGTTTCTGGAAGAGGCGCCGTGTTGCTTCATCGCACTGCACTTGTTATTTTAGGATTTATGGTAAGGTCTTTGCTTGCGTCAAAGGGAGATCCAGCCGCAACGTAGCTTGCTTAGCAAGTCAAGCATAGCCATCTACTTAAGGGCAATGAAAAACCCTCCAGATACAACAATGACCACAAACCATAGGGGAAAAAATACCAGTGATAAAGAGTTACAAAAGATGGGTGATACATCAAAGGCTAGGGACAAGGGAGGGAAGGACGATTGTAGAAGAGAGATGAAGGAGAAACATGCCAATTGGACTTGCGATGAAGAGGCTGAAAACTCCACCAAAAAGTCTCCAATATCAGACTTAGGAACTTAAGGCCAACAGGTGCACATTGGTAGACAAAGCATTCGCCACAGCACATCCACTTTGCCTCAAAATTCCAAGGGGGAGAGAGCCTCTAGCCATCTCCATGCAGCAATCAATAGAGCTATGACGCTTTTCAACATACGAAACAGAAACATGGATATTGCAGTGGGACGAGGCTAAAACCACTCATCGACCCATTGAACCACCCCCACACCCATACAACTACACCTGCAAGAAAACAAACGACCACCAACAAGCATACCAACACACAACCAGGCAGTAAACACACACACACCCGATATAGGCAAAGCATATAGAAGAAGAAGCACCACCACCGCACATTATAGTACCAAGAACGGAAAAGTGGAACGCAAGATGGGCATGAATTGCCATTCCCTGTTACTGTGAGGATTAGTGGTGCTAATCCTATGTTTAAGACTAAAACTTCATACTTTAGATCAAACTGAGACTCAAGAGACGAGAACACATATTATGTTTGATTGATTAAATGAATGCTTTAAAACTGAGTACAATAGGCTCCTTATATAGGAGATGAAGAGACACAAATGAAAAGACACGTCTCATGGTGAAGAGACGCGACTTTAGAAGTAAAGACACATCCTTTCGGCGAAGAGTGCAACCATTGGACGAAGAGTCGCAATCGTATAGCGAAGGGGTGTGTGTTAGGTGCAGCGGAATGAATATTGTATTTTCTCAAGATTAGTGATCTTTATTTGCTCAAGGTTCCTTTTAGTTCTTAGGGAAAGAGAGAGCTTTCCGTCTTGTAGAGTGCTGTGGTCACGAACAAAGTGAGTGGATATTGTGCGTGCAAGTGAATGAGACTGAGAGAAGGAGAGAGAAGAGATACGACACCAAGGGGTTTGTAAAACCCTCCTCCGAAGGCCCCACTCTCGTCGGCGAGAGTGGTCTACTTGATTGCACGAAAGAGTACAATGCAAATGCAATGGACTGATGCAATGGGACTATGCCGATGACGACGACGACCTTATGGCTGAAATCTGAGATCTTTCTGAGCATGCTTTATAAGAATAGTGGTATCCTCTGAGACATGAATTGTATTGACCACTGATTTTCCTTTATCCTTAGCAGAATCTCTAATTTGCTATCGCCGGGGATGGCGATGGGCTGAAAATTGAAATCATTGAAGAGGCTATGGGCCGAAAACTGAAAACGTTGAGGGTATTGCGACGAGGAGTGCGATGGTGATGAGGATCGGAATGAATGCTAAAAACGCTGAGGTAGGTGGCTGAAAAACGCAAGATCTGCTGGGTATTGCTGAGAAGAGGCTGTTGCGGATACTGCTTCTTCCTCTGCCTCTTCTGCCTTCTCTAGCGCCCAAAGGGCTTCTTTTATAGGTCTTTTAGCCATTTTCCCTATCTACTTTTAAGTTTTAATAAATGTCATGTCAAAATCACTTATCAATAAATGATTTAAGTGACTGTTCATATGCCTATGTGCTTAAGTGACTTAACTGTGCAAGTGAGGGTATGCAACTATGACCTGCCTGATCATGCACGTCCTAGAGGCTCACAAGCATGCTAGGCTAGGTCCTAAGCCAATACTGACTCTAGACTGTAGCAGAAGCTTGTTGATGTGGCACAAGTGCAGTGCGCACATGATAGTATTTGCTAGGTCCATAGTTACCGGGGAACGGACTTTATAGGGCTTGGAACGCCAGAACGGTGTTCCGGCAGGCCTCAGAAGCAGGGAACGTCCCGGAACGTCTAGGCGTTCCGACAAGCGGACACTCACCGGAACGGCGGGTCTGGATCGCCTCGGAATGGCCAAGCAACGGACAATTCTCAACGGCTATAAATGGGCAGAAACGGCTATAAACAGGCAGAAAGTTGAAACTGGCAGCCCTTATAAATTGCCCCTTCCTCACCCCTTTCATTCACAAGTGCAACAAGGTCTCAAGCTCTCTCTCTCGCTTGCTATCAAGCTCTCTCTCCCTTGAGGCTTGCTCTCAAGCTCTACCTCGGGCCTCAAGCTCTCAAGCTCTCTCCCTTGGGCTTGCCCTCAAGGCTTGAATGGAGTCAAGCCTCTCTCTCAAGCTCTCTTTCACAATTTCAAACCTTCAAGGAGCAAGCTCTCTCTTTCTCGAATAATCTAATTATCCATGGCCTCTTCTTATGGTACAACCCCCTCCGTTTATGCGAGCAACACCCAAAAGGCAAAGGAATGGTCGTGATGGGACGAAGTGACCTCGGAGGGCACCTTGTCGGCGGCCGGAGGTTCTAACTTCTCGTGCATGGGCATGCAAACTATGCTCTTACACGCGGAAAGGGAGGCATGACAAAACGATTGTCGGGACATGAGGTGAGATTTTGCACCAACGTAACCATCGAGAAGAGGAAGGAGCTTGAGAAAAAGGATCGGCAATTCAACCATAAAGCCAAGCCCACATGCGCAAAGGTATGGACCCAAAGATCCTCATTTTCCCTTCTTCTTCTCTACCCGGTGCCAATGGCGGTGGACCTTCATCGGGTCCGATTCGTCACCAAAGGATCCTTGCCACCTCTTAGGACCCAAATAAGAAAGAAGAGGTGGATGTCGCCGTGGCCCGATTCTTCTATCACGACCATATCCCATTTGTCGCGGTGAGGTATGCTTTATTAATCTTCTCTCTCATTTCTTCCGTTATCGTCGTTTATGCCACTATGATCTCTAAAGTTTAAACTATGAATAATCAATTACCATACTAACCTCTTCTATGTGTGATTGAAATAGGTCGGAGTATTGGAAAGTTATGGTGCAGCAGATAGGAGAGTACGGCACCGGCTATGTACCGCCGTCTTCAGAGGCTCTTCGAACCACTTTGCTCAATCGAGAGAAGGCGATCGTGGAGCACTCAATATTCAACGGCTGTGGGCAAAACATGGCGTTTTCATCATTACCGATGGTTGGAGCGATCGATACAAGGAAGAGATCCATCCATGGCCTCGTCGCATACTCGAGTGGAGGGAGATACTTTGTGCACTCTCATGATGCCACCGAGAGTGGAAAGTCCGCCGATGTCCTCTCTGCAGAGTGGACAACGGCCATAGAAACGATCGGTGAGCAACACATGGTGGCCTTTGTCACAGATGGGGAGACATCAAACAGCGCAGCAATAGCTATTGTAGAGGGCCACTGTCACAAAAATACGGAAGCGTAAACTGACGTTTAATTGCACTTCAAATACTCAAGAGAATTAGAGGGAGAGAGAAAACTTGACACTCCATTGGGGACCAGAAGATGGGCTGGTCCCCCCCCATAAAGAGAATATCTTTATTACTAAGGGAGAATCTTTACAAGCACAGGAACGGGGCATACGCCCGTCCTCTATTCTTTCTTCTGTTCTGTTCTGACTACTGACTGAGAAATTGTTTCCACTTTCTTTCTGCTTAGGGGATTTCCCCTCTTCTGCGAGACTGGTTGGAAGCTCTCGAAAAGAGAGTCTATCTTCCAAAACAGCTCATCGGAAGCTCTCACAGAGGAGAGTCCATCTTCCCTTATGTGTTGCCTTCATGCTCATTCATTCATGCATCGAACACAAAAGAGAAACAAGCAAAATGCACACGCACATGCTTGCTGTAATTTTCTGCACATAACCTGAAATTCTTACCTGTGCACACCCCTACGCCGAAACAAAGGTCTTCTTCGCGATGGAATCGCGCCAAACTTGATGTAGACTTAGGATAAGGAGAGAGATGAGAATTTCTATGGCTGATCTGCTGAAAACAGCCCTAATCGAGGTGATTAGGGGCTGAAAACAGAGAATTACAGCAGCCGCACTCTGCTAAGAGAGCGTTTACGGCAGCTTCTCGCGATGAAACTTCACCAGAAGGTGTCTATGACTGTGAGATCCCTTGTTTTTGACAATGGGAGCACAAGGCTACCACATATGTCGCAAGGGGCTTCTCTCAAGCTTCAATGGAGGGCTCCACCGCGTAGAGCACGCTCACATTAGGGGGGTAAGGTGCACTGCCAGCCCTGAAAATGGGGGAGGGAGGGCTCCTAAATAGCCATCAGGGAGAGGGGGCGCTAGGAAGAGAGAGAGGGTGAGAGTGAGAGTGAGAGAGAGTTAGTTTGCATTGGTGTAAGTGTGCCACTTGGCACACTTACTTTAAAAACTTAAAAACCATTCAACTTTTGACTTTAAAAAGTTTTAGCTCATTAATTAAAAATGTGCAACTAACTAACAACTGCTACCAATGATTCTTTTATGAGAACACCAAAGGTCTGCCGGCGCAATGCCGCACGGGCACTGCACCGCCTTTACCTGTTCACACTTGTCCGGCCGCCCGCCCGGGCACGGACCGTTAAATTTAATTTCACGAAACTTACCCTAAGGCTTTATTAGCTTTATTAGCCTTAGGGTCACTGTTCTAAGGACCCCATCTCATTCATGTGCTTGTACTGACGCGCGTATTTTTCTGAGCCTAAAACCTGAGGCTACTGCTTACCCCTTTCTGAAGACCCGATTTCCCAATCACTAGGGCTTCAGGGTAATTTCTGCTAAGGTCCCTCTGAGGTGTTCTAGCCCGCATTTAGGCTCACTTGAGGCCTTAGAACTGCTAGGTCTATTCTGGTGTGCACACAACTAATTAGATAATTCTTTTCTCGTAAATAAATTAATTATTTACAAAGTCTGACTTAGTTATAGCCACTATCCGCATGTGATAGTGTGCTTTTGCATGGCACACTGCTTGAATCATAGTTACGCGGAACGCAGAACGGGAACGGGAAGGCGACGGGCCTCCTTGCGGAACGGGGGGACGGGAACGACGCGGAACGGGAGGCTTAGAAAACAGCGAAATAATGCTATTTTTAGCGTTATGTGTTTGAATACAAGTAGTACTAGAGTCCTTTGACTCTAATACCCACAAAAAACACGATTCGAAGACCATTCAACCTTATTATGACTTGATTGGGATGTGCGGCGCCGCAGCCATGGATGATGGTACATACACAACATTGAACAAATACAAAGGCCGTACACAATAACACATGTAATTACAGATTAGAGCTTTCAAATAATTGCAAGAGTAGAAGTCAGAGATAACACTTTTCCCTTAGTTTTGGCTAACAAGGCCTGCCAAGGCACTACAAAAAAATCAAAGGTGGCATATACCATAATGAGACTACAAGGGGGCCAAACCAGTGACCACAATACCAAAAGACTAAAAGTGACAAATACCATAAAGATGCTACAAAGAGGGCAAGCAACCATACAAAAAGGTAGGATAATGGAAGTCCTAAAGTCGCAACTCTCGAGTTTCAAGACTCAAGACTCAAGAGCCACTAGCTTGAGAAGCCTCCCAATTCGTAGTAGCCTGCTGTACATCATACACATCCTCACATTCCTCATCATCCAGCTCTAGGCCGCTTGCCTGAACCCCGCCATGGATGAAGTACCTGGTGTCGGTGGCTCTACATCTCCACCTGCTTGAGGAGCCTCTTGCTCCATCTCCCACTGTGTAAAAGGATCTGTCTGTGTACCTGCACTCTTGCAAAGCATTTTCAAATTTGCGCTGACAAAGACAAGATCATTTGCCTTCTCCACTCCAAGCCAATTCCTCTTCTTGGAAGCAATGTGGCTAAAGGTACTCCACAATTACTCCAAGCATGAGGTACTAACTGACTGGCTGAGAATACGGATCGCCAATCTCTAAAGCTCAGGGCCATCATAGCCATAGTCCTCCCACCATAGCACTGAATCTATCTTCCTGCGATCAATCTGAGCACCAACTTCCGACCAATGGAATAAGAATCGGCTGTCCTAAACCCTAGAAGAAGAAGAAGACGCATAAGAAATACCAACTCTAAAAGTCTGCCGAGTGGCCTAAAGTAAATAAGGAGGAATTATTAACCCTTACCCATGCCAACTTATGGAGCACTGGCCGAGAGGCCTAAAACCCAAATTCCAAAAGCTGGGACTCTAGAGTTGATTTTCGTAAATCGCGTTGACTTCCATGTGGCACGTGTATGAATTTCCACAAATTGCGCTAGCAGCTATCGACAATTTTTAGTGCTAGCTTTTTGAGAGCATATGCTTTTGAGATTAAGTGCTTTTAGAACTACAACTTTTGGGGCTTTGCTTTTGGACACCCTTGTAATTTGTAAGTGCCGAGAGTCACGCATAGTTACCTGGAACGGGAACATGAACGAGAACGGGAGGGTTCGGAACGGGACGGGAACGAGGAGGAGGAGGGGGGGTCGGAACGGGAACAGGGCCCGAACGGTCGACTAAAGTAAGGCTTGAATTACCTCCATTCAGCTTAGTCCCAAATAAACTCCTAAACAACCCCAAAACTCCCCCCAAATCTACCCCTAACCTGCCCTCAAACTGCACCAAATATGTTCCCCAAACAGTCCCAAATTTGCCCCCAAAAGCCCACTTTTTTGCCCCCAAATGTCTACTTTTGCCCGTTCCGCCCCGCGTTTCGCCGTTCCGCCTCATTTCCCCCATTCTGGAACATCGTTTCGGTTAGACCCCATTCCGGAACGGCATTCCGTTCTTGACTCCATTTCGGGAACGGGTCTTGTCCAGAACGCCGTTTCGGAACGTTTGGGTTGTGTTCCCCCCGTTCCTGTTACACAGCGAGAGGGCCACTTCTCATAGAGCATCTAGACGTAGAGTCTCGGAGAGAGTCGGACCGTCGGGAGTTGCACTGTGGGAAGTGAAATAATAAAGAAATACGGAAAGGGGCGTCACTCTTTGGGACCAATGCGTTTGGGCTTGGAACTTTGCCGTGCCGTGTCGACTACTCTTTCTTTCTTTCTCAGTTATTCAAGTATTTTATGCTAAAGTGTTGTCAAGTGTGTAGATTGCAATTATCTTTGTGTTTCCGTCCAATCCCTTGCCAGAAGTGATTACCACTGGCACATAGTGTATAGGGATTCGGGAAGTGCCGATGCCCTAAGGACATGATCAATCCTCACAAGGAAGCAAGCCCGAAGCTTTGGGGGACTTCTGTCACAAGGCGGGCACCATGTGCCAATAGAAAAGAACAGACTGAACAGACTTTTAGCACTTCAATAACAACTGAACTGAAAGAGAGAGATGACACGCGACACGGAGTGGCGGAATTCCACCCTAGAGAGTATTGGCCCCAAACCTTGGCGCCCCTTTCGGTATTTCTTTATATTGCATCATCAAAATACAAGCCGGTACTCCAGACTCTGCACTTTCTGCATGAAGCATGCCAGAGAATGAGCCCTAACCTCATATTTAAAGGCCCTTGGCCTAAAAAGCAGTTTACATGAAAAGCTTTGAAACTCAAAAGCTTCTGGTCCAAAAGCAGTTTACATGAAAAACTTTCAAACTCAAAAGCTTCCGGTCCAAAAAGCAATGCCAAAAGCTGCCAGCGTAAATCATGGAAATCCGTACAGCCTGCCACGTCGCAAAACGCAGAAATCTGTCCTTAGGGTTAGGGTTAGGGTTTCTGCAGTTTTAGGGTTTTTGGCAGCAAAATTAGGATTTGCAGGTTTTAGGGTTAGGGTTTCCAGAATTAGGGTTTCAGCAGTTAGGGTTTCTGGCAAAAATTAGGGTTTGCAGGTTTTAGGGTTAGGGTTTCCAGAATTAGGGTTTCAGCAGTTAGGGTTTCTGGCAGAAATTAGGGTTAGGGTTTCTGCTCTCGGGCAACCACGTCATCACTCTATGACACTTCTTCTATTGCTTGTTCTTCTTAGGGTTTAGGCCCCTCGGCCGGTAGCTCCGTTCTTCAGTAGGTTTACACGTCAGCAGTTTGTTACATCTCCCCTTCTTGAAAGAGAGTAATTGTCCGCGATTACAACATATCTGTAAAACAACTCAAGTTAGTTCAAAAATTTCCGAGGGTCATTCCGAGGGACAATCAGTTTGCTCTTTTTATTAAGGAGTTAGCTTCTCCTTTCTGCTTCTTTGATCAAGGAGTTAGCTGCTCCTATCGGCTGTTTTGATCAAGGAGTTAGCTTCTCCTTTCGTCCAAATCGGAACTCTTGATATTCCGGCGTAGTAAAATTAGCCATCACACCCAGACCGTACTGATCTTCCTCAGGTGTCTTGATGCACTAAAATTACATACCCAGGCAATCTCATCCAATTAGGAATATTTAGTGGTTGGCACATCACAATGCAACACAAATGCTCAAATATGCATGTTACGAGACATAGAAACATAAAGCCGCCGATGAACACTCCCCCCGCAAATAACCATTCAGGTCCGGGCTATGAGCTGTTCAACGACTCCCTCATCACTCCTCCCTCAAATAACCTAAAAAGGTCAGGGCCATGAGATATAGAGGTCTTTTATAACCAAATGCCCCCCAGACCGCAGCGTGCGTCGTTTGGAGGTGCTGAGAGTAACCACTGCTCAGACTTCTTAATACTCCTCCGGCATAACCATCCAGGTCCGGGCCATGAGTAACAACAACAATACTCCCCCCGTAAATAACCACAAGGGTCCGGGCCATGAGTAACAACAACACTTTTTCAATCATTCAATACTCCCCCGCAAATAACCACAAGGGTCCGGGCCATGAGTATGAACAAGCATTCTCAAACATAATTTCTCACTACTCCACCCGAGAGTAAAATCACCAATCATTGAAACCAGTATTAAAACCAGAGTCAAACAATTCAAATCAGCAACAAGACAGGTTCAAAACAGATACCATCCATTTCAAACAAATTCCAAACAGGATCACCAAACAAGCTCAAACAGAACTCAAACTTAAAAAGCAATCTCGACATCAGTCGAGCTCGAAAAGTCGACTGACTTTCCATCCTGAAACCTGCACCAAAAATTAGGGTTAGGTTTCTTCCATAAGGTTGTAGCCGAGCACGGCATGGTCCATCAGCTCTTGGACAGACAGTGTTTCTTTGGCGGCGATGGTAGTCCCAAGATAGCAATCACACAGGATCTCCTGCTTGTGAAGAGACATCTACTGGGAGATATCGAGAAATTCCAAGTTATAATCTGCTAGGGTTTCTATGGCAAGCATTTCAAGATACCCCACTCTGCCAAAAGTTGCACTCCGAAGGAAGATGTTAGAAACCATATAACTTCGGGCAATTTTTTTTTTTTCTTGAAAGCTTGCCAAGTACTTGGAGTATGCTGCTTGGTATCTGTAGACATCAACATCTGCATGGCACTGCTGCTGAGAAAAACAGTGACTTGAAACAAATTTGGATCCTTCTCTTGTAAGTGATCTTAATTGGCTTATGCCCTGTAAGACACTGCGGTGAAGACGGGAGCGCGCCTGATGCGCGATGAATAAGGGTGGGAGTGGCTAATAAGTCCAGGTTCGAGGGCGAAGATATCCTCGAATAAAGCTCTGTCTGCTCTTTTGTGGGACCGGTATGCTTTCAAAAAAGCACACGCCTGATGCGCGATGAATAAGGGTGGGAGTGGCTAATAAGTCCAGGTTCGAGGGCGAAGATATCCTCGAATAAAGCTCTGTCTGCTCTTTTGTGGGACCAGTATGCTTTCAGAAAAGCACACGCCTGATGCTTTGATACCATTGTCACAAGGCGGGCACCACGTGCCAATAGAAAAGAACAGACTGAACAAACTTTTAGCACTTCAATAACAACTGAACTGAAAGAGAGAGACGACACGCGACACGGAGTGGCGGAATTCCACCCTAGAGAGTATTGGCCCCAAACCTTGGCACCCCTTCCGGTATTTCTTTATATTGCATCATCAAAGTACAAGCCGGTACTCCAGACTTTGCACCTTCTCCAGGAAGCATGCCAGAGAATGAGCCCTAACCTCATATTTAAAGGCCCTTGGCCTAAAAAGCAGTTTACATGAAAAGCTTTGAAACTCAAAAGCTTCTGGACCAAAAAGCAGTTTACATGAAAAACTTTCAAACTCAAAAGCTTCTGGTCCAAAAAGCAATGCCAAAAGCTGCCAGCGTAAATCATGGAAATCCGTACAGCCTGCCACGTCGCAAAACGCAAAAATCTGTCCTTAGGGTTAGGGTTAGGGTTTTTGCAGTTTTAGGGTTTTTGGCAGCAGAATTAGGATTTGCAGGTTTTAGGGTTAGGGTTTCCAGAATTAGGGTTTCAGCAGTTAGGGTTTCTGGCAGAAATTAGGGTTTGCAGGTTTTAGGGTTAGGGTTTCCAGAATTAGGGTTTCATCAGTTAGGGCTTCTGGCAGAATTTAGGGTTAGGGTTTCTGCTCTCGGGCAACCACGTCATTACTCTGTGACACTTCTTCTGTTGCTTGTTCTTCTTAGGTTTAGGCCCCTCGGCCAGTAGCTCCGTTCTTCAGTAGGTCGACACGTCAGCAGTTTGTTATAACTTCTCACGAGGCAATGCCGTTGAGAAGAGATTTGCAAGTTTGTCCTGTGTCGGCACATAAGCCAAGCTGATCTCTCTTGTTGAGTATCTCTTTGATATAGTGATAATGCACGTCAATGTGCTTTGTTCAAGCATGAATAACTGGGTTCCTCGCAACTGTGAATGCGCTTTGGCTGTCAATGTAGATGATGTTGGCTGTGTCATGTCCAACACCTTAATCATAAGGCGTTTGAGCAATACACACTCAACCGTAGTTGTGAAGAGTGCCCTATAGTAAGCCTCACAAGTGGAAGTGGCTAGAGTAGATTGCTTCTTGCTCAACCAGTTACCACGCTATACATGAACTGCTGAGCATGAAACAAAAACCACTTGTGGACAATGGTGTGTCATAACAACCAGCTCTTCCGAATCTGGCTGCAATGATCCCACCTTTGGATAAAACAAGCCAAGATGTAAAGTGCGAGTCAAGTATTAGAAGATACTTTCGATAGCTTGCCAATGTTGATGGCTATGCATATATCTGCTGACGTGTGAGACTGTAAACTGAATATCCAGCCTTGTATTGTATACATAAATAAGGCATCCAACAACAATCTGATAAAGAGTGACATCCGCAAGTTCTCAATCATTATGAAGACTCATTTTCAAACCTGTTTCCATTGGAGTAGCAATAGGTTTACAATCCTTAGGTCCCAACTTTCATAGTAATGTCTCTATGTATCTTGCTCGACACAAAGTAATACCTCCAAGTAATGATGCAAAAGCTCCAAGTCTTTCATCTTGAAAGTAGTATTCAATTTAGCCTTGAATTCAGTCAACAAATCATCTACATTTTAATTGATGATGAGATATACATCACCCTCATGTTTGACATACAAAGTGCTTTTAGTTGGATTGTTACGAAAGCTCCAAGTCTCAAATTTTATGTTTAAGTAATGATGCAAAAGCTCCAAGTCTTTCATCTTGAAAGTAGTAGCCTTGAATTCAACAATGTATGTCCCATTCAGACCAATAATTAGCAAACCATCTGTCACGGGGACGTGGAAACTGTTAACTATGTCACGAGGACGTGGCAACTGCTAACTTTAGTTGTTGGTTTCTTTCCAAGGGGTTTTGTTTTATTTTTGAGACCCTCTTCTTGAAGTAGCAAACGGTTAGACATTGCATGGCCAATGTGAACTGTAGTTTCACCTGCAGATGGGTAGTGGTCGGCACTGGAATTCTTATGGTAAGAGGATGTCTAGGCTTAGAGCAAGATCATATAGGTCCCCCCGTCGCACTTAGCAAGTTGGTGGATACTAGGAAGTGAACTCAATAAAGGCCTAAAGTCAAGGTGTGACTACCAACAGAAAAGTATCCGACAGTTGGGCCACATTGCATTTTTGGATGTGGTCCCAATGAGGATAGATGGTCAGAAGACCAGTGGGAGCCCAACGGAAGCATCTCCTAAAATTTAGGGAACTGCTATTTTGGGCCGAGAAATGTGTTCGCGTCATTACCTCCGGTATGACTAGGGGAACATTTTACAACTCTACCGGGAAGTCAACTGAGCGACCAGCTGGGAGATTTTTAAGCGGCGAACCCGAAACGGAAAAATGCTCGTAAATGCGCCAAGTGTCACATTTTTGTGCACTTTCCAATGCAAGGAAGAGTTGGCGCTGAATTTAGAGAAGGAAGGCTCATTTTTCAGCTTGTGTCTCACAGGTTAAGAGCTATGGAGTGCTTCCTTTCCCTCTTATGTACAGTGCGGTGCTAGGAGTGATGCCTTGCACGCTACGCACTGCTCTCTCTCTCCCCTACGAGCAGTATGTTATGCCCCACTAGTGGGCTTTTCATTTGAACAATGTACAGTTATGTGGGTTCATGCGCGATTGCCGAGGCAAGAGTCTCTTGCACAGGTACTGTATTAGCTAGCGGCTAATCCCCCGTAGGTACAAGTGAATTCGGAGAGGTTTCATGTCAGAAATCTCGTCTGATTCAAAGGGCAAGTAGCCCTACAGGTGCGGGAGATCGAGGACTTGCTACAGATGCGACCGGCACGCGAAACGGAGCCCAAAACAGGGAATTACAGCCTGCTGTTTATTTTTGCAGGTTTAGGGTTTTGGCCCTAAACGGACCCTAATACCCCCAGGAGGTTCGGGGACGCGAGGGGACCGCTGTACAGGTGAACTCACGCATTTTCGGGGCAGAAAACAGAGAATTCAGCGTGCTGCAGATTCTCGCCAGGTTTTGTAAAGTGTCCGTATGCGTCAGGAAAGTCACCTATTGCGTGGGGATACTGATTGTGAAGCGTCCTAGTACAGTTATGTTACCAAAATCGAGCCAGAACAGGTGTTTCTTAGCCTAGATTGTGCGGGGCAGCTTGTAGGAGATCACAGCTTTTATTCCCTCTGTTAAAGAATAAAGAAATACCGAAAGGGGCGCCAATTTTGGGGCC
Organism: Adiantum capillus-veneris; assembly: GCF_014529385.1. NCBI lineage: Eukaryota > Viridiplantae > Streptophyta > Polypodiopsida > Polypodiales > Pteridaceae > Adiantum > Adiantum capillus-veneris. Next base: position 15,100,129 of record NC_140938.1, read on the forward strand.
TACAGGTTGTCGGCGTTTGCTCGGAGCATTCTAGCTTCCGAGCCGTGTGTGATTAAGTGTTAATTCCCGTTACAGGTTACCTTTGCAAAGTACTCTGTGTGTGTCTAAAGTAAAGAATTTCGAGTGAAAGCCAACGCCTACCGCCCCACGGGCCGGTATCTACATACATACGATGATCAGATATACATCACCCTCACATTTGACATACAAAGTGCTTTCAGTTGGACTGTTATGAAAGCTTTGTTTGACCAATTGTGTCATCTTTCTCATATCAAGTACGAGGAGACTGCTTCAACCCATAGAAAGCTTTTTTTGCATTTGCACACTTTCTTTTCTTGTCCTAGTCGACAAAATTGCGAGACTGTGTTACATATACTTCTTGATAAGAAGCGGTAACAATGTCTGATTGATGTACATTTCATCGAAAATAGGTTGCCAATGCACATAGAAAACGATTAGTAGTCGTACGACAAGTGGGAGCCAAAGTCTCCTCATGGTCAATGCCTTTGTGCTTTGTATAACCTTTTGCAACAAGTCTCGCCTTGTAGCAATCAATCTCACCATCTCGCTTATGTTTTCTTAGTGCATCATATTCTGTTTGCATTGCAGCTATCCAATTTTCTGAATTCTATGCTTCATTAAGAGAAAGGGGTTCCCGTTTATCACATAAACTAGAAACTGCCAAAGCTTAATAATCTGATGCATATGATGCACGGTGAGAACTTGAACGAGTATGATTAGACATAGGTGCATCCAATTTATTGTCATGCAAAGTATGCACCAACCATCTAGGCATACCCCTAGCCTCTTATTTTCAACCCTTTCCACTTCAAGTACATCATGTACATTTGCATTAGTAATATGTTGATGACATTTTCGGAAACCCCTCTCTAAGCTCTGCATCCAACAAGATCCTCTCAGGGATGCGTAGCATCATGCTCCCACTCCTCTGTTTGTCTGTTACGGTAAGAATCATTGGAGCATGATCTGTACATGTATTCCCTGCCAGAATGCAAATAGATCTTCCCATGTTACAAATATGGTCACTAGCGTAGGAGCGAGCTATCTGAGATAGATTTGCTCCTCCTACTCTGCGGTCAGAGCGAGAGAAAGACAAGCTGTCTGGGGATGGCACAAAGCGTGCATGCTACCAAACATCTGCAATTCTCAAGGTCACATAAACGCTCCCATGCTGCCAATTGAGCCCCGTGCACAGTAGCATGGTTGCTGCCAATCCTATCTGGGTCCTCCAACATGTTGAAGTCTCCTTCGACACCATTTCTCTGCATGCGGTAAGGACTCTACAATATGTGACCAAAACTCAGCTCATGCACTTGCCACATTGGGTGCATAAATGGTCAGGAAGCCCATGAGGCAACCATGAACGTGCAGAGTAATCCATTGGGCCTTGCCTGTGACAATAATATCTCTGCCCACAATGGTTTGCTGCCATGTGTCCGCAATAGTCATACATACCCCTCCCTGGATGCCTCCAGGCTCAAAAGCAACTAACCAAAATGTCTCATAATGACCGCGCAAAATCTGACCACATCGTCGAATGCGGCTCTCACAAAGATGATGCTTTTGAAGCATAAGAATGTCAATTGTGTCACCCACAAGGCATCATTGAAGTTCTGATGCAAGCGACCCCTCAGATGACGCTGAAACTGGGGTCCTCCTAATCCCTGCACATTCCATGAGACGATCCTCATGGAGTCAGTGATTTAAAACCGATGCTGCCACAACAGCCAATCTCGCTATCTTTGAGGCCGAGTGACCCCGAGATAGCCGTGACTGTAAAGTCTATCCAACCCAAGCCTAGGAAGAGCGTGCTGTCCGCTGGGCTACATCCTCTATCCAAGAGTCGTCATGTACATATATTTAGTAGGGTGTACTTTGCGTGTCAGCAAAGAAGCATACCACAATGTGCTTACATCCTGTTGTATCTAGTGGTGTCACAGAGAACTTGGCCAACGGCCACAAAGTTTATATCAGATCTGTCACTGCCAAGTCTCCCATGTGATGAGAGAACTCAAGAGCGTGAATCTGAAGCCATTCCATCACTGAGTCTAGAGTCCACTTAGTCTGGTCCCTACCACACAGTGGGAAGGAGAAGCCAACCACTGTACCTAGGGCTTCTAGTCAGCCCCCGAGGGACTGATGCAAAAGGTGACGTCTGCACCAATAGGGGCGTTCGCAGGAATGGTCGCTCCTCTCTTGCTAGGCGGCTCGTGGCAAAAGCGTTGCCAAGAGACCTCCTAGGTGTCAATGGAGGTCCTGTCCCCTTAGTCCGTTGTGCGGCTGGAGAGGGAGTGGAAGATGGAGCAGGGGGGCTAGTTGGTGGAATGGGAGGGGACGGTAACGGGCGGGGGGGGGGGGTTGTGGAGGTGATGATGGTGCTGGAAGCGAGGGGGCAGGGCTGGTGGGCAAAGCAGGAGGGAGAGGGGCGGGAGGGAGAGGGGCTGTTGGAGGTGAAGATGAGGTGGAAGGGGTATCTGTAGGCTCGTCCTGCTGCTGTAAGGGGTCGAAACAGTTCCCTGTGGGAACCCACTGCTGTGCTGGCCTGGTGTAGGTCGACCACCAAGGTGCCGATGTAACATGCTTGGATACTCCAAGCAAGAAATCAATAGCAACACACGAACAAAAATTTCAAAGTCATTGAACTTTAATATGAGAGAGAGAGAGAGAGAGAGAGAGAGAGAGAGAGAGAGAGAGAGAGAGATATTAACGTCTCGAAAGAGCCAAAATGGCCCATGAGACAAGAAACTATACATCTGGTAATACATCTCTCGTCTACTGAAACAGAAAAAAAGATCTACTCAACATCATAGTGATGTTTGAGTCTACAAAGCTAAAAGTGAGAATATGTACAAATACATGACTGATCCCATCCAAATCTGACCATCAACTCTCTATCTCCCTATCCTCTATCCCAGGATATCCCGGATGGGTAGATCCAGTATAGAGAGAAAGAAAGAAAGAAAGAAAGATTTTTAACGTCTATGTCAGGCCGAAATCGGCCTATGAGACAAATCAAATGTACATGGTGTGTATGTCATCCGTCTATCGGAAAGACAAATGAAACAAAAACTGATACAAAACTGAACTGAGTGTAGGTAGTGGGGTATCTGAGGAGGGATGGAGAGAGAGAGAGAGAGAGAGAGAGAGAGAGAGAGAGAGAGAGAGAGAGAGAGAGAGAGAGTCGACACGGCACAACGGAGTTCTGTGCCCAGAAGCATTAGCCCCAAAGACTGTGCCCCTCTCGGTATTTCTTTATTTATTGATGACAACAAGGGTACAACTCACGAGGGTCCTCTGCCCTCAGACTCTGCGTCCAGATGCTCTCTAGAGTGAAGCCTTAGGGGCTCTTTTATTCTTACAAGGGATGCTCAAAAGCAGAGCCCCAAAAGCATTGTATTAAAAGCACTGCAAACCCAAAAGCGTCTGCTCCCAAAAGCTGCCAGCGTGAATTGCGAAAATCCGTAGAGCCTGCCACATGGCACAGCCAGCGCAAAATGTGGAATCTTTGTATAGCCTGCCACGGTAACATCCGTATGATCTGCCATGTCAGCATGTCAGCGCGATTTCTGGAACCCTCATTTAGAGTGCAAGCTTCTGGTCTTTAGGGTTTTAGGCCCTTGGGACGGGGTACCATAAGTTGGTACAACTTTGAGCTTCGAGTTCTTTAATTTAGGCCTCTCGGCTAGGCTCTGCAAGCTGGTGAGACTTTATGCATCTTTCACTAAAGGTTGGACCTCCCTCTATCCGGAGTGCGTCCAGTTGGCCATGAAACATCATCACTTTGTGACAGCCGAGAGTTGACATGGTGGCCCTTGGCTGCGTCGACCACGGACTTGCTACCAGCCCTCCTTCATGTGGGCACCAGGCTTGGAGGAAGAACTTGCCTGAGCTCCTTGTGTCTCTGCCTGCTGGTCCTGGCCAGCCTTAGGAGGTTGGGTCTGGGTCTGTGCCGCGGGTTGATGCTTCCTTTGTGGACAGGCCTTCGCAAGATGGCCCATTTGTCGACAAATGAAGCATTGATCTACTCCACACTCTGACAGAGCCAACTACGGTCCACCACTCACCTGAGGTAGTAAAACGACCTTCGGGAGAGTGTGGGTGTCTTGATCTAGAACGCACATTGTAGGTATGCTTGCTGCCTTGGCAGCGATAGAAGCTACCGTGCGAGGCGTCTCCAAGACTTTCCCAATCTCGGAGCCTATCCTGGAAAGTAAAGGGAGGTACTCTCTCCTCAGGCTGGGAAAGCAGATTGAGATGGGTAGGTCTGCCTCCTCGACAAGAGCATCAGTAGTCGGGTCAAAGCCATGGCGCCACTGTCGAAAATGAGCTTTGACTGCTCGGATGGCTAGGGGGCTCATCGCAACGACCTTGGACGCCATCTCCGATGTCTCAAACTCTATCTGATAGTAGCCGTGCCCGAGAAACTGAGCGTCGATCTTCTTTCCCACCTCTGCTAAAAGGCGGCGTGGAGGAGATTACGCACTTCCCTCTACTAGGTCAGGTGCTGATGATCTTGCAGATGACGGAGGTTGCCTGGAGGCGCTCCACCTCTGCTGCAAGGCCCGCTTGCTCTATCGGTGAGAGAGCAAGTCGGATGGTGGGCTCTGCAGGGTTGGGCGAGGGGGCTTCCTGGGAGTCCCTCTAGGGCGGATGATGAGCCTCCAGCTGCATTTGCTGTGAAGAATCTGCTGTGAAGAAGAGAGTCGAATGAAGACAAACCCTATGGGAGAGCACCGACGAGCAATGTCAATGAGACATCACTTTCGAGCCAAACCACAACATAGTCTCCTGGGGCGGGGGGCGGCGGCGGCAGTGAAGAACGCGGGCAGAGGAACGGGTGGGCAGGGGGCAGCGTGGCGGGGGAGTTGCGTGCTGACCAGGGAGGGGGCGGGTAGAGTAGAAGCGGAGCAGGCGGGCGAGGGGGGGGGGGGGGGGGGGGGGGGGGTTGTGTACAGTGCGAAGGGAGAGGGAGGGAGTGATGGGGGGGGGGATGGGGCAGGGCAGCGTGTGAGGAGGGAGCAGGGGCAGCGCAAGGGGGAGCTGTGGGGCAGGAGATGCGCAGCAGCAGCAAGCGTGAATCCAGCCCTCGTGTGATTGTACCCCTCCCCATATGTTTTGAGATGCTGATAATGATAATAATGATGAGGATGTAGGTTAGGCTTACATACATACCTACCCACTCTAGGTATGTTCATTTATTTTTATTTTTATCTTTCCCAGACATTGTACCAGAGTCGCACATGGATGTAGCCTTTTGGTCTCATAGGTCATTTTGGCGTTTTGAAGACATTAATATAACATTTTTTACCTGTTTTGTGTGTGGTTAGAGTTTGAGCCTTTTGCTGCCTGTTCAGTTCGATGCTTAAACTATTTTGGTTTAGTATAGCAAGTTATGATATTGTTTTTGAAGTCCATTGTTCCTGTTGAATATATAAATTTTTAACTAGCTCCATAGTTAAAACAATAGTTAAGAGAGATTTAAGAATGATTCGACTCATTTATCCTCAGATGGAAAACAACCACATTAAATCATATCTTATAGTGTCTGAAAATGGAAACCTTCTATGAGGCATGTTGTGTAACTTAATTTAGTAACATGGTTTCTCCTTAAGGCCCAATAATGTCTGAAAAGTTAAAATCCCTATGTACTTCGAACACAAATGCTAACATAGTTTGGTGTGCTTTGTTTCCATCTGCCAAAGGAGTTGAATTAGCTACCTCTGAAGAACATTAATTTTATAAGACCTCAAGAGGATGACTTAAATTTTATTGTGCAAATTGATCTAGGAATTGTCGCTGGTCTCAAGAGTGGTGTTGCAAAAAACTCCTTTGTACATCCAGTTCGTGCAATGGCATGTGATGGGACTGGAAATTTTGGGGCAATTTTGGCTGCACTAGAGTGGATAAGCGAGAATATTATCATGCCAGCTGTCCTTTCTATGTCTATAGCAACTCAAGCGTCTATAAGCATTGATCAAGCTGTGAATAATCTTGTTAACACTTCCGGAATTCTGGCAGTAAGTCTTTTGGACTTGGCTCGAGCTTAATGTCGAGTATTGGAAAAGAGTTTAAGTTGATGGAAACTCTTGTTAAAAATGTAACTGATTGGGAAGTATGATGATGAGAGAGGGGGCTTGGCTACTGCCTTTTGAAGAAATCTCGTCACTTTTGAGTGTTAAGAAAACTGTTTCTGACGGTTCTCAATTATACAAACTTATTCAAAGTGCTGTTTGTGCTAGGAAGGCTACTTCTTCTATCTTTCTCATTTTTGCTGTGATATATAAGTGAGGAATGAATTATTGTGCTCCTTGGATTTGTGTAGGTAGCAGCTTCTGGGAATTCACTAGAGTCTGCATGCGACTATTCACCTTCTAGGGCAAATGGTGTTTTATCGGTAGCTTCCTCAAATAGTGCCAATTCAATGAGTTGGTTTTCTAATTTTGGAAACTGCACAGCGATTTTTGCACCGGTATGGAAATGCCAAAGCTTAATGTTGACCTTGAGCTATTTTCTTAAGACACTTTATTTTGAGCTTTGTATGTATGTTTTTGTGGTGTCAGGGTGAGCTTATTTTGAGTGCATACAAGGACAGTGATAGTTCATTGACCACACTTTCGGGTACTTCGATGGCATGTCCACACGTGGTAAGTCTTGTTTCAAATCCTTTTTAATTCAGGGCGTTTTAGCTTCAAACAGAAATACTGCTGATCTGCCTGCATTTTTGAAGGGTTTCTTTATAGTATTGCCCACGCATCTTATATGTGGGCCCTTTTTGTGGAGCAGGCTGGGGCAGCTGCTTTGTATCTCTCTGAAAATGTAGATGCCAGGCCTGCAGAAGTGAGGCGAAGTATTCTTGATGCTTCCGAACCCAAGGCAGTTGCGAATGTAAAAGCAGTTACAACAAACAGATTATTAAATGTAAACATGCAAGCACCTCCAGTAAATGTGCATCCCAGATCCATTTATGATGCAGAGGAAGGGTCATCATATTCTGTAGTTGTAAGTTTGGAAATACAGCCAACTTATGCAGTGACTTTGGCTCCATACTTTTCTGACCCCAGTATAGGTGAGTACCAGGGTGCAAGAACTCTCATCCAATGTTTATCACCTTTAATATCACTTGTTATGACAGCCAACCGCAATTTGAGTGTATCATAGAAACTGACAGGATACTTTTCACCAAGTAAATTGACTTTCAAGACTGGTCCAACATGGTCCTTTGCTCAAGTGATCAAGATTGTGGTAGCAAAACAATCAGGTTATCTCCATCATGCCTAAAAATACAAACAAACATAATGGAAAGAGTGTGTACATGTTTTGTGCATACCTGTCAGTGTAGAAAATGTTGCATCTTCGTCATGCCTAGAAATACTAAACATAATGGAGAGGTTCTGTATATGTTTTGTGCATACCTGTCTGTAACTTGTTTAAAATTGCGTTGAAAATGTTGCAATTAATCATGTATCAACAACAGGCCTGTATTGCGATTATTCATTTTCCATTGTGGAAAATGATATTTTGATTATTGGGTTAATATTATATGGCAAACAAGCATGTATCTGCTCTGTTTCTTTAAAAGAAGAATATATTTTAGAAAAGGTGTCTCAAGGGCACAAACCTTGAAGTATGTTCAAAAAGAAAATTTTAGAACGCTCTGTATTCAGGCCCATCAGAGCATTATGTGGGTATCTGTTGGCTTTGTTCCCAAGTTTTGCAAATCTCGGAGGCATCTTAGAACCTTGTCACGGAATCACTGAAGATCAGTTCCATACAGCTGAAACGAGAAGGTGCTCGAACCAGCCGTGGAAAAATAGCTGAAGTATAGGGAACATTCAAAGAAGGAGCTCTCCTATAGAAGACTTTGTGCCTCCATTTGCCAAGTAGCATGTGCCTCCTTTGAATCTACCTTCTCTCAGCTTCTTTGCCCCTCATCCATATATTTTTTAACTGTTACCATTTTTTTCATTTAGCAGCATGACTTGCCTGCAATAACATCATGACTTCAATATAATACATCTATTGACCAAAAACATAGTCCGTGTAAGTTTCTACTTCCTGGATAGTGTCAAGAGGGATGAATCGAGGGGCATTTTGAATGAAGATTTGGAAAACAGAACCTACCTAAGGGTAACCATACCTTCTTCATCATCTGGAATGGCACTAACAATAATTAGTCATCGTAGATATCTATCAACGTTTTAAACACGTGGTGCAAAATTTGGTAAAAGTGGTGTGCGCTTCTCAAAATCATGAGAAGTTGAGAACCTTAATCTCTGCCCTAGCTTCCCCTATTATCTTTTAGGCCTGTAGGGTGGCTGGTGGAAGGATATAAAACAGGAAACATTCAAGTGTGGGGTAACAAGTATGAAAGCGATGAGAGAGGTGCCTCTTGTATACTTGATTCGTTCCCTGCTTGGTTCAGCCTACATGGACACGAGCCAGTGAGTGTGTGGGCGTGTGTTTCTGCCATGTGGTGGCCATGGGGCTCTCTTGTGGATGGGCATACCCAATGGTTATTGGGCTGTCACTGCCTGTTGTTGCAGCCATAGGAACTTTTATGGATGGGCAGTATCCGATTGCCTGATAACAAATGTGCCTATGTCTGATGCTATGCCCAACGCTAAAACCAGACACATGACTTTTGAGTTTAAGCTTGAGATGTTAGACATAAACTTTGAACAAATCAAGTTTTCAGTTCAAACTTACGGTGTGAGAGTTGAAACACAGGTGCAATCAACAATAGATGCCTAGATGAGATTAGTCATAAATCAGAGACGAACTTTGGAATATTTAAGTGCGAGAGAAATGGCTTTAAAGAAATCAATCGTATGATCTCTAGGTCTCTCAGGAGGTAGCTCTAGGCAAACCCTCAGAGAAACAATGGGCTTGAGCATGCAAAAATTCTTGGCGTTCTGTTTCCAATTCTAACAAATTTTAATTTTTATGCTCCTCAGTCTCTCAAAAAGATCTAGTAAACCAAAAGACTGGATTTCATAACTTTAGAAATGGCCGAAGCCGATACAGGTGGGTGTGGACTCACCCTTAATTTTACATCTAGGATGATTTCTCTGTCCTTCTCATTCTTCAATGTTGCCTTTCTAGCCCAATGGTCGACCACGACATGGTTCTTTTGGAACCAGGGTACCCCCAAGATTATGTCACACCCCTCAAGTGGCATGATATAGAAATCGTCATGCCCTAGATACCCTTGACATTGTAACCGCAATTTGCCAAGGATAATTGCAATGGTGACATCATGTCTCGGTGCTGCCAAAACCGCATCCATTTGTGGCACCATTTCTTTAGGCGTTATCCCAAGTTGAGCTGCCAATTCCGGTGAAATGAAGTTGGCCTTGGCTCCTCCATGGAAGAATATCACGAGCTCCCGATCTCGTACTTCGCCCCCCGCTCTACAGATCTCGGTATTCTGATCCCTTTGTTCCAAGGTCGCCTAACAAAATTTGGAACCAGTCCTTCCTTTGTCTTTCCCTTATTTGTCCGCTTCTTTGCCAATTTGGAACTTTTGGTCTGTCCTCAGCTTGCTTCTTTGGTTTTTTCACTTTGCAAGAACGTGCCCTTGTTAACACTTGCCCTCTTTGAAGTACTTTGCATGCTGCTTTATTGTCAATTTAGGGCTTGTGGGTTTCTTTCTTTTTTTTTCTTGCCTCCTTGTCCTTGGAAGATGACACTGGTTCGTCTGATGGATAAGTCAAGGTGCTTGAATGCATAGAGAAACTGTCATTTGGGTGCTCCATGAGCTTCTGAATGCTCTTGGACTTTTGTATCGTCACATCTCTTCAGGTAATCCGCAACAAAACCTCTCCATGTGCGCTAGGAAAGGGACCTTCCGGAAGGAAGCAGCATCCTCAGATGGTTCCAAGCCGTAATGATGTCCTGCTCGTATTGCTTGGTCAATCATGCGAAAGTGAACAATGTCTTGAACTTTACCCACATTTTCGGAGATTTCTTGTGTACAAAAGCAAGGTTTACCACCATGTCTGAGGATTACCTTTAAGAAAAGTTGCTGCCTTTTGTACCTTGATGGCTTCTTAGAAGTTACCCCCAGAGAAAGCAGTGTAGGCAAGAGCTCGATGGGCATTCTTGAAGCTTGAAAAAGTTTTAAAGGGTATGGCTTGACCCCCCATCCTTGAACTCTTTGATCTTCTTATTCTTCTTTTCTAGGTCGTCATATTGAGTAGCTCTCGTGAGGTGGTTTTGCTTCTTACCATAGATGGTACTGAAAGTGTGGGAATCACTGTCTGAAGAGGACGAAGTGTCCTCCTCTGAATTGTTAGATTGCTCTCTAGAGTTCTTCTTGATCTGCTTTCCTTACTTTACTTGTTCTTTCTACACTTCTTTCGCCTCTTCTCATCCTCACTGGAAATAGAGGAAGAAAAATTGTCTGTACTTTCATCAGTGCTACATGTGAGTCAGTGAGGATACGGAGGTTACTTTCGGAGATGGGATTTCCCTAGCAGACGACCATTATGTACTGTGACAACCAGAGTTATATAGCCTTTGCGAGGAACGCGGTGTTCCATGCCCGGACCAAGCATAGAGAGATACAGTATCATTTTGTTCGTGAGAAGACCAAGGATGGCTCTATCTGACTATAGTATATCCCGAGTTCAAATAACCCTGCTGACATCTTCACCAAACCTCTTCCAAAGGCGACATGATCCTCTCATGCCAACTCCCTTGGAGTTGTTTCCTGTCCAAGAGCTGAGAGGGGGTGTTAGAGTTCAGCGGTGGTGGCTCTCTAGTATCTCCCAGGAGCAGATTAGGGAGTGAGGGTTGCTTTGTGGTTGTGCCCCGCCGTATCTGAGGTAGACGTACCTGTTCTCAGCGATGCACACCACGGTGTTGCTCACCCGGTAGGCTAGCATGAGGGGGGACCCCATTCCTAGGGTTTCTCGGGGTCAGAGTCTCCAGTGCTCTGCAGTTCTTCTACTAAATATGTGTATCAAGTCACTTTCACTGAGTTTATTAGCCATTTATCAAGATCGTGGGGTTTTGCAGTATATAGGGCAAATATGGGATTTGCTTATATATTCAACCCCTCCCCTTGTACTTTTGACATGTGTTGTGATCATTGCAAAGGTTCCACGTTTGGGCACACTCTCTCTCTCTAGTGTTTTTCATTGCTAGCGTTTTGTGTGCGTGGCTTCACCTCTCCCTAGCGATTTTCTTTCCACCATTGATCTCTCTCTCCAACGTTTTCTCCAGTGATCTCTCTCCCCTGCTAGCGCTCCTCTCCCTTGCCGTGTGCACACCCTCTCGGTGTGACGTTTCTTGTGGTGAGTTCCTATGTCCGTTCGATGGGTGGTATGTGCTAAGAGCTTGACAACGAGGAGATCCATCACGATAGATTCGAGATCTATTGGCTGCCCGCTACGGAGAGGAGGTTTGCTCGCTGTTGCAGACAAGTTAATCACCCGATTCACCCTTTTCCGTTGCACCTTTGACATCGAGACCCCTGTTCCTATGGTTACCCAGGGCCAATGTCTCTAATGTTAATACATTTGTGCAACTAAATGTGTGTTGCAGGTCACTTTCACTGAGTTCACATAATTATTAGTATTTTAGCCATTCAATAGAATCGTAGGGTTTTCTGGCTGGGTAGGGCACTTTGCCTATTGCCCTATATATGCAAGCCCACCCCTTGTACTCTTGGCCTTTTGTCATGAGTGACCAGAGCTTCCAAAGTTTTGGGCACACTCTCTCTCTAGAGTTTTCTCTCTCTAGCATTTTATCTACACCGTCCATATCTCTCTCTCTCTCTCTCTCTCTCTCTCTCTCTCTCTCTCTCTCTCTCTCTCTAGGTAAACCAAGGTTATAGTGTTTAACACCACACCGCAATGGGTCAGGAAACTCATTCGACCACTACTGGCACTCTCATCGACCGAGCATTGGAGCTACAGAGATACAGACGACCGCGACTGAGGAGAGGAGCTACACAGCATCGACGGAGACTACAACAGAAGATTCGAGCCATACTCTCTCGACATCCAGAGTGCAGATGAGGATGGATCCTCACCATTTCTTCCATCTTTGTTTCACACACTGTTACATCCAGTTTACCGGGTACCTATTGTATCAGCTGCTACACCCACGTAGTTTTAGATTGTAGTAGTAGTAGTAGTATTTTGTTCCACTTCTAGTTCTTTTCTAGTTCTTTTGTACCCAGACATGGTATTAGATTCACTATTTTGTAACTGATTGGTCTCATAGGTCATTTTGGCCTTTTGAAGACGTTAATATAACATTTCATTTCATTTCATTTCTCTCTCTCTCTCTCTCTCTCTCTCTCTCTCTCTCTCTCTCTCTCTAGGTAAACCAAGGTTATAGTGTTTAACACCACACCGCAATGGGTCAGGAGATTAGTATCTACTTTCAAATATGGTCAGGAGATTGTGGAGTATACAGATGCATACACTTACCTGGGGGTAGTCTTTATTGGGCCGAGATTTTCTTTGAGAAGAGTAGCAGAGACTAGACTAACTAGAGCTAGTGGGACTCTGGGAGGAATGGAGAGGATGTGTTCACAAGTTCAGTTCCAGGAACCTAGGACAAAGTTATGGCTCTTTGATACTTTGGTTGCCTCTACTATGTTATATGGGGTGCAGGTTTGGGGACCTTCTGTAGGCCAGGATGGTTGGAGGCGTATGGAGAAGCCCCTGGTATCTATGATCTCTGCGCTGATTAGAGCCAAGGCTTCCGTACCGCATGATATCATTCGAGCGGAATTAGCTGCCTCCCCATGGAGATTGAGGCGCTTACCAGATCAATCTCCTTTGTACACAGTTTGTGGGATACTATCAGAGACAGATATGCCAGAGTGGCTATAGAGTCCTCCAGACAATTAGCTCTTAATGGAGATACATCATGCTGGTATGCACAGATGGCATCATGGTTTCAGACACATGGTTTCACCATGGACAGGTTGCCTCCTTTTCAATACTCTTTACAGGCACCCTTGAGGTCTCTGACGCGGGTAGAGATTAATAGACTCATTCCTCAGGATCTGATCCAACTGGACACGAGGAGGACATGGATAGGCGCGATACAGGAGTTGGGCACAAAGATGGCTTTCTATAGAGAGCATCTTCTCCACCTCACGGGGGATGGGTTTGTGATTCGACCTAGCTATATGGACACACATCTTTCTCATGGTTTGTGTTGTGCCATTGGCCAGATACGCACGTCCTCACATCAGCTCGAGATTGAGACTGGCAGATTCAGAGGGACACCAACAGATAGCAAGATATGCCGCTTATGCCATCTAGAGCCAGAGACAGAGGTACATTACATATGTCATTGCACAGTGTACTATGAGATACGAGGCCGTTTTCCTTGTCTATTCAAAGAAGGTTTTGGGCCTCTATCTAGGATGAGGATCATAGATGTCTGGGGCTATATCTACTTGAGTTACACAGGCATAGAGAAACTTTACTGAGGAGAGCTAAGCGAGACAACCCCAGAGATAGCTCACAGATTTCTTTACACTAGATATTGTACACCCAAAAGAACAGACAGAGGAGCAGCCAACAGTGGAGAGGTCTACCCGCACTATTGGCATTCTCATAGACCGAGCATTGGAGCTAGGGAGATCTAGACGACCCCGATGGAGAAGAGGAGCTACACAGTTTCGAAGGAGGCTACAGCAAAGGATTCGAGCCATACTTTTTCGTCATCCAGAGTACAGATGAGGATGGATCTCTATGAAGATGGATCTCTACTTTCCTCCCATATTGTCTACACATTGTATAGCTCAGTTCACACATTTCACGCCTTTCGCCTTTCACACCTATCAGCTTAGTTTAGGATTCCGCAATGTTTATATTTGGTTATCCTAGTTTAATTTATTTTGTTAATCTGACTTTGTATCAGATACACTGCATTGTAACTTTCTAGTCTCATAGGTCACTTTGGCCTTTTGAAGACGTTGATATAACATTTCATAACATCTCTCTCTCTCTCTGTGTGTGTGTGTGTGTGTGTGTGTGTGTGTGTGTGTGTGTGTGTGTGTGTGTGTGTGTGTGTGCGTGCAGGTGCAGAGCATACAGTGACATCAGAGACAGATACACTTCCTTGTTCAGTGGACACCCCACACTACGCCAGATCATGGAGTCTACAGACCAGCGCCGATTTGGCCAGTTCTTGACGGAGATACAACATCATAGGGAGATGCTACTACAGGATCCTATACAAGGAGGGAGAGACGGCAGCTCCAGCTCACTGACTTCTTTCAGAGATCTACTACAGTGCTTATGCCGACACAGGAGGGGGTTACCGTTCAGTGAGCCGAGGACCTCCAAGCCAGACGGAGACCGAGAGCATCTGGTTACCAGACACCTGTACTACATGAGAGGGAGATTACAGAGATTCGGGCTCGTCATCAGCGCCGTATCCAGGAGCAGATCGCTCATTTACATCTACATCCGGAGATCATGCTACAGGGGATTTTTACTTCGCCATCGCCTATGTATCACATATTACATCCTCATTATGGGACTGGATGGAGCTAGCTAGTTTGCATTGCATTCTTGTACACCCCTACGCATATATTTCACATATCCTTAGTATTAGTGCTCCATCTCCCACCCCACTCCACTCATCACTCCTATCCTACTAGTTCAGTCCTATTTTATTTTATTTCATGTTATATTTTGTCCTTTTTTTGATCACCCAGAGGGCATTGACAGTTGTACATCGATTTTGTCTCATAGGTCGAGTTCGGCCTCTAGTAGACGTTAATAAAGCTCTCTCTCTCTCTCTCTCTCTCTCTCTCTCTCTCTCTCATTTTTAGCCATCAATCTTCCTCTCTCTGTAGCACTCCCCTTTCTCTCCGCTTGGACACCCTACACGACAGGGTTAGTCTCCGTTTGTGCACGTGCCTGTTCAGTGGACGATACGTGCTAGGAGCTTGTGTACGAGGAGATCTATCACGATAGATCCAAGATCCGTTGGCTGCCTAGTCCCAAGAGGAGGTTTGCTCACGGTTGCAAACGAGATCACCACCCGATTCACCCTTTTCCACTGCACCTTTGACAAGGTATCAGAGCCATGACGTGCTCTCGAATCAGATTGGTGATTTGTGCGAGTTTTTGGTGCTGAATTTCCGCGACGAAAAGAGACGGTTTGCTGTTTTTTCTGCATTTGTCACTCATTTGGGGCTCATTTTGGCTGTAGTGGGCAGATTTGAAGGTTTCCATTCCTCTACCTCGACCCTTAGCCTTCTCACATCCAGATTATTCCAATGGTGTTGGACCAAGAGGAGCAGTTCAATACAGGGAAGAAGTGAGGCTCTAAAGCCTTGGCCGGTTCAAGAACAAGCAAAAGGGTAAGAAGAAAAGCAACAACAATCCTAAGAAGAGTGATGTTGAAAAGGATGCCTTGAAGGTGGATCGGTATTGCAACCATTGTGGGGAAAAGGGCCATTATTGGCGGCAATGTCAAAAGTGAGTTGGAGATCCTTCAAATTCTTCGACAGCGTCTGTGCAGTCACCAACCTTTGTTCATTTGGAGATTCTACCCTCAGAGGACTCTCCACGGACATTGAGGGTTGCGACAGCCCTTGCGGTTCGAGATGGTCGTGATTGGATTCTAGATAGTGGTGGTAAGAGTTCAAATTCTTGTCCAGTGGTGGGCTCAGTATCTCTCAAGAGCAGATTAGGGAGTGAGGGTTGTTTTGTGGCTGTGCACGGCCATATCTGAGGTAGACGTACCTATTCTTGGTGATGCACTCCATGGTCTTGCTCACCCAACAGGCTGGCATGAGGTAGGACCCCGTTCCTACGGTTTCCTGAGATGAAAGTCTCGAATGCTCTGCAATTTTGCTACTAAATATGTGTGTCAAGTCACTTTTAGTGAGTTTACATATTATTTGGCATTTATTAGCCATTTATCAGGATCGTGGAGTTTTGAAGTAGATAGGGCAAATCTAGGATTTTCCTATATATGCAACCCCTCTCCTTGTACTTTTGGCATGTGTTGTGATCGTTGCAGAGCTTCAACATTTGGGCACACTCTCTCTCTATAGCGTTTTTCACCGCTAGCGTTTTGTGTGTGCGGCTTGACCTCTCTCTAGTGTTTTCCTCTCCACCATCGATCTCTCTCTCCCCTACTAGCGCTCCCTCTCCCTTGCCGTATGCACACCCTCTCGGTGTGGCATTGCTCGCGATGAGTTCCCGTGCCCGTTCAATAGGCAATACTCGCTAAGAGCTTGACGACAAGGAGATCCATCGCGATAGATCCGCGATCTATTGGCTGCCCTATACAGAGAGGAGATTTTCTCGCGGTTGTAGACAAGTTCATCACCCGACTCACCCTTTTTCGCTGCACCTTTGACATGGTATTAGAGCCACAGCCTGCTTTTGAATCGGATCGGTGATTTATGCGTGTTTTTGGTGCTGAATTTCTGCAACGAAAAGAGACGGTTTGCTGTTTTTCCTGCGTGTTTCACTCATTTGGGGCTGATTTTGGTTGTAGTGTGCAGATTTTCTCACTTCTACCTCGACCTAGCCTCGTCACAAGCCCAAGTTCAACACCATGGAGGGGAGTGATGATTACGACATGAATTCACTTCGTGATGAAGAAGTTCATCATGGGGATGCTACCGGCGATGGTGGTGAACCACCCGTCAACGAGGAGTAGGGAGATTGTTTCCAGTTCTACTCCGGCGTAGGTGATCAACCAATCAAGGTACCTACCCTTCCTACTTTTCCCTCCGATCGGCAATTGAATAGAGACAACTATGCCATTTGGAAAGCTACCATGATGGCCGCGCCATTTCCGTTCTGGATTTGGTTCACACTGACCTTTGTGGACCTATGCAGACACCTCCCTCGGCAAGGCTCTTTATTTCATGTTGTTGGTGGATGATTTTAGCCGCTTTACTTGGGTATACTTTCTACAACACAAGTACGAGGCATTTGGCCTTTTCCAGAATTGGAATTCTCTTGTGGAGAAGGAAAGCGATCAAATGTTGAAGACTATTCGATCACACAAAGGCGGAGAGTATAACTCCTATGCTTTCATTCATTTTCTTGTGGACAGCGGCATCAAGCGAGAGCTAGCGAATACTGGATCACCTTCACAGAATGGAGTTGTAGAGCGGCAGAATAATACAACGGTAGAAATGGCACAAACCACGCTCGAGCATCGAGACTTGCCAAAGTCTTTATGGGCAAAGGCAGTTGCTACAGCAGTTCATACCATACACCGATCTCCAACCTCTTGAGTTCCTAAGAAGACCCCAATTGAAGCCTATTTTGATAAGAAGCCCAACCCTCTCGAATTTTTGGGAGCGATGCTTATGTCCATGTACCGAAGGAGCAAAGGGGGAAGTTTGACCTCAAGTCTAGGAGAATGATTTTTCTCAACTACGACTCTCTTTCCAAGGGATATCGACTTTATGATCCAGAAAAGAAGGATGTTGTACTCAGCCGTGATATTGTCTCTAACGAGTTTTTACCTTCAGACGGGGCTTCCGCTCTCAAGTCTTCCACCACGACCCCTGATTTGCCAATGCTTGGAGACCCAGATTTTTAATTGCCTCTTAATGATCCCTCTTCTCCTACCCATGTTCCTCACGCTTCAAAAGAGAATGCACCCACTCCTAATGATGCAGATGACAGTGGTTCTCACCATGATGTAGAGTAAGAGCCAAATGTACCAGTAGCTCCTCCCCCAAGGAGCAAGGTAGACAAGTTTCCAAAGTGGCTATTGGAGACTTTGCGAGATTCGAGCTTCAGATTTTCCACACAATTGGCGTGAGCTGGTAGTACACGACCATCTCAGCGACTTCATTTCATCGAGGTGGATGGGACTTTAGTACAGGTGAACTATGCGTTGATGTCCATAATGATCAAGAACAGAGACCCTCTTACACTTGAGGAGACACTTTCACAACCAAAGTGGAAGTTGGCCATGTAGAAAGAAAATGATTCCATCAAGAAGAACAACACTTGGGAGTTGGTTCTGCGGCCTCCCAAGCGGAAAGCGATTTGTGTAAAATGGGTCTACAAGACCAAGTACAAATTTGATGGTTCTTCAAACAAGCACAAGGCACGACAAATTGCCAAGGGTTTCTCAAGACTATGACGAGACCTATGCACTGACTGCAAGGACGGCAACCATTCGGATAGTTTTTGCCCTTTTACGAGTGGCCATTTTTTCAGATGGATGTTGTTTCGGCATTTCTCAATGGTGATTAGAGGAGGAGTTGTATGTGGAGAACCCTCCATGGTTCGAGGATTCACACTTCGCAGACATGGTTTGTAGGTTGTTGGCTCTCTATGGCCTAATCAATCCCCTCGAGTGTGGTACCAAAAGATAGACTCTTTCTTCCTACGAAACTCCTTTCAACGATCTATTGCGGACCCAGATTTATATATTTACCGTGAGGAAGAATTGGTGACACTTGTTATCCTCTATGTGGACGATCTTGTGATTATAAGTAGCAATATTGAGCACAGCCGTAGTACTATGGAGACCTTGGCTAAGGAGTTTGAGATGACATATCTTGACTTGCTTCATCACTTTCTTGGATTGGAGATATGGCAAACAATGGGGGGCATTTTCTCTCGTAGGAGCACTATATCCAAGAATTGTTAGAAGCGTTTGGTATGACCGAGTGCAATCCTATCTCAATCCCTATGGATCCCAATTAGAAGTCACGATATGATTCCCAAGATGTAGCAGATGCTACAATGTATCGGAAACTAGTCGGTTCTCTCATTTGGGTTCTCAACACCCGGTTTGATGTCAATTTCCCGGTGGGACTTCTCAATTCTTTCATGCACAAATCGGCCAAGTCACATTTGGAGGAGGCTCTTCGGACTCTGCGGTATTTAAAGGCGACCAAGTCATTAGGCATACATTATGTAGCTAGAGGTTAGACTCCCAGATCATTCTATGTGGATGGAGTGATTCAGATTGAGATGGAGATCCAAATGGACGACGGTCGACTACAAGTTACACCTTTTCTTTTGGCTCAGGAGCAATCTTATGGAGCAACAAGAAACCGCCCTACACAGTTGCCTTATCTTCCACAAAGGCAGAATACCGAGTTGTTTGCAATTCTATATGCGAGTCAGTGTGGATACAGAGTTTACTTTCGGAGATGGGATTTCCCCAACAAAAGACCATCATGTACTCTGACAACCAGAGTTATATAGCCATTCATTGTGAGGAACCCGATGTCCATGCCCGCACGAAGCATATAGAGATAGAGTACCATTTTGTTCGTGAGAAGACTAAGGATGGCTCTGTCCGACTAGAGTACATCCCGAGTTCAATTATCTGCTTACATCTTCGCCAACCCTCTTCCGGAGGCGACATTCCCCTCTCATGCAAGCTTCCTTGGACTTGTTTCTCGTCCAGGAGCTTAGAGGGGGTGTTAGAGTTCAGATTCCTATTCGGTGGTGGCTCCAGTATCTCCAACGAGCAGATTAGGGAGTGAGGGCTGTTTTGTGGTTGTGCCCGGCCGTATCTAAGGTAGATGTACTCGTTCTCGGCAATGCACTCCACGGTAATGCTCACCCGGTAGGCTGGCATGAGGCGGGATCCCCATTCCTAGGGTTTCTTGGGGTCAGAGTCTCGAGTGCTTTGCAGTTCTGCTACTAAATATGTGTGTCACGTCACTTCTAGTGAGTTTACATAATTATTAGCCATTTATCAGGATCGTGGGGTTTTACAGTAGGTAGGGCAAATCTAGGATTTGCCTATATACGCAACCCCTCCCCTTGTACTATTGGCATGTATTGTGATCATTGCAAAGCTTCAGTGTTTGCCACTCTCTCTCTAGCGTTTTTCATTGCTATAGTTTTGTGTGTGCGGCTTCACCTCTCTCTAGCGTTTTTCTGTCCACCACTATCTCTCTCTCTCCGACATTTTCTTCAACGATCTATTTCTCCCCTACTGGCGCTCCCTCTCCCATGCCGTGTGCACGCCCTCTGTCTGTGGCATTGCTTGCAGTGAGTTCCCATGCCCGTTCAATGGGCGGTACGCGCTAGGAGCTTGATAACAAGGAGACCCATTGCGATAGATCCAAGATCTATTGGCTGCCCGGTTCGGAGAAGAGGTTTGCTCGCGGTTGCAGACAAGTTCATCACCCCATTCACCCTTTTCCATGGCACCTTTGACATGTAAGGTGCAACGGAACGAATGTTGTTCTTTCTCAAGGTGAGTGCTCTGATCGGTGCTCAAGGTTCCTTTTATTCTTATGGAAGGGAGAGCCTTCCGTTCTTAGTGAGAGAGTGCAATGATCACAAACAAGTGGATGGACACTGTGCGTGAAAGTGTATGAGACAAAGAGATAGAGAGAGAAGAGAATACCACACCAAAGACATTGTAAAACCCTCCTCCGAAGGCCCCACTCTCGTTGGCGAGAGTGGTCTACTATTGATTGCACAAACCAGTACAAAGTGGATGCATGTGACTGATGCAAATCTAGGCTAGGTTGATGTCGACGACGGGGATGACGAGACCGACGTTGTGGCTGAAATATGATGCCCTTTATTTGCTGTCCAAAAATGCTACTGGCTGAATTCAACTACTGCTGAAAACGCTATGGAAAAACACTGGTTTGCTGGTCTTTATCGCTGAAATTCTTCTCCTGTTGTTAGGCTGAATTTGCTATGGATAGAGGGCGACAATGGCCTGCTGAAAACGCCCAAGTGCTAAGGTCTATGGCGATGCGTGCTTGGAGGAAAAACGCTAGGCTGAGAAGACTGGGCGATGGTGGTTGCTTGCTGAAAACGCCAAGGGCTGAAGTCTTCTGGCGATAGTTGCTTGCTGATGAAAACGCTAGGGGGTGCTTGCTTGGAGGAAATCGCCAAGGCTTGGTCTTGCTGAGAGAGAGGGTGAACCTGCTGCCGAGGGCCTGTGTTCTCCTTGCTCATCTGCCAAATAGTGCTAGCCTTGGTTTGCTTACATATTATCTTATCCAATTTGCCCTACTTAGTTCCCAGCAAAAGTCACTTCAAATAATTAGTGAAAATTGTCAAAAATAGGGAAAATAAGTAAAATACACTGGAAAATTCCCCTGAAGGATTCTAATGGGAATGCTTATGATCATGCTGTGTGCAACCAGAGGATATGCATGTGCACTAAGTGCCTGGTCATGCACGGTCTGCAAACAGACTCACAAAAGTGCCAGAACACTTCTAATCTAGACTGACTGGACTGATGGAACCCTTGTTATGAAGTAGCTTGTCCACGGACACACAGGGTTGGATGCGTCAGGTGACATCCCCTCCTTTTCAAAGTGAGGTACTGGTACCGAACTGTATGGCGTCGAGGGAGATCGCCAATAGCATCCGAAATCCTGGAAGGGACTCTTCGCCGGCCCACTCTAATGTGTGGGTCGTGCGGTGTCTAGACTGGACTGATGGAATCCTTGTCATGAAGTAGCTTGTCCACGGACACATAGGGTTGGATGTGTCACGTGACATCCCCTCCTTTTCAAAGTGAGGTACTGGTACCGAACTGTATGGCGTCGAGGGAGATCGCCAATAGCATCCGAAATCCTGGAAGGGACTCTTCGCCGGCCCACTCTGATGTGTGGGTTGTGCGGTACTTGAACTTCATAAAGGTCTGCAACGCTTGCTTCTTTGGGCCGCGCCGAAAGCGACAGAAAGTCTTCTGTTGCTCCTTCAATGCTTCAACTTCGTCGATAGTCGTGCTTCTTTCTTCTTCAAGAATCTCCATGGCTGAAAATTCCTAAAACCATTTTCAACACAAAACTATGAACATACCTATTCCATGTAAAGTGAGTGGAAAAAATCTTGTCTTCCTAAAAGACTATGCATGCAATGTAGATGAACAAAGAGATAGAGTGCCAAACCGTTCACCACACACGCGCAAACAATGAGATCAAATCTTTTTCTTCCAATCTAAAGCAACTAAGTGTGGCAATTCACAACGGAAATGCCCATGCTTGGTGCTCATACTTTCATGTGCTCTTTCTACAACTGTGTCATGCCAAGGAAGAGACATGGAATGTGACTTCCTTACATACATACTTTTCAGCTTTTCATGAACAATCCGCATACATTCATGCTCATTCATGAGCGAAACGTGCTCAACGTACAATATGTCATGCCTAGTAAAAGGGATCACATAAAGATTCTGACGAAAATACATGAATCAATCACAAATGAAACACTCGAACAATGCGTGCGTATGAATCATGCGAACACATAATACTTCCTGTGAGGGTTCTTTGGACCGAGGCTCGAGAGCCAAGATCGGTTCTTCCTGAGGGAGTTCTTTGGACCTAGGCTCGAGAGCCAAGATCGGTTCTTCGTGACTGATCGCATCTGCAATGAGGTTAGATTCACCAGGGAAAGTATCAACTAACACATCATCCTTGTGAACAATCACATCATCTTCATGCAACTCGTCATGCTTGTGAGAAATCACATCTTGATCATGCAAATCATTATGCTCATCATTAGCATTCAAATCATCATACGTATCATCATGCAAATTCTGTGTGTCATGCTTTGGACAAGACGAGACCGAGAGAGTCTCCTTCTCCTGAATCCGTTCAATCTTCGCCTGCACATTAGCAATGAGAGAGGGAGAATGAACAACTTGCTCTCCACGAATGACAATGGGAGAGTCACTTTTGGCATTGAAGTGAACGTATTTTCCGCCCAATCAATGAGAGGGTTATGCTCACGAAACCATCGAATGCCCAAAATCATATCACATCCTGAGAGAGGAGAGACAAAAAATTTTCTACGGAAAGCAGCTTGTGGGCTGTAAACAACACATCAAGGCACTCTTTCGTGATGAGAGAGTCCATACCGAGAGCAAAGCCAGAGACCTCGAGAGGAGATTTCTGACTAACCTCTAGGCAGGCTTTCTAAACAAGAGAGGGACTGATCATATCATGCATACTACCTCGGTCAAACAATATGACAAAACGCTGCCCCGTCATATGACCATAGCATTTAATGAGAGACTCATCAATGGGAGGGTCAGGAGAAACTTGGGGTACACTCGTGTTATCATTAATTGCATTGACAGAGGAAGTGGGTACTGTGGATTCTTTAGATTCATTAGAGTCAAGCTTAGGACATGTTGTTTTTATGTGACCCCTAATGTGACAATGAAAAAAACGACCTTCCTTAGAATAAGTGCTTTGCTCTTCCGATGTGATGTATCCTCCTAAAATTCCTTGTGCTACCTTTTCATATGGAGTAAGCTTAGGTTTAGCAATTATGTTAGCCTTACCCTTAGGTTCATTGGAAGAATTCTTTTCTAAGAGACTATTGAAAGATTGGTTAGAAGAGTTACCGTTCTTACCATTGTTACCGTTATTACCATTCTGAGGGTTCTGAGAAGTCTGCGAGGTACTTGTGGAAGTCTTGTTCTCCTTAGGCTTTCCCTTGTTGTGCTTCATCTCCTGTGCGAGAGCAATCGCTACCGCCTTGTTGAGATCGATGGGATCCAGTACCTCCACATCATACTTGATATACTCGTCCAATCCATAAAGAAATGCCTCCTTGCGCTCCATAATTGAGTGCCGAGCTGCAAAACACGATTAGAGAAAGACATAACCAGCATACCATTTTGCTTGAGAGCGCGCCAATCGTCCTTCAATCATGCGAGGTACCGAGGTGGCATAAACAGCGCCTTGAGCTTGTCATGGAAATCAGCCCAATTGAAGGAAAGGGGCGTGAATTCGTCGGCTTCCTCTAGGTGCGCGGCTAACTGTGCCTCTTGCCATGCATGGTACCAATTGATGGCATCACCGGCAAGGTACATAGCTGCCGTCAAAACCTTGCTATTTTTTGTCTTCTTAGTTGTCGCAAAATAAGTATTAAATTGATGCAACTAAGAATGAATAACCGTAGCATCCATCTTACCATCATACTTACTGAAAGTCAACTTCTTTGTGACTTGGTTGTTGGAGTCCGAATCGTGGCTTGCGCCACTTGAGGAACTACCAACATCTTTGGCTGGCTCAGACTTCGAGGTGGAGGTCTCTTTGAACCTCACGATCGACCTCCAAGGCCGCTCGTCTTGCTTCGGCTTCCTTCTTTCTTTGTGCTTCATTCGTCGCGCTCGAGTTCCAAGGCAATGCGAGTCACTTCTTGTTGTATTGCATTTCTTTCGTTTCGCTCTTCGCGCTCGCGTTCTAAGACAATGCGAGTCGCTTCTTGTTGTGCGAGCGCAACGCGAGTCGCTTCTCGATTCGCTTCTTGTTGTTGTGCCATCATGTCCAACGTCGACTTGACCATCGCCTCCATAGAATTTGGTACAATTTGTGGCGTAGATGGAGAAGGGGGAGGGTCGGAAAAACCTCCTGGTGGGAAAAATTCTTCGTCGCCTCTCTCATGCTCATCACCTGTATGCGAAGTATCCATTCCGCTGCGGGTGATGACCATGCACTATGATCTTTGGTTCTTAAGTTCACGAGGAACTTGGGTTCTTGCGAGTCTTGGGTTCTTGGGTTCTTGGGGGTCTTGAGGTCTTGAGGTTCTTGAGGGTCTTCTTTTGCTTGCAATCTATGTTCGAAAAGGATCTTCTCTTCACCCGAGTTCTGCTCTTTTCCGCGGGCGCACCCCTTGGCGGCCTTCGCTCACACCGAGGTTGATTTTTCCCACCTCACGTCAATTGGCTGGCCGCTAAGTGCACGGTCCTCTCTCAATGAGTGAAAAGAGGCACAAGGGGAGGCTGGACAAGCCCTTCTTTTTTGGGATTCCTGTCACTCTTCAAAAACACGATTAGGAATCGACACCCCCAACCGAACCTAGGTTCGTGCGACCGCAACAAGCAAGAAAAATTCTTGTGATTCTTGTGGTTCTTTCCTTGAGTGATACAAAACACTGCCAAAGCTCTGGTACCAATGTAAGGTGCAGCGGAATGAATGTTGTTCTTTCTCAAGACGAGTGCTCCGACCGGTGCTCAAGTTTCCTTTTATTCTTATGGAAGGGAGAGCCTTCCGTTCTTAGTGAGAGAGTGCAATGATCACAAATAGTGGACGGACACTGTGCGTGAAAGTGTATGAGACTGAGAGATAGAGAGAGAAGAGAATACGACACCAGAGACGTTGTAAAACCCTCCTCCGAAGGCCCCACTCTCGTTGGCGAGAGTGGTCTACTATTGATTGCACAAACCGGTACAAAGTGGATGCATGTGACTGATGCAAATCTAGGCTAGGTCAATGTCGACGACGGGGATGACAAGACCAACATTGTGGCTGAAATCTGATGCTCTTTATCTGCTGTCCAAAAACGTTGTTGTAGCGCGGATAATGTGTCGTGCTCTCTACAGTGTGGGTGCCCCTCAGTGCAATGTGCGTGACAATCTCACTCAAACAAATGAAAACTCTCTCAAACAGAATGAAACACAGAAACAACGGATAACAACATAGAAACAATGGATAACAACAGAGACACAAGAGTGGACCAGAACATGTGGACTCGACTAGCTCAAAGAACCATGTACAGACTCTGGCGTGGCAGCACACTCCGCTCCAGCCCAGGACTCACAGGTACAAAAGGGGTGTCGAGGCTCAGATGTCGGGGATGGTGAAGCAGTGCTCTGTGTAAGACATTGGAAAATTCCCCTAAAGGATGCCAAAAATAACGCAAGGCACATTGGTGCTACTCTATCAGGCAAAATATTTGAAAAAAGCAAAGAAGCTGGTTCCAGCTTGGCAAGGGCCCTTTAGAGTACAGGAGGTTTTGCCACAAGGGACTGTCCAGTTAGTCACTTTGGAAGGCGTTCCCTTGCCACTGGTAAATGGCTCCAGAATCAAGTGCTATTACTCCTCTGAGTAAAGGGTCTGCAACTATCCCGCCATCTGTAGGTTCTATGTCCCATCTCTCTCCTCCCCACTATCTTTCCATCAAAACGGGTGTTTTGTTACTGTCTCAGTTATGCTCTCCTCACGACTAGCTTTCCACCAGAATGCATGCTCTGTTACTGTCTCAATTTCTGCTATGTCTTGTTATTTGCGGTTAAGTATTAAGGTCCTTCCAGTCAAGCTTCTCGTCGGAGTGGTTTTGTTCAGTTTCACAAGTGGAATCTGCTTGGGGACTCTTGGGGACTCTGCTTAGATGGCAATTGGGATAATGAACAAGGTGTAATCAAGGACTTGACTTGATGAGACTCCCAATGCCATATTGTCTATGGGAAGAATATGGCAGAGTTTATGTCAAAGAACTTTGATTCCCATAGCAGAAAAAACCTTTGGTGCCATTAAACTTTCACCTTTGCTATAGGAACCTTAATCTCCTAATGAGTCAAAATTACCCTCCCTTTTGTCTGCTCGAGATTTGTAGTTGCTCAAAAATTAGCACTTTGTACCTTCTCTTTACTTCTGCTATCACTTTTATCACTTTGTACCGAGTGTGATTGTTGCGCCCTACCTATCCCAACCCCAAACCCCTCGCCCCTAACCTCTCCACAAACACACTCACCCCTACTCTATACCAACCCCTCGCCCCTACCCTCGCCCTTACCTGCCCTCAACCCCCTAGCCCCTACCCACTATCTCCCCCCTCGCCCCTATCCACTTATTCCCCCTCGCCCTTACCTACCCTCAACCCCCTCGCCCCTATCCACTATTTTCCCCCTCACCCCTACCCACCCTCAACCCCCTCGCCCATACCCACTCTCTCCCCCCTCGCCCCTATCCACTATTTTCCCCCTCGCCCCTACCCACCCTCAACCCCCTCGCCCATACCCACTCTCTCCCCCCTCGCCCCTACCCACCCTCAACCCCCTCGCCCATACCCACTCTCTCCCCTCGCCCCTATCCACTTATTTCCCTCACCCCCATCACCCTCACCCATACCCACTCTCTCCCCCTCGCCCCTATCCACTATCTACCCCCTCGCCCCTATCCACTTATTCCCCCTCGCCCTTACCTACCCTCAACCCCCTCGCCCTTATCCTCTAAATATCCCTCGACCCTACCTCCCTTACTCCCTCGCCCCTATCCTATACGCATCCCCTCGCCCAATTCCGCCTGCATCCATCGATTAGCAATCACAACCCATCGTTTCCAATCCATCGCGTGCTTTAACACAGCCATAGCTTTTTTTAACTCATCATCCGCTGCCTCCATCGCTTTGAAAGGACAAGCTATTCGTTTCTTGCGTATTCAAGCTTTTTCAGAGTTAGCACTGCACACTGCAGATTGACACAACCAGGAATTCTCTTTACAATGGCTGGAACAAGCAAGCAAGTAAGGAAAAAAAAAGCTCTCTCTCCAGAGAGGCCAACTGAGACATCCCAAAAGGCAGAGGATGTGGATACATCCAGCCATGGCCTCACTGATGTGTCCTCCACTGATCACAGTGATGAAAATTACAAGGAGTCCGAATCAAGCTCTGCTTCCGACTCTGAGTCTTCGAGCAACGAGGAAGAAGAAGAAGCTGTAAAGAACCAAAAGAAGAGAAAAGCCATCATGCAGGTACTGGGTCATCCAATTCCTCGGCCTCCTTCCAAGACCCAAACCAAGTTCACATTGAACTTCCATCTGCAGCAGCCTCATCCGTCGCTTCGAGAAGTCCTATCAAAAGACCAGCTACACAAGCTAGGATTGTCAGCATTAGCAGACATCGATCTGCCTTCGGATATTCCCATGGATATGGTGCATGCACTCCTCAAGTTTTTTCCCAAAATCAGAGGACACCCACTGACTGCTACACGAATAGGTAACGCCTTGGGGATGACAACTTTTCCTGCAGTGAAACCGGCTACGCGCACCTATTCCCAACTTTGGAAAGATGCGACAATCGAGGCATGCAAAGAACTACTCAATACTAATCATGCTGGCTATGCAAGGAATAAACAGCTCTGGTCCATTTTCAAGTATTACTTTTTGGTCAGAGATCCTAAAGTCGGAAAGGGCAAGGGCAAGGGCAAGGCCAAGGCCAGATGTGACGTGCCTACTATATTCTCGCACTGCGAAGGCCTATACTGCCTCATCCACACCATCCCATGTGGCTTTCATCAAATTTTATTTACCTCTTTACAGTCTCGGGCTAAAAGATTCAGAGCTCAGGTGCAATCTGTGCAATCTAGCTTTCAATGCTTCGCAGCTCCGATGTTGGCCTGGGTGATTAATATACCTGTTAGTCCTATGGATGTGGATGCGGCGATGCAGCGTAAAAGCTCTAAGGGAAAAGGGAAAGATATTGAACAAACAAAGGATCTATCTGAAAAGCCAAAGAAAAAGAGGGCAAAGGTAGTAAAGGACACAGTAGCATCTTTAGTATCCCTGCCAGTCTCCGAAAGCCAACAGCTTCGAGTGAAGCAACCAGTTCGACGTTCCTCGCATACGGTCACTACTGATTCGATGGTCAGTTCAGGTGGTCCAGATCACACTATGCATGTCACAGCTGTGACTTCTACAGTGTGTGTTCCTCTCTCTACTGCTGCTATTTTTACACCTACCACAATGACTAGCTCCCATGTCCCAGTGGCAATTGCTTCTTCTCCTATGCCTAGTCCTGCGGCAACCACTCCTACCATCTCTACTTCGACAGAAAGGCATGCGCCTAGTCCAGAGAGGCATGCTCCTAGTCCACCGCGAGCAGTGCCACTTGTCACACCAGTCCCACCAGCAGTCCCACTAGCTGTACCACTCTCCAGCTCTCTTCACCCTGACACTATTACACGACCTTCTACAGGATCGGACTCTACATCATTTTTTCGGCTATCGGAGGATATATTGCAGGAGTCTAGGCAAGCCATTGCCACCATTGAGCTGGAAGCAGAGCGTTTAGCAGCCACACACCAGCGTCACGCAGCTACTTACGCAGCTATGGAGGGAGCTCTGAAGGTTGCTGAGAGCGCCATCGCGGATAGGGATGCCACTATTTTCGCACTCCAGCAGGCCCTGAAGTTAAAGTCTCAAGTGATTAGTGACCTTCAGAATCAACTACAAGGATTTAGAGAATTGCTGTTACAGGAAAATAGGGCAACGCAGCCTACGATGATGGGTATGGGATATGGGTGGACTACAGCAGGTACACCAGTGCAGCATGCAGCAACGGGTCCTTCTCAACAGTTTATGGGACTTTACTCACAGACTCCAGTTCCCGTTCAGTACTACAACCAACAACAACAGTATCCTCCTCCTCAGGGGTTTCAGTCTTCACCATTGCATCAGATGCAAAATATGACTTGTTGTGATGGAGTTGCTGGAGCACACAGGCATGGCTGTGTTACTCGACGTCCTCAGTACACTACAGGACAGGTGCTACCATCGGCTCAGCAGCAGGTGGCTGGTCATTTCTCAGGAACTCACCATTGTACATACTAGTAGTTTTCTTTCAAAGTTTCAGTCTTCCTCTCACCGAGACGGTGAGCGGTCTTGTGGTGGGCAACCTGTAGCAGGGCTACAGTCACTTCGCAGGACAGGCAGTTGGACAGTTAGCTACAGTTGGTCTGGTTCACACTGGACGGACCCTTTGGGCTGGGAGTGACACGTGGTAGGATACCTACGGTGGTCTAGTGGACATCGTGGCCAGGTCACCACCACCACTCAGTTTGGAGATAGACTTAGCTGGCTGGACATTTATGGGCCGTTGGTGGCTCTTATTGGTTGTACATATGAGTAGTCGTGTTTTGGGGCAGTTCTATCTTATCTTGCACGTAGTTGTCTAGAGGAAGTCTTACACAGAGCACTACTTCACCATCCCCGACATCTGAGCCTCGACACCCCTTTTGTACCTGTGAGTCCTGGGCTGGAGCGGAGTGTGCTGCCATGCCAAAGTCTGTACATGGTTCTTTGAGCTAGTCGAGTCCACATGTTCTGGTCCACTGTTGTGTCTCTGTTGTTATCCATTGTTTCTGTGTTGTTATCCGTTGTTTCTATGTTTCATTCTGTTTGAGAGAGTTTTCATTTGTTTGAGTGAGATTGTCACGCACATTGCACTGAGGGGCACCCACACTGTAGAGAGCACGACACATTATCCGCGCTACAGTTAGGTACGTAGTGTTCGGTACGTAAGGTACGCAGTACAGAATGGATTGAGTTTTTAGGTACGTAAAAATTCGTCCTTTTTTCCACAAAGCCTATAACTGAGAGTACTTCATACATTTACTTATGTATTCACCAAGACTTCAAATAAAGACTAGCAAATCAACAGTACACCGTTACAAATGCCAAAAATGGAGTCCACGACTCTAACTGAACAATGAAAAGGCAAAGCTAAGATTAGCTAACCATTGACCAATGTCTACAAAAAAATAGTATCAGATGTCTGCTATCATGGTCACATAAAACTAAGAGCATCAAAATAAATACATAATGAATCGTGAAAATGATGAGTCCCGACTCTAATAACTAGCACTAAAAACCGCACACTCAGCTGAAACAGGGCTGAAATAGGACTGAAATCGGCTGAAATATGATTGGGGGACCCACAAGGAGACCCAAAACACCCCCCCCCCCCCCCCCCCCCCCCCCCCCCCAAAAAAAACAAAAGAACCAAAACAAAAAAAAACCAAAAAAAAAAAAACGTGTACGGAACCTATCCGTAGTATGTACTGAACCGTACGGTGCGGATGTACCGTATGGATAGAATCCGTACGTACGTATGGATGCAACCTTGGGGTGCACCCATTCCAAATGATGCAGGTGACAATGGGTCTCACCATAGTGCAGAGGTAGCAAGTTACCGAAGTGGTTGTTGGAGACCTTGCGAGATGCGGCGACTTTACATTTTTTTTGGACACGACTCTCTCAGCGGCTTCGATTTGTTGGGAAAGATGGAACCCAGATCGCATAGAAGATGCTTACGTGGCAGTTGTATGGACGCTATGCGTTTTGCACTGATTGATGATGTGGCAGCTGTACGAAATTCCGTGATTTGCACTGCCAGCTTTTGGCATCAGTTTTTGGACCAGATGCTTTTGGAACTTGAAGCTTTTGAACTGATTGCTTTTGGGGCTCTGCTTTTGGCATCCCTTGTACTGTTTAAAAGAGCCCAAGGGCCTCACTTTGTAGAGCATCTGGACGCAGAGTCTGAGAGCAGAGGTCCCTCAGGAGTTGTACTTTGCAATGATCAATGATAAAGAAATACCGAAAGAGACGCCAGACTTTGAGGCCAATACCTCTGGGCACTCTCTCTCTCTCTCTCTCTCTCTCTGCTCTCTGCTCTCTCTCTCTCTCTCTCTCTCTCTGCTCTGTTTTTAGGGTTTGCGCAGCAGATAGAGGTCTGCTTTAGGGTTCGCGCATCAGTAACAAGCTGTTTTTAGGGTTCGCGCAACAGACAGAGGCTTGTTTTGGGGTTTGCACAGCAGTAACAAGCTGTTGTTAGGGTTCGCGCAGCAAACAGAGGCCTGTTTTTTAGGGTTCGCGCAGCAGACAGGCCTGTTTTAGGGTTCACGCAGCAGTCAGCAGCAGGCTGTTTTTCTCTCTCTCTCTCTCTCTCTCTCTCTCTCTCTCTCTCTCTCTCTCTCTCTCTCTCTCTCTCTCTCTCTCTCTCTCTCTCTGCCAGCTGACAGGCTCGCGCAGGTGCAATTGCAAGAGAACGCACAGGCGCAGCAGCAGGGGGGCGTGTAGCAGCAGGTGGAATTGCAAGGGGCTCTCTCTCCCAGCTGACAGACTCGCGCAGGTGCAACTGAAAGAGAACGCACAGGCGCAGCAGCAGGGGGGCGTGTAGCGGCAGCAGGTACAACTGTCGGAGAGCACGCAGGCACAGCAGCAGGGGGGCGTGTAGGTGCAACAGCAGAAGGGCGAGCAGGTGCAACAGCAACAGCAGGTGCCTCAGCACGCGAACCTTCATTTTGCTGCAGCGACCTGTTCTTTCACCAGTTTTCTACATTTGCTGCCCGCAGACCTGCAGGGATTTATTTGCAAGGAATTTGGAAACTGCCGAGCTCACAGAAATTGCAAATTGACACATACAGAAAGCAAACATATGCCATGTAGGCTGAATGGGGAAACATATGTATGCATAATGCGGTGCGCATAGGTTGCTCTCTCCTCTCTCTCAGAAAGTGAAACAAATAAGGCAAGACAAATGGCGGCACACTACATGGTCACAAGCAAGAGGATGACAGCCATTGAAAAGGAGTTGAAAGAATGCAAAGCCCACATGGATGAGTGGAAGAAAGAGAAGAATTTAATTCTCGAATGGAAAAAGAGGGAGGAACAGGCGAGGGAACTAGAACGCAAGGAGTTCCGGGATGAAATTCAAGCTTTAAAAAGTAGCATCTCAGCCCTTCGGGAGGAACTAGACGAAACCAAAGAGGGAAGACGCCTTGAAGATGGGGAAATTCAACCATCAATGATTGACGAGCTGAATAGTATACGAGCACAAGTCAAAGAAATAAAGGAGGAAGGAGAAATGAAGACCTCATGGGTGGAGGTTCTCTCCAAAACGCAAAAGAAAATGGACGAGGCTGAAAAATGGATTGAAGTTGTCAAGAAGGGAAAGGGCAAGGAAATTCCGACTACACCCGACATCATCAACAAAACACTAGAAGAGGAACAACGAAGAAGGGTACGCGCTCTACACGTGAGAGTGACCGGCCTAAAAGATTCAGATAAGGTGGACCAAGAGGTGAAGAGCCTCATGTCCATGATGGGGGTGGAGAAGCCCTCGCACACACAAGCTTGGAGAGTGGGCAAGAAGACTGAAGGTAATGGGGAGAGTTCAAAAGGACGGGCTCTCATTTTGCGCTTTCCCTCCATGGAAGAAAAGAAAGACTTTTTAAAGAAGAGGCCAACCCTCAAGAAAACAGGTATCTTTTTAGGAGATGATCTTACGCTCTCACAGCTTGCACATATGAGAGAGGTCATGCCAGAGATTATAGCAGCAAGGGAGAAGGGGAAGTTAGCTTTCTACAGAAATGGACGAGTAGTGATTACAGAGCACCGCTCTACATGACGGTGCGAGACCTATGGGACCACTCTCAGGATGGCAGTTTGGAACTGTAATGGTTCGTATAGACTTGATGTGGGGGCCTTTGAGGATAGCTTCAGAGACAGAGACATTGTTTTCTACTCAGAGACTCATCAGGCTCCAGGACAGTTGATGCCGCACATATCAGGATACAGATGGGAGACAGCTTGTAGGACATGCACCAGAACTGCGCATGGGACTAGAGGATCAGGAGGTGTAGCAGTTCTTTTCAGAGAGGAGCTCCAACCACTATTGCACATAGTTCGGAGAGATGATCAGGCCAGATACTTGTGGGTGAGGCTGAGGGCAGAGACTGGACGTTTCTTGTACATCGCCATATGCTATTTTCCTCCCAGCACTTCAGTATATGCTTCACCCAGAGGACAGTCTCCTTACTCTTTACTTGATGATGATATCTGGGAGTTCTCCAGAGATGGAGACATCATACTCCTGGGGGATTTCAATGCCCGTACAGGCAGCTCACAGACAGTCTTCTATGACACATCAGAGGAGATGCTTAGAGAGCTAGAGCCAGAGGAGTTGGGACTTGAGAGATGCTCACACGACAGAGAGCATACAGAGTATGGGAGATACCTGAGAGAGATGACGACTACTCACAGTTTAGCCATACTGAATGGCTTAACGACTTTCCCATTGTCTACAGGTTTTACATGTTTTCCACATAGACATGGGTCCAGCACTGTAGACTATGTTCTGACACATCCGAGCTTTATCTCTCACATTCAGGATTTCACAGTGGGGCCTAGGCCAGTTGGGATAGCAGTAGATCATGCACTTTTAACATTATCAGTCTCCTTTGAGTACAATACATCTCAGGCCTCACGGGGTGGTGGACATACACGCTATACTTTTACACCAGAGACTGACTCAGTATATGTAGAGGAGATACGTAGGCTTTTATGCACATCAGAGCCAGTATACACAGTGGAGGAGATCACATCTATACTGACAGTGACATTACATGGGGCAGCGACAGAGGCATATCCACACACTCAACCTGGGCAGAGACGTCGTTCTGGGCACATGCCTCAGAACAACTGGTATGATGAGGAGTGTCGACAGAGGAGAGCTCAGATACAGCGGGACCTTACATTGGGAGTGATCACCTATAGACAGTCTCGTATTGCTACACGACGACTAGTGCGACGGAAGAAGCGAGCTTTCTTGGTCCAGATGGAGCAAGATTTATATCAGCTCTTCCTTAGTAGAGATTCAGGAGAGGCTTGGCGTCTATTCCATGAAAAGTCTCCCCCACCAGTGATTACTTCTACAGAGGTATGGGGGCAGTATGCAACATCTTTATACACTGTACCTGGACAACCACCATTACCAGACCCACCACAGCCATGTCCGGCTACGAGCACCTTCTTTACCACTGAGATGGTAAAGGAGGCCATTGACAGGATGAAGACCAGACGGGCACAGGATCATGAGGGTTTGGTAGCAGAGCACATTATACATGCTGGGGATTTATTGGCAGAGGTGCTTGCACGGCTATTCAACCGTGTCATGTGTGAGGGTCTCCCTGAGTCTTGGAGATTATCTACTATTGTACCTATCTTCAAGATAGGTGACCCCACAGTGCCGGGGAATTACCGTACTATCATGGTAGGACACACATTGGCACGGTTATATGCATCCATCCTCGAGCATAGGCTGAGCTGTTGGGCAGAGATTATGGGCATACGAGCACCTGGGCAGGCTGGTTTCAGAAGGGGTTTCTCCACACTAGATCATGTCTTTACACTCAGGGCTATCATTGAGGAGGGTCGAGCACATGGTAGACGGATATACTGCAGCTTTGTGGATTTTCGCAAAGCCTTTGACACAGTGCCGAGGGCCAGATTGATGCACCGGCTTATGGAATTGGGGGTACCCACAGAGCTGATGTGGGGGATCATGGCATTGTACAGATCAGTGATGGGTCATGTACGCACATCAGAGGGGATATCCGACATAGTTCACTCCACCATCGGAGTGAAACAGGGATGCCC
This sequence comes from Adiantum capillus-veneris, assembly GCF_014529385.1. Classification (NCBI taxonomy): domain Eukaryota; kingdom Viridiplantae; phylum Streptophyta; class Polypodiopsida; order Polypodiales; family Pteridaceae; genus Adiantum; species Adiantum capillus-veneris. Next base: position 15,135,056 of record NC_140938.1, read on the forward strand.
ACTGTCCTCTACTTTATTTGGTATGTATGTTGATGGGGTCTCTGATTATATTGACAGAGGAGGAGATAGAGGTGCACAGCTTGCAGGGACATGGATCCCTCTTTTATTGTATGCTGACGATATCGTGTTGATATCAGAATCGCCAGAGGGTATGCAGAGACATTTGGACGCATTGCATAGTTTTGCAGAGGATAGTGGATTGTCTGTCAACCTTGGTAAAACCAAGGTCATGGTATTTAATACCACGCCACAGTGGGTTAGGAGATCAGCACCTACTTTCACATATGGACAGGACAGTATGGAGTACACTGATGCATACACATATCTTGGGGTGGTCTTTAGTGGACCGAGGTTCACACTGAAAGTGGCATCAGACACTAGATTGACTCGTGCCTATGCAGCCCTAGGTGGTTTAGAGAGGATTTGTTCGCAAGTTCAGTTCCAGGAACCTCGAACAAAGCTCTGGCTTTTCGATACTTTGGTCGCTTCAGTTATGCACTACGCGGTTCAGGTTTGGGGACCGTCTATTGACAGTGCTGGATGGACTAATATGGAGAGACCCCTGATATCTATGATTTCTAGGCTGATTAGAGCCAAGGCCTCAGTCCCACATGACATCATACGAGCGGAGCTGGCTGCCCCACCTATGGAGGTTGAGGCACTCACCAGATCAGTATCATTTGTACACAGCTTATGGGACACCACCAGGGACAGGTATGCCAGGCTTGCTCTCGAGTCATCCAGACAGCTGGCATTACAGGGAGATACATCATGTTGGTATGCACAGATGAGCTCATGGTTTCAGAGGCATGGTTTCAGCATGGACAGGCTGCCCCCTTTCCAGTATTCTCTTGATGCACCATCCTTGGCTCTTACGCGGATGGAGACTACTAGACTCATTCGGCAGGATCTTATCCAGCTTGATAGCAAGAGGACATGGATAGAACCATCACGGGAGTTGGGTACGAAGAGGGTTTTCTATAGAGAACATCTTCTTCAACTCACGACAGACGGATTTGTCACACGGCCCAGTTACATGGACACACATCTATCTCATAGGTTACGATGTGCTATTGGCCAGATTCGCACATCTTCACACCAGCTTGGGATTGAGACAGGTAGATTCAGAGGCATACCAGCAGACAGTAGGATGTGTCAGTTATGCCATGCAGAGCCAGAGACAGAGTTTCACTACATATGTCGCTGCACAGTCTACTATGAGATACGGGGACGCTTTCATTGTCTATTCAGAGATGGTTTTGACTCGTTAGACAGAGTCATGAGATATCAGGATCAAAGATGTCTCGGATTATTCCTACTTGAGATTCAGAGACATAGAGACGCTCTATTGAATGGGCAAAGACAGAGACAGTCCCAGAGACGCATCTCAGATTTCTTCAGTCTGAGTACCACAGAGTCAGAGAGGACACCACCACCAGAGAGCTCGGTTCCCACCCATACACACATCAGCGGTACTCTCATTGATCGAGCTATTGAGTTAGGGAGATCGAGACGACCGCGACTGAGGAGGGGGGCCACGCAGCACTAACGGAGATTGCGGCAGAGGATCCACAGGATTCTAGCACGACACCCAGAATGTCGATCGGGATAGGCTTCATGCTACTGCTATATTGTATCATGGTGACACTTATCCCCACTTTGTACCTTTATGGCATGATACCATTGCTCAGCCTACCAGCCACCCATAGGAGTCGGTAGCACTCCTATCATTTCTTTGTTTGTAGTTTTCTTGTTTGTACCCAGACTTGGTACTAGACTCATCATTGTAATCAGTTGGTCTCATAGGTCATTTTGGCCTCTTGTAGACGTTAATATATCATTTCATTTCATTTCATTTCTCTCTCTCTCTCTCTCTCTCTCTCTCTCTCTCTCTCTCTCTCTCTCTCTCTATATATATATATATATATATATATATATATATATATATATATATAAAAGTTCAGTGGTTTGAAGTTTTTGTTCGTGTGTTGCTATTGATTTCTCACTTGGAGCGTTCCAAGCTTGTTACAGGACATCATCTAGAAGGCCATTCATTCGAGACCATCTTATGGCATGCATGGAGATCGGTACCAATACCTCACATTAAGCAGGAGGGGATGTCACGTGCACATGGCTCTGTGTGCCACATGGACATGCTTCATCGACTTCTTAAGCCAATTTTGCACCTACCCCTAGATAGCAAGGTTGAGAATTAGTACCGGCAATTTTGTGAGCCTATTCGCAAGAACTGCATGTCCGAACGAGTCCATTAGATTAGGTTTTTGAGTTCTAGAACCCTCTTGCATAAATGGTTTGTACGCAAGTTTTGACAGATGTTATTACACTACGGGTGGGCATCTAGCATGAGCGCATATAGTTTTAGGTTGGAGGAATCCAACGAGCCATTCCCGCGGTCGGATTCTCGGGTGGGGCCTGGGCAGATGTGCGGGGCAGATGTGCGACAGTTTCACCCCGAAACTTAGCCCTGGTCAAACTTATCAATAAATCGTTTTAATGAAAGAATTTGACAGAGGTTTTGTCCGACCTAAGCCTTAAGGAGTTTATAACCTACAAATCTCACCTATAAAGGGAGCAGCAGGCCAGCATTTGTAACACGCTTGGAAGCGCTAGCAAGAGACCAGCCTTGGCGTTTTTGCAAGAGCATCTAGCCCTAGCGTTTTGGCAGCAGATCAGCCAGCGATTTGCAGTTTTCAGCCTAGTGCTAGTAGAATCCCAGCAAATTAGACAGCGTTTTCAGTTTTCACCCCCTTCCTGCCGCAGGTGCACGAGCTACTAACGCCAGCCATCCAGATGCGATCCCGTACTCTAGCAGCCCATTGAGCCTCTTTTCAGCCAGATCAGCCCTAGCGTTTTGGCAGCAAATCAGGCAGCGATTTGCAGTTTTCAGCCTAGTGCTAGCAAAATCCCAGCAAATCAGCCAGCGTTTTCAATTTTCACCCCCTTCCTCATCAGAGGTATACGAGATTTGCCGACGCCAGCCATACAAATACGGTCCAGTACCTCGGCAGCCCATTGAGCCTCTTCTCAGCCATTCCTCGCTGCAACGAGTGCTCCCATTGCTGCCCATCATCGGCATCATGCATTTTCAGCCCTTCATTCCTCTCACATCGGGAGCACAATTCAGCCCCGGATCTACCCCGTGGTGGACATCCGCAATCTCACATCGAAATGGATCCACACATCGAAATGGATCCAAAGGTGCATCATCTTGAAGAGTTACCGAGGCGCCATTCCCCAATTCGAGTCAGTAAAGAGGTATTGCATGTGTCTGCATTCTGCTTACACAATTAAAAGCAAATACAACATCGGCAACGGTGTGGGGGATACTACTAGAGACAGATATGCTAGACTGGCCCTTGAGTCTTCCCGACAGTTAGCTCTACAGGGGGACACTTCATGCTGGTATGCACAGATGACTTCATGGTTTCAGACGCATGGCTTCACCATGGACAGGTTGCCCCCTTTCCAGTATTCTCTTCAGGCACCCTCGCTGTCTCTTACACGGGTGGAGATCACTAGACTCATTCGTCAGGACCTGATCCAGCTCGACACCAGGAGGACATGGATAGAGCCGCCTCAGGAGTTGAGCACGAAGATGGCTTTCTATAGAGAGCATCTTCTCCACCTCACAGGAGATGGGTTTGTGATTCGACCCAGCTACATGGACACACATATGTCTCATGGTTTGCGTTGTGCCATTGGTCAGATACGCACATCCTCACATCAGCTCGAGATTGAGACTGGTAGATTCAGAGGGATACCAGCAGACAGCAGGATATGCCGATTATGCCAGAGAGAGCCAGAGACAGAGTTGCATGTCTACGAAGTCTGGATCCTCGAACCCTGGAGGGTTCGCCACATACACCTCCTCCTCTAAATCACCATTGAGAAATGCCAAAACAACATCCATCTGAAAAACCAACCACTCGAAAAAGGCAGCAAGGGCAAAAACTATCCAGATGGTCACCATCCTTGCAGTCGGTGCAAAGGTCTCGTCATAGTCCACACTAGGTTTCTGAGAGAAACCCTTGGCAAGTTGTCGTGCCTTATGCTTGTCCAAAGAACCATCAGATTTGTACTTGGTCCTGTAGTTAATGAAACTGCCCAAGTGTCGTTCTTCTTTTTTTCACGAGAAAAAGATTCTTTTATTAGTTAATGAAACTGCCCATAGGGCTACAACCACTCTACTAGAGAGGGCTACAACAATCATAAGGGGGAGACACTCTCAATGAAAAAACAACATATGTACAATGAGGCTAAATCAAGAGATGGGAGGATGGAAAAGCCACACAGGTGGACGGTAGTGCCATCTAAGCACACCCTGGACCATGGTGAAGAAAGGCCCAAGGTGCCAGTGTTGAAGGAAAGCCTCTCTACGCTCCCGCATGAGCTGCCTTGGAGTCTCTGAAACTGTCCTTTGAGAGTATGGATCAGCTCTAGCCAAAGATCTCAAATTGTCTCTGCTGGTGGTACATGGCGAGCCTCGAAGATGCGGAAGCAGTGGGCCCGCCAAATGAACCAGAGTGTCAGGCCGCAATTGAGCTCCCAACACTCCTCTCTCTCATTGCCCCACTCCTGTGGAGTAAGCTCTGTAGTAGGCTAGAGTGAAGGTCGACCCCCCTGCATGACTATCATCCTGCTGGTGGAGGATAGTTCAAACTGAAGTGCCGGGCTTGTGACAGCGAACCAAGCAGTTGCCCCCCAAGTGTATTGACGTGCTGTGGAAAGAGCTGGCATCAGCCGAAGGACACGAAGCCAAACCTGTTGTGCCAAAGGACAATCCCAAAGACAATGACGCTGACTCTCCATAGGATGGTCACAAGATGCGCATACTACTGAGAGTCCACTATGTACAAGCCAGCTTCCCACTGTTGTAGCTCGATGTGCAACCAACCACTGGAACAAAGCGAGTTGCCGCGGTTGTCTGGCGTCCCACAACCTCGCCCAAAAAGCTGACAAGAACTCGGCTGTGAGACCCTCCTCCTGCCAATGAGGTACTGCAGCAAGACGAGCCTCTCTCTATGCTGCCAGTATGTGACGTCCCAGTCGAATAGTGTACTGAAAGAAAGGGACACCTGGATGGTCGGCTGAGGAGAAAGGGTCCCTTCAAAACCACTCTCCAGGATCCCACTGCACTCGTGTCAGTGGACAGCTCTCCCAAACCTACAGCCTCCAGTCGCCAGTCTCAAGAGCTGCTGGGTCAGGATCTATCACACAAGTCCTCCCACAGATGTCCACAATTCGGATCCTCTGAAAGAATCACTTTGCCACCTGTGGGGGCCTCTAGTGAAACTCAGTGTAAACGATCATTACCCTCTGACTCGAAAAACAGGAAGGGTATAGTCTCTGAGCAAGCCCGAACTTCGATGAGGACCACCAGTCGTGTGAAGGCCCCCATCCATCTTGGTGCTCTTGACTCAAGAGGCGCGAGCCACTCAACTGGTACTGCCTCTGTGATGTCCTGACACATGCTCTGCACCCCTCTCATGCCCTGTAGCTGGATGCTCTGAAGCTCCTCTGACAAGCCTGAGAAATGTAGCCAATCACCTAAAGTGCGTGCTGGACCCTCTGCCATTCCTCCAGTCTCTTGCTCAGGCTAACTATGTGCATCTCTATGAAAATCCATTTGGTCGAAGGTCTCCAGGGGCCTCCAGCGTGAGGCACTCTAGCACTAAGCCGTTGAAGTAAAAACTCCTGCCAGGGCTCCTCCCCTGGAAGCAATCCTCTGACAACAAACTTCCCAAGAAGGGCTCTACTCTGCTGTGCTGGGTCTATGATCCCCAACCCCCCCGAGAACAAGGTAGAGTGATGACCTGCCAGGCCACTTTGGCCCGGGCTATCTGAGTGTCGCGCCTTGACCAAAGGAAATTCCTGATCAGCCTCTCTACCTGGCTGATGCAGGAACTCGAAAAGATCCAACAAGAAGTGATGTACCACAGAGTAGCCAACAACACCTCGTTGGCCACTACAACTCTGCCTGCCAGAGAAAGTCGTGCGGAGCTCCAACGCAACAACTTCCTCCTGGTGGTCAGGAGGGGGCAATTTGCTGCTCAGGAGACAAGTTCAAGCCAACCTGACAGCCCAAGTATCAAACTGCAGTCCCTGGGGGAATCCATCTGAAACCCTCACCTGGCAGCCAATCAGGCGTAGGAGCACTACCGACCGAGAAAGCCACTGTCTTTTTCCATTTGATCAGTGCGCCATGCACAACAAAAGGTCTCAAGAGTCTGCTCACACCTGTGAAGGTTGGCCTCCTCACCCTCCAAGTACAAAGCTAAGTCGTCTGCAAACTCAGCATCTAGTAGCTCATCTCTCCAAATAGGGAGCGCTAAGCCACATAGACCAACCTGCTGTGAAACCAAAAATCTGCTCATCGCCTCAGCATAGAACAGAAAGAGGAAGGGGGCAAGAGGGCAGCCTTGTCTGACTGAATGTGTGAGCATGAAACGATCACCTCTACCACCCGACAAAAGTACCTCACTGTGTGCCCGTCTGTAAAGAGTTGACACACCTCTGATCGAGGCATCAGAGAAGCCCATCCTGCGAGAGTGCCCTCCAAAAAGTCCCAATCAACTCTATCGTAGGCCTTCTCAAAATTGAGAAGAAGAATCACTTGATCCTCACCACGGAGGCGCGCGAGGGCAGATACCTCCCAAAAAGTAAAGATGTTGTCAAGGATACTAATCTCCTTGACAAAACCTGTCTATGTCCCATGTATAATGCTCTCTAGAAGTGGCTGAATCCTCAAAACCAGAGCCTTGGCAAGCATTTTGTAGGCTGAGCTGAGGATGGTGATGGGCCGCCACTGTCGAATCTCATCCAAGGAGCCACCCTCCTTGGGAATGAGGTAAATCAGGCCTCACTCATTCTGTCAGGCATCTCTCCTGTGTGTAGGATGTACTAAAACGCGCTGCAGGGATATGAGCCAAGCAAGTCCCAGTACTCCAAGAAAAAGCTGGGAGTCAAACCATCCTCACCTGGACAACTACCACGGGGAAGTGCACTGAGGGCCGCGTGGAGCTCCTTTAGCTAAAGCGGCAGCTCAAGCCTCTAGCGCATCTCCTTAGTCACAAGACGAGGCATCTGTGCCCAAACCTGCTCTCTGCATGCATCCTGACGCTCTGACTGAGGCTCTGTTGACAGCAGGTCGCGGTAAAAATCAATAGCAATTGCACGCATGTCCTCTGGTTCTAAAGCAGCTGACCCGTAAAGCCTCCTCAACTGGCTGACCCTGGCATGTCGAGGCTCCACTGTCTCAAAGAAAGCCCTTGTCACTCTGTCACCCACCTGGGTCCACGAGTTGCGTGTCGATGGAAAGCAAACTCATGGCACCTCTCCTTTGTGTTGGCAAGCTCCTGGCGAGCCTGTTGCAACTGCTCCTCCAACCAGGGACTGTCTGGATGCTGCTCCTGCATCCTCTGCAAGGAAGCAACACCTCGTCGGAGATGCTGCTCCTCTCTCGCTGTAGCCAGCAGGCGGGCGGTAGACTCCTGGAGAAATAGCAGACTAAGCCGAGCAAGTCTAGAGGCCACTCTGTCTGCAGGAGAGTCCTACATGTCTAAGCCCTCTGTAAAAAGAGCCACCACTCGCTCTCTGAGCGCAGAGTCCAGCAAGACCCTCTCAGGGATGCGTAGCATCGTTCTCCCCCTCCTCTGTCTATCTGTCACTGTGAGGATCACTGGTGCATGGTCCGAAAAAGAAGTCCCAGCCAGAAGTCCCACCTTAGTCACAGAAGTGGTCACTAGTGTAGAAGCAATCTATCCGAGATAGATTCACTTCTCCCACTCTGCGGTCCGAACGAGAGAAGGCCAGGCTGTCTGGGGGCCTCACAAAGCTAGAATGCTGCCACACATCTGAAACCTGCAGAGTCATACATAACCTCTGCCAAGCTGCCAACTCAACTCCATGCACTGTAGTATGGCTACCTCCAATCCCGTCAGAGGGGTCCTCCAACATGTTGAAATCACCCCCAATGCACCATTGCTTTGCCTGCGGTAGAGACTCTACAATGTGAGACCAAAACTCTGCATGTGCACTCGCCACATTGGATGCATAGATGTTAAGGAAACCCAAGAGGCACCCTTGAACCTGCATAGTGATCCACCGAGCCTTGCCAAGCACAATAATCCCTCTGTCCACAATGGCCTGCTGCCAAGAGTCGGCAATAGTCATACATAACCCCTCCTTGGATGCCACCAGGTCCAAATGTAGCTGACCAAAATGTCTCATACCGCCCACGCAAAGCTGATCACAACGTCTAATGCGGCTCTCACACAAATGATGCTCCTGTAGCATAAGAAGGTCAATCTCTCCTTCCACAAGACGTCACTGAAGCTCCTGACGCAGTTGGCCTCTTTGGCACTGAAATTGGGGCCCACCTAATCGGTGCACGTTCCATGAGACGATCCTCATGGGGAGCGAGAGAGAACTTATGCTGCAGCAGTAGCTAACCGTGCTATCTTCGAGACAGGCTTGGATGGGAAGTAATCCGCATCCGCGCGTCCCTGAGATAGGCATGACTGCAAAGAGTGTCTAGCCCAAGCCCAAGTAGAGCGAGCCGTGTGCAAAGCAACCTTTCTCTGTCCAGGAGTCCTCATGTATACGTACATAACATGGCGGGCTCTGCGTGTCAGTAAAGAAATGAACCACAATGTGTCTACATCCTGCTGAGTCTAGAGGTGTCACTGAAAACTTGGCCAACGGCCATAGAGTCTAAACCAAGTCTGTAACCCCTAGGTCTCCCATGTGATGAGAGAACTCGAGGGCCTGTGCCTACAACCACTGCAACACTGAGTCTAGAGTCCACTCAGACTGGTCCCTTCCGCATAGGGGAAAAGAGAAGCCAACGGTTGAGTCCAGGGGCTCTATCCCTCTAGCTGCAAGGAACAGTACATGAACTCTGAAGCAAGCTGCCCCAAGGTCTAGTGAGGGGTCGCCGAGAAACCGTGTAAAGTCGTAGGCAAAGAAATCCCAACGACGACGAATGCGAAGCTCGTCAAACCACGAGGAACTGCTCCAAAGGGGACGTCTGCACCAAAAAGGGGGGTCGCAAGAAAGGCTGTCCCTCTCTCGCCAAGCGCCTCGTGGCAAAAGTGCTGCCAAGAGATCTCCTAGCAGCCGAGGAAAATCCTACCCCCTGGGATGGCTGCGGGGGGGAAGGAGCGGGAGGAGATGTGGAAGGAGGGGGGCTCGTGGGAGAGAATAAGAATAGATACTTATTTGCATACTTATCCTTGGTAGTAGCAAAGGGTGTTTTCAAAACCGTGCATTTGGGATTCTTAATGGTGGGTCATATGCATGAGGGAGGAGGTGAAGGAGGAGAGGCAGAGGGAGGAGGTGGAGGGGGAGGGGCGGATGGGAACTCGGGGGGAGGAGGGGCTGTCGGAGGTGAGGCTGAGGTGGCGGGTGGAGTGGGACCTCGTCCTGCTGAAGAGGGCCGAATTGGTTCCCCGTGGGAACCCATTGCTGCTGGAATGGAACCTGGAGACCACTCTGAGTGCTAGGCTCGCGTGGTGGCCCTTGTCGACGTCGACCACGAACTGTAGCGCAGATAATGTGTCGTGCTCTCTACAGTGGGCGGTCCTCAGTGCAATGTGCGTGACAATCTCACTCAAACAGACTGAACAGAAAGGAAACAATAGACATCAACAGAGCTCACAAAGACACAATAGTAGACCAGAACATATGACTCGACTATCTCAAAGAGTGATACAGACTCTTGCGTGGCAGCACACTCAGCTCCAGCCCAGGACTCACAGGTACAATGGGGGTGTCGAGGCTCAGATGTGCAGGGATGGTGAAGATGTGCTCTGTGAATAGACTCACTCTAGACGACTACGTACAAGATAATGCCACTGGCCCAAAACGACTACTCATATGTACAACCATAAAGAGCCACCAACGGCTCATAAATGTCCAGTCAGCTAAGTCTATCTCCAAACTGAGTGGTGGTGGTGACCTGGCCAAGATGTCCACTAGACCACCGTCGGTACCCTGCCACATGTCACCCCCCAGCCCAGAGGGTCCGTCCAGTGTGAACCAGACCAACTGTAACTAATTGTCCAACTGTCTGCATGTCCTGTGAAGTGACACTCTAGCCCTGCTACAGGTTGCCCGCCACAAGACCGCTCACCGTCTCGGTGAGAGGAAGACTGAAACTGTGAAAGAAAACTACCAGTATGTACAATGGTGAGCTCTTGAATCTGTCATCCAAGAGATAGAGTGGTGGCCACTGTTGCATCCGAAGTATCAGCCTCCGGAGGTGGAGCCATCAAATCGATTGTGGGGCCCTGCTGTATGTGAGCTCTCCTGTCAGTAAGTGCGCTTCCTTGGAAATGACTAGCCACCTGTTGATCTGCTGGGCAGATGGTAGCACCTGTCCTGTAGTGTACTAAGGACGTCGAGTAACACAGCCATGGCAATGTGCTCCAGCAACTTCGTCACAACAAGTCATATTTTGCATCTGAGGCAATGGTGACGATTGAAACCCCTGAGGAGGATACTATTGTTGTTGATTGTAGTACTGAACGGGAACTGGAGTCTGTGAGTAAAGTCCCATAAATTGCTGAGAAGGACTCGTTGCTGCATGCTGCACTGGTGTACTTGCTCCAGTCCACCCATACCCCATACCCATCATCGTAGGATGTGTTGCCCTTTTTTCATGTAAGAGCAATTCTCTAAATCCTTGTACTTGATTTTGAAGGTCACTAATCACTTGAGACTTTAACTTCAGGGCCTGTTGGAGTGCGAAAATAGTGGCATCCCTATCGACGATGGCGCTCTTAGCAACTCGCAGAGATCCCTTAATAGCTGCGTAAGTAGCTGCGTGACGCTGGTGTGTGGCTGCTAAACGCTCTGCTCCAAGCTCAATGGTGGCAATGGCTTGCCTAGACTCTTGCAATATATCCTCAGATAGCCGAAAAAATGATGTAGAGTCCGACCCTGTGGAAGGTTAACAGTGTCAGGGTGAAGGGAGCTGGCAAGTGGTACAGCTGGTGGGACTGGTGTGACAAGTGGCACTGCTCGTGGTGGACTGGGCGCATGCCTCTCTGTCGGAGTAGAGATGGTGGGAGTGGTTGCAGTAGGACTAGGCATAGGAGAAGAAGCAACTACCACTGGGACGTGGGAGCTAGTCACTGTGGTAGGGGTAAAAATAGCAGCAGTAGAGAGAGGAACACACTGTAGAAGCCACAGCTGTGACATGCATAGTGTTATCTGCACCACCTTAACTTACCATCGAATCAGTAGCGCCCGTATGCGAGGAAAGTCGAACAGGTTGCTTCACTCGAAGCTGTTGGCTTTCCGAAACTGGCAGGGATACTAAAGATTCTACTGTGTCCTTCACTACCTTTGCCCTCTTTTTCTTTGGCTTTTCAGGGAGATCCATTGTCTGTTCAATATCTTTCCCTTTTTCTTTAGAGCTTTTACGCCGCATCTCCGCATCCACATCCATAGGACTAACAGGTATTTTAATGACCCAAGCCAACATGGGAGTTGCAAAGCATTGAAAGCTAGATTGCAGAGATTGCACATGAGCTCTGAATCTTTTTGCCCGCGACTGTAAAGAGGTAAATAGAATTTGATGAAAGCCACACGGGATGGTGTGGATGAGGCAGTATAGGCCTTCGCAGTGCGAGAATATAGTAGGCACGTCACATCTGCCCTTGCCCTTGCCCTTTCCCTTGCTGACTTTAGGATCTCTCACCAAAAAGTAGTACTTGAAAATGGCCCAGAGATTTTTATTCCTTGCGTAGTCAGCATGACTCGTACTAAGTAGCTCTTTGCATGCCTCGATTGTCGCATCTTTCGAAAGTTGTGAATAGGTTCTCGTATCCGGTTTGACTGCAGGAAAGGTTGTCATCCCCAAAGCGTTACCATGCGTGTAGCAGTCAGTGGGTGTCCTCTGACTTTGGGAAAAAACGTGAGAACTGCATGCACCATATCCATGGGAATATCAGAAGGCAGATCGGTGTTTGCTAATGCTGACAGACCTAGCGTATGTAGCTGGTCTTTTGATAAGACTTCTCGAAGAGACGGATGAGGCTACTGTAGATGGAAGTTCAAAGTGAACTTGGTTTGGGTTTTGGAAGGAGGAGGCCGAGGAATTTGATGACTCAGTACCTGCATGATGGCTTTCCTCTTCTTTTGGTTTTTCACAGCATCTTCGTGTTTATCATCTTCCTCTTCCTCTTCCTCTTTGCTAGAAGACTCTGAGTCAGAGTCAGAAGCAGAGCCTGAGTTGGACGCTTTGTAATTCTCATCACTGTGATCAGTGGAGGACACATCAGTGAGGCCATGACTGGAGGTATCCACATCCTCTTCCTCTGCAGAACTATGGGATGTTTCAGTTGGCCTCTGTCGAGACAAAGCTTTCTTCCTCCTAGCTTGTTTGCTTCTACCAGCCATCTTGCAGTGTGAGATGTAACGCTCTCTAGCCAGTGTGCAGGTGAACTCTACTCCCAGATCCCAGCTGTAGCGCTGACTTGAAAAAGCAGCGCTTTTCCGCTGTACTTGGAAAAGCTGTAGACTTGGAAAAGCTTGATTACGCAGGAGGCTGCACTTTAAAAAACGATGATTATTCAGGAAGAGTAGGCGGCACTTTCAAAAAACGATGAGTAGGCGGATAGATGCAGGAAGAGGAGGGTGGGCGAGGGGATTGGTGAGGAGTAGGCGGATGGATGCAGGAAGAGGAGGGTGGGCGAGGGGATTTGTGAGGACGAGGGGTTTGGGTAGGGTATGGGCGAGGGGAGTAAGAGGAGGGTAGGGCGAGGGGTTGGGGTAGGGTAGAGGCGAGGGCCAAAGAGCAGGAGCAGGTAGGGGCGAGGGAGTAAGGGAGGGTAGGGGCGAGGGGGTTTGGGTAGGGTAGGGGTGAGGGGGTGTGGAGAGGGTAGGTAGGGGCGAGTGAGCAAGGGGAGGGTAGGTAGGGGCGAGGGGGTGTGGGTAGGGTAGGGGCGAGGGGGTTGGGGTAGGGTAGGGGCGAGTGAGTAAGGGGAGGGTAGGTATGGGCGAGGGGGTTGGGGTAGGGTAGGGGCGAGTGAGTAAGGGGAGGATGGGTAGGGGCGAGGGGGTGTGGGAGGGTGGGTAGGGTAGGGGTGAGGGGGTGTGGGAGGGTAAGTAGGGGCGAGGGAAAATTGTGTAGGGGCGAGTGGTAGGGGAGAGGGTGGGTAGGGACGAGGCGAGTAAGGGGAGGGTAGGGGCGTCAGTTAAAGTCAGTATGTCAGGAAAGCACCACTTGCAAGGGAACGCACCACTTAGTAAGCAGGGCAAAAAGCAATATTGGGTAGGGGCGAGTGAAAAAGTCAGCAAAGCTAGTAGTAAGCAAGCATGAAGCAGTAAGCGAAAGCACAAAGCAATATGGTAAGGAGCTACTAGTTGCAGCAGCGGCTTGGAGTCCAAGGTAGAGAGAGAGAGACATAGAGAGAGGGAGAGGGATAGAGAGTGTAGATGCTGAAGAATTAATGGCCTATCAGGACTTCCACCTGATAGAAACAGTGTGTGAGAAGCGACTAATGACATTAGTGTGTGTGAGCAGGTGTGAGAGAGATGCGCCAGAATATCGAGAAAATGCATATTCTATCCGATTAGAGTTGTACGTCGCCATTTTGAAGAAATCCACAAGGAGAGGGAGAGGGGTCAGTAGAGAGAGAGCTGTAAGCTGTAAGGACCAGAGATGAGATACCCAGGATACAGATAGACACGGAGACAGAAAGAAACAGGAGGCTAATTATCCAATCTATGTGTGAATTCCAATAATTAAAAAGAAAAAGTTAGAGAGTAGCTGGAATCCAATTCGAATTATGTCAATGTGAGGTGAGAAGGAATTTGATGCATGCATAAAACAAGAGAATTTTAACGATAACACAGATTACAACTGAGATGAGAACTTGAGATAAGGTAAATCTGAGAAGAGGGAAAATGGAGCGATGGAGAGAGCCGAAGATTGAGACGGGACAGTCATACAGTTGTATGTGGGAGTTATAACACAACCAGATTCTATAGAGTCAAGCAAGTGAGTGATAGCACTTTATTCTTGATCCATTTACCAGTGGCAAAGGAACGCCTTCCAAAGTGACTAACTTCACAGCCCCCTGTGGCAAAATCTCCTGTACCTTGAATGGCCCTTGCCATGCTGGGATCAACTTCTTAGCTTTCTTCAGATACTTAGCTTGATAGAGTAGCACCAGGGAGCCCTGCGTTATTTTCGGCCTTCAGAGATGGCGATCATGCCACGCTTTGCGACGAATCTACTCAGCTTGTGTGAAGCTAACTTCCTGCTTTCTTCTAACATTGAGAGACGAGAGAAGTTTGCTGAAGCAATCCCAGCTGTGACACGAACACTTCCCACTCTTGCTGAACCTGAGTTGAACTAATATGGTGCAATTGCTTCTAAGCCAAAAGCTAACCGGAATGGAGTGTAGTTAGTGGTTGCCTTGAAGGAGGTGCGATAAGCCCAAACTATGCCGAGGATCGCCCGAGTCCAAGAGGTGGGATGCAGATGACAAGCTTTCTTGAGAAGCGCGATTAGCACTTTGTTAGTGCTTTCAACCTGCCTATTTGCTAGGATAGTAAGAGTAAGATTTGCGATGAAAAATCTTGTAATTCGTGAGGAGAGTGGAGATCAAGTCGTTGACAAAATGACTACCTCGATCACTGGTGACTTCCAGAGGACACCCAAACCTGCAAAAAATATTTTCATACAGAAATTTTGTGACAGTGGCGGCTGTGCAGTCGATGGTAGCCACCACTTCGGCCCATTTTGTTGCATAATCTGTTGCTACCAAGAGATACTTACGATTGCCTGGTTGAGCAGATGGAGTAACTGGACCAACAAAGTCCAAGCCCCATCTCTCAAAGGGCAACCACGCCATAGATACTTGCAGAGGGCGATTTGATTGCTTGCTAGGCTTGGGCGCACATCGTTGGCAGACGTCACAAATCTTGACATGAGCACTAGTATCTCTAAATATATAGGGCCACCATAAGCCTGTCTGTAAGATTTTTTGCGTCGTGATGTGACCAGGGTAGTGTCCACCTGTAGGACCACTGTGTGCATCCTCCAGAATGTGGTCTACTTCATGAGGGGAGACGCACCTGCGCAGCACACCATCTGGCCCAGATTTGTAGAGCTGTCCGCCAATCAAAGACAACGGTCTAGACTTCAGCAAGAGTTTTTTTTTTTGCAAGGGAGAAGCATTCTCAGGATATAGGCCGGTAGAGAGCAGATGTAACACATCTCCATACCATTCTGGGGTTGTGTCCACCTTAAAAAGATGACTGTCAGGAAAATCATCATCAACCCCAGTATTGGGCTTACCTATCTGTATGCGAGAGAGATGGTCGGCCATGACGTGCCGCTTGCCTGGACTAAGAACTACTTCGAAGTCGAACTCGTGGAATATGAGTAGCCATCTCCACACTCTTCCTGCAACTTGGGGTTTATTTAGAAGATAGCGTAGCGCATGATGATCTGTGATGATAGTGAAGTGAACCCCTAACAAGTAATGACGAAACTTTTGTAAAGAATACACCATAGTCAAACCTTTCCTTTCTGTGGTGCTGTAGTTGTGCTCTGCTTTGGTGAGTAGGCGACTTGCATAGTGAACAGGGCGATCCAGGTTGTACTCTTTACTAGGCTGAGCCAGCACAACTCCCACAGCCAGTTGACTGGTATCCGTATGCACATGGAAAGGAAGAGACCAATCTGGAGCCACTAAAATAGGTGCTTCAGTGAGGCGCTTTTTGAGGTATTCAAATGCTTTAGCCTTAGGTTTTGACCATGTAAAGGGTACTGTAGCACTAGTGAGTCGGGTCAATGGTTGAGCCACCTGTGCATACATTCGTATGAACCTACGATGATATCCTGTGTGGCCTACAAAGCTTTGAACATCTTTTGGATTGATAGGAGGTGGTAACTTCAAGATTGCCACGATCTTCTATGGGTCTGGTGCTAAACCTTTGGCAGACACCACATGGCCTAGAAGTGTGCCTTCAGTGACCAAAAAGTGACATTTGTTAGGATTGAGTTTTAGCCGTGCCTCTCTGCACCTGAGGAAGACAGCAGAGAGCTGAGCGAGGTGTTCCTCTAAATTTTCCACTGGGGTTGAACATTGAGCACCTGAGAAGGTCGAAAAAACGTCCATGAAGATGCGAAGATGATCCGTAAGCAGAGGACAAAAGATGAGATACACCGCTCGATTGAAAGAAGGTGGAGCGTTTTTCAACCCAAAAGACATTCTAGTGTAGATAAAAATACCCCAAGGAGTCACAAAAGCTGTTTTCAGCTGATCACCTGGATGGATGCCCAACTGGTTGTATCCACTAAACCCATCCATGAATTGTACAAAACATGCCCTGCTACATCTTCGAGCACACGCTCAGTGAAAGGTGTGGGAAAACCATCTGGAATAGTTACCTTATTCAGCGCGCGGTAATCTACACACATCCGAATTTTATTGGACTGCTTCTTAGGCGCAATCACCATGGGTGATAACCACTTAGAGTGCTCCACAGGTACAATTGCCTCTTGCATTTTTTCGAGCTCTGACTTGACAGCCTCTGCATACTTTGGGTTGAGCTTATAAGCTCGGCCTCTGACAGGCTTAGCTCCTTCAACCAAAGGGATTGTGTGGAGACCCAATTTTGGTGGGATCCCTTCGAAATCCTTGCAGGACCAAGCAAAAACATCCTTAAAAGATTGAATAAAAGAAACTACGTGGTCAAGTAATGCGGGATGCTCCCATAACCATGCTGCTAAGAGGACGTGCTGAGGGTTATCAGGGTCGCCCAGGTCGACTTTTTTTGACAGGGTCAGGAGGTGTAACTGTGGAGGGTACTTCAGAAGTTGAAACATGAGCTGCCTCTTGGAGCTTCGAGACATCATGTGCTGGCGTTTGATCGATTGGAAACTCCACATACTCTTCTTGTAACCATCCAGGCGGAAGCTCATCGAAGGGTAAATCTTCAGACACAGACATAACCAGGTGCTTTAGAGTGGGCGGGGCATCCGACCTGGGAGATGTTAGAGAAAGGGGGGAATCATTGGCGAGTTCATGCAGAGGAGATTTTTTCCCCCTTCGGTGATGGGTGATAGGTTCCCCGAGGCCGAGGGCTTCCATAGGAGGATCATCTGAATCATGAGAATTTGGGGCTGACCCACTTACTTCTTGGACTGGTCCACTGTCTGCTGTAGGACTACTGTCTAGTGTAGGACTTGTGACATCTGTGTCCGCCTGAGGAGATTGAAGAGAGAGTGTTACCGGCACATGTGAGTTTTGAATAGAGACCATATAACATGGCATCGAGGCGGTAGCTTCCAACCACTGCAGCAGGTCTTCGTCATACCCGTCAGGAGGGATGGGTTGCTCAGGGTCGGGGTTGGACTGTACTGACAATGAGTTGTGATGAACCACCGGATCCATACCTCCTTCGAGCCGAAGTGTCTTTGGAAAGTCCTACTGATCCATTGACTTCTTTACGTAGAGAACTTGAAGCCCTAAAACTACAACGCGCTCTTCAAGAGGAGAAAAATATCTCTCTTCGCCAAGAGAAACCCCCACATCTTGAGGCTTTGGATCAAATCAAGAGAGAGCTAGAAGAGCTGCGGTCTCAACAGGAGACTAAGGCTATGGTATGGTGTAGCTCGTGTCGCTCTTCAGGACATCCTCCACAAGACTGTCCCCTTCGGGCTTATTGCCACTTCTGCGAGAAGTCTGGGCATGAAGACAAGGATTGCTACTATCTCAAGGGATTACGGCAGATACAACAAAGTCTAGGTTCTTCTCTCCAACAAGGACTTACACCTGCATCAAACCTGGTGTCACCATATAGCCATCAGAACCCGATGCCACCTCTGCTGACAACACCTCCTATGCAAGGTATGCACAACAACTTTACATCCCCCAGCTTTTATCATGCTAGTACTCCTTCACTTCCCCAAAGCTTCTACACGTCAGCATCCGGTCCAATGCAGCAAGGGCTGAGACCACCTCGCTCCTCAAATAGGCCAATTTTGTGCTACAGGTGCAGGAGTATGGGCACTATCAGAGCAAATGTCCCTTACCAGAAGGGTCCCCTCCTTGCCGACATTGCCCTGAAGCTAAGGATCACTATAGTAAGGATTGCCCAAAACAACGAGCGTCCACATCTGCAAGCACAAGCCAACAGGAGTTTACGTTTCCAAAGCTTAACCTCATCACAGTAAGCTCCATTCCACAGGCATCGCCTTCCACTCTTGTAGTTGCCTCTCAAGAAGGGTTGAAGCAAGTGGAAGAGCCGGCTGGGGTGCTCACACGGGCACAGAGAGTTGCTCTTGGCCTCAGCCTCCCTGGTGGTCCATTCTTTCCATCTCCTGTCACACAAATGAGTCAAACTCCAGTAGTAGCTGACAAAGCAGGTAGTGTCAAGAGCCAACCTACCTCGCTTCTATCAGATATTGATGGTGCTTTCATCGAAGCAGAAGAGGACTTGCAGAAGCTTAAGGTTCCAAAACAAGCTCTAATCAAAGGAAACAAGCCCACAACAGAGTCTATCTTGAAAAACACTTTTCAGCAAGTGTCACTATACGACATGCTTCGACTTGATGCAAATTTTAGAAGTGACACCCTTTCCATCATCCAGTCTCTATACCCTGGTGCAGGGCCTAGTGGCGGGCACCTACCTATGCAGCCCTTGGAGTCCTACATGATTTCATATCCAGCTACTCCCCTCACCGACTATAAAAGTCCTCGTCTCACTGTGTCTATTCTTGGGCATCAATTCTCAGGCGTCATAGTGGATGGTGGATCTGGGATCAATCTGATGCCAGAATTTACTATGTTAGCCTTAGGTCTGCAGCCTAGTCTGCAGCCTAACCGCCCTACTCCATTCACTGTTACATTGGCAGACCAGAGGACAGTCTACCCTGTGGGCATAGTAGAGAAGGTGTCTCTGATGATACAAGACTTCACATTTAGCTTGGATTTTGTGGTGGTCAGTCTTCCTCAGGTGGAGGGAGGATTTCCTTTGCTGATTGGTCGACCATGGTTTGAGGCATACTAAGGCACTTCATGATTGGGGCAACGACGCCATGTGGATACATACTCCTGGCTCCCCCTCAAGGCTTTATAATAATTGCTCGATTAGGGAGGATAGTACAATGAGTTACAACGGAAAAGAGTACAAACAAATGTAACTTGCATTGTTCATGAAGTGAGTACAGTGAGCTCTGATATAGGAGTTGGGATGGAATCTGGGCTGACATTCATTACGAGATTGTCAGATTGCGCAAAAGTTGCACCACTCTTTTAGGACTTGACTCTAAGACTTTAGCACATGGCTTTAGATGCTGTGCTATCTTTGATGACTAATGGTGAATACATCATACTCATCCCCATGCTCATGAAACATATTATGACACCTAGATGGAGGTTCACCCGAAGGGTTAGGGTCATATGACAGCCCAAATTCAACTCATAGTCTGACCTATTTGTTTGTATGTTTTAATCCAATTGTTGACGACTGTAACCTGGAGTACTTCCTTTTATAAATTTGAATTGACCTTTCCTTTCTCCCTCTCTGTTGTATAAGGGTATGAGGGCTAGAAAATTTATGAGGACTGAAGGCTGACTGTTTTGGTTGCAGATTTTTATGATCATAAATCGTTAATACAGTGGTCATTTACCAGTAAAGACAGACGGTACATTATCTGCCCTGAAGGTTTTCTAGTATCTCTTGATACAGGTACCATCTTTCATTGTGATCAATTACAACAGTGTTGGGTGATTGGCTCAAATATTTCATTATTAGCCTGGTTTTTTTCCATGCTTTCTATTACTATTACAGAGCGGTTTCTCGATTATTGCAGAGCACGAGAATAAAATATTACCTCTCTTATTTTATTTGTTTTCGTTTGGGTATGTCACAGATGTTTGCAAGTTTAGAAAACCATGTGTTTACAGTGTTGTATTTAGAAAACCATGTGTTGGATGATTGGCTCAAATATTTCATTATTAGCCTGGTTTTTTGCCATGCTTTTTATTACTATTACAGAGCGGTTTCTCGATTATTGCAGAGCCAGAGAATAAAATATTACCTCTCTTATTTTATTTGTTTTCGTTTGGGAATGTCACAGATGTTTGCAAGTTTACCTCCAGTAATCCTTGTGGGCAATCCATAGATAATCCGAAAGTGGTCCCGTCCCTTCCCTTTGCTTATTATGATGATACAACCAGATATGAAAATACCTACGACACTAAGTTGGATACATGCCACAGTTCAGGTCCGGATGTCATTTTTCAATATACTGCAGTGACAAATATGGTAATTCTTAACGTGTCTATTTTCTTACTGTGGCTAACTTTTTTGTATATCAAAGGAAGTGAGTACTGCAGTATATTTTTCAAAGGAGGAAAAGAAAAATTAGCTGAAAAGATTCTTGATGACAGTAAAGTAGGAAAAAGTTATCCAAGAAAACTTGGGAAATCTGGATATGGGCTCGTCCGGAGCGTGCCAAAACCATAAAAGAGACTCCTCGGTTTGGGCAGTTCCGATGCCAAGTGAGAAAATTATGTGTAAAACAGTGTTTTTTGGCCTTTTTGACATCCAGTTTCAGCATCCCATGATGCTTCTCCTCTCTCATGCAACCCACCAGAGCGTGGCTTCTCTCCCCTTTTACTTAGAAACTCACTTTCCTTTGGTAAATGACCATTTACCATCAAACTACTCAACCTGCTTGCATGGCTGCCAATACTAATATTTACTAATTATGTCTTGCATAGTTTATGAGAGCGTTCTCGCTGAAGCTTAGGTCTACAAAAATTAGAGCCATGTACTACTAGAATAATCTTCTACATGGGCATACGTGATACAAATAACAAAAACCATTTTCTATAAACTCCTAACAACGGCTCTTGAAAATATTAGGCTCATGAATCATCAAAAGTCAATGCAACCCCTCACCCAGCTATGTTGTAGCACTTGTCTCAAATGAACACAATAGCATATAAACTGAGGTCCCCCAAGCTCGTGCACATTCCATGAGGCAATCCTCATGGGAAACTTGAAATGATCAAGGGCTGCAGCAGCAACGAACTGCGCAATCATCACAACTGGCTTCGACGTGGAGTAATCCGTGTTTGAAAGACCGTGAGACTGCGATAATCAAGTTTGATAGGCAAGCTGTCGAACCATAGCCCAAGATTCTCTGGCAACCCGCCATGCCTCTGTAACAGGCTTGGACACTTCAAGCAAGAAATTTAATGCAACGCACGTGAGAAATTGCACAACAATATCTTGGGGGAGAGAGAGAGACAGAGAAAATGAAATGAAATGAAATGTTATATTAACGTCTTCAAAAGGCCAAAGTGACCTATGAGACCAGGAAGTTACAATGCGGTGTATCTGATACCAAGTCAGATTAACAAAACAAATTAAACTAGGGATAACAAGATATAAATACTGCGGAATCCTTAACTAAGCGGATAGGTGTGAAAGGTGAAAGGCGTGAAATGTGTGAACTGAGCTATACAATGTGTAGACAATTTGGGAGGGAAGTAGAGATCTATCTTCATCTGCTCTGGACGACGAAAAAGTATGGCTCGAATCCTTTGCTGTAGCCTCCTTCGAAACTGTGTAGCTCCTCTTCTCCATCGGGGTCGTCTAGATCTCCCTAGCTCCAATGCTCGGTCTATGAGAATGCCAGTAGTGTGGGTAGACCTCTCCACTGTTGGTTGCTCCTCTGTCTATTCTTCTGGGTGTACAATATCTAGTGTAAAGAAATCT
Organism: Adiantum capillus-veneris; assembly: GCF_014529385.1. Classification (NCBI taxonomy): domain Eukaryota; kingdom Viridiplantae; phylum Streptophyta; class Polypodiopsida; order Polypodiales; family Pteridaceae; genus Adiantum; species Adiantum capillus-veneris. The sequence goes on from NC_140938.1 coordinate 15,156,833, forward strand.
GTTATCTATCTCTGGGGTTGTCTCTCTTCACCTCTCCTCAGTAAAGTTTCTCTATGCTTGTGTAGCTCAGGTAGATATAGCCCAAGACATCTCTGATCCTCATAACTCATGACCCTAGATAGAGGCCCAAAACCTTCTCTGAATAGACAATGAAAACGGCCTCGTATCTCATAGTACACTGTGCAATGACATATGTAATGTACCTCTGTCTCTGGCTCTAGATGGCATAAGCGGCATATCCTGCTATCTGCTGGTGTCCCTCTGAATCTATCAGTCTCAATCTCGAGCTGATGTGAGGACGTGCGTATCTGGCCAATGGCACATCGCACACCATGAGAAAGATGCCTGTCCATATAGCTAGGTCGAATCACAAACCCATCCCCCGTGAGGTGGAGAAAATGCTCTATATAGAAAGCCATCTTTGTGCCCAACTCCTGTGTCGGCTCTATCCATATCCTCCTCGTGTCCAGCTGGATCAGATCCTGACGAATGAGTCTATTAATCTCTACCCGCGTCAAAGACCTCAAGGGTGCATGTAGAGAGTATTGAAAAGGAGGCAACCTGTCCATGGTGAAACCATGTGTCTGAAACCATGATGCCATCTGTGCATACCAGCATGATGTATCCCCGTTAAGAGCTAATTGTCTGGAGGACTCTAGAGCCACCCTGGCATATCTGTCTCTGGTAGTATCCCACAGACTGTGTACAAAGGAGACTGATCTAGTAAGCGCCTCAATCTCCATAGGGGGGGCAGCTAATTCCGCTTGAATGATATCATGCGGTACGGAAGCCTTGGCTCTAATCAGCCGAGAGATCATAGATACCAGGGGCTTCTCCATACGCCTCCAACCCTCCTGGCCTACAGAAGGTCCTCAAACCTGCACCCCATATAACATAGTAGAGGCAACCAAAGTATCAAAGAGCCATAACTTTGTCCTAGGTTCCTGGAACCGAACTTGCGAACACATCCTCTCCATTCCTCCTAGAGCCGCACAGCTCTAGTTAGTCTAGTCTCTGCCGCTCTTCTCAAGGAAAATCTCGGCCCAGTAAAGACTACCCCCAGGTAAGTGTATGCATTTGTATACTCCACAATCTCGTGACCATATGTGAAAGTAGGTACTGATCTCCTGACCCATTGTGGTGTGGTTTTAAACATCATAACCTTGGTTTTACCTAGGTTTACACACAATCCACTATCCTCTGCAAAACTGCGTAGTGCATCCAACTGTCGTTGCATACCTTCTGGTGAGTCAGATATCAGCACAATATCATCAGCATATAGCAACAATGGGATCCACGTCCCTGCCAGCTGTGCACCTCTGTCACCCTCTCTGTCGATGTAATGAGACACCTCATCAACATACATACCAAATAGAGGAGGAGACAATGGGCAGCCCTGTTTCACTCCAATAGTAGAGTGAACTAAATCAAATACCCCTTCCGGAGTGCGTACATGTCCTATCACTGATCTGTACAAAGCCATAATCCCCCAAATCACCTCGATGGGCACCCCCATCTCCTGTAGTCTGCGCATCAATCGAGCTCTTGGTACCATGTCAAATGCTGTACGAAAATCCACAAAGCTACAATAGATCCGTCTCCCATGTGCTCTGCCCTCCTCATTGATGGCCCTGAATGTCAGAATATGATCAAGAGTGGAGAAACCCCTCCTGAAGCCGGCTTGACGCTTCGCTCGTACACCCTCACCCTTTGCCCAATTACTCAAGTGTTGCTCCAGGATAGATGCATACAACCGTGCCAGTGTGTGTCCAACCATAATTGTGCGGTAGTTCCCAGGCATGATTGAACAACACTGCGAGAACCTCCATCAGCATATCCCTGGCATGTATAAAGTGCTCCGCTACTAGACCGTCATGATCATATGCCTTTCCGGTCTTCATCCTGTCCATGGCCCTTTGTACCATCTCAAGTGTAAAGAAAGTGCTCGTAGCTGGGCAAGGCTTGGTAGGGTCTGGAAGGGGTGGGTAGAAGGGGGCGAGGGAAAGAGTGTAGGGGCGAGGGTGAGTGGGTAGGGGGAGGGACCAGGGGTAGGTAGGGGGTGGGTAGGGGGACGAGGGGTAGGTGGGGGGGGGGGGGGGGGGGGGGAGGGAAAGAGTGTAGAGGCGAGGGTGACTGGGTAGGGGGACGAGGGGTGGGTAGGGGGCGAGTGAGTGTGAGGGGGAGGGTAGGGTCGAGGGGATAAAGGGTAGATGGGGGCGAGAGGGTGTGAGTAAGGGCGAGAAGGGAGGGAGGGGGTAGTGAGGGGAGATGGCAATCCAGCAGATAGATATCATGATCAGGTATTTCATCAAGCTTGAAATCAACATTTTTTTTTCTGTATCCCTTCTTGAGGAAGCTTTGTGAAGGGAGTTCGCTAGACAAAGGAGAGCTTTGTTCTGGTCGGAGAAGCAAACACCAATGGGGGTGTTGTTGAGGGGGGTGAACTCCTGTAGGGGAGATTCCTTCCCGCTTCTATGATTCTTCAGAGGCTCACCAAATCCAAAGGCTTCCACCAAGGGCGCACGGGGAGTAGTTTCTGTGATCCTTACCCTTTGAGCTGGCTCATTAGGGTTACATACTGTGGAAACATTGGAAGAGGGTGTACCTTTAGGCAAAAAGTGAATAGACTCCATAACAAGGCATAGGTTTGGTAGCATCTGTAGCGTGGATAGTGTGTCGTGCTCTCTACAGTGGGTGCTCCTCAATGCAATGTGCGTGACAATCTCACTCAAAACAGACTGAAAACAAGGAATAAATAGACAACAACTGAGCTCACAGAGACACAACAACATACCACAACATATGACTCGACTATCTCAAAGAACTGATAGAGACTCTGGCGTGGCAGCACACTCAGCTCCAGCCCAGGACTCACAGGTACAATGGCGTGTCAAGGCTCAGATGTGCAGGGATAATGAAGCAGTGCTGTGTAGACTCCCTCCTCTAGACGACGATGCTGGACCATATATCTAGAAGATGATCCGATGACCCAACGGCCCATAAATGTTAGCCACCTAAGCCAATCTCCAAAGTGAGTGGTGGTGGTGACCTGGCCACGATGTCCACTAGACCACCGTTCGTATCCTGCCACGTGTCACTGCCCAGCCTAGAGAGTCCGTCCATTGTGAACCAAACCAGACCAACTGTACTAACTGAGTGTCCTGTGAAAGTGACACTGTAGCCTGCTACCGGTTGCCCGCCACAAGACCGCTCACCGCTTGGTGAGAGGAATACTGAAATTGTGAAAGAGAAGCACAAGGTATCGCGTACGTACATCTTTCGTGAAGCAGGTTTTAGGCCCAACCATAACCTTACATGCCTCAAAAGTGGAGTTGAAACATTGCAATGCTTGCAAACGCCTTAAGCCTTTGCATCGGCCAGAACCTAGTATGATTGCATAGTCCAAGAATCCCTATCGGCAAAACAGAATGAGGCTCCACAGCAAAGAGATATTCTTGGTTTGGATCTAACGCATCTTTATCCTCCATAACCATACTGAGAGAAAAATGACCTGGTCCATGCTTACAGATGAACCTTGCACCTTATCGCAACAGCACTCTTCTCCAAAAGAGGGATGACCATAAGCCCGAGTAACGCCGCAATTAAGGTTAAGCTCCATAATGATTGCAGAACAAAAAGCCTTAACAGCAAGAGGATGACCGCGAGGTGAATGCTGGAAAGCCACAAGGAAATACAGAAAACTTGCTCTCCCCCTTTGTGTCGCTCTCCTGCTTCTGTGAACAAGGAAACAAAGCCAGAGGGCCGCTTGATTTTTAAATTATAGAAGGTCTGTCTCCTCAAGCTGAAGACAAGAGGTTACACATTGTGAAAGTACCCGGGGGAGAGGGTGATGAGAAGCAGCAAGGGATTTTTTCGGGCCATGTGTGGCAGGGGCGAGGGGTGGGTAGGGGGGCGAGAGCTGTGGGCAGGGATGAGGTGGCACTAGGTAGGGGCGAGGGCTGATGAGGGGGGGGGGCGAGGGGTAGGTAGGGGCGAGGGTGAGTGGTAGGGGCGAGGGGGGGCTGGTTAGGGGCGAGAGGACGGGAGGGTTGGGTAGGGGCGAGGGTAAGGGAGGGAGTGGGTAGGGGCGAGGGGTGAGATGGGAGAAGATAGGGGCGAGGGAGGGGTGAGTAGGGGGTAGGGGCAAGGGGTGGGTAGGGGGCGAGATGGGAGAAGATAGGGGCGAGGGGTGGGTAGGGGCGAGGGTGAGTGGTAGGGGGTGGGTAGGGGCAAGGGGAAGGGAGGGGGTGGGTAGGGCGAGGGCAAGGGACTAGGGGGTGTGAGGGGCGAGGGCAAGGGCAAGGGACTAGGGGCAAGGGTGAGTGGGCATGGGGACTAGGGGCAAGGGGAAAAAGGGTAGGGGGCAAGGGGGTGTGAGGTGGTGGCAGATAGCATTTATTAATCACCCATGCAAAGTATGGCCGGAAGAGTCCGTGTTCCGTTGCAGACGAATTCCGTGGTCCACTAACTGAAAGTTAAGATGCTACAGAGCGCGGCAGTTGATGGAGAGCAAGAGCTGAAAGTTGGGTTGCTACAGAGCGCGGCAATTGATGGAGAGCAAGAGGAGGTACCATGAGCAAAACAACTATCAAGAGTAGGGAATTCATCAAGAAGGACGGGCTCTGTGAAGGAAGTTCGCTAGACCCAAAGGAGAGCTTTGTTCTGGTCGTAGAAGCAGACACCACTGAGGCTGATGTTTGAAGGGGGGTGAACTCTTGTAGTGGTGATTTCTTCCCGCTTGTATGATTCTTCATAGGCGCACCAAATTCAAAGGCGTCCACCAAGGAAACATTGGAAGAGGGTGTACCTTCCGGCAAAGAGTGAATAGAGACTCCATAACAAGGCATAGATTTGGTAGCATCCAACAGATCCTCATCTGACCCTTCAGGTGTAGTAGGCTGTTCTTGTTCCGGGTTGGTTTCCATTGACAAAGAAACTTGCTGCACCATGGGATCCATACCTCCTCCTAAGAAAATGGGTTGCATCGAGGAGCCAGAAGTATGTATCCACATTGCATCGTTTCCCCAATCATGAAGTGCTTTAGTGTGTCGCAGCCATGGTCTTCCAATGAGCAAAGGAAATCCGTCCTCAACCTGGGGAAGACGAACCACAACAAAATCCAAGTTAAAAGTAAAGTCTTGTACCTACAGAGGCACATTGTCCACTATGCCCACTAGGTATATTGTCCGTTGGTCGGCCAACGTAACTGTGAAGGGAGCAGGGCGAGTAGGCTGTAGACCTAGAGCTAACATAGTGAACTCGGGCATCAGGTTGATGCTAGATCCACCATCCACTATCACTCCCAAGAATTGCCGACCCAAAACGGACACGGTCAGGCGAGGGCTTCTATAATCAGTGAGTGGAGCAGCGGGATTGGATATCATATAGGACTTTGACGGTCGCATTGGGAGGTGCCTACCACTAGGACCTGCTCTAGGGTAAAGTGACTGAATAACTGCAAGGGTGTCACTTTTGAAACTCGCATCTAGAGGCAACATGTCATAGAGGGACACTTGTTGGAAAGTGTTCTTCAAGACTGTCTCTGCTGTAAGCTTTTCTTGTTCTACTACCAGTGGTTTCTCTGGGACCTTGATCTTCTGTAGATCTGAAACTGCTTCCAAAAAAGCTTCATCAATATCGGAGAGCAAAGATTTGGATTTCTTCTTGGCATTGGGGGATGGCTTGTTAACAGCTCTGCAGGCAGGGTATCCACTGGTGTGAGAATGTGTGGGGGAGTTGAAATTGTTGGAATGCTAAGACCGAGAGTGGCTCTCTGGGCCCGGGTGAGGACGCCCGATGGCTCCTCTGCCAACTGCGGCGGCTTATTTTGAGGGGTAACCACGTGGGTAGAAGGGGGCCGCTGAGAAATGGTGCTAACTGCTATCAAATTGATCTTGGAAAAGGCAAACTCATTCTGGCTTTGACTTGGGTTCGAAGCCATGGATGCACGAATTTTAGGGCAATCCTTACTGTAGTGATCCTTCGTTTCGAGGCAATGACGGCAGGGAGGGGACCCTTCTTGGCAGGGAGCATTTTCTTTGGTAATGCCCATATTCCCCGCATCTGTAGCACAAAATGGGCCGATTCAAAGGGCGAGTCGAAGGGCGAGGTGGTCCTTGCTCGTGGTGCATTGAGTTGGAGGTGGAGGCATAGAAGCTTTGAGGTGATGAGGGAGCATGGGTATGATAAAAGTGTTGAGAGGGAAAAGTGCTCTGCATACCTTGCATAGGAGGGGCTGTCAGCAAAGGTGGCATATGGTGTGGATGGCCACAGGGAGAAATTATGTTGGATGCAGGTGCTGGCCCTTGTTGAAGAGAAGGACCAAGACTTTGCTGTATTTGTCGCAATCCCTTGAGGTAGTAGCAGTCCTTGTCCTCATGCCCAGACTTTTCGCAGAAGTGGCAATAAGCCCGAAGGGGACAGTCATGTGGAGGGTGTCCTGGAGAGCGACACGAGCTGCACCATACCATAGCCTTAGTCTCTTGCTGAGACCGAAGCTCTTCTAGCTCCCTCTTGATTTGATCCAAAGCCTCGTGATGTGGGGCCTTCTCCTGTCTGAGAGAGATCGATTTCTCCTCTTGAAGAGCTCGCTGTAGCTTAAGGGCTTCCAATTCCCTGCGTAAAGAAGTTAACTGATCAGAAGGACTTTCCAAAAACATGAAGGGGTCTCTACTTGAGGAGAGTTGGTGAACAGCTTCCTAGCCCCCTCTATCCTAGTAGCAGCTACGATGAACTCCTCCAGAGTGGTGTCGGGTCGGAAAAACCTCGGAGTTTTTGTTGAGAAGGTTTGGGAAGCGCCCCACCCACTTCTTAACCATAAATTCACCGGGTTGTTGGGGAAGCTTGGCAACCAGAGACTTGGTTTTAGTCATAAGCTCTGCAAAAGTCTCCTCTGGTTGGAGCACCATGTTGGCCAACTCATCCAAAACCTTCTCCTGGTAGTCACCTGGCCAGAATGCTGCACAGAACTGTTGTCTTAAGGCTACAAAAGTTGCAAAATGGCTCTCTGCAGACTGGCTGTACCATTTGTCTGCTAAGCCATCCAAGGTAGATGGAAAGAGTACCAAATAAGCATCTTCTCTGTTAAGACCACGACCCCCTACAGAGAGATACAAACCTCCTTGCATGGTAGTCAGCATCTTCTGAAGAGAGTCCTTTGAAGGTAGGGAACTTGATGTTTACCTTGGCCAAAACACTAGCCAACGCCTCCACGGCCCCTTGCTCAGGAGCCCGTTGCTCAATAGCCTGCTGTAGCAGTAGCAGAATAGGAGAGAGCTAACCCTCTGCTGTAGTCTCCGTCGATGTTGTGTAGCGTAATTTGTCTCTGGGACTATCTCTCTCTAGCTCTTCCCAGTAAAGTGTCTCTATATCTGTGTAACTCAAGTAGATATAGCCCAAGACATCTCTGATCCTCATAACTCATGACCCTAGAGAAAGAACAAAAACCCTCTCTAAATAAGCAGTGGAAACGGCCCCGAATCTCATAGTACACTGTGCAATGACATATGTAATGTAGCTCTGTCTCTGGCTCTAGCTGGCATAAGCGGCATATCCTGTTGTTTACTGGTATCCCTTTGAATCTACCAGTCTCGATCTCCAGCTGATGTGAGGATGGGCGTATCTGACCAATGGCACACCGCAAACCATGAGACATATGTGTATCCATGTAGCTGGGTCGAATCACAAACCCATCTTGTGAAGATGCTCTTTATAGAAAGCCGTCTTCGTGCCCAAGTACTGTGGCGGCTCTATCCATGTCCTCCTGGTATCTATCTGGATCAGGTCCTGACGAATGAGTCTAGTAATCTCCACCCTTGTAAGAGACATCGAGGTGTCTGAAGAGAGTACTGGGAAGGGGGCAGCCTGTCCATGGTGAAGCCATGCATCTGAAACAATGATGTCATCTGTGCATACCCATACCAGCATGACGTGTCCCCCCGAAGGGCTAACTGTTTGGAAGACTCAAGGGCCAGTCTAGTATATCTGTCTCTAGTAGTATCTCACAAATTGTGCACAAAGGAGACTGATCTGGTAAGTGCCTCAATCTCCATAGGAGGGGCAGCTAGCTCTGCTCGACTGATAGCGTGGGGTACGGAGGCCTCGGCTCTTATCAGTCGAGAGATCATAGATACCAAGGGCCTCTCCATACGTCTCCAACCATCTTGGCCTACAGAAGGTCCCCATATGTGCACCGCATACAACATAGCTGAGGCTACTAAAGTATCATAGAGCCATAACTTTGTCCGAGGTTTCTGGAACTGAACCTGCGAACACATCCTCTCCAAGCCTCCCAAGGTTGCATAAGCTCTAGTCAGTCTAGTCTATGTTGCTCTCCCCAAAGAAAACCTCGGCCCACTGAAGACAACCCCAAGGTAAGTGTATGCATCTGTATACTTTACAATCTCTTTACCATATGTGAAAGTCTGTGCTGATCTCCTGATCCACTGTGGTGTGGTGTTAAACACCATAACCTTGGTTTTACCAAGGTTTACAGACAATCCACTATCCTTTGCAAAACTGTGTAATGCATCCAACTGTTGCTGCATACCCTTTGGTGAGTCAGAGATCAACACAATATTATCAGCATATAACAACAATGGGATCCACGTCCATGCCAGTTGGGCACCTCAATCACCCTCTGTGTCAATGTAATCAGACACCTCATCAACATACATACCAAATAGAGTAGGAGAGAATGGGCAACCTTCTCTCACCCCAATGGTGGAGTGAACTAAATCAGATATCCCCTCCGGGGTGCGTACATGTCCCATCATTGATCTGTATAGAGCCATAATCCCCCAAATCAACACTATGGGCAACCCCATCTCCTGCAGTCTGCGCATCAATCGAGCTCTCGGTACCATGTCAAATGCTTTGCGGAAATGCACAAAGTTACAATAAATCCGTCTCCCATGTGACCTGTCCTCAATGATGGCTCTGAGTATCAGAATATGATCAAGAGTGGAGAAACCCCTCCTAAAACGGCCCGATCCTTTGCTTGTACACCCTCACCCTCTGCCCAATTACTCAACCGGTACTCAATAATGGATGCATACAACTGTGCCAATGTGTGCCCAACCATAATAGTGCGGTAATTCCCAGGCTCTGTAGGATCACCTGCCTTGAAGATAGGCACAATAGTATACAACCTCCAAGTCTCAGGTAACCCCTCACACATGGCACGATTGAACAACACTGCAAGAACCTCTACCAGCCTATCTCTAGCATGTATAAAGTGCTCTGCTACTAGACTATCGTGATTATATGCCGTGTTGGTCCTCATCCTGTCAATGGCTCTCTTTACCATCTCAGTGGTAAAGAAGGTGCTGGTAGGTTGGCATGGCTCTATAGGATGTAGAAGGGGTTCCTGTCCACGAACTGTATATAACGATGTCACATAATGGCCCCACACATCAGGAGAAGTAATCACTGGGGGAGGGGAGTCCTCATGAAAGAATCGCCATGCCTCTCTTGAGTCTCTACTCAAGAACAGCCGATACAAGTCTCGCTCCATCTGGGCCAAGTAAGCTCGTTTCTTCCGTCGCACAAGGCGTCGAGAAGCAATGCCAGACTGTCATTAAGTGATGACTCCTAAAAGAAGATCTCTCTGGAGCTGGGCTCTCATCTCTCTGCACTCCTCATCATACCAACTATTCTAGGGCATGCTCCCAGAATGTCGCCTCCGACCCAGTTGAGTGTGGGTATGCCTCTGATGCTGCACCATGCAGTGTCTCAGTCAGTAAAGTGGTGCAGTCCTCCACTGAGAGAGCAAGACTAGCTATGCGTAGACGGCTATAGATCTCCTCTGTATAAACCAAGTCAGTCTCTGGTGTAAATGTATAACGGGTAGGTGACCTGCCTCTTGATGTCTGGGCTGTACTATACTAAAATGAAACGGACAATGTCAAAAGAGCATGATCCACTGCTACACCCAATGGTCTGGCTCCCACTATGAAATCCTGATTACAAGGAATAAAGCTCGGCTATGCCATAACATAGTCCATTGTACTGCCCTGCGTCTGTGTGGAAAGCATGTGAAACCAGTTGCTCCAAGAAATCGTTGTAAGCCATTAAGTATGGATAACCCATGTGTGGTCGTCATCTTCGTGAGGTATCTACCACACTCTGTCTGCTCTCTGTCATGTGAGCATCTGTCAAGCCCCAAGTCACCCACATCCAACTCTCTAAGCATCTCATTTGAAGTGTCGTAGAAGACTGTCTGAGAGTTGCCCGTTCGGGCATTGAAGTCCCCTAGGAGGATGAGAGAGAGAGAGAGAGAGAGAGAGAGAGAGAGAGAGAGAGAGAGAGAGAGATGGATTGAATCATCGTCCGCGGAGGTCAAATATGACCCATGGGACCGAAATCAAAACATTACAAAGGGGTTCTTTTAAGCAGGAGGATCATGAGATACATCTTAGTTAAGGACTGAGGGTCCAAAGAGGTGTCAAAGGGAAAAGTTAAAATGAACAAAACTAAGAAGGGGAGGGTGAGGAGGGGGTTGGCTTGGGAGTTCGAAACTCCTGGATAATGGCTTTACCTCCTCGATAGACTGCCCATTTCCCTGCTGTGCGTGCTTCACGCATCTTCTGGAGTTCTGCCTTTTTTTGTTTGAGTTGGGCGGGTGTGAGATCTTCTGCAAACCAAATTTTAGTGTCCTTGAGAAGCCTTGATTGCTCAAGGAGTTGAGTCGATCCGCCTTGGTCTTGAAAGTGAGGATTGTGTGATTCGTACGATGCTCATGTGTAAGAATGGTGATTGTTGTTGGATCCCTTGGTTCCTGCTTGGATACGGGCAAAGCACTCGTGAAACTTATGATCTCCCTCCCCTTTCCAGTCACTTGGGAGCCCGCCGATGCAAACATTGAGGGAGATGTCCTCTTGTCGTTGTCGCTTGCGTAGCGTAGATGCTACACGGTCTTCGACCTTGCGAGAGATTACCACGTGCACTTGATTTTTGACCTTCTTTGAGAGTATGGTCTCCACTTCTGCCTTTGTTTTGTTGAACTTGACTTCCAGTTCGTCCATCTCTTCCTTCTTGCAGTTTTCCATTGCGGCAAGCTGTGTCTCGATGGCAGCAAGTCTTTGCTCGAGCTCCTCATTCTCCTTGTGAAGCTTTCCGACTTCAGTTTGAAGGCCGCCGATGTTGTCCTGCTTTGGGGGTGTTGCTACAACTCCTGCGAATGTGAGCTTGCCGCGGGATGAAGCTCGGGTGGCCATCGCTGTTTGTTTAGGAGACTCGAAGGTGGGTTGTCCGTAGGCTCGGGGTGGGAAAGGCCGCTTAGGAGGTTTTAATTTGCCTCTGTCGAAGCTTGAAGGTGAAGGTGAAGAAAATTGAAAAGCAGGACGGGAGGGACCGTGGGGGATGCAAAGAGTGCCCGTGAGGGCGCCGCTGGAGCAGGGGTGGTGCCACAGTGGCGGAACGGGGAGTGCTGAGGGCGGCGCTGCTGGAGCAGTGGCGCTACGAGAGAGAGAGAGAGAGAGAGAGAGAGAGAGAGAGAGAGAGAGAGAGAGAGAGAGAGAGAGAGAGAGAGAGAGAGAGATTTTTTAACGTTTGTAAAAAGGCCGACTTTGCCTATGGGACAAATCAAAGTACATGAGGTGGGTGTCTTCTGTGTATCCGTAAAGGATAAAAGGTACAAAAGTAAAAGTAACTATCCTGCATGATGACCGGGGCAGGAAAGTGATACAAGGGCGGGGGTGGAGCTCTAAAACTGAGGAAAAGATGCAATCCTATATGGTGGGGTAGATACAATCATAAGATGAAATGCTATCCTATCTCTAGCTCCATCCAATACCATAATCAGGGTGTAATATAGAATGCATGGGCAGGTAGGGTGTGAACAATCCTTGTAAGATGGCGGTTGGACAAAAGCCCGGATGCATCTCTCCTCCAAAGATCTATAGTAGTGCTCCTGGATCTCTTGGATCTCGCTCCGATGTAGGCGAGGCGCCCTACGTCCATGGGTATGTGGGCGTCTGCGAGCTCGAGCCTCCTCAGTGTATTGTAGAGTCACTCCTCTCTGGATGGTCGAAGGTGGTGGTGTTGCTATGGTCCTCTGAAAAAAGCGTGTGAGCTGAGTCTGGCGCTCGTCTCTCACAGCTGATGCTGCCTGGAGGAGGGAGTCCGGATGGTGCTATATCTCGAGGAGAAAGCGGCCAAACTGTCGCTCCTCTCTGTACTCAAAAATCAAATGTAGAGTGGGCTGATCTGCAAACAAGGTCGGGTTCTGCCTCTGATCTCCTCATATGCTCTATATCTGCAAACATAGTGCTCCTCGCTGTCAATCTCTGTTGTGCAAAGTCTGCATATCCTCTCTGCTCTGGGGACATGTGTAGCTCTCCCTGTCTCAATCTCTAGCTGATGTGACGATACTCTGAGCTGTCCGATGCCGACACGTGCTCTATGTGGCATGTAGATATCCATGTATCTCGGTCTCTGGATGAACCCATCTGCTAGGATGGTCAGGAAGTGATCTCTGTAGTACTGCCTCTTCGTGGGAAGAGGCTCTCTGGGTGTGATCCATGTCTCCCTAATATAGAGCTGCCAGAGGTCCTGTCTGAGAACACGATTCCTCTCGGTGTGTGAGAGGCGTATATGAGGAGAGTCAGGATCATACTGAAAAGGAGGCAGGTCTGTGATGTCCAAGCCATGGGATGTAAACCACTCTATGACCTGTGATACCATGCCCTCGTGTCACCCTCCTGATGCAGTTGTATCGATCAGTGTTAGAAAAAAACCGGGGTCTAGTGTATTTTAACCGGCTGAAATTATAAAATCCCGTTTAGATTTTGAGCTTGCCTTTAAGAAAACCGGCAAATTTACACAAGTTTTAGTGTAAGTACCGGCAAAACCTTCAACTTTTGACCTAAAAACCGGGAGAATTTCAAGTTTCCCCTTATTTTGATCGGTTAGGAAAAATGTCTTTTTCTAGCCCTGGTATCAATGCCTCAAAAGCTCTACGGGTGAGTCTTTCTGGTGGAAGCTCTAGCATGCGCTGAATGAAACAAATCGTCTGAAAAATGCCTCTACTAGCATCGGTGGTGTGGCTAGCTCTGCTCTGATGATGTCATGTGGTACTGAGGGTTTGCTGTGGAGCAAACGAGAGATCATAATGATCGGTGGGCGCTCTATCTGTGTCCATAGAGATGCTGATAGTCCTAGTGTCCATACTACCGCGGCATACAACATGGCAGGTGTGACTAGAGTGTCAAAGAGCCACCCCTTGGTGCGGAGCTCCTGGAAGTGGGCTTGATGGCACCTGCGCTCTAAGGTGGCCAGCGCTGCATATCCTCGTGTAATCTGGTCTCGGGCTGCCTGGGCCATGGAAAATTTTCCAGTGCAGTAAAAGTCACCCCCAAGTATATATCTGAATCAACCACCTCGACCTGTCCTACTGCTGCTGTAAGAACTGCTCTACTACGAACTGTCTTGGAGGTATGAACCTTGGTCTTGCCAAGGTTCACTGTGAGCCCTCTGTGTGTGCGGAAATCATCTAAGGCTCGTAGGTGGCTCTGTAGTCCCTCCTGTGTCTTAGAAACAAGGATGATATCATCAGCATAGAGCATAATGTGGAGTGGTATACCTGCCAAGTCTGAGCGCACTCCGCCTGCTCGTAGGATATAATCTGAAATCTCGTCGATGTAGAGACCAAATAGAGTCGGAGTTAAAGGGCATCCTTGCTTCACACTGATGGTGCTAGCAATGGTGCTAGCAATGGGATCCAATAGTCCACCAGGCCATCGCACTCTACCTGTGACTTGTGCATACAAAGAATGAATGGCCCATATCATGTCAGAGGGTATCTGTATCTCCTGAAGGCGCTGAAAGAGTGTCTCTGGGGATAGTGTCAAATGCCTTGCGGAAGTCCACAAAGCAGCAGTAGAGTCTCCTCTTCCGCGCCTTCGCTCCGTCTATCAGACAGTGAATCACGAAAATATGATCGGTAGTTGAGAAAGTGCGTCTGATATCTGCCTGTCCAGGTGCCCGTATCCTTGATGCCTCTGCATGTGTGCTAAGCTTTGCCTCAAGAACTGCCCCGTATATTTTGGCCAATATGTGGCCAATCATGATAGTCCTGTAGTTCCCAGTCGCCAAATTTGTGGATAGGCACAATGTTGTGCATCGTCCACTCCTCTGGTAGTCCCTCAACCAATGCGCGGTTGAAGAGACATGCTATCAGGGGCGGAGAGAGTGTCCGCCGCATAGATCAGGTGCTCGCTCTGTAGGCCAGTATGATCTGCTGAGCAGGCGTGCTGTAGGCACCGAATGGCCCTCTCCACCATAGTAGATGTAAAGAAATTCGAGGTCGGATGGATCTGGGATCAGTGGCTGCCTAGGTATCTGGTATAGGCGCTCGGCATAGTCATGCCAGGTTTGAGGGTCCTTCAGTGGGTTAGTAGGACGTGGCTCTCTCAGAATCCTCCATGCTGTGGTGCAGTCTGTACTCATGAGAAGGTGGTATAGCTCAAGCTCCTGCGCCTCCTCGAAGGCCCGCCGTTTAGGGTGTGTAATGGCCTTCATCTGTCTCCTGACCTCACTGTCGGTGCAAGGTTTGTCGAGCCCGCATCTATCTGTATAAGTCTCTGCACTCCCTGTCATACCATCTGTTGTGGGGCATTGTCCCAGAGGGTGGGGGTCGGCCACCGTGAGTAGTGTGTGGGAAGCAATTGAGGACTGAAGTGTGAAGAACTGCGGAGAGCTAGCGAGTGAGTGTAGAGAGTGGTGTATCTTGGTCGAGAGCATAGATCCCCTCATATACATGTGATGAATAGACTGTGGCAAGCTCACATGTGAAATGTATGGTAGTGTGTGAAATGTATGGACGTGGGTGTGGGTGGTGTGTGTGAAATGGGTGAACCAGTGAAAGAGAGCAAGGTATGCGTGGTCAGCCCCTATAGGTAGTGGTGGGATGGTGAAGGATGTGAGCAGGTGGGCTGCCTCTCTGAGGCCGATGATGTAATCCATTGTACTACCCTTGCCAGATACCGATGGTGGTATGCAAGTCAAGCCTCCAGATGATGGCCATTGCGCCATCCCGTTATAGATAACGAGATGGTGCTGTGATCCCAAATGGAGTATGTGTCTCCCATATGGTGTGGGTGTGGTGGTATCTTCGGAGGTCCTCTCTGCCTCTGTGTCCTCCAGGGTGGAGAGTAGCTCTGGGTCATCAAAGTCGTAGATGTCACACTGTCTCCTTTGTGTCTTGGTGTTGAAGTCCCCCATAAGGAAGACTTCCCCTAGTCTGGAGTACTCCACGATCCCCTCCCTAAGACACGTATATGGTGAGTGTGTAGCAAAACTCCCCCTCTCCTACATGTGTATGGGTCTCCTCTACCCCTGCTCTTGCGTGTGCAAATTTAGAGCCGCTAGGTGCGAAGTAGAAAATGGCAATGTATAGAGTGTGCTCCTCTGATAGCTCAATCCGTATCCACATGTAGCGTGCCTCTGGGTCGCAGGCTACTATCTGTATCCTAGTGTGAAGTGAGCGGCGATAGAGGATTGCTACTCTGCCAGATCCTCTAGAAGTGTTGTGCCGTGTGCACTTCCTGTGTAGAGACTCCCACTGGTAATCCTGTACTCGAGGTAGTCCTCTCTCAGGACTCGCATGTCTCTGTGAGTAGAACAATGTCTCGGTCATGCATCACCTCTCTAGTCTCCCTAGACGTGTCCATAGAGAGCCATTGCAGTTCCAAACTGCCATGTGTATCTCCTCGTATATTGTCCCATAAGCCGTGAGTCCCTATGCTACGGCCTTTCCATCAATGGTGACTCGACCGTCTTGGTAGGAGGCCCGTTTTCCCTCTTTGCGTGCTTGTTGTGCTCGAGGCATGCATGCTCTCTATGTTCTACTTGCATCCTTGTGAGCTCATCATCAAGGTAGATGGGTGCCCCCGTGAGGCCTCGTAGGATGACCCTTTTGCGGATGAAGAGGGTACGGGCTTCTTCCGATGGAAATTGGAGGATGAGGGCCTCTTTTTGGTTGGGTCTTTACCGGCTCTCCAAACTTTGGTGAAGGGGTTGGGTCTTCTATCTTGTACCCAAGTTTGGTACATAGGGTTTTGCCATCTTTCTCGGGTATGGAGTCTTTCCCTTCTTCCATGCCGGTGACTCATACAATTAGGCGGCAGGCATGCCGCATCTTCTCCTCTTCGAGTGTGGTGTGTACAAGGAGGGCCTCTTCCTTGTGAGGGGTGCACAAGGAGGGTTTTACCATTTTCTCGAGGGTGGAGTCTTTCCCTTCTTCCATGCCGGTGACTCGTACATTTAGGCGGCGGGCATGCCGCCATCTTCTCCTCTTCGAGTGTGGTGTGTACAGGGAGGGCCTCTTCCTTGTGAGCGTCCTCTTTCGCTTCTTTTTTAAGGTTCTTCTTGACCACACACACACACACACACACACACACACACACACACACACACACACACACACACACACACACACACACACACAGACACAGAGAGAGAGAGAGAGAGAGAGAGAGAGAGAGAGAGAGAGAGAGAGAGAGAGAGAGAGAGAGAGAGAGAGAGAGAGAGAGAGAGAGAGAGAGAGAGAGAGAGAGAGAGAGAGAGAAATGAAATGAAATGTTATATTAATGTCTTCAAAAGGCCAAAGTGACCTATGAGACCAGAAAGTTACAATGCGGTGGATCTGATACAAAGTCAGAGTAACAAGATGACAAAATGACAAAATGAAATACTATGGAATCCTGAACTGGTGTGAACTAAGCAGCTAAACAGCTAACCGGGATAGCTAGATCACAGGAGATCCAGCATCGGTCGCTGGCGGATCTCATCAATCTCCTCCATGGTCAGTAGTCTGACCGGGCGTCGTGCATATCGAGCCAAAGTGATCCGAATCCTCTGATGCAGCCTCCTTCGATGCTGTGTAGTCCTCCTCAATCGTGGGCGTCTGGATCTCCCAGCTCAGTCGCTTGGTCGATTAGTGTGCCTCTGGTGTGAGGCGACGAGCTCTGCTGCGGTGTTAACTCCTTCGGGTGTCCAGTGGCAGCTCTAAAGAAGTCTGTGATCTGTCTCTGAGACTGGCTGGCCTCTCCTCTCATCAGGCTCTCTCTATGTCTGCACAGCTCGAGCAAAAACAAACCCAGGCATCTCTGATCCTCATACCGCATGACTCTAGAGAATGGTCCAAAGCCCTCTCTGAACAAGCAATGGAAGCGGCCTCGTATCTCGTAGTAGACGAGGCAGTGGCATGTGTAGTGCAACTCTGTCTCAGGCTCGATGTCACACAGGGGGCATGTCCTGGCCTCTGTTGGTACTCCGCTGTATCTCCGAGTCTCAATCCGCAGCTGGTGTGACGATGTACGTATCTGGCCAATAGCACATCGTATCCCATGAGACAAGTGGGTGTCCATGTATCTGGGCCTCGTCACAAAACCATCCTCCGTAAGGTGGAGGAGATGCTCTTTGTAGAAAGCCATCTTCATGCCTAGCTCCTGTGCTGGCTGTATCCATGTCCTCTTGGTGTCTAGCTGAGTCAAATCCTGGCGAATGAGCCTGGTGATCTCGGACTGTGTAAGAGTCAGAGAGGGCACATCCAGTGAGTACTGGAAGGGAGGCAATCTGTCTATGTTAAACCCAGGATGTTATCTCCCCGTACCAGCATGTTGTATCTCCCTGCATGGCTAACTGTTGAGAGGACTCAAGTGCAAGGTGTGCATATCTGTCTCTGCGAAGTTCCCACATGCGGTGTATGAAGGAGACAGATCTGGTGAGCGCCTCAACCACCAGTGGGGGGTCAGCTAGCTCTGCTCGTACAATAGCACGTGGTACTGAAGCCTTGGCTCTATTGAGCCGCGAGATCATAGAGACCAGAGGCTTCTCCATGTCCCCCCATCCATCACTGCGGCCTGTCCTCCCGTGATGATCTAGTGAAGGTCCCCATATCTCAGCTCCATAAAGGAATGCAGAAGCCACCAGAGTGTCAAAGAGCCAGAGCTTCGTCCGAGGCTCCTGAAAGAACCTGTGAACACATCCTTTCCAATCTACCCAATGCTGCATGGGCTCTGGTCAATCTAGTCTCTGCTGCCCTCCTCAATGAAAATGCTGGACCACTAAAAACCACTCCAAGGTAAGTGTAAGCATTTGTATACTCCACCTTCTCCTGGCCGTATGTGAAGGCGGGCACTGACCTCCTGATCCACTGTGGGGTGGTATTAAATACCATGACCTTGGTTTTACCAAGGTTGACGGACAAACCACTTTCCTGGGCAAACCTATGCAAAGCATCCAAGTGACGTTGCATCCCCTCTGGAGAGTCGGAGATCAACACAATATCATCAGCATTTAACAATAGTGGAATCCATGTCCCTGCCAGCTGTGCACCTCTATCACCATCTCTTTCAATGTAGTCAGAAACCTCATCTACATACATACCAAATAGAGTAGGAGAGAGGGGGCAGCCTTGCTTCACCCCAATAGTGGAGTAAACCGGTGTGGATAGACCCTCTGGGGTGCGTACATGCCCCACTACTGACCTGTTTTTTGCCATGACCCCCAAATGAGCTCTGTGGGTACTCCCATCTGCTGTAATCTGCGCATCAATCTAGCTCTGGGCACTGTGTCAAATGCTTTTCGGAAATCCACAAAGCTACAATAGATCCGTCTCCCACGCAATCTGCCCTCCTCAAATGAAGGCTCTGAGTGTCAAGATATGGTCAAGATATGGAATCCATGTCCCTGCCAGCTGTGCACCTCTATCACCATCTCTTTCAATGTAGTCAGAAACCTCATCTACATACATACCAAATAGAGTAGGAGAGTGCGGGCAGCCTTGCTTCACCCCAATAGTGGAGTAAACCGGTGTGGATAGACCCTCTGGGGTGCGTACATGCCCCACTACTGACCTATATAATGCCATGACCCCCAAATGAGCTCTGTGGGTACTCCCATCTGCTGTAATTTGCGCATCAATCTAGCTCTGGGCACTGTGTCAAATGCTTTGCGGAAATCCACAAAGCTACAATAGATCCGTCTCCCACGCAATCTGCCCTCCTCAAATGAAGGCTCTGAGTGTCAAGATATGGTCAAGAGTATAAAAACCCCTCCTGAAACCTGCCTGCCCGGCTGCGCGTATCCCCTCCCTCTCTGCCCATCTACTCAGTTGGTGATGCTCAAGAATAGATGCGTACAACCGTGCCAATGTGTGTCCAATCATGATAGTGCGATAGTTCCCAGGCTCATAGGGTCTCCCGACTTGAAGATAGGTACAATAGTAGATAGGCTCCAAGTATTAGGCAAGCCCTCACACATAGCACGGTTAAACTTTACTGCTAGAAGCTTTGCTAGTAAATCTCTGGCATGCGTGAAATGCTCAGCCACCACTAAGACATCATGATCATATGCTCTCCCAGTCCTCATCCTGTCAATGGCCTTCCTCACCATCTCAGCGGTGAAAAAAGCACATGTGTGTGGGAATGGATCGGGGGTGTCGGGAAGGGGGGGCTGCTCAAGAACTGTGCACAAAGATGATGCATATTGGCCCCAAGCCTCTGTAGAAGTGATGGCAGGGGGGAGGAGTGCTCATGAAAGAGCCTCCATGCCTCACGTGAGTCCTGACTCAAGAATAGCTGGTATAGATCCTGCTTTAGGCAAGCCAAAAATGTCCTCTTCTTCCGCCGCACCAGGCGTCGGAAGTCAATCTGTGACTGCCTGTGAGTGATGTCTCCCAAAAGCACCTCCCTCTGAAGTCTATCTCTAGTGTCCCGACATTCCTCATCATACCAACTGTTCTGGGGCATGCTCTCCGAACGGCGTCTCTGTTCAGGCTGGGTATGTGGGTATGCCTCTTCTGCTGCATCATGTAGTGTCTGTGTCAGTATAGTAGTAAGCTCCTCCAGAGGTCGCCCCGGCTCCTCTGTCCACAGGCGTCTGTAGATCCCATCTATGTATACAGAGTGCGTCTCCCGCGACACAAGAGCATGATCCACTGCCACACCAAGAGGTCTTGGTCCAACCGTGAGGTCCTGGATACTAGAGATGAGGCTCGGCTGTGCCATGACATAATCCATTGTGCTGGCTCCATGTCTGTGTGGAAAGCATGTAAAACCCTCCGCAACGGGAAATCTCTGTAGGCCATTCAAGATGGCCAATCCATGTGCAGTCCCCATGTGTATCAAGTGTCATCCATACTCAGTGTGTTCCCCATTCTGTGATAGTCTGGATAGGCCGTCTCTGCAACATCCAACTCTCTCAGCATCTCCTCTGAAGTATCTGATGATGGGCAGTCCTAGCATTGAAATCCCCTAGAATGATGATGTCACCATCTCTAGAGAACTCCCATATGTCATCATCCAGAATAGAGAAGGGGGACTGTCCTCTGGCTGGTGCATAAACTGACGTACTCGGGGGAAAGTAGCAAATAGCAATGTAAAGATATCTGCCTGTCTTTGCTCTCAATCTCACCCACATGTACCTAGCTTGATCATCCCTGCGGGGTATATGTATCAATGACTGCAACTCCTCCCTGAATAACACTGCCACTCCTCCTAAGCCCCGCCCTGTGTGCTTTGATCGTGTCTCCTGTCTACAGGCTGTCTCCCATCTATATCCACTAATGTGAGGCATAGATTGCCCCGGGGCCTGATGTGTCTCAGAGTAGAAGACGATGTCTCTTCCCGTAAAACTATCCTCAAAAGCACCCACATCAAGGCGCATAGATCCATTACAATTCTAGGTGGCAACTCTGAGTGTGGTCCCATAGGTCTCGCACCGTCATGTATAGCGCCGCTCTACAATCACCACCCGGCCATCTCTATAGAAGGCCGTCTTTCCCTTCTCCCTTGCCGCTTGAAT
Organism: Adiantum capillus-veneris; assembly: GCF_014529385.1. Classification (NCBI taxonomy): domain Eukaryota; kingdom Viridiplantae; phylum Streptophyta; class Polypodiopsida; order Polypodiales; family Pteridaceae; genus Adiantum; species Adiantum capillus-veneris. The sequence continues at coordinate 15,177,641 of NC_140938.1, forward strand.
CTCTGGCATTACCTCTCTCATATGCGCAATTTGTGTGAGAGTGAGGTCATCTCCGAGGAATATGCCCGTTTTCTTTAGTGTAGGGCGCTTCTTCAAGAAGTCCTTTGCCTCCATGGATGGGAAACGGATGATTAAAGCTCTCCCTTTTGAAGTCTCCCCATTGCCTTGTGTCTTCTTCCCTACCCTCCATGCCTTTGTATGAGTAGCCTCACTACCCATCATGCGGAGAAGTTCTTCGACTTCCCCTTCCACATCATCTCGGTCTTTTAGACCGGTTACTCTTATATGCAAGGCTCTAGTTTTCCTTCGCTGCTCTTCTTCTAGAGTCATGTTGATGATTGTAGGAGTGGGGACGGATGTGGTTTCTTTCCCTTTCCCTTTCCCTTTCTTAGCGACTTCTATCCATTTCTCGGCCTCATCCGCCTTCTTCTGCGTCTTCGTGATCACATCCATCCACGAAGATGTCTTCACCACCTTCTGTTTCTCCTCCTCTGTGATCATCCGTACCTGCTCCTTGATGACCTTGATCTCGTCTATCACCGAGGGTTGAGAGAGAGAGAGGGGTCGATCCTACTTGTTTTAGCAACCACAAGGGGATGCCCTGTTTTTACTGCTTTTCTTCATTGGTGGCTGCCCACTTATTAAGTGGGCATCCGAGCGCACTGAAAAATGGGCTGAACCTGCCAAAAACTAAGTAGAAACTTATAATCTGAAAACCATGCTTACATATTCACAACCCAGGCGCCTGTGGATACAGTCTTGATGCTTGGGCTGAAATCTGATGTCTCTAGGGCTGATTTGGTACTTGGGCTGAAAACATTACCTGCTGGTCTTGACCTGCAAGTATAGGTATGCTGAAAACGCTAATGATTTAGGTTGAAGGATGATGGGAAAAACGCTAGATGGAGGTCTTGGTCCTGCTGAGCATACTGTTGCCCATCTGCCCGGTACTGAACTTATTATTGAGAAGTGACCCCTAGGGTCACTTACATATGGAATTAAAACTGGGTCGGGAGCGCGTAGCAATATAAAATATATTCGGATAAATAGAACTTATCACTCAATACTGAAGCCAGATGATATATATATATATATAGAGAGAGAGAGAGAGAGAGAGAGAGAGAGAGAGAGAGAGAGAGAGAGAGAGAGAGAGAGAGAGAGAAATGAAATGAAATGATATATTAACGTCTTCAAAAGGCCAAAATGACCTATGAGACCATCAGATACAAAGTGGTGAATCTAATACAATGTCTGAAGTACAAGTACAAAAAGTACTGAAAGTAAAAATGAAAACTGAAATGAAGTGTGAAATGTGAGATGTGAAAATGTAGAATAGGCCCTCAATGACAATCTGGGTGTCGTGCTAGAATGCCTCTGATCCTCTGCTGGAGTCTCGGTCGATGTAGTGTGCTCCTATGTCTCGGTCGTGGTCGTCTCGATCTCCCGAGCTCAATCGCCCTGTCAATGAGGGTGCCTCTGGTATGAATGCGGGTACAACCCTGTGCTGGTGGTTGGTCTCTTGGCTCCCTCGATCCAAAGAAATTTGTGATCTGTCTCTGCGACTGTCGTACTCCATGTCTCCCCAACAAACTGTCTCTATGTCGGTGTAGCTCAAGTAGATATAAGCCAAGGCATCTCTGGTCCTGATACCTAATGACTTTATCTAGGAGTCCAAAACCCTCCTTGAATAAGCAATGGAAGCGCCCTCGTATCTCATAATACACAGTGCAGTGGCATATGTAGTGTAGCTCTGTCTCTGGCTCTCTACCGCATAGTTGACATATCCTAGACTCTGGTGGTATCCCTCTGCATCTACCCGTCTCAATCTCCAGCTGGTGTGAGGATGTGCGAATCTGACCAATAGCACATCGCAGACCATGAGATAAATGAGTGTCCATGTAGTTCGGACGAGTCAGAAACCCATCCCCTGAAAGTTGGAGAAGGTGCTCTTTGTAGAAAGCCATCTTCGTGCCCAACTCCTGTATCGGCTCTACCCATGTCCTCCTGGTGTCCAACTATATAAGATCCTAACGAATGAGTCTAGTGATCTCCGTCCGTGTGACTGGCAGGGAGGGTGCATCTAGGGAATACTGAAAGGGAGGCAATCTATCCATGCTGAGACCATGCCTCTGAAACCATGAGGTCATCTGTGCATACCAACATGATGCATTTCCCTGCATCGCTAACTGTCTAGAGGACTCAAGAGCCAGTCTAGTATATCTGCCTCTATGTGTATCCCATAGACTATGCATAAAGGACACTGATCTGGTAAGAGCCTCAATCTCTATAGGAGGGGCAGCTACCTCCGCTCGAATAATCGCATGTGGTACCGAGGCCTTGGCTCTAATCATCCGGGATATCATAAATACCAAGGGTCTCTCCATGTTCCTCCAACTGTCATGATTCACAGATGGTCCCCAAACTTGGACCCCATAAAGCATAGCTGAAGCAACCAAAGTATCAAAGAGCCATAGTTTTGTTCGTGGTTCTTGAAACTGAACCTGCGAACACATCCTCTCTAGCCCTCCTAACGCCGCATAGGCTCTGGATAGTCTAGTCTCTGCTGCTCTCCTCAGGGTAAACCTCGGTCCCGTGAATACCATCCCCAGATATGTATATTCATCTGTGTACTCCACAGCGTCCTGGCCATATACGAGTGTAGGTGCCGATCTCTTGACCCACTGTGGTGTGGTGTTAAACACCATAACCTTGGTTTTACCAAGGTTCACAGACAGTCCACTATCCTCTGCAAAGTTGTGCAATGCATCCAAATGTCTTTGCATGCCCTCTGGCAACTCTGACATTAACACAATATCATCCGCATATAATAATAAAGGGATCCATGTCCCTGCCAGCTGAGCGCCTCTGTCACCCTCTCTGTCAATGTAGTCAAAGACCTCATCTACATACATACCAAAAAGTGTAGGGGACAAAGGACACCCCTGTTTCACTCCAATAGTGGAATGAACAATGTCAGAAATCCCCTCAGGAGTGCGTACCTGGCCAGTCACTGAGCTGTATAAAGCCATGATCCCCCATATGATCTCTGTGGGTACTCCCAACTTCAGTAGCCTGTGCATCAATCTGGCCCTCGGCACTGTGTCAAATGCCTTGCGGAAGTCCACAAAGCAACAATACGTCCGTCTCCCATGTGCCCGACCCTCCTCAATAATGGCTTTGAGTGTAAGAATATGGTCCAAAGTGGAGAAACCCCTCCTGAATCCAGCTTGACCTGCTGCTCGTATGCCCTCATTTTCTGTCCATTTACTCAGTTGCTGTTCAAGAATGGATGCATACAATCGTGCCAATGTGTGCCCTATCATAATAGAGAGAGAGAGAGAGAGAGAGAGAGAGAGAGAGAGAAGATCTACACAGTACTGGGGACCAGAAGATGGGCTGGTCCCCCCCTGTAATAGTATCTTCATTACTGAGGAGAAGTCTATACAAGCACTTGAACCGAATGTATTACCACGTTCTTTCTAGAATAAGACTTGATGGTTCCCGGAAGCCTTCGCTTCCTATTCCTAGGGCAAAACCCTATTCCAAGGAACTCCTGTTCCTTATTCCAAATCCTCGAGAATCAAGGTTGTCGCCTCTAGATCTCACCTTCCAAACTCAAGGCATGGCATCCCTGCAACTCTTTTCCGACTCTGTTCCCAGAGTCCTCTTCCCGCAAAATAACTCCGCTTTCCCGAACACGAAGTCCTTACTTGCGAATCCCAACTTCCGGATCACAACTTGAGAGACTACCTCTCTCCGATCCGTGGATCTACTTCCCAAACTCGGGTACGAAACCCTTGGGCTGATCTGGCTCTAATTCCTCGGAGCGCTTTTCTCTTGCAGAGGCTCATGCCTTCCTTTGCTCCACTAAGAGGAAGTACACATGTAAACAAATACTCAGAGTTCATAACATGAAAATGATTACCTTCAAAGTTTCGAAGCTCAAACGCAACTCGGTTCTCGAAAAGCAATTCCCCTGAAGAGATCTCTACATAGAAAATCCTCTCTTCCAATCCTACACACAAAAGAGGCGTATTCTCGGGTTCCTTCTCGTAAATCAGCCTCGTCTTCTACGTTTATGGGCTGAAAACAGAGAAAAACAGCAGCATGTTGCAATGGAAACACGCTCCGTAGGCACTTCTTCGCGAGGGAACTTGCACACTGGGTCCTGGCGACATTTGGTACACTTGGGCAGCCATGGGCATCACCGGCAACGTCTTCTTTGCGGCTGAAATCTGCAGCAGCATCACCTCCTTGCGAAAACTGGTCTGCCCTCTGGGAGAGGGCGTGTGATGCTTTTATAGCTCCCCGGCCACGGCAAAGATAGTAGAGCACAGGCTGCCCGCGTAGAGATCGTGACCGCGTTTTTTTTTTTGTTGCGCTGTTCTACGAGAGAGAGAGAGAGAGAGAGAGAGAGAGAGAGAGAGAGAGAGAGAGAGAGAGAGAGAGAGAGAGAGAGAGAGAGAGAGAGAACAGTGGCTGAACTGTTGCCTTATTTAACAGATGGCTGCCCACAGTCGATGTATTTTAAAAATAGTCTGAATCTGCCCAAAAACTCAATAAAACTTTATAAGTTAAAAACAATGCTTTCACAGCACTTCCTAGGCGTCCCTGGATGCAATCACATGCACAGTTGCAATGCAGACATAGACTTCCTCGCGGGAAAGCATTTGCTTTCCCGAAAAGTAACTTGCTTTTTCAGAAAGCATCCGTTTCTCCTCAAAGTTTCCTATGAACCCATCTTCATTCAAGTGCTTGCTTCTCCTTGTGCACAACTCTAACACGGTTCGGAATTTCCTCCTGACTAAGGATATTCCCTATCCGATGCACCCGTCACCCACCTTGTGACGCATTAGGAATACCCATCACCTAGTCCTTTCCTACCGAACTTTCGGTAAAATCTCCGCGATGCTCTGTGTCACCCATCGTATGACGCATCAGAGATGTGCCTTCCCGGATGACTTCTTTCCAATGCTCCCTGACACCCATCCGATGTGACGCATCGGAAGTACGCGTTCCTGGTGGCCTTACAAATATTCCCCTTCTTCCACATAGGGAATGCCCCAAGTCATAGAGTATTAATCTCAATGTCTTTCTTTCTCAAATAGAGTGTGCAATCACCTTAAAGAATGTTCTTGTTCCGGGCCGTCGCTCAACGTAGGCAGACAGTTCCAATCCGAAGATTCCCTGTGCACGGTGGCACTTCCTTCCAATCTTTTCGTCCTGCGAGTTATTACCACCAGCATTGTTTTCCTGACGCCCATTAACGTCTCTTCCTTGCGGAGGCCATCAAATAAACGTTTTACCTTGCAAGCATCTAGGATTGCTCGCAAAATCTTAGGTAGATAAAATTATAGCCAGAGACCATTCTGTGAACACAAGTTCAAACTCAGCCCACTTAAGGGCAAACCCGGTGTAGATCTCAATGATGTTCTCCCATATGGGGTTAAGGTAATTCTTACCATTTTAAAGCGGTTGGCGAGTTATACTCTTACGAACATAATAGTTCGAATTTATTCCAGCAGCGTATAAATGCTACTTGACCTGCTCATGGGGAAACATATACCGCAACCAAAATTTGTTACTGTAATGGTAAGCACATAGCATACTCAATGATCAATGACCATCAGAAAATAGAGAAACTCAGATTCCTTCTACTGAACACATCTCAAATAGAGATTCTCGTGCCGGAATATCCTTGCGCACAAAAAGGCGCTCAAGAGAGTATAGCAAACTCTCGTGCAGTTCCTGAAAAGGAAGTAGGCTCGTCTCATTCCGTTCAACAGTAAAAAATTTGATTGGTAGATAACCCTCCTTGGCATAGGTCTACATCTTCGTGTGTTATCCATGTACCCCAAAGGTGCACATAATTCCTAAGCTGTGTTAGAGCGAAGACGCTCAACCTGACGATCCCTTGGCTCGATCTTAGAGCAAAACCCGCTCATCAAATAAACTAGGATTTCAATCCTTGGAGTCCTCGAGCACAGGCCATAGCCATCGCTTGTTCCTTCCCTCGTAAAGAGAGTGTTCATTCACTTGTGCAAAAAGCACTACCATGTCTTTCCTTACCGAGTAGGGGGTGTTGCTTCATAAGGTACTCAAGCATAGTAAAAGCTTTTCTTGGTTGAAATCTTGGAATGGTTCCATCCTTTCTGCCGTCCTACTCGCAATAGCAAGTAATTTGTTGGTGAACTACCGAATACGAGATCAATAGTTGACCTTCCGGATGGTTGAGCAACCCAATTTATCGTATAAAGCAATGTTTCAACTCAATTCTACTCTCATAAACACTCGAGAGTGATTGTCTTGGTTAGACACATGCATATCTCGTGCATAAAAGCAATACGCAATTTATGAGTTCCTCAAAGATTTAACTTTGATCAAAGACCTGCCCTCTCACAAAGTTCGAGGGTCTTCGTTTCAAAAATTCAGGAGTTAGATTGAATTCCCTTACTCCAAACTTTCTTTGGATAGCCACATATCCGTCGAGGAGGGATAACAAAAATTTGATGTTTCTGTGTTCAATGGTTCTCGTCCACTGCAAGGATTAGATTCTATGTACACGGAGGTGTACACTTTCAGCTTGTATTGCTGACTCCACCATCCACTGCAAAGTATCTTGCGGATGCGTCTCCAAAATTCGGGCAAAAGTCCTTTGTTGAATTTCTTCATCTTTCCTTCCTTAGAGAGGCTCAAGAGTCGAGCCATGTGCTCTCCTTGCCGCACTGTCGAAGCAAGGGACTTGCCGATACACCGTGTGCGAGCCACAAACGGCTCCAAGCACACAACAAGCCTAAACTAGCAAGCTCAAGAAAACAAAGGGTGTGTCACTCACCGCTCTACGCTCGCCTTCGTGGTGGATTCCTCGCCGCGATGAAGAAGAAGCTGCAGTCGTGCCGCGCTCAACCGCTTCGCCGCCGTCGTGCCTTCGTAATGCTCGATCGCACACACACTCTCCCTCTCTCTCTCTCTCTCTCTCACGCACACACACAAGGAGGTGAAGAAGAAGAAGATGGAGATGGAGCAAGAGCACTCTTCAATTGCACAAATGAGAGAATGAGTAAAAATTAGGTTTAGTTGGTTTTTATAGGAGCTCACCCCATTCACACTTGGGCGCCCATGCTTAACCAACTAATCCCTTGAATGTCCAAGTTAAAGTGCGCCTCTCATCGACGATCACTCTACCTTTCCCTATTGGACCGACAAGCCCGGTACCTGACTCTACCAAATACATAATACACGTCCATCGTAGGCGATAGGGTGTCCGTGTGCCGTGAGGGTTAACATGCCCCCCTTCCTAATGTAGATTCCGTCCTCGGAAGCTATTGAGTTGAAGCTGGTTCGTCGAGGTGGAAGAGCATTTGAGATGAATGTCCTTAGCCTTCTTCAGTCACTGCAAAATCAAACAACATTGGCACAGTAATTGCATTCTCTTAAAAAGCATATGCAGTTTTAGGTAGACAAATTGATTGGTCAAAGAATTTCAAACAATTTGTTAGCAATGAACATTAAATTGCAATGTAATCAAATGCATAAACAGATGTACAGGTAGAAAATTAAACAAGTCTGGGGTCGCTAATTTGACGGTCGAAAGGCACTAGAGATCGAATATTAATACCATGGGTAAGCTTCTTAATTTTCTGTGGTCAATTAAGTTGTTTAATCGCGAGAGCCAAGTATTCATGTTCGAGGGCTGACTAGAGGCTATATCTAGAAAACCTTGTAGTTAAGCTACCATAAAAGGAATTTCTCATGAAATCATCGCCTGTCTGATTACTTTTTCTTTGACCCCCCAAAGTCTTTTCACACTGATTCAATTTTGATGTGTGTGCTTATTTTGTATGCCTTGGGTTTTTTGCTTTTCAAGGAAAAGCGCCCACGCTGGGAACCTCTAGGGCTCTAGTACCATAGGCGATACATGTGAGTGAAGTACCAAATCAAGCTGAGATTTCTCTTCCAGCTTAAAATTTTACATTGTGGCACTTTGATTTTTTGCTTGTTCATTTTCAGCATTTAAATTTTGTAACTTTGGGGGGTCATATAACACTGTTACATTCCCCAGGCTCATCACATTAGTAAACTCCCTTTATAATACTTAAGCTAAAGGTCACTAGTGTTAAGCCCACTAGAAAGCCCTAGTACATTTCATACAATGCTGCCTAAATCGGATTAAGAACCTAAGTAACCATTGTTTATTAGGAAGGCATTCCCCATGGTATTAAGAGAAGATTTCTAATACCTAGCTTGGTCAAACTAGCTTAGTCGGACTGCTTGATTTTTACACCTAAACAAGTGATTATGACAAAACATTGCATTGAATTAAATGTTTGATACTAAGCCAATGCACTGAATGTTATGCTACCAATCACAATCAAAGCAGACAAACATAGATGCAAAAAGATAACGGCAATGCTAATGGACAAGAAACACCCGTTTGTGTTGATGGTCGCGCTTGATTTGAAGGTTCCATGAAAGTCCAAATCCTATCAATAGCAACACGTTCCTGTACACACTATGAAACACAAACAATACCTCTAGGAGGCACATCAGTGGGAAAAGAGAACTTTGCTAATCTCTCAACTCTAAAACAGAAACACTCCTATCGTACTAATCTTACCTACCCTCCATCATTCAAGTGATGAGGATCAAAGGTGTTTTATGGCATAGGTTTCTGTTTCACTGTACCAGATGTGACATGTGTAGGTCTGAGTCAATGTTTTGACTTTAATGTGCATACTCGTTTGCTAATTGCTCTTGCTCTTTTTTTTTTCTTTTTTTTTTTGTGAGTATAAAGCTTTATATGTACATTCCCTAAGATTGGTGATTGAGAGGTCAGGGAAAAAGGTTGAGAGGGAAGCAAGTGAATGATGACAGTCAGCAAACACTCCCCCCTTCCTTGGGTAGATCATACCGTTTGAAATGAGCTTGTCACTCTTTGAAACCAATTGTTCCAGTTGGTAATAGGTGAGGATTTTTGCCAGTAGTTTGTTATTACCCTAGGTGCCTTGTCAAGCTGCAAGGGTGGTAAGGTACTCTCCCAGGATTGAACTTGAAGTGGTTCATCAGGTGATTCTTGAACACTGGGAGGTGTGGATTCTTTTTTAGCTTCATGGAGGTCCACTACTATAGATGGAGGCTGTGTAGAAGCTTTTACCTCTATGGATGTATTACATGAGGAGCTAGAAGCTTCATGGGACTCCCCCCTTCCTGAGCTAGGTGGAACAAATCGTTCTTTCTTTGGTACCCAAACTAACTCGGGAGCAGGTGTGTAGCATTCCATGATTTTTTCCTTTCCGCGATTTTCAATTTGTTTTGGAGCCACAGGATTGGGTTTACATGGGCCAGGTGACAGGTAAGAGCACAATCTACGTTTCGGCACCCAGATTTGATCATTTCCTTGATAGTAGCCTTGGGCTTCCAATAGTCGTTTAGGGATCCATCGCAACATTTTCTTACTTTTATTGGAGCGAGTGGTACGTTTCTTACAAGGCTTCTGTTTTTTAGCACTAGCTATGGTCACTAAAGAAGCTTTAGGGACCCACTTGTATGTTTTCTTCGTTACATTAGGATGAGTCTTGTTGGAAGCGATATACATTGCTTGTAGCATATTTAAGGGTATAGGCATTTCATCCCCCTCAGGTGTTACCCAGGTCGTCCCCCTATTTCCCCAAGTGTCTATGGTTGATGCTAGGTGGACCCAATCCACATTGTCTGATTCCGTCATACCCGGTAACACATCCATGTAAGGAGAATCTTGGCCAATGTCTGTATCCTTCTTACAAGTGTAACAATATTGTAGTGGGGCCGAGTGAACTGTGGTGTCAGAGCGATGATCAATAATGGTTTTACTCCCTAAGGGGTGTACCTTACCAGTCACCAAATCCACTCTAAGGACAGAGTCTTGGAATTGCAAATAGACATGATTTTTAGACCAATCATGAACCATTTGTGCTTCCCTCATGAATGGTCGTCCTAAAATCATTTCATATGACATAAGGTGTTTAGAGAAATCCATTACAATGAACGTATGTCGTACCTTGTGTCCTAGAACTTTGATATTAAGATCCTTGAGCATCCCCATAGGTTTGGCTATGGTACCATTTGCCATCTTTACCACAATGTTAGTAACACTGAGGCGGGGTTTTCCCATGGATTCCCAACAATCTTTTGTAACGATGCTAACTCCCGCACCACCATCAAGAATTCCCTTTATGTTAATCCCTTGGTAGTGATGGGTAGGGTCGCATTAGACTCGTCGCCTTCAAAATACTGCCCTAATTCGTTAATGGGTACCTCGATCACAGACTCGTGTCCATCTAAGTCAAGTGATTGCACATGATTTTCCTCATCAATCATAATCGAGTCAGGCCTATTTGGTTGCGCAAACTGCGGTAATCCCGTTCGTAGCTCTCCGTTAAGGAATGCTCGAAGTGCAAGGAATAACTCAGGATCTCCATACAGCTTTGCTATGATCGTGGTTCGGACCTCAGAAGACATGAAGTCCACTAGTTTGGCAACATTCATTGGCGTTTTGCAGGGTGTAGCTCCTTGACTAGGAACTGGTGAGGATGGAATCTCATATTCCTCAATGGGATCAGGTATTCCTTCGTTAAACATCCTTTCCAACAAGAAGGGTGTATGCTCACTTTCTGATGTCCTGTCCTCACTCCCTTCTTGGATGATACTAGATATGGCTAACGGTCTATGGTTCATGTGGGGTGGATGAACTTGCGTGGGAAACACTGTGTCATGAATTTTGATCTGCATGGGTTCTGGTTCTAGTTTCCTTTGAGTCTCCTCCACTAAACCTCTTAGATGTTTCACCTGCTCAATCTCCTCTACTGGGTTTGGGTACGTCCCAATCTTCTTTTTACGATTCTTCCCTTTTTGCCCCTGCGGTTTATCTTGGGGGTCTTGGATTGGATTTGGAAACACTTGTGGTGTTTTCAGAGGCTCTTTATGGTTTTCTCTCATTCGGTTTTCATTTGGTTCCATGTTACGGTTTTCTTTGTCGGTCTTTCCCTTTGTGGTATTGGTTCTAGTCTCCATTGTCTCGACTGAATCTGAATCATCCTCGAGGTCATTTATATACACGGGGTCATCTCCTGTTCCTATGTTTGTTTTGGAACTTGGCTTTGAATTTTCCGTATTCTGCGACTTCTTCCTTCGTGTCTTCTTTTTCTTTGCTTGGATAACTGACGTGGTATCTCTCTCTTCGAGGATATGACCTGGACCTTGAAGCATGGACCGTGTAATCGCATAAGCGGGTGCAACGGGTGGTATTGGCGACGTCACACTAGCAATTTCGACCAAATTCAGGGGTGTGATTTTAGGCGCATTTGGGTTATAGGGGCATTGGGCAATCAAGTGATCTATGCCACAACGATTACATGTGAGTATTGGCATTGCAGACGTGCTCCCTTGATTCACTTGCATCTGTGCAACATTCTTTTGCTGCCTAATAGGGCACTCCGCTACTCGATGTGGTCCACCACACTCGTAGCATTGAAGAGGTGGCCTCCTAGCCTGGGTGTTGATATTTTGACCTCTGGATGCGAGAGCAGCAGCTTGATAAACCGGCTTGACTTGCCCCCAACAATCTTCCATGTAGTATATAGGACACTCTTCAAATGTATCAAGTCCGTAGGCAATACTAGTGTCTATTTCCTCCTCACAGCCATCTGCATAAGCATTTGATGGCTCGCAACCCACTTGGTTCATAGGGGCGACTCTTGGATGCGGGGGCTGCGGTCCTAGCACAGGAGGTGGTAGCGGTGTAGCTTGTACAACATTTTGAGGTCTAGGGACCATGTGTTGCGGTAGTTGCTCAACAGGTGGAGTAGGCATCAATACAGGAGCTCGAGGCGCATCCGTCCAGGCTACAGGTGGTCTATTTGCCATCATACGTTTGATCATTAAACAATCCTTAGCTTGGTGACCATACTTACCACATGCGTTGCAAGTTCCATTAAATTTTACTCTAAACGTAGGGCACTCACTAGTGCTATTTGGACCTAAGCAAATGGAACACCATTGTTGCTCCCTTCTTGGATACATGTGACTATTTTGAGGGGGTCGATTATCCTTAAGAGACTCTTGGATTGCCTTGGTGAGGTCTGTCAAGAATGTCTCAAATACCTTTGGCTCATTGGCAATGGGCTTTGCAGTCATGGGTTCATACTCAATGGCTTGTGAGCTAGTGGATCTCGTGTCGGTAGACACTCTCATGCCTGCTATCATCAAGTTGTCCTCTAATTGGATTGCATTGGCAGTGACATCTTCCCAGGTTGTGATACCTCTAATCACTAGTCCATTATAGATTCCTTCATTCCTCAACCCTCGAATAAATCGATCAAGCAATTGGTTATTGTTGAAGCGCTCATTTACAGGGCAGCGAGAGTTTAAGTGCTTTAGACGACTAATGAAGTCCCTTACTGACTCTCCTTCCTTACGTTCGGCCTTCTGTAGCTGAGATGCTACACCCCAAAGCACACCTTCTCGTATGTACTCCTTTAGAAACAACCTTCGAAGGGTAGGGTAGATTGTTTTCTCGTCCACCCTTAGGGTCCTATACCAATCTCCAGCCTTCCCACTTAATGTCAAGCTTAAGGCATTGCACTTATGTAGTTCGTTGCGTTCCCCTAAGGAATCACATACTTGTTCAAACACTTCAATGTGTTTCCTAGCATCTTCGTCCCCATTGAATTTTTGCGTGAGTTTGGCAATTTGTACTGCCTTACTTCTAGGCTCTCTATCAGATGCATGACGCATATTTTCCGCGATAGATCGACCTATGGTTTGAGCAAACGCTGCCAAGTCACCTATGTGAGGAGGCAGGGCCGGTGGAGGTACTCTTGGAATCATATGTGGGAGAGGAACGGGTACCGGTCTTGGCATATGTGTGGATGATGCAGGATATGGAACATAACCGGGCATAGGTCCACTCGGATAAGAGCTAGGGAGCGGCACTCGAGGAGCATAAGCAAGTGGTACAATTGGAGGTGTGGGGGCCATGTGTGCATAAGGGGCTAGAGGCACATATGGTCGAGGCCCCATATTAGGTACTACGACACTAGGTAGTGGCACTGCGCTAACCGTATATGTCATCGGTACATTCTCTGTCAGGCTTATCCCTGGAGTGAGCACTGGGTTTTCCTTAATAGAGGGTTGAGCCAAGTTAGGGAAGCTAAAGTTTTCGCTCGGAGGCTCAGATTGCATAGAGACCCCAGGTGAAATGACGTAAGATGGGTCCATGGGGCTCATTAGAGGAGTCTCCATTTGTGATAGAGTAGGCTGTTGAGCCTTGCTCGTATCCAGAAATCTCATGGGGCCAGTTGAGAGTATATTTACCCCTCGGTTTTGCCTTTCTGATTGAATAATGCCATGGATAACATTACAGATCATTTTCTGTTGATCTTCGATGCTCGTGGCACTAGAGGTGGATTGTACAATCTCTATCCATCCTACATGGTAGGCGTGGCCAGAGTGTAGATCCGTCAACACTTCAGTGTGGAGGTCGTATGTCCAATGATCATTAATGAACAATCCTTCTAGAGTCGACGTGTTAACGGTTTCTTGTGAGGTAGAAGCAATGTTGCTCCCCGTGGTTTTACTTGTCACCAACGGTACTCTAGAGGGAACTTCTGAAGGAGGCAGCTCAACAGGGCCTTCTTGGTAAGAAGTTGGTAGGATATCCACATGGACACTCTTTGGGGGTGTGGAGTCCACGTGCGATGTGAAAGGAGAGTCCACTTCCCCACCCCCTTCGTGTGCTTCATTTGCATCAGGTTCCGAGCGAGTAGCTCTACCTAATGTTTCCATGAAACGGCTAAACATACTAGTACTAGGTTGTGGAGCTTCGGGAGGTGCATGGCCTTCTCTCTCAGTGTTTTGGGTAGGGTATGCTTCCATCATTTCTGAGTCGGAGGAGGAATCACTAGCGGCTATTTTAGGGTCTTTGGTGGTGCTACCTTGTGTCCCCGCTGAGGGTCTAGAGCTTATCGTGGATGGGTAATGGATGTCCGTATGAACAGAGGCACCCTCAATATGCTCGTGTTCTAGCACCCGCCCAGAGCGTAAGTGCATGTGCTTTTGATACCCTAAGGTGTCAAAAAGCTGCTCTAGGAGGCCTTGTGACTAGTTTTTAGCGTGTTTTTTGTTTGTTTTTTTGCTAGATTTTTTAGAGCGTGTCGTGGAATGGGCCGTGTGATAGCTCGAAACGAGCGTATCGGTCAGAGGGTCGTGCCGTGCTTTACAGCCCTCCGTTTGGTCACTCTATGCCCTCGGAATCCCTAAAACTGTCAATTTCCAGTAGGGAACTAGGCCCAAACTAGAAAGTCTAAGGGTGCAAGTGGGAAGAGAAAGGAGGAGAGTGGAGGACTTGTCCCACATACTCTCATTCTCTCTTGAGGGAGTAGGGTATATATATAAGAGTGAGTATAGTATATATCATAAGACTGAGGACTGAGGCCTGGGCCTGGGCTTGGGCTTGGGCTTGGGCTTGGGAAAATGATCCCGATCTATCTTTTATACAAACCAACCCGTCCGTTTTAAGAGTCACGTTTTTTATTTTCGAAAAATTTAGCCGCCCGCTAACTCGCGTTTTCAATTTCCGATTTTTTTTTTTTTTGAAATTATTTTTTTTTCCAGAATTTTTTGGAGAAAATAAAATTTGAAATTTTTTTCTTTTGGGTGCAGAAAATACAGAAATTGAAAACGCAGATATGCAGAAAATTGAAAAACGCAGAATTGCAGAAATGCAGAAAATTGCAGAAAAAAACGCAGAAATTGCAGAAAATTAAAAAACCGCAGAAATGCAGAAAATTGCAGAAATTGAAAACGCCGAACTTGAAAATGCAGAAATTGCGGAAATTGAAAAAACGCAGACAATAGCAGAAATTGAAACTTGACAGCAAATGCAGAAAACGCAAAAAAACAGAAATCTCCACACACTCCTTCCCTGCCTTTCCTATGATAGAAATTGCACCACAAGGAAGCGTAAAGTGCTAACCGAGCTTAGTGTAGGGCATATCCCCGGCAGCGGCGCCAAAAATGTGCGCTCCTTGCCGCACTGTCGAAGCAAGGGACTTGCCGATACACCGTGTGCGAGCCACAAACGGCTCCAAGCACACAACAAGCCTAAACTAGCAAGCTCAAGAAAACAAAGGGTGTGTCACTCACCGTTCTACGCTCGCCTTCGTGGTGGATTCCTCGCCGCGATGAAGAAGAAGCTGCAGTCGTGCCACGCTCAACCGCTTCGCCGCCGTCGTGCCTTCGTAATGCTCGATCGCACACACACTCTCCCTCTCTCTCTCTCTCACGCACACACACAAGGAGGTGAAGAAGAAGAAGATGGAGATGGAGCAAGAGCACTCTTCAATTGCACAAATGAGAGAATGAGTAAAAATTAGGTTTAGTTGGCTTTTATAGGAGCTCACCCCATTCACACTTGGGCGCCCATGCTTAACCAACTAATCCCTTGAATGTCCAAGTTAAAGTGCGCCTCTCATCGACGATCACTCTACCTTTCCCTACTGGACCGACAAGCCCGGTACCTGACTCTACCAAATACATAATACACGTCCATCGTAGGCGATAGGGTGTCCGTGTGCCGTGAGGGTTAACAAGCCACCTTGGCAAGAGTGAACCACTACTTGCTTTGACTCGCTCGTTTTCCTATTGGGCAAACGGTAAACCGATCCCAATCTTCTTAGATGCCTTCCTCAAAGCGTAGAGGAAAAAATGTGTCGGAAAATTCAGCCTTGAATTGAATCCAAGTCTTGTTATAAGTTCCTTGCAAAGCTTTGGTATATATACCACCAAGTACTTGCAATCCCTTGAGGTGTTTGGACACATGCCTCACCTTCGACGCTTCTTAGAAATCGCCGTTTACAAAGGCAACTTCAAACTATCGAATGAAAGCGGTAGCTTTCGGGGCATCTCCCCTTCTGTCAAAAGTATCAAACTTGACTAGAGTGTTCCTAGGTCTAGAGACCTTCTTCATATCCTTCCCAGAATGACGGGATTTCTTGGCTTGGTTCTGGATTGATGTTCATGGATATTTTTCTGGATTTTGAAGGATCTTGAGCATTCCGCTCCTTGGATTCTCTAGGTTCTTGAGCATCATACTCGTCGCCTTCTCAGAGAATGCCAAGTCTTGTGTTGACTTCTTGCAGAGAGAAAAATTTTCCAACTCTGTGAGCTCTTACTTTGAATGACGCACTAGGAATACTCTGTACTCGGATGTCTCCAGTGAGAAAAAACCTCTCACTTAAAATTCCAATAATTCATTTAGAATTATTTTTTCTTGGTGTTCCAAGCGAGAAAAACCCTCTCACTTATAAATCCAATAATTCATTTAGAATTATTTTTCTGTCAGATAAAGCCAATTTAGCAACAATTCACATGCGGTAACTTCCTACGAGGTTGGGTACTATGGAGTGTCACGGAAACACTCCCCAATGCCTACACCTAGCAGACATTGGTGATGCTCATGTGCAATGTGAGGGTATGCAACTACTCTAGAGTGCCTGGTCATGCATGTCCTGCGTACAGGCTCACAAGGGCCCCAAAACACTTCCTAGGTTGTCCTAGCAGTTATAGCTTGTTCACATGTACATAGGGTTAGATGTGATTGATTAGAGCCAAGGCCTCCGTACCTCACGTGATCATTCGAGCAGAGCTAGTTGCCCCCCCCATGGAGATTGAGGCGCTTACCAGATCAGTGTCCTTTGTGCACAGCCTATGGGATACTACTAGAGACAGATATGCTAGACTGGCCCTTGAGTCTTCCAGACAGTTAGCTCTACAGGGGGACACTTCATGCTGGTATGCACAGATGACTTCATGGTTTCAGACGCATGGCTTCACCATGGACAGGCTGCCCCCTTTCCAGTATTCTCTTCAGGCACCCTCGCTGTCTCTTACACGGGTGGAGATCACTAGACTCATTCGTCAGGACCTGATCCAGCTCGACACCAGGAGGACATGGATAGAGCCGCCTCAGGAGTTGAGCACGAAGATGGCTTTCTATAGAGAGCATCTTCTCCACCTCACAGGAGATGGGTTTGTGATTCGACCCAGCTACATGGACACACATATGTCTCATGGTTTGCGTTGTGCCATTGGTCAGATACGCACATCCTCACATCAGCTCGAGATTGAGACTGGTAGATTCAGAGGGATACCAGCAGACAGCAGGATATGCCGATTATGCCAGAGAGAGCCAGAGACAGAGTTGCACTACGTATGTCATTGCACAGTGTTCTATGAGATACGGGGGCGTTTCCACTGCTTATTCAGAGAGGGTTTTGGTCCTCTATCTAGGGTCATGAGTTATGAGGATCAGAGATGTCTTGGACTATATCTACTTGAGTTACACAGGTATAGAGACACTTTACTGGGGAGAGCTAGAGAGAGGCAGTCCCAGAGACACATTACAGATTTCTTTTCACTAGATATGGGACAGCCAGAGGAGCAGCCACCACTGCAGAGCTCGTCCCACACTCATTCGACCACTATTGGCACTCTCATCGACCGAGCATTGGAGCTACAGAGATACAGACGACCGCGACTGAGGAGAGGAGCTACACAGCATCGACGGAGACTACAACAGAAGATTCGAGCCATACTCTCTCGACATTCAGAGTGCAGATGAGGATGGATCCTCACCATTTCTTCCATCTTTGTTTCACACACCGTTACATCCAGTTTACCGGGTACCTATTGTATCAGCTGCTACACCCACGTAGTTTTAGATTGTAGTAGTAGTAGTAGTATTTTGTTCCACTTCTAGTTCTTTTCTAGTTCTTTTGTACCCAGACATGGTATTAGATTCACTATTTTGTAACTGATTGGTCTCATAGGTCATTTTGGCCTTTTGAAGACGTTAATATAACATTTCATTTCATTTCATTTCTAAGAGAGCAACCTCCAATAGTAGCTAATGTGTGTCCTACATGCGCTCATGCACATGCGGTTGCGATTTTGGTTTCGTAGTCCTGCCTCCTACATTCCAATACACTGCCTACTACTGTCACTACCAGCGTTGCTGAAGTGGCAGTACCAGCACAGACGGTAATGGATTGCTCCCATTGTTTTCCATGGTGCAGAGAGGCTTGTGGCAACGTCTCCACATCTTAATTCGTGGACTCATATTTCACCTCTTTCACCTAGCCACTCTCGTCACATTAGGTGTCTCCTTTCGGTGGGTTTCCATGTTATCAGCTACCTGCACCCACTGGCTTTCATATTGCCTCCCCTCCACTTGTTGCCCACGGGTAGGAATGCCTTATCAGATGTACCATCCTCCAAGATTTGGCCCCTATCTTGCTCCATATGCGTGGCCTCCATCCCCATACCTACCTTTCTATCTGCCCCCCCCATCATCAGAGCATCAGTAGTGGTTACAATTAGCCTCGGTGCACACTGGGTGGACTCTGGTGTGGGGTAGTGATACATGGCAAACATAGGGAGTGGTGGTCGAGAGGACACTGCGGCCAGTTCACGGCCACCACAGTTCAGAGATGGGTGTAGCTGTGTTGTCAAAGAGATTTATGTTAGCCGGGGCTGCCCTTTATATTTTGCAGATATGTCTGTTGGTTGTCTGGAGGGATTTATGTGTCGTATGAGTCATTTGAGTCCAGAATCTTGTGTTTCATTCTAGCACTTGCGCACGTGCACTCTCCTTGCACACTTGGAGCCTTGACACCCCCATTGTACCCGTGAGTCCTAGGCTTGGAGCTGATTGTGCTGCCAGCCAGAGTCTGTATTGGTTCTATGAATATACTCAAGCCTCCATTGGGTTTGGAGTGTGCTGTTGTGTCATTTTGAGTATAGTTTTACTTCGTTTTATATTGCTCTACAATGTTTGTTCTGTTTGGATTGAGATTTCTTGGATATTGCACTGAGGAGCACCCACAATTAGATTGCATGACATAATTTTCTTGCTACAGTTATTGAAACCTTCAAATAGGTCTTTATGCTTTTGGAACAAGAAAAAATCATTAAAATAAATGATTGAAGATGGATAAGGTATTTGAAGAAAGTTAGGTCGATTGGTATGGGCAAAGAAAATTCAAAGACATTGGAAGTCAAAAGATTAGCTTTTACCTTATATCGCATTACTACAATGTGTGTATGTGTGTGTATGTCTTTTTGACATTTTGATTTATTTGTCTCTTTCCTATTTCGTTTCCAAATCAGAGTATTGCAACAGTTTTCTCTTTTGAAGAACTATTATACCACTATCATGGTGGCATACATTTTTCGATTATAGATCACAACTCTCCAGTGTCTATCATTGGCTTTACTCACAGTCGTACTTTGCACGTGCTTAGGAGGCTATCTTGTTATTAAATGCTGCATATTGGTTAAATGTGATAACACTTTGAAGTGCTAGTGTAGGTTCTGATGTCAAAACCAGAACAGGTCCTAGCCACACTGTATTGTGGGTCTACATTCTTACAAGGTAGAGAATGGTTTTAGTGCTAAAGAGTAATGCTCATCTTTAGGAAAGATCGCATGTAGCTGGTGAGTCTGGTGAGGAAGCCACTATTTGAAATGTCCAGAAAATCTGATCTATTCAACTTTGTCTCTTTCTTTTTGGAAGCAGGTTGTTAATGTATCTCTCTGCTCTGCAAACACACAATTTGACTCAATGCTAGCTGTTTACGAAAAGAGAGTCTTGAGAGGAAAACAATCAGCTAGCCTAGTGAAAATAGCTTGCAATGATGATTATTGTAAGGCTGCATCTGCTCTTTCTATGATCACACTCTCGAAAGGGCGGGTCTATATTTTTGTGAGTTCTCATTTAATACTTTTCGAGTGACTCGCTAATGTAAAATGTTTGTTATATCTGAAAACTAAGGAAAAGCTTTGCCAACCTTGTCTCTTTATGGGTTTCTACAAAGAACCACTTTCCGACTGCTGAACATTTGAGTTTTGTTTTAAAAAGACACGTTTTATAATCTTTGCAACTAGTGAAAAAATTTTACGTATGTTACAATTTGAGAGGAGGGATGTTTTGCTCGGAATAGAGAGGCAGTTTGGTTTTCTGGGTGCTTTCATGGCAAAAATAGGCTAGCCCCACAACATGCCCATCTATGAAAAGGTACCCCTACTCGTAGGTGACCGAAGAAAGCCTTTGCTTGTGACAAGAAACTCTAGAAATTAGGGCAGAAATCAGCTGGAAGGTGAACCTTTAGTACCCCTCTTGGAAATAGATCTTTAAAGATGCTGAGAGAACCATGGTGCTGACAATCTTGTTAAACCAGAAGAAATCTCTAGATGAGCATCCTAGAACAGCATGATGTTCCAAACAATACCAACATAATGAGGACCAAGGCGACTAGCCACACGGTTGCTCTGATTGGTCAACACTTGTACAAGTCAATGAATGAAGAACAAGAGACTGATGTGATGGAAACTAGCCCACTAGCGGCTAGTGCCCTGTGTAACCAGCAGAGAGAGAACGCTGTGCGTGCGCGCACACACACACGTACTCTCTGTGAAGAAGACAAAGGTCATTTTGCAGCTGATTGTAACAAAAAGTGTGAGCTTTAGGAGTAGAGTTTGAGGAACAACGACTATTGCCATCTCTTTGTCAACAAAGGCGTGTGTTTTAGTTTATCCCTTCTCCTCTTTTGCCGCTCCTTTCATAGGGGTGTGGGTTGCTTCTTCCTCGATATTCGTGTATCTTCCGGTCTCACTCCGTTCAGGGACTCCTTTACCAGCTCATGGTGATACAAAAGCCAACCCATACGGCCACTTCGAAAGTGTGATCATCTTACCCTCCACCTTTCTGTCTTTATCTGACAAAACCTGATCTGGTTGAAGAATCTCCTTTATCTCTTTAAACTTCTGGCTGCTCATCAGCAATGATGTCCTCCGGCATCTGTCCCTAAAAAGGTCTAAGAGGACTACATGAAAGGTATAGTGAGTCCTCCAATGATCTGGCAGCAATAATATGAAATATATGTAATTAATATTCTACGTCATCTGAAAATGTCCATAGCATCTCATGTTAAGCTGTGGTAAAGCTTCTCCTTTCCTCTCATTTTCTAAGTCTAGCCTTCTCAAATGTAAGAATAACCCAGTCTTCCTCTATAAGCTACAAATGTTTACGATTTTTATCTGCTGCCTTCTTATGCGTCTCTTGAGATTTCCGACTAGCCTCCTTTACTTTGGCAAATGATGTAACCAAATCCTCCACGAAATGATCTGCTTGAATCCTCTTGTCTTTGGTGCACAAGAATGGTCAATAATTTCAAAGGGTGCCTCTCTGTGGAGTTATGAGCAGTATTGTCAGAAGCAAACCCAACCAAAGGCAAATGCTTGTCCTACTCTCAAGAGTGACCCCCATAGCCCCCACCAACATCATATGCATTGCCTCTGTGAGCAGCGTGGCGCAATGACCCACAACGACTCCTCCGAAACATAACTCTTCAACAAATCAAGAACCACTGTATTTGTGGTCTCAGACTAACCTTCTAGTTGTGGATTAAAAATGATGAGAATTTGAGAGTAGTTCCCACATTCTCATAAAGAGCTTGCTAAACAAGCTGGTTGTGTGAGGATCTCTATTTGAAACAATGGATGTAGGCATCACATGATTTGCGAGAATCTTAAATATGAATAGCTTTGGTTGTATGATCTACCTTCATGGTTTTCTTTTTTGGTACAACGTTTACCCTGCTTATTGAACTTAGCCGCAATAGTCCAGATGCTATCATACCACCTTTTGCTCTAGGCAGGTCAAAGATGAATCCATAGCAAACTTGTCGCATGGCCTGTTTAGAATAGACAAAGGCTGAAGTAATCCTAGTATCTTGTGCTTGTCATTCTTAACATTTTGACAAACTCAGACATCTATGCACAAAGGTATCCACATCATAGTGGGCATGGAGTTTGGGTACAAGAAGTTTCGAAACAGGTTTCAGAGGTTTGAAGAGGATTTGGTCCATCTCGGAAACACCATCCGAGGATAGCAATCACAGAAGTGAAAATTCTGGTGTCCAAAGATTGCGAAATTTTGGAATCGTTATCTCAAGATCTTTTGTGGAAGAAACAGGTTTCTTGGCAATAATGATCCGCATCTGGCTTAAGTTGAGGCCAAAGAAATAAGACTCAATTTCCTGGAGGGTTACTTCAATGCCCTTGTGCCTTGCAAAAGGTGGATTGGGACACTTAGTTACTTTCAATATTCCCTCTACGAAGTCTACCCAGCAACAACAACTAAAGATTGAAATTAACTGTCACCCATCTCCTCCCCCAAGTGGCTTGGCCCCAATGTGGAGCGCTTGACCTTGACCTGGTCAAGATCTTCACGCTAATTTTTGGCTATCTCGGCGGTAGTAGGATGCCGGACTAATGAGCTCTCTTCATTGCTTAGATGCCAAAAAGAGCATGAGAAGGTTTATGTAGACACCACAGCCAAAATATTTCTTGCCATTTTTACCCCAGATTGTATCATTACTCTTGTTTCCGTACAACTTTCTTGGGCTTTTCCCTAGATGTATTTATTGTAAAATCGGTAGGGGTTTATCCGTTTACTTTTTTGTAATTTGCCTTACAGTGTTTTTAGAGTAACCAAAGGGTCTTGAGCCCTAGATTTCCTCAAAAAAGGAAAGAGATATGGAGACAAGCATAGACCAGTCTGATTCGGTCATAACAGTCAATAGTAGATGGTCTTTCGAATGGTTCTGTTTACTCTTTGAGAATCTTTAACAATTATTTATTGGCTTGATTACTCTCTCGCTTGCTCTCCCTCTCCTTGTCGACCAGCACTAGCAGAGTAAAGTAGGAAACGTACGATTTTTCCAAAGAAGTTATGCTCGTTAGTTTCTTTAGAATGCTTGGTCAGTCCTTATCTTAATTTTTACATGCTCTGTCTTTTAACATTAGTTTAAAGTCTCCATCTTCTAACATTCTCTCCCCCTTCAAAAGGATCATTGTCCTCAATGATCAAAGTAGGAAAATGTTTACTGACAAAATATTCTGGCCCCCACGTAGCATCTGTAAGCGCAAGATCTTTGTAGGCAACTAGAAATTCTTGGATAATACGGTTTCTCAACTTGTAATCTAATTATTTAGAATAAATAAAACGGCCACTTATTGAGCTTCCACATACTCAACCTTATGTATCAAATGAGCCATCTTGCTCAAACAATCAACCACTACCAAAAGAGAATCCTTCCCTCTAGGAGTTCTTGATAGGGGCACTAGGAGAATCCTTCCCTCTAGGAGTTCTTGATAGGGGCACTCACTTGCTCTCCCTCTCCTTGTCGACCAGCACTAGCAGAGTAAAGTAGGAAACGTACGATTTTTCCAAAGAAGTTATGTTGGTTAGTTTCTTTAAAAATGCTTGGTCAGTCCTTATCTTAATTTTTACATGCTTTGTCTTTTAACATTAGTTTAAACTCTACATCTTCTAACATTCTCTCCCCCTTCAAAAGGATCATTGTCCTCAATAATCAAAGTAGGGAAATGTTAACAGACAAAATATTATGGCTCCCACGTAGCATCTGTAAGCGAAAGATCTTTGTAGGCAACTAGAAATTCTTGGATAATACGGTTTCTCAACCTATAATCTAATTATTTAGAATAAATAAAACGGCCACTTGTGGAGCTTCCACATACTCAACCTTATGTATCAAATGAGCCATCTTGCTCAAACAATCAACCACTATCAAAAGAGAATCCTTCCCTCTAGGAGTTCTTGAAAGGGGCACTATAAAACTATGAAATCCATTAAAATCTTGATTTCTGTTACCATATACATGTGGTAGTGATGTGTGTGAACGCACTAGGACCGCCGGGGCATTTTTCCCTCTTTAGGAGGTTTTTTCCCCCGAGCATTGTATATACTCCCATCACTCTAGGGCCATCTATCTTTCCATTGCATACTAAGTAACACACTCTCTATTGTGTGCCTTGAGCTTCCTTCGTCTTCTCCAATTTGTGTGCGTTTCTCTGCAACCCTAATTCCAACAATTGGTATCAGAGCAAGGTGCGTCCTCCCGGGCTCACTCGCCAGCTACTCTGGCACACGCCTGCTCACTTTTTCCAATTTCAGTGAGCTTTGGCGAGCGTTCGCAGGTCGACAAATGTTTCAGGCCAGCACGTAGAGCTTATTCTGCTCAGATTTTCGATGCGGGCTCATTTCAGTCTCCATTTCCACTACAGGCAGGTCTGCACAGGCAATTTTATCATTTTGTGCAGAATTTCTGTCAGTGCCGTTTTCTGCATAATAGGTGCCTTATAGTCTTCCACGGTTTGTGCTATATAGCACGTGTTGTTCCCGCTCCGTTTCTCCTATTTTCGGGCAGTTTTCACATCAGGTGCAGCATTTACCATGGCTGACAACAACAACACACATGTGTTCAAGATGTTTGCTGTTGAGGACAGGTTCGATGGGGACAATTACCCTATGTGGGCTTATATGATGCAACATGTTCTTGTGTCAAAGGGCGTCTGGAATATTGTGCACGGCATTGATGTACGTCCTGGTTCTGAGGATGTAGGCGATGTTGAGGATGTTGTAGGTCTTGCTGCAAGGATTGCTGCTATTAGAGTTGTTTTGCCTATGGCAGAACAAGCTCGTTGGAATGTTAAGGATGCACAGGCTCATGCATTGATTGCGTTGTCTGTGAAGTGCACCATTGTTCCTCACATCCGTTCAGCAAAATCTGCAAAACAGGCTTGGGATATTTTGGCCGGTCTTTATGCAAGTCGCAATGAGGCTAAAATTGTTTTGTTGCGTAAAGAGCTGGAGTCGAAGATTATGCATGAGGAAGATGATATGGACACTTTCCTTCCTAGTGTCAAGGATATCAATGAGCAACTTATTTCTGCAGGAGAAGTCATTTCAGACAGTTCCCTTGTGCAGCTGTTCTTGATGCCTTACCAGATTCTTACCAGACTTTTGCTAGTACTTGGAGACTTATGACCCAAGGAAATCCAGAAGTTGTCAAGTTTGATGCATTATGCACATTGCTGTTGCAAGAGTCACTTTCCAGAAAAAACAGAACTAGACAGCGTGCAATTGAACAGGCTTTTATTGCTTGTCAAAGAAAGGGTTGTAACAGCAATGCAGACACTTCTTATGGTTCTGCTGCGAGTGGCAAAACTTCTGTTCCTAATGCTTCTGCTGGTAGCACTTCGTTGGGCAATTTTGGTGACAAGGGCAAAAAGCAGATGCGTTGCTATTATTGTAAAGCTAATGATCACTTGATCAAGTCGTGTCCTAAGTTGAAGGCCAAAGAGGCTAAGAAGAAAGAGGGTGGTTCCACTGTCAATGCTGGTTTCACTACAAATGCAGCCATTGTTGAGTCTTCTGTAAAAGGAGACTGTAATGCTGATGTTGATGCAGAATGGGCTTTTAGCGCAAAGTGCACTTACAATCCTGCTGTCCATGATGCATGCTTGTCAGTTGCTGCAGATTCACATGTGTGGTATTTCGACAGTGGTGCTACAAAGCACACTACCTCACATCGTGAATTGTTTACCTCTCTCGAGTCTGTCCCTCACGGGAATTCAGTCACTTGTGCCAACAATGCCTCTTATCCATTCAGGGAGTTGGAAAGATTGTGCTTATTGCTGCAAATGGCAGTTCTTTCATACTTGTTGATGCACTTTATGTACCTGGGATCAAGAAGAATCTCTTCTTTGTATCCGCACTTGCTAGACTTGGACTTGTAGTCAAATTTGTGGATGACAGATGTATAGTTCATAATCTCAGTTTTGGTGATGAAATTGTTGCATCTGGCCTCTTGTGCCGTGGGTTGTATAAGCTCACTTTGTATGACAAGTGTGGACAAAATTTTGCAAATGCTGTTGCAGATTCAAGGGCTATTTCAGATGCAAAACTTTGGCATGCGCGTTTTGGTCATCTAAATTTGCCAATTTGCTGCGTTTGCAGAAATCTGATATGGTTGCTTCTTTGCCGCCTCTTGAAGCACCTGTCAAACATGTTTGTGAAGGCTGTATTTTGGGTAAGATACAGCGTTCTAAGTTTCCAAAGGATGGTTCAGTTCGGGCCACATGCAAGTTGCAACTTGTGCATAGTGATGTTTGTGGGCCCATGCAAACTCCATCCTTGGGCAATTACCTTTACTTCGTGACTTTCATTGATGACTACTCCAGGCATGCATGGGTTTTCCGCTTCAAACCATTTCTGGCTATGGCTGAAAATGTCTCATAACGTACTATGGGCACCCTCCGTTCCGATCGAGGGGGGGAGTATATGTCTCATGAATTCAATGCATTTCTGGCTAGTCGTGGGATAAAACACCAATGTATAGTGCCTTATACACCTCAGCAAAATGGTGTTGTTGAGAGGAAAAACATGTCACTGACGGAAATGGCACGATGTATGGTCAAAAGTCAAGCTTTGCCACATTCTTTTTGGTTTGAGGCCATCATGTGTGCCACTTATGTACTTAACAGGTGTCCTACGAAAGCTTTGCAGTCTATTACTCCATATGAAGCATGGCATGATAGAAAGCCTTCTTTTGAGCACATGCGTGTTTTTGGCTGTTTGGCATATGCTTTGGTGCCACAAACACAGCGCAGAAAATTGGATGATAAGGCTGTCAAATGTATTTTTGTTGGTTATAGTGCTGAAAGCAAAGGTTATAGGTTATATCATCCGCAAACAAAGCGTATTCTGGTTTCACGGGATGTAGTGTTTGTGGAAGATTCTGTTCAGCCCTTGTCGTCATGTACTAGAGACAGTAATGTAAGCTCACAGGACATTTATGACACTTTGTTGCCTCTTTTCAGTGGTGGAAATACGAATGTAAGTTCCAATGAGGCAAATGTACAGCCTATGGGGGTTTCTGAAAATGTTACAGATCAACCTATTACTGATGCATATGTACATGATGTACTTGATGAGGAATGGGCTGAAAATGAGCGGGCTAGAGGTATGCCAAAATGGCTGGTGCACACTTTGCGTGACAGTAAATTGGATGCACCTTTGTCTAGTCGTACTCGTTCAGGCTCTCACCATGCATCTTATGCATCAGATTATTATGCTTTGGTTGTGCCACCTTCAATTGGAAATCAATTGGAGGCTTAGTTTTTGACGCATGACCATCTTACCATTCCAATGATTGTGGTATCTCCCTTGGTAGGCTTAGTTTCGAGTAATAGAGAATTAAGCCTCATGTGACCATGCTTTAAAAAACCCTATCCCATATATAGTTTCTAACAATTACAAAAGTACATTTTATGTTGTCGTACAGCTCTACTTCCAGGGCAAGAAAATGAGCAAAGGGATGTAGATTAGGTTTAAGTTAATCCTATATGATTACTCAATAGTAATAAGGGCTTGATGACAAGCCAATTTTAAGCTAAAAGTATGCCAGATGCGGCTATAATGGGCCAAAAGTTGTCTTATTAATGCTAACACAGAGTATTATTGAACTGTTCATAGCTGGGATTTTATTGGCTAGAATTGCAGAACTTTAAGTGCTTTACAAGCTTGTCTTTACGGCTCATCAATTAGAGCTACAGAAAGAAAGTTATGTCAATTTGAAGGTTGAGCAGTAGCAGCCAAAGCATAACAATCTGATGCATAAGATTCATGGCGAGAGCCTGAAAGAGTCTGCAAAGTCTTATCTATGTCAAAATGGCCCGTAGAAGGACTATCATGCAAAACTTTTGGTCTTAGTTCCCATGCACATGCAATATATAACTTCTCTTTCTGTTTAAGAAAGCCATTTTCCATAGAAAAATTCAAAAACAGACTTGGTTTAGAACTACTTGATGAATCAGATGGAACCACATCTTCAAGGTTTACAAATGTTGGATCAATCCTAGTCAAGGTCTAGTTGTGCTTCCTTGATTTCTTGAAGCAGAGTACTCTCTAACACGGTAAAACTCATGTTATGCATATGTGCTCGCCCTCCTCCCCCCCTTTCCTTTTCTCTTGAAGGTCTTGTTGTTGTGTCTTCTTCGCTTCCTTTTCACCTTCTTCTCCGAGACCCCTTCTTCCTCCTTCAGAGCAGGAGACACTGATGAAGGCTCTTGCTCCGGCACAAAGGGACTCAGACGAAGCCATCTTGCCCGACCTTGTAGAGCCCACCATCCGACTTGCTCTATCCCCGATAGAGCAAGCGAGCCTTGTCGCAGAGGTGGAGGCACCTTCGGGCCACCTCTATCATCTGCAAGATTATCCGCAACCGTCCCACAGAGGCGAGGTGTGTGACCTCCTCCTGGCTTGGCTTCTTGCGGAGGTGGGAAATATCATTGACATACAGCTGCTTAGGTTTGGTTACTACCGGATGAGTTTGAGACTCCCGAGATGGCTTCCAATGTCATTTTGATGAGTGCGTTGGTCATCCGGGTAGTCGGGGCTCATTTTCGACAGTAGCGCCATGGTTTCGACCCAGCTTCTAATGTTCTTGTCGAGGAAGTAGATTTGCCCAGTTTGCTTCCCCGGCCTCTGGAGAGAGTACCTCCCGCTTCAATTGAGGATAGGTTCATAGATAGGGACAATCTTGGATACTTCGCACAGGGTCGCTTTAGTCGTTGCCAAGGCTGCATGCATACCCACAATACACGTTTTGATTTGGGACACCCACTCTCCCCCAAAGGTAGTCCTTCTACCTAGGGTGAGTGGCAGCTAGCTCCGCCAGAGCGTGGAGTATTCGGGACTTCCAAACCAGTGCTTCATATGTAGACAGATGGGCCATCTTACGAAGGCATGTCCTCGCAGGAGGTGCACAGGCTGGCACTTATTCAGAGACGGATGGTCAATCCGCTATGGCTAGCAGCAGGTACATGGCCGTCAACGTCAGTGATGCACTCGCCACACCACTCCTCCTTGTGGTCGACTTACGACAGGCTAGCAGCATTGGGTTCCTACAAGGAACTGTTTGACCCTTTCCAGTAGGATATTCCTAAGGAGTCTACTTCCAACAACTCCTCCCCACCACCACCACCCCAACCCCTTCTACCTCCCCCCCTCCCTTCTCCTGCTTGTCCCATCACTTCCACTGGCCCTTTAACCTCATCCCTCAATCCTTTTCACATTCCACCTTCGGCTCATGGGACAAGATACTCCTCAACAGCTCGGCAATCTATATATGGCAACATGCAGTCTTTGTATGCCCCTAGATAGCCTTCCTTTTTTTTGGTTTAATGAGCGTGAATCTATTCAAGATAGATCGTTCTTATGCTACTGATCACATATGTGACATGGGAGGTTTAATATGCATTTTGGCTGGGACTACTTTTTCCAATCATACGCCAATGATTCTTACTGTGTCAGATAGACAAAGGAGTGCTAGTGTCATGCTACGCATCGCAGAGAGGACTTTGCTGGATATAGAGCTCAAAGAGCAGGTTGTGGCGCTCTAGATAGTGAGTATGGACATGCTGGGAGAACGTGCTGCTCAAAAGGCCACTAGCGTTGTGGAGCTTAGTCGTTTCTTCCTCTTTAGAGTCTACAACTCGCTTGGCTCGACTAGGGAGGAGGAGAAGCAGCTTCGGTGGGACATTGCCTCCTTACAGGGATGTAGGAACGTCACCCAGGTAGCCCTTACAGGGAGGAACAGATACAGTAGGCTCCGCAAGAGCTGATCACCATTCAGGAGCGGCGCCACGAGTTTGCCTTCCATCGTCAGTCATCTCAGTGGGACTCACCGGGCGGACAAAGTTATTGGTGAGTTCTTTGAGATTGTGGGTCCTCACCATGCGCACACCACTGCTTGCCAATTTTGCAGGCCCAATGGGTCTGTTGCTTCAGAGCCTAAGGATAAACGCGGAGTTGCCACCAACTTTTATGCATGCAATTGCTACTAGCTTTCACCGTGAGCTACTTTCAGCAGAGCCACAATCAAAGCGTTGAGATGCATTTAGAGAGCGGGTGTGGGCACAAATGCTTTGTTTCGTCACTGAGGAGATGCGCCAGAAGCTTGAGAGCCCTCTCCAGCCAGAGGAGCTAGGCCCTCAGGGCACTTCCCAAGGGTAGCTGCCCAGGGGAGGATGGTTTGACTCCTAGCTTCTTGGAGGATTGGGAGTTGCTTGGTCGAGACCTTTTCTAGTGCTTACTAGCACATTTTGCACATTGGGGAGATGCCAGATAGCATGAGTGAGGTTTTGATTTATCTCATCCCCCAAGGAGGGAGGCTCCTTGAACGAGATTCAACAGTGGTGACCCATCACGATTCTCAACTCCTCAACCTACAAAATCTTAGCAAAGGCTCTGAATTTGAGAAATCGGTCGCTATTTGAGAGCATTATACATGAGACACAGACAGGCTTTGTCAAGGAGCACAAAATCCTTGACCACATTTTCACCTTTTGGGAGGCGACTGCCCTCGCACGTCTTCGAGGAGAGGATCTCATGATACTCCTCAGTTTTTTGAAGGCGTATGACAGAGTTGACTGGGGTTTCCTTGAGGTCACCATGGGATTTTTAGATGCATGGACTAGGGGAGAGTTGGCGCTCTAGAGGTGTGCGCATAGTCAGGTATTGTTTGTAGGGGGAAGAGGGAAACGCTTCATGTACACACTTGGTTTGATAGGGCTTCCCTCTTGCCCCCTTCATGTTCCTCTTGTATTCTGATGCATTGAGAATACAAGAGGTTGGTCTGCGTGGACCGCAGCTGCCTATTTGGGGTAGTTGCATGTTTCTGGAGGGCCGGGAGGCCAATGTGCACAGGTGTGAGCAGTCTCTTGAGGTGATCTATTGTGGGTTGGGAGCACTTATCAACTGGCGGAAGACTGTGGCTTTCTGGGTTGTTAGTGCTCCCATGCCGGATTGGTCGCTTGGTGAGGGCTTTAAGTGGATTCTCCCACACTAGTACGCTACTTGGGCTGTCAGGTTGGTTTGGATTTGTCACCAGAGCAGCTGTGCTCCTCTCCTTCTTTCGATCAGGGGGGAAACTGCTCCATTGGAGCTTAGCACAGCTTTATCTTGCTGGCAGGGTTGTTGTGGCCAACCATGTGCTTTTGGGTACTATGTGGTACATCACATCTTGCGGGATTTTCTCGAGCTCTTGCATTAGCCAGTTGGAGAGGCTGATCAGGAAATTTTCGTGGTCAAGGCGAGACACACAGTAGTCTCTTGGAAGGTAATCACTTTATCTTGCTCTTTAGGAGGGTTGGGAATCATTGACCTAGCACGGCAGAGTAAAGCCTTCCTTGGAAGCTTGTGGTCAGAGAACCTCTTCCAAGGGAGGAGCCCTTGAAGGAGTTGTTGCTACACTAGATTCATGCACGGGTTCCATCGACGGGCGGCCCATAGAGCCCATCCAACTATTGGATTTTCACAAAGATGCGCAGAGTTTGCCTAAGCAAGAGATGGGAGGACCGCTTGTTGGAGCCTGCTTGGGTCTTGGGAGCAGTTGCGGGGTGGCCTTGAGTAGCACCAACCCACATGCATTGAGGAGCTTTTGAGGCAGCCACTTGTTTGGAACCCTATGGTTGGTAGCAGATGTCACGAGGATGTGGCAACTGCTAACCTTAGTTGTTGGTTTCTTTTCGATGATTTTTGTTTAATTTTTGAGACCCTCTTTTTGAAGTTGCAAATGGCCGGACATTATATGGCAAGTGTGAAACGGTAGTTTCACTCGCAGACGGGAAGTTGGTCGCCACTGGAATTCGAGTAGTAAAAGGGTATCCAGGCTCAGTTCAAAGTCATCTAGGTCCCCTCGCCGCACTTAATAAGTTGGTGGATACTAGGAAATTAACTCCATATAGGCACAGTGACAAGGTGGGGTCACCCAGAGAAAATCACCCAAGAACAAGGCTACATTGCATTTTTGGACGTGGTCCCAATGGTGAAAGATGGTCAGATGACCAATGAGAGTCCAATGGAAGCATCTCCTAAAATTTAGAAAATTGCTATTTTGGGCCACGAAATCTGTTCGCGTCATTAGCTTAAGAATGACAAGGGGAACATTTTATTACTCTGTTGCAAAGTCAACTGAGCAATTGGTTGAGATATTTTTAGACCAAAAGGTAGAAAACAGGGAAATACAACCTGCTGTGTATTTTTGCAGGTTTAGGATTTCGGCCCTAAATGGTCCCTAATACCCCCAGGAGGTTCGCGAGGGGACCGCTGTGCGAGTGATCTGGCGCATTTTCAGGGCAGAAAACAAAGAATTCAGCGTGCTCTCTACAGTGGGTGCTCCTAAGTGCAATGTGCGTGACATCTCACTCAAAACAAAGGAAACAATAGATAACACCTGATCAACACAGAGACACGGCAGCAGACCAGAACATATGGACTCAACTATCTCAAAGAACCGATACAGACTCTGGCGTGGCAACACACTCAGCTCAAGCCCAGAACTCACAGGTACAATGGGGGTGTCGAGGCTAGATGTGCAGGGATAGTGCAAACATGCTGTGTGTATAGACTCGCTACCTAGACGACAATGCTGGACCATATATGAAGAAGATGATAATCCTGACCCAACAGCTACTACTCACATGTACAATCATTAAGAGCCACCAACGGCTCATAAATGTCAGCCATCTAAGTCTATCCCCAAACTGAGTGGTGGTGGTGACTTGGCCACGATGTCCACTAGACCACCATCCGTATCCTTGCCACGTGTCACTGCCCAGCCCAGAGAGTGCATCCAGTGTGAACCAAACCAGACCAACTGTACTAATTGTGTGTCCTATGAAAGTGACACTGTAGCCTGCTACAACCACGTCTCTGTATTTATCTGCATATTCTTGCACACTTGCACTCATCAACAGGTACAATAAGTTATTGCTAAACATAGCTTTGAAATCTTGCCAGGTAGTCGACACAAGTTTTTCTTGTTTAATGTTTTACGCTCGTTGCCCACCACCTGTGTGCTACATCTAGCAAATTGTATGTGGCGTGCAAACTAAAAAAGAATTTGTTTCGTTGTGAAATATGTACACGATTCAGGCACACCGCATCTATGAGCAAAGAGGAAACCCCAAAAAAGAGAGAGAGAAGTATTTATTTGGTTGGCACAATTTGCACGCTGGAAAATTCATGCGCCGTTCCACTTTCAGCATTGTCGAGCACTGTTGAAAAGAGCTTCACAAAAAAGTCTTGTTTTCTTGATTGCCCACAATCTGCCTTTCCTCCATGCTATTGCACATTCCACCTTCTGTCACACTTTTGCTTTTGGCCTTTTGCAAATTCCCTCGCTTACTTGCACCTTTTAAAGGCTCCATTTGAACTTGGGTTTTAATAACGTTGAGCTTTATAACTTATTGATTGCGTAGAAACATTGTGCTAGAAAGAAGAAGTGAGAACATCTACTGCAAATGCCCACAATGCTACCCACAACCTTCAATGCGGCTCTCCCTGTGAACCACCTTATGCCCATGCACGCTTTGATACCAAGTGTGAGATGCTCCGGGCTGCTGTTCATTGTGTTTGCTCACTTTTTCTCTCCTGCTGGCAGCTGGCTCTCCCCCTCCATGTCGACCAGCGCTAGCAGAGTCTAGAGGAAACGTACGATTTTTTTCCAGGGAAGTTAATCTCGTCAGGTTTTTAAAAGTTACTCAATGGCATAAGTTAGACTCACCATCCATCCAATTTATCTTCCCTTTGAGAGCTACTTGGCCTTGTTCATACCTTGCCAGTTAATTGGCCTTGTACACACCTTGCCTGCTCTTGTGTGGGAATAACCCCCAAGCTTAGCCTTGGGAAATTAACCCCTCGCCACTTATGCCTGATCATAGACCTACTAGACCAACTTGTTTGGTACTTATATTAATTTTGAATTCTCCTTTTTTTAATGTTATTTTAAATTCTCCGTCTTCTAACACTTGATTATATGTTTTGATTTGTACGGCTCCTTGAGGACAAGCTAAAATGAGCATCCTCAAGGACCCACAATACTCAGTAGTACAGACTTGTCTTGTATACCATGTATCTTGTAGCCTAGCCTCCCATGGCTCACCCCCTCCCCTCCTACCACAGGTTTTGTTACTTGGTACTTTTGTCCTTTCCCGATAGATGGAGGGCACACACCGTTGTATCTTTGATTTGTCTCATAGGCCGACTGCAGCCTCAAAAGATCTTTCTTTCTTTCTATTGCCTTATTGGTCCAATTGCGATACAGGTCTGATTACATTACTCAACAAGATCACAATCGAGAATCAGTTTCCTATTCTTAGTATTAGTGATCTTCTGAAATCTTGCAAGGACTAGCTTGTTTGAGGCGGGTTGACTTGAAGAGTAGATGCTATGAGGTCAGGATTTTACCTGCTGTAATGACCACCTTCAGGTTGTGTCTGGCATTGCCTTTTCAGTCCATGCCAGAAGCTGACACAGCCCTTTCGACATAGGTTCAATTATGACTCAAGCTCATCAATGCTATGTCTAATGCCTTATTGGTCCAATTGCAACATACATCTGATACATTACTCAACAATTCGAAGTGTTGGTGATATTCTTGACAACTTGCAAGGACCAGCTTGTTTAGGCAGGTTGATTTGAAGAGTAGATGTTATCAGGTCAGGATTTTACTTGAAGATGTGCCTAAAATTACTATAATGACCACCTTTAGGTTGTGTCAGCTTTTGGCATTGCCTTTTTGAATTGTTTCATCATGGGATATTATTCCATCCATATTATTTGACATATTGGTTAACAACATTGTTATTTGACATTTGGGATTGCCTTTTGAATTGCTTCATCGTGGAGAAAATAATAATGTTGTTAACCGAAATGTCAAGAGCTTCTCAATTCCATGATTCTGCATTACATCTTGCTCTCAAATCATCACAAATTTTGAACATATTGAACTCTGCAGTTTGGCTACATTGAATATCACGTGTTCTAGTTAGTACATGATTTAGTAACTCCCTGGTATTTGCTTTCGTTTAACTTCTTTCAGATGATAGACGGCTACCAAGGTGAAGGCGGACCTTTTGACTTTTATATAAATAATTTGACAGGTAAGGCTTTAAAGCGTTCAAATAATAGGTGAATCGCCCATTCTTTTCCTCGTACGTTGTAAATTTTCTCAAGATAGAATGTAGCATTTGTGTCTCAGTTCTAGTGGCTGGCATTGCTATTGATCTATTGAATTTTACATGCCCTAAACAGACTGCAGGCAGTACGTAGGAAATTGCTCATTATGAGCTGTCATTAGTGTTTTCTAGCTGCATTAAATACATGGACGGTGCTAGGTGTCTTATATCTACATCATATTGTCAATCTGAAGAAGAGCAAGACGGACTTTTGACATTTGTGCATGGCAGAGAATGAGAGTTTTGCTTAGCCAGGAAAAAGTATCTTTTTTTGGAAGTGGGGAAAGGCCTTCCTCTCTATTTTAACGGGCATCGGTGGGATGGGATCAAGGGCGGTCATGAGATTGAGGACTGCAGGCAAAATGAAGGCCATTGATCTTCCATTATGAATGGCATCTCAAGTTTACCAATTTGCTGGAATTTACTCATCTGTCCTAACTTACATTGTTTTAAATTTATAATACCAATTCGGCAACCAAATATTTATAGAAACCACATATTTAATTTATAACTTACAGTTTAAAATTTATAATACCAATTCAGCCTTCTTCCTAGACTGAGCAAGATATGGCACCTGTTTTTTGCCTGTAATAATGCCACTGGGGTTGCAACTTAGCTTTAGTTCCAGTTATGTTGTTTTGTCATTATGTTTGTTCCCTCTTTTTGTTTCGGATGACAAAGGAAATACAATAATTGTACATCGATTTGTCTCATATTGTCTCATAGGTCGAGTTTGGCCTCCAAAAAAGTTCGCATGCTCTCTTAGGTCATGTGTATACCCATGAGGTGAGCAAGTCTTTACATGGAGTCTTCACACGGCACCCGTGCTAGAAAAATGTTACATTCGTAGCAAGAATTGTTAGCAGATTTATGGCAAATTCCGCAAGTATCCTTGGGAGGTAGTGAAAGGTGTGATCAAATATTGAATGGTACAAAGGAGTTGTGCATTGCTTTGCACGCAATGAAGCATGTGTAGGTTACACGGATGCAGATTATGCAGGGAATGTGGAGAAGAGAGAAGGTCTAGGTTAGGCTATATTTTTCTATTCATTGGTGGGGCAGTTTCATGACAATCTTGTTTGGAAGATTGTACGCCTCAATTCATCATAGAAGCTGAGTATGTTACTGCGTCAAAGGCTAGCAAAGAAGATATAAGGCTTACTTATCTAGAAGCCAAACTCATCCATTGGGAAATTTGGACATCGATACAATTACATAGAGGTTTCAATTTGCATTATGATAATCAAAGTGCTACCCAATTGGAAAAGTATCTAGTGTTTCATACAAAGACAAAGCACATTGATGTGAAGTATCACTTCATTTGCAAGGTGCTTGAGGACAAGAGCATCGAGTTTTGTCAAGATTTGTGCAGATGACAACCCTATAGATCTTTTTAGGGAAGGTCTAGTCTGTGAGTAGTTCACGCATTGTGGAAGGCTTATCCGTAGCTTACTTAAAGGCACATTAAGTGGGAGGAGGTTGAATAAAGGGCCAATGTAGCATGGTGGAACGTAATTGGCTGGCTACCCACTAACGCAACTAACTCATTTATCATTCTTTAAAGTATCATCCAATAAGAGATAGTTGGAAAGCATTGCTGCAAGAGCTCTACCCATCACAATGATCTCCTTTCACAATATATATATATATATATATATATATATATATATATATATATATATATATATATATATATATATATATATATATATATATATATATATATATATATATATATATATATATATATATATATGGTCTTCAAGAAGACTAAGGCAAAAGAAGCTCTCAGGGTCTCTCTCTCTCTCTCTCTCTCTCTCTCTCTCTCTCTCTCTCTCTCTCTCTCTAAGTACAGTACCAAGGGCCAGATTGATGCGCGGGATGCAAGAGTTAGGGGTTCCCAAAGAGATTAACTGGGGGATCATGGCCTTATATGGGTCAGTAACTGGTTATATACATACTCCAGAAGGGGATTCCGACATTGTTCATTCCACCGTTGAAGTAAAGCAGGGATGCCCATTGTCCCCTACTTTATTTGGTATGTATATAGATGAGGTATCAGATTACATTGATAGAGAGGGTGATAGAGGTGCTCAACTTGCAGGGTCATGGATCGCTTTGTTGTTGTATGCAGATGATATTGTATTGATAGCAGAATCACCAAATGGAATGCAGAGGCAGTTAGATGCATTACATAAATTCGCGGAGGACAGCGGACTGTCGGTGAATTTGGGTAAAACCAAAGTTATGGTGTTTAACACCACACTGCAGTGGGTTAGGAGATCGGCACCTACATTTGCATATGGCCAGGATACAGTAGAGTACACAGATGCATACACATACCTTGGTGTGGTATTTGCAGGACCGAAGTTTACTCTTAAGAAAGCAGCAGAGGCTAGATTGTCCAGAGCCTCTGCGGCCTTGGGAGGGTTGGAGAGGATGTGTTCACAAGTGCAATTTCAGGAACCACGAACAAAACTATGGCTCTTTGATATTGTGGTGGCTTCGGCTATGCTTTATGGGGTCCAGATTTGGGGACCATCTGTGGATCAGGATAATTGGAAGCCAATGCAGAGACCTTTGGTATCTATGATTTCCCGAATGATTAGAGCCAAGGCCTCCGTACCACACGCGATTATCCGAGTGGAACTAGCTGCCCCTCCGATAGAAATTGAAGCTCTTACCAGATCAGTGTCCTTTATACATGGTTTGTGGGATACAAATAATTGCCGCTATACTAGATTGGCCCTCGAATCCTCTCGACAGTTAGCAATGAAAGGGAATACATCATACTGGTATGCGCAACTGTCTTCGTGGTTTCAGAGACACGGGTTCAGTATGGAAAGATTACCCCCCTACCAATACTCTCTTGAGGCTCCATCACTGGCAATTACACGAACGGAGATTAATAAAATCATCCGTCAGGATCTTATACAGTTGGATACTTAGAGGACATGGGTAGACCCTACACAAGAATTGGGCTCGAAGATGGCCGACTACAAAGGAAACTTCCTACAGCTATCTGAAGATGGATTTGTGACTCGCCCGAGCTACATGGATACCCACCTATCTCATGGTTTGAGATGTGCTATTGGTCAAATTCGTACATCCTCACACCAGCTGGAAATTGAATTTGGCAGATTTAGGGGAATCCCACTTGAGAGCAGAATTTGCAAGTTATGCGGAATGGAGCCGGAGACAGAATTACACTACATATGCCATTGCACCGTATACTATGAGATACGTGGGCGTTTCCATTGCCTATTTAAAGAAGGCTTTGGACCTCCAGATAGAGTCATGCAATACCAAGATCAAAGATGCTTAGGCTTGTACCTACTGGAAATACATCGGCACAGGGATAATCTAATGAGAAGACAAAGAGCACTACAGCCCCAGAGGCAGATCACAGATTTCTTCGGATCGAGAGAAGCAGGAGGGCAAGGAGAAGCAAGAGACCAGCAGCCAGCACAAAGGAGTACCCACATCCATACCAAAGGCACCCTCATTGATAGGACGATTGAGCTTAGGAAATCGAGACGACCACTACCGAGATGCAGAAGCAAACTTCTCCGGAGGAGACTACGACAAAGGATTAGAAGCATTCTAGCCAGACACCCAGAATGCTCCTAAGAAGTTTATTTAGTACTTTGTATTTAGTTTTTCACATTTATTCACACTCACACTTAGTACTTTTGTAACAAACTGCTGACGTGTCAAAGCCTAAAGAATGGAGCCAACTTACAGATGAGGGCAGAAACCCTAACCCTAATTTTTGCCAGAAACCCCAACTGTTCAAACCCTAACCCTAAAACCTGCAAACCCTAATTCTAGAAACCCTAAGAAGAACAAGCAACAGAAGAAGAATCCTACCAACTTATGGGGATCCCGTCCGATGGGGTCCCAAGTGGCATAAAGGCATTAAAAATAAAGCAGAACACACTCAAAAGACTTTGCACATCAAAATATGATGATGTGGCACCTGTACGGACGTCCCGGAATTCGCGGCGGATTTTTAGGGAAATCCCGAAATTTTAGGAAAGTGAATTTTTGGGGTCAGCTTTTCATATTTGATGCTTTTAGGCTTTGGGCCTTTAAATATGAGCCTTGGGGGCCCTCTCTGGCACTCTTCAGCGCGCAGATTGTAGAGGAGGTGCTCCCCGGCTGTTGTACTTTGCGAATCAGCAGTAATATAAAGAAATATCGAAAGGGGCGCCAAGGTTTGGGGCCAATACTCTCTGGGGTGGAATTTCGCCACTCCGTGTCGCGTGTCGTCTCTCTCTCTCTCTCTCTCAGTTCAGTTGTTATTGAACAGTTGTTATTAAAGTGCTAAAAGTCTATTCAGTGTGTTCTTTTCTATTGGCACGTGGTGCCTGCCTTGTGACAGTGGTATCAGAGCATCAGGCGTGTGCTTTTCTGAAAGCATACCGGTCCTACAAAAGAGCAGACAGAGCTATTGGAATTGAATTATATTTGAGGTATCAGCCACTCCCACCCTTACTTCATCGCGCATCGGGCGCGCTCCCGTCTTCACCGCTCATGTCTTACATGGCATAAGCCATGCAAGAGAAGGATCCAGATTTGTTTCAAGTCACTGTTTTTCTCAGAAGCAGTGCCATGCAGATGTTGATGTCTATAGCTACCAAGCTGCATACTCCAAGTACTTGGCAAGCTTTCAAGAAAATTTTTGCCCGAAGTTATATGGTTTCTGACATCTTCCTTCGGAGTGCAACTTCTGGCAGAGTGGGGTATTCTGAAATGCTTGCCATGGAAACCCTAGCAGATCATAACTTGAAATTTCTCGACATCTCTCAGTAGATGTCTCTTCACAAGCAGATGACCTTGGAGATTCGGTGCGATTGCTATCTTGGGACTACCATCGCCGCCAAAGAAACACTGTCTGTCCAAGAGCTGATGGACCATGCTGTGCTCGGCTACTGCCTTACGGAATGAACCTAACCCTAATTTTTGGTGCAGGTTCCAGGATGGAAAGTCCGTCGACTTTTTGAGCTCGACTAATGTCGAGATTGCGTTTTTAAGTTTGAAATCTGTTTGAGAACTTGTTTGGTGATCCTGTTTGAAATTTGTTGAAATGGATGGTATCTGTTTTGAACCTGTCTTGGTGCCGATTTGAATTGTTTGACTTTGGTTTTAATACTGGTTTCAATGATTGGTGATTTTACTCCTGAGTGGAGTAGTGAGAAATTATGTTTGAGAATGCTTATTCATACTCATGGCCCGGACCCTTGTGGTTATTTGCGGGGGGAGTATTGAATGATTGAAAAGTGTTGTTGTTACTCATCGCCCGGACCCTTGTGGTTATTTACGGGGGGAGTATTGTTGTTGTTACTCATGGCCCGGACCTGGATGGTTATGCGGGAGGAGTATTAAGAAGTCTGAGCAGTGGTTACTCTCAGCACCTCCAAACGACGCAGGCTGCAGTCTGGGGGGCGTTTGGTTGTAAAAGGCCTCTATATCTCATGGCCCGGACCTTTTTAGGTTATTTGCGGGAGGAGTGATGAGGGAGTCGTCGAACAGCTCATGGCCCGGACCTGGATGGTTATTTGCAGGGGGAGTGTTCATCGGCGGCTTTATGTTTCTCTGTCTTGTAGCATGCATATGTGAGCATTTGTGTTGCATTGTGATGTGCCAACCAGTGAATATTCCTAATTGGATGAGATTGCCTGGGTATGTAATTTTAGTGCATCAAGACACCCGAGGAAGATCAGTACGGTCTGGGTGTGATGGCTAATTTTACTACGCCGGAATATCAAGAGTTCCGATTTGGACGAAAGGAGAAGCTAACTCCTTGATCAAAACAGCCGATAGGAGCAGCTAACTCCTTGATCAAAAGAGCAGAAAGGAGAAGCTAACTCCTTATTAAAAGAGCAAACTGATTGTCCCTCGGAATGACCCTCGGAAATTTTTTGAGCTAACTTGAGTTGTTTTGCAGATATGGTGTAATCGCGGACGATTACTCTTTCAAGAAGGGGAGATGTAACAAACTGCTGACGTGTCAAAGCCTAAAGAATGGAGCCAACTTACAGATGAGAGCAGAA
The DNA here is from genome assembly GCF_014529385.1 of Adiantum capillus-veneris. NCBI lineage: Eukaryota > Viridiplantae > Streptophyta > Polypodiopsida > Polypodiales > Pteridaceae > Adiantum > Adiantum capillus-veneris. The sequence continues at coordinate 15,218,680 of NC_140938.1, forward strand.
ACCCTAACCCTAATTTTTGCCAGAAACCCTAACTGTTGAAACCCTAACCCTAAAACCTGCAAACCCTAATTCTAGAAACCCTAAGAAGAACAAGCAACAGAAGAAGAAGTCCTACCAACTTATGGGGATCCCGTCCGATGGGGTCCCAAGTGGCATAAAGGCATTAAAAATAAAGCAGAACACACTCAAAAGACTTTGCACATCAAAATATGATGATGTGGCAACTGTACGGACGTCCCGGAATTCGCGGCGGATTTTTAGGGAAATCCCAAAATTTTAGGAAAGTGAATTTTTGGGGTCAGCTTTTCATATTTGATGCTTTTAGGCTTTGGGCCTTTAAATATGAGCCTTGGGGGCCCTCTCTGGCACTCTTCAGCGCGCAGATTGCAGAGGAGGTGCTCCCCGGCTGTTGTACTTTGCGAATCAGCAGTAATATAAAGAAATACCGAAAGGGGCGCCAAGGTTTGGGGCCAATACTCTCTGGGGTGGAATTTCGCCACTCAGTGTCGCGTGTCGTCTCTCTCTCTCTCTCTCTCTCTCTCTCTCTCTCTCTCTCTCTCTCTCTCTCTCTCTCTCTCTCAGTTCAGTTGTTATTGAACAGTTGTTATTGAAGTGCTAAAAGTCTGTCCAGTCTGTTATTTTCTATTGGCACGTGGTGCCTGCCTTGTGACAACTTTAGTACTGAGGTACCCGGACTTTGTAACAGATTCACCTCTTTTGTATCAGTTTGGTCTCATAGGTCATTCTGGCCTTTTTGAAGATGTTAATATAACATTTCATTTCACTTCATTTCTCTCTCTCCCGCTGCCCCTGCTCTACACCCGCTGCCCCGACCTCCCGCCCTCTCTCTCGCCTGCTGCCCTTGCGCCCGTTGCCCTGACCTCCCGCCCTCTCTCACGCCCGCTGCCCCCTGCGCTCCCGCTCTCTCTTTCTCTTTCTCTCTCCTGCTCGCTGCCCCTGCTCTCTCTCTCTCTCTCTCTCTCTCTCTCTCTCTCTCTCTCTCTCTCTCTCTCTCTCTCTCTCTCTCTCTCTCTCTCTCTCTATCACGGTCCCCCCCTTTTTTCTCTCTCTACGCGATCATTGTCCCCCCCCCCCTTTTTTTCTCTCTACACGATCATTGTCACCCCCCCTTTTCTCTCTCTATGCGATCACTGTCCCCCCCCTTTCTCTCTCTACACGCTGGCCCCCCTCTCTCTCTCTCTACGCGTTGGTCCACCCTCCCCCAAGGCTAGAAAATGTACTACACGTTGCCCCCCCCCCCCCCCCTCTCTCTCTACGCGCTGGTCCACCCTCCCCCAAGGCTAGAAAAATACATTTTTTCCTATCCGAAGAAAATAAGGGCAAGCTTGAAACTTTCAGGTTTTTAAGTTAAAATTTGAAGCTTTTGCCGGTATTTACACTAAAACTTGTCTGGTTTTCTTAAAGGCAAGCTCAAAATCTAGCCGGGATTTCGCAATTTCAGCCGGTTAAAATACACTATACCCCGGTTCTCTAGCATTGCTCCCCCCCCCGTTCTCTCTCTTCTAGCCTCTCTCTCTCTCTCTCTCTCTCTCTCTCTCTCTCTCTCTCTCTCTCTCTCTCTCTCGTCCGTACTCTATCGCTGCCCCTCGCTTGCCATACCTCCTCACGCTCCCCCACTCGCCCAACTACCGCACCCGCTGCTAGTGTGGGTGCACACCCCTTTGTCGTGGCCTCTCAATCATGAGAAAGCCGAATAGCAAGGATGACCCGGTGGAGGATGCCATCCAAAAATGCAAAGAACTTGCTTTCCACACCAACATGGTGCAAGCACAGTGGATTATGTTATGGCCCAGCCAGGTCTCATCGCATTCTTTCAGGATTTCATGGTGGGCACTAGGCCAGTTGGAGTAGCAGTTGATCATGCTATCGTGTCTTTCACCCTGACCTTTCAGTTCAGCACAGGTCCATTAGGTGGGGTCCCCATACACACTCGATATACCTTCATGAGGGAGATGGATTCTGTGTATATGGATGAGATATACAGGCAGCTATGCACCCAGGAGCCGGGACGGCCACTAGATGAACTCGCTCAGATTTTGACAGAGACGCTCCATGATGCAGCATCAGAGGCATACCCCCACAGCCAGCCCACACGGAGACGATCTGGGAACATGCCCCAGAACAGTTGGTATGATGAGGAGTGCAAAGAGACGAGGATCAAACTACAGAGGGAAGTGCTCACGAGTATTACCACACATCTACAATCACGGATTATCTTTCGCCGCCTAGTGCGACAAAAGAAAAGGGCCTATCTATCTCAGCTAGAGCGGGATCTATATCAGCTATTTATAAGTCAGGACTCGGGCGAAGCATGGAGGCTATTCCACGAGCATTCACCACCACCCGCGGTCACCTCCACTAGACATGGAGGGAATATGCCACATATCTCTACACAGCATCAGGGCAACCACCTCTGCCGGACCCACTAGAGACATGCCCAGAGACATGTTCTTTCTTTACTGCGGAGAGGGTAAGGAAAGCCATTGACAAGATGAAGACAAGGAGAGCGCATGATCATGATGGTTTGGTAGTAGAGCACTTCATCCATGCCAAGGATATGCTTGCAGAGCTCCCAGGTATGATGTTTAATCGAGCCATGTATGAAGGCTTCCGGAAGACCTGGAGTATGTCTACGATTGTGCCTATTTTCAAGTCAGGAGATCCCATGATTCCCGCGAATTATCACACCATCATGGTTGGCCACACATTAGCTAGGTTGTATGCATCCATCCTTGAGCAGGAGCTGAGTAGATGGGCAGAGCGAGAGGGAATAAGAGCACCATGGCAAGCAGGTTTCAGAAGAGGTTTCTCCACTCTTGACCAGATTCTGACACTCAGAGCTATTATTGAGGAGGGTAGACACCATGGCAAGAGAATCTATTGTAGCTTTGTGGATTTCCGCAAAGCTTTTGACACAGTGCCGAGAGCCAAACTTATACACAGACTACAGGACATGGGTGTGCCTACAGAGCTGATATGGGGTATTCTGGCTCTATACAGGACAGTGATGGGACGAGTACGCACCACTGAGGGAATGTCTTACATGGTCCACTCCACTATCGGAGTAAAGCAGGGATGCCCACTATCCCCGACTCTTTTTGGGATGTATGTGGATGAGTTTTCAGACTATGTAGAGCGGTAGGGAGACAGGGGGGCTCAGCTAGCAGGGACATGGATTCCACTGTTACTATATGCTGATGATATTGTGCTGATTTTAGACTCCCCAAAGGGGATGCAGCGTCATTTGGATGCTCTGCGTACATTTGCTCGTGGCAGTGGATTGTCGGTCAATCTGGGAAAAACCAAGGTTATGGTGTTCAACACCACACCACAGTGGGTCAGGAGGTCGGCACCCACATTTATGTATGGCCAAGAGAGTGTGGAGTACACAGATGCATATACCTATCTTGGGGTGGACCGGTGTTTTCACTAAAGAGAGCATCAGAGACTAGACTGACAAGAGCATATGTAGCTTTGGGAGGACTGGAAAGGATGTGTTCGCAGGTTCAGTTTCAGGAACCGCGAACAAAGCTATGGCTCTTTGACACTCTAGTGACTCCAGCTATGCTCTATGGAGTTCAGGTATGGGGACCCTCAGTAGACCACCATGGGAGATCTGGAAATACAGATGGATGGAGATGTATGGAGAGGCCTCTGGTCTCTATGATCGCTCGGATGATTCGGGCTAAGGCCTCAGTACCACATGAGATTATCCGAGCCGAGCTAGCCGCCCCCCCCCCTCGTGGTGGAGGCACTGACGAGATCAGTGTCCTTTATGCACAGTTTATGGGATCTCCCCAAAGACAGATACGCTCGGCTTGCCTTGGAGTCATCTCAACAACTAGCTCTACAAGGTGATACAGCATGTTGGTATGTACAGATGGCATCATGGTTCCAGTCACATGGTCTCAATATGGATAGATTACCTCCGCTTCAATACTTCTTGGATGCACCCTCCTTGTCTCTCACACGAACAGAGATCACCAGGCTCATACGTCACGATCTGATTCAACTAAATACCAGGAGCACATGGATACAACCGACACAGGAGTTGGGCACGAAGATGGCCTTCTACAGAGAGCATCTTCTCCAACTCACGGAGGACGGATTTGTGACTAGGCCACCATATATGGATACACACTTAACTCATGGAATAAGATGCGGTATTGGACAGATACGCACATCCTCACATCAGCTCCAGATCGAGACTGGCCGATTCCGAGGGGTGCCGGCACGAGCCAGGATATGTCACCTATGTAACTTAGAGCCAGAGACAGAACTGCAATACACATGCCACTGCCCGGCATACTATGAGATACGCGGACTCTTCCACTGCTTGTTTAGAGAAGGGTTCGGACCTTTTTCTAGAGTCATGAGATACAAGGATCAGAAGTGTCTTGGATTGTTCCTGCTAGAGCTGCACAAACTTAGGGAGAGCTTGCTGAGGACATCAGGGGAAAGATAGTCTCAGAGATGAATCATAGAGTTCTTTACACCAGACAGAGGAGAGCAAACGGAGCAGTCATTACAGCCTACTCATACTAGAGGTACACTGCTTGACAGAGCCACTGAACTTGGCAGATCCAGACGTCCACGACCTCGGGGGGTCTCCCACTACCGACGAAGGTTGCAACAGAAGATACAGTTCACTCTAGCTCGACATGCAAGACGCCCAACCAGAGTTCTGACCATGGAGGAAGTCGATGAGATCCGACAGCTACTGATGAGAGATTTCATCTGAAACCACAAACCCCCCTCCCCCCCCCCCCCCCCCCCCCTTATTCCCTTTCTCCTTAGTGCCTTAGTGTTTTAGTGTTAGTTCTTTGTAACTTGGTAACTTTGTAACTTGGTAATTTCCGTACTCAGACATGGTATCAGATTCACCAATTGTAACTTTTTGGTCTCATAGGTCATTTTGGCCTTTTGAAGACGTTAATATAACATTTCATTTCATTTCATTTCTCTCTCTCTCTCTCTAAGGAGGTCCGTCCCCACTTTTACATATGGTCGAGAGACTGTGGAGTATACAGATACATACACTTATCTTGGGGCGGTTTTTAGTGGTCCAGTATTTTTCTTGAGGCGTGCAGCAGATACGCGATTGACCAAAGCCTATGCAGCATTGGGGAGACTTGAGAGGATATGTTCGCAGGTTTAGTTCCAGGAACCTCGGACAAAGCTTTGGCTCTTTGACACTTTGGTCACTTCGCCCATGCTGTACGGAGTGGGGATATGGGGCCCCTCAGTTGATCACCATAGCAGAGCTAGCAGTAATGATGGATGGAGATGTATGGAGAAGCCCTTGGTGTCTATGATTTCTTGAATGATTAGGGCCAAGGCCTCAATACCACATGACATTGTCAGGGCAAAGCTTGTTGCTCGTCCATTGGTAGTGGAGGCACTCACTCGATCAATTTCATTTAAGCATAGCACTTGGGCTCTCCAGAGATAGATATGCTCGATTAGCACTAGAGTCTTCGCGACAACTGGCATTGCAGGGAGATAGATCATGTTGGTATGCAAAGATGGCATCTTGGTTTCAATTACATGGCTTTAGTATGGATCGGCTACCCCCATTTCAGTACTCTCTGTTGCACCCTCCATCTCCCTCACTAAGGCAGAGATTACTAGGCTCATTAGACAAGACTTGATTCAGCTAGATACGAAGAGGACATGGATACAACCTACACATGAGCTAGGTATGAAGATGACTTTCTATAGAGAGCATCTTCTCCAGCTCACGGAGGATGGTTTTGTGATCAGACGAGGATACATGGACACTCATCTATCCGACGGGATACGAGGTGCTATTGGTCAAATACGCACATCCTCACATCAGCTAGAGACCGAGACAGGCAAATTTAGAGGAGTACCCGTTGAGTCCAGGATTTGTAAAGTGTGCTAGATAGAGCCAAAGACAGAGCTACGTTACATGTCATTACCCAGTATACTATGAGATACAAGGCCGCTTTCACTGTCTATTCAGAGAGGGTTTTGGGCCACTTTCTAGAGTCAACACACAGGGGACCTCTTGAAGAGGGACACAATGAGAGAGATCCAGCAACAGCGGAAGATTACAGATTTCTTTGAGTCACAGACAGAGGAGTCCGAGCAGCCCCAACAGCATAACAACACCAGAGACATACTGCTTGATCGGGCGATAGAGTTGGGGCGGTCCCGTCGCCCACAGATGAGAGGGCCCTCTCGACATCGACGCAGACTTGACAGAGGATCCATACCATACTGGCACGACATAGGAGCCGTCCCGACAGAGTGCCTACCTTGGAGGACATTGAATCTCTATAGCCTTTTGGATACTGATGTATATGTATATGATGCCTCGACTGTCAAAGAGCTCCATTGTATCAGCTCACCCTTTGTATTCCCCTTGTATCAACTTTCACCCCACCCCTACCCACTATTTTCTTCTTTTCAGTTCTTTGTACTTTTTGTACCCAGACCTGGTATTAGATTCACCACATGTAACCTTTTGGTCTCATAGGTCATTTTGACCATTTGTAGACATTAATATTACATTTCAGTTCATCATCTCTCTCTCTCTCTCTCTCTCTCTCTCTCTCTCTCTCTCTCTCTCTCTCTCTCTCATGGGAAGCATCGGAGAAGTGCCAACAGCTTCCCCCATGTGTAGGAAGACGCATCCCTTGCTGGACGCCCACAAAGCCTCTTTCATGCGGATAGGGAAGAGAATGTCGGCAATAGAGAAGGAAATGAGAGAATGGAGAAATGAAGTGGAAGAGTGGAGGAAGGAGAGGAGCACTATTCTTCAAATATGGACCGAAGAAAGAGATGGCATGTATAGGAGGATCGCTTCGCTCGAGGAGAAATTGGTCATCCAAGATTCCATCATCCAAAATGTACAAGCAAAAAGTGGGCGGCTTGAAGAAGGCAAAATTCATATGATGGAAGAATTGAATACCATAAGGGAAGAAATACGGGTTATCAAGGAAGGTCAGGAGAAGAAGTCACGGGCCGCGGTCATCTCCGTAACACAAAAGAAAGTAGAGGAGGCCAAAAAATGGATTGAGGTTGCCAAGAAAGGGAAAGGTAAGGAAGCTCCTTGTACACCCACTCTTATTAACATGACCCTCGAAGAGGAACAAAGAAGGAGGATGCGGGTTGTACATGTGAGGTTAACCGACCTTAAGGACATTAACAATGTGGAAAACGAGGTGACAATTCTCACATCCATGATGGGGGTGGACAAGCCTTCACACACAAAGGCATGGAGAGTGGGCAAGAAGAGTGATGGCCCGGAGAATCTTCAAAAGGGAGAGCTCTCATACTACGCTTCCCCTCCTTGGAAGAGAAGAAGGAATTCTTGAGAAAGAAGCCACTCTCAAGAAGATAGGTATTTTCCTCAGTGATGATCTCACTCTCTCACAGCTTGCGCTTATGAGAGGGGTAATGCTAGAGATTACGGCGGCAAGGGAGAAGGGAAAGTTGGCCTTTACAGAGACGGTCGGGCGGTGATTGTACAGCGGCGCTCTACATGACGGTGTGAGACCTATGGGACCACACTGGAGATGGCTACTTGGAATTGTAATGGATCTTTGAGGTTCGACGTTGGTGCCTTTGAGAACAGTTTCAGAGATAGGGACATTGTTTTTTTCTCAGAGACTTATCAGGCCCCTGGTCAGCTTATGCCACATGTGGTGGGATACATATAGGAGACAGCCCACAACAAAGTTGCGAGATCTAAGCATGCGAGTAGAGCTTCAGGAGGAGTAGCAGTGCTATTTAGGGATGAGTTACAGCCATTGTTGCATATTGTATAGAGAGATGATCATGCTAGATACATGTGGGTCAGGCTAAGAGCTGACACAGGCCAATTTCTATACATTGCCATATGTTACTCCCCCTCCCCCCCCCCCCCCCCCCCCAGTACGTCAATATATGCTGCATCTAGAGAACATGGCAACTCTCAAACAGTCTTCTACGACACTTTAGATGAGATGCTTAGAGAGCTGGATGTGGGTGACTTGGGGCTTGACAGATGCTCACATGACAGAGAGCAAACGAGTATGGGAGATACCTCACAGAGATGAGGACTACACATGGGCTAGCCATACTTAATGGCTTACATCGATTTCTTGGAGCAGCCGGTTTCACATGCTTTCCACACAGACACGGGGCCAGTACAGTGGACTATGTTATGGCACAACGGAGCTTTATTCCTTGTATCAGGATTTTAGTGGAGCCAGACCGGTGGGCATAGCAATGGATCATGCACTTTTGACATTGTCTGTTTCATTTCAGTATAGTACAACCCAGACATCAGGAGGCATGTCACATACCTGTTATACATTTACACCAGAGACTGACTCGGTTTATACAGAGGAGATCTATACCCGTCTATGCAGAGCATGCCCTGGCCTCTCAGTGGAGGAGTGCACCACTTTACTGTCTGAGACACTGCATTGTGCAGCATCGGAGGCATACCCACACACTCAGCCAGGTTGGAGGCGATATTCTGGGAGCATGCCCCATAATAGTTGGTATGATGAGGAGTGCAGAGAGATGAGAGCCCAGCTTCAGAGGGTTCTTTTAGGAGTCATCACTTACAGACAATCTCGGATTGCTTCTTGGCGCCTTGTGCAACGGAAGAGACGAGCTTACTTGGCCCAAATGGAGCGAGACTTGTATCAGTTGTTCTTGAGTAGAGACTCAAGAGAGGCATGGCGATTCTTTCATGAGCACTCCCCTCCTCCAGTATTACTTCTCCTCATGTGTGGGGTCAGTATGCCTCATCGTTATATACGGTTCCTAGATAGGACCCCCTTCCAGACCCTATAGAGCCATGCCCACCTACCAGCACCTTCATTACCACTGAGATGGTAAAGAGAGACATTGACAAGATGAGGACCAACAGGGCATATCATCATGATAGTCTAGTGGCAGAGCACTTTACACATGCTAGAGATATGCTAGTAGAGGTTCTTGCAATGTTGTTCAATCGTGCCATGTGTGAGGGATTACCTGAGACTTGGAGGTTGTCTACTATTGTGCCTATCTTCAAAGCAGGTGATACTACAGAGCCTGGGAATTACCGCACTATTATGGTTGGGCACACATTGGCACAATTGTATGCATCCATTCTTGAGCACCAGTTGAGTAATTGGGCAGAGGGTGAAGGTGTACGAGGAAAGGGCCAGGCCGGTTTCAGGAGGGGTTTCTCCACTCTTGATCATATTCTGACACTAAGAGCCATCATTGAGGAGGGCAAGTCACATTAGGGAAGGATTTATTCTAGCTTGTGGATTTCCGCAAAGCATTTGACATGGTATCAAGAGCTCGATTGATGCATAGACTACAGGAGATGGGGGTGCCCATAGTGTTGATTTGGAGGAGTATGGCTCTATACAGATCATTGATGGGACATGTACGCCTTAGGAGGGGATATCTGATTTAGTTCTCTCCACCATTGGGGTGAAACAGCGTTGCCCATTGTCTCCTACTCTATTGGGTATGTATGTTGATGAGGTGTCTGATTACATAAACAGAGAGGGTGATAGAGGTGCCCAGCTGGCAGGGACGTGGATCCCATTGTTTTCATATGCTGATGATATTGTGTTGATCTCTGACTCACCAGAGGGTATGCAACGACAGTTGGATGCATTACACAGGTTTGGCGAGAATAGTGGATTGTTTGTAAACCTTGGTAAAACCAAGGTTAGTGTTTAACACCACACCATAGTGGATCAGGAGATCAGCACCGACTTTCACATATGGTCAAGAGAATGTAGAGTATACAGATGCATACACTTACCTTGGGGTCGTCTTCACTAGGCCGAGGTTTTCTTTGGGGAGAGCAGCAAAGACTAGACTGACTAGAGGTTTTGCGGCTTGGGAGGCTTGGAGAGGATGTGTTCGCAGGTTCAGTTCCAGGAACCTCGGACAAAGTTATGGCTCTTTGATACTTTAGTAGCCTCAGCTATGTTGTATGGGGTGCAGATATGGGGACCTTCTGAAGGCCAGGATGGTTGGAGACGTATGCAGAGGCCCTTGGTATCTATGATCTCTCGACTGATCAGAGCCAAGGCCTCCGTATCCCACGCTATCATTCGGGTAGAGCTAGCTGCCTCTCCTATGGAGTTTGAGGCGCTTACCAGATCAGTCTCTTTTGTGCACAGCTTGTGGGATACTACTAGAGACAGATATGCTAGACTGGCCCTTGAGTTTTCCAGACAGTTAGCTCTTCAGGGGGACACTTCATGCTGGTATGCACAAATGACATCATGGTTTCAGACGCATGGCTTCACCATGGATAGGCTGCTCCCTTTCGAGTACTCTCTTCAAGTATCCTCGTTGTCTCTTACAGAGGTGGACATTACTAGACTCATTCGCAGGACCTGATCCAGCTGGATACCAGGAGGACATGGATAGATCCACTATAGGAGTTGGGCACGAAGACGGCTTTCTATAGAGAGCATCTTCTCCACCTCACAAGAGATGGGTTTGTGATTCGACCCAGCTACATGGACACACATATGTCTCATGGTTTGCGGTGTGCCATTGGTCAAATACGCAGATCCTCACATCAGCTAGAGATTGAGACTAGTAGATTCAGAGGGATATCAACAAACAGCAGGATATGCCGCTTCTGCCAGCTAGAGCCAGAGACAGAGCTACATTACATATGTCATTGCACAGTGTACTATGAGATACGGGGCCATTTCCACTTCTTGTTCAGAGAGGGTTTCGGTCCTTTCTCTAGGGTCACGAGTTACGAGGATCAGAGATGTCTTGGGCTATATCTACTTGAGTTACACATATATAGAAACACTTTGCTGGGGAGAGAGAGAGAGAGAGAGAGAGAGAGAGAGAGAGAGAGAGAGAGAGAGAGAGAGAGAGTCCCAGAGACAGATTATAGATTTCTTTTCACTAGGTATGGGACAGCCAGAGGAGCAGCCATCACTGCAGAGCTCGGCCCACACTCATTCGACCACTACCGGCACTCTTATCGAGCAAGCACTGGAGCTACAGAGATCCATACGGCCACAATTGAGGAGAGGAGCTACACAGCATCGACGAACGAACATGACTTAACCAGGTTTTACAGAGGAGGAGATTGTGGCCGTGAGGCATAGGCCTACGAGAGACTTCATGAGGCGTGGTTATTGTGTAGGTTTGGTATTTTGTTTAGTCGTTTTCATGATGGACATTGTATGGCCAGCCCTAAAAACGTGGACAGCTGTTGACGTGACATTGTACTGATCAATGCAATTTGCTGCCAGATTTGCTGGCGTGGCAATTGGTACAGAAAAAAACCCTGTTTTTGCGCTCGAGAATTTTAGAACCCTTGTAATGTTTATAAGCAAACCCAAGGCTTCATTCTCATGCATAGTAGAAGTGGAAGCTTGGACCCTTGGGAATTGTACCTTTTGTGGTAGGCAATAAAGAAAGAAATGCCGCAAGGGGCGCCAGTCTCTGGGGGCTAGTGCAACGGAACTCTGCCGCTTTGTGTCGACTCTCCTCTTCTTTTTGCAGTTTTTGTTCGTGCGTTGCTATTGATTTCTTGTTTGGGTGTCCAAGCCTGTTACACTAGGTACCCTCATTTATTTTTATTTTGATGTTCCCCAAACATTGTACTAGAGTCACACATGGGTGTAACCTTTTGGTCTCATAGGTCATTTTGGCCTTTTGAAGACATTAATATAACAATTCTCTCTCTCTCTCTCTCTCTCTCTCTCTCTCTCTCTCTCTCTCTCTCATGTCATCCCCAACCTCACCTATGGCAACAAGCAAACTCAAATATATGCTTCACTCCAAATCAATTTCCATCATTGAATTGGAAATGAAAGCATGGAGAAAAGAGATGGAAGATTGGAGGAACGCGAAGACCGTTTTCCTCCGAGAAAATGAAGAAAAGGAGAAGAGGTGGAAGGACGAGAAGGATCATCTTCTCAACAAGATCGCCACGTTGGAGAATAGCATTTTGGACCTCCACAAAGAAGTGTTGGAAACACGGTCAAAAAATGGGCTTGAAGAGGGGGAATTTCAGCCCTCTTTGAGGGAAGAAATTGACAACATCAATGAGGAGAAGAAGTCATGGGCCGCGGTCATATCCGAAACGCAAAAGAAAGTAGAGGAGGCCGAAAAATGGATTGAGGTTGCCAAGAAAGGGAAAGGTAAGGAAGCTCCTTGTACACCCACTCTTATCAACATGACCCTCGAAGAGGAACAAAGAAGGAGGGTGCGGGCTCTACATGTGAGGGTAACCGGCCTCAAGGACATAAACAATGTGGAAAAAGAGGTCACAAGCCTCACATCAATGATGGGGGTGGAGAAGCCTTCACACACAAAGGCATGGAGAGTGGGCAAGAAGAGTGAGGGCCCCGGAGAATCTTCAAAGGAAAGAGCTCTCATACTACGCTTCCCTTCATTGGAAGAGAAGAAGGAATTCTTGAGGAAGAGACCTACTCTCAAGAAGACAGGGATTTTCTTAGGCGATGACCTCACTCTCTCACAACTTGCGCATATGAGAGAAGTAATGCCCGAGATTCAAGCGGCAAGGGAGAAGGGGAAGATGGCCTTTTACAGAGATGGTCGGGTGGTGATTGTAGAGCGGCGCTCTACATGACGGTGCGAGACCTATGGGACCACATTGAGGATGGCGACTTGGAATTGTAATGGGTCTATGAGGTTGGATGTTGGTGCCTTTGAGGACAGTTTCAGAGACAAGGACATTGTTTTCTTTTCAGAGACTCACCAGGCCCCTGGCCAACTGTTGCCACATGTGGTGGGATACAAATGGGAGACGGCCCACAGAACAGTCACGAGATCTGAGCATGGGAGTAGAGGTTCAGGAGGAGTAGCGGTGTTGTTTAGGGAGGAGCTACAGCCACTACTACATATTGTACGGAGAGATGATCAGGCTAGATACATGTGGGTGAGGCTGAGAGCTGACACAGGTCGATTTCTATATATTGCTATATGTTACTTCCCCCCCAGTACGTCAGTATATGCTGTATCCAGAGGGCAGTCGCCTTTCTCAATTCTAGATGATGATATATGGGAGTTTTCTAGGGATGGTGATATCATCCTCCTAGGAGACTTCAATGCTCGAACGGGCAACTGTCAGACAGTCTTCTACGACACTTCAGATGAGATGCTTAGAGAGTTGGATGTGGGTGAGCTGGGGTTTGACAGATGCTCACATGACAGAGAGCAGACTGAGTATGGGAGATACCTCACGGAGATGACGACTACACATGGGCTAGCCTTACTTAATGGCTTACAGCGGTTTCCTGGAGCAGCAGGCTTCACATGCTTTCCACACAGACATGGGGTCAGTACAGTGGACTATGTTATGACACAGCCGAGCTTTATTCCTTGTATTCAGGATTTCACAGTGGGAGCCAGACCAGTGGGCGTAGCAGTGGATCATGCTCTCTTGACACTGTCCGTATCTTTTCAGTTTAGTACAGCCCAGAAATCAGGAGGCAGGTCACACACCCGTTATACATTTACACCAGAGACTGACTCAGTTTATACAGAGGCGATCTGGGATCGTCTATGCACAGTTGCTCCAGGCCTCTCAGTAGAGGAGTGCACTACTTTACTGACTGAGACACTACATGATGCAGCATCAGAGGCATACCCACACACTCAACCGGATCGGAGGCGACATTCTGGGAGCATGCCCCAGAATAGTTGGTATGATGAGGAGTGCAGAGAGATGAGAGCCCAGCTTCAGAGGGATCTTCATTTAGGAGTCATCACCTACAGACAGTCGCGGATTGCTTTCCGGCGCCTTGTGCGAAAGAAGAAACGAGCTTACCTGGCCCAGATGGAGCGAGACTTGTATCAGTTGTTCTTGAGTAGAGACTCAGGCGAGGCATGGCGGCTCTTCCATGAGCACTCCCCTCCCCCAGTGATTACTTCTCCTGATGTGTGGGGCCAGTATGCGACATCGTTATATACGGTTCCTGGGCAGGATCCCCTTCCAGATCCTACAGAGCCATGTCCACCTACGAGCACCTTCTTTACCACTGAGATGGTAAAGAGAGCCATTGACAGGATGAGGACTAGGAGGGCTTACGATCATGACGGTCTAGTAGCGGAGCACTTTATACATGCTAGGGATATGCTGATGGAGGTTCTTGCAGTGTTGTTCAATCGTGCCATGTGTGAGGGATTACCTGAGACTTGGAGGTTGTCTACTATTGTGCCTATATTCAAGGCAGGTGATCCTACAGAGCCTGGAAATTACCGCACTATTATGGTTGGACACACACTGGCACGATTGTATGCATCCATTATTGAGCAGCAGTTGAGTAACTGGGCAGAGGGTGAGGGTGTACGGGCAAAGGGACAGGCAGGTTTCAGGAGGGGTTTCTCCACTCTTGACCATATTCTGACACTCAGAGCTATCATTGAGGAGGGCAGGTCACATGGGAGACGGATTTATTGTAGCTTTGTGGATTTCCGCAAAGCATTTGACATGGTACCGAGAGCTCGACTGATGCGCAGACTGCAGGAGATGGGGGTGCCCACAGTGTTGATTTGGGGGATTATGGCTTTATACAGATCAGTGATGGGACATATACGCACCCCAGAGGGGATATCTGACTTAGTTCACTCCACTATCGGGGTGAAACAGGGTTGCCCATTGTCTCCTACTCTATTTGGTATGTATGTTGATGAGGTGTCTGATTACATTGACAGAGAGGGTGATAGAGGTGCCCAGCTGGCAGGGACGTGGATCCCATTGTTGTTATATGCTGATGATATTGTCTTGATCTCTGACTCACCAGAGGGTATGCAGCGACAGTTGGATGCATTACACAGTTTTGCAGAGGATAGTGGATTGTCTGTAAATCTTGGTAAAACCAAGGTCATGGTGTTTAACACCACACCGCAGTGGATCAGGAGATCGGCACCGACCTTCACGTATGGTCAAGAGATTGTGGAGTATACAGATGCATACACTTACCTTGGGATAGTCTTCACTGGGCCGAGGTTTTCTTTGGGGAGAGCAGCAGAGACTAGACTGACCAGAGCTTATGCGGCCTTGGGAGGCTTGGAGAGGATGTGTTCGCAGGTTCAGTTCCAGGAACCTCGGACAAAGTTATGGCTCTTTGATACTTTAGTAGCCTCAGCTATGATGTATGGGGTACAGGTATGGGGACCTTCTGTAGGCCAGGATGGTTGGAGACGTATGGAGAGGCCCTTGGTATCTATGATCTCCCGATTGATTAGAGCCAAGGCCTCCGTACCTCACGCAATCATTCGAGCAGAGCTAGCTGCCCCCCCCATGGAGATTGAGGCGCTTACCAGATCAGTGTCCTTTGTGCACAGCCTATGGGATACTACTAGAGACAGATATGCTAGACTGGCCCTTGAGTCTTCCAGACAGTTAGCTCTACAGGGGGACACTTCATGCTGGTATGCACAGATGACTTCATGGTTTCAGACGCATGGCTTCACCATGGACAGGTTGCCCCCTTTCCAGTATTCTCTTCAGGCACCCTCGCTGTCTCTTACACGGGTGGAGATCACTAGACTCGTTCGTCAGGACCTGACCCAGCTCGACACCAGGAGGACATGGATAGAGCCGCCTCAGGAGTTGAGCACGAAGATGGCTTTCTATAGAGAGCATCTTCTCCACCTCACAGGAGATGGGTTTGTGATTCGACCCAGCTACATGGACACACATATGTCTCATGGTTTGCGTTGTGCCATTGGTCAGATACGCACATCCTCACATCAGCTCGAGATTGAGACTGGTAGATTCAGAGGGATACCAGCAGACAGCAGGATATGCCGATTATGCCAGAGAGAGCCAGAGACAGAGTTGCACTACATATGTCATTGCACAGTGTTCTATGAGATACGGGGGCGTTTCCACTGCTTATTCAGAGAGGGTTTTGGTCCTCTATCTAGGGTCATGAGTTATAAGGATCAGAGATGTCTTGGACTATATCTACTTGAGTTACACAGGTATAGAGACACTTTACTGGGGAGAGCTAGAGAGAGGCAGTCCCAGAGACACATTACAGATTTCTTTTCACTAGATATGGGACAGCCAGAGGAGCAGCCACCACTGCAGAGCTCGTCCCACACTCATTCGACCACTACTGGCACTCTCATCGACCGAGCATTGGAGCTACAGAGATACAGACGACCGCGACTGAGGAGAGGAGCTACACAGCATCGACGGAGACTACAACAGAAGATTCGAGCCATACTCTCTCGACATCCAGAGTGCAGATGAGGATGGATCCTCACCATTTCTTCCATCTTTGTTTCACACACTGTTACATCCAGTTTACCGGGTACCTATTGTATCAGTTGCTACACCCACGTAGTTTTAGATTGTAGTAGTAGTAGTAGTATTTTGTTCCACTTCTAGTTCTTTTGTACCCAGACATGGTATTAGATTCACTATTTTGTAACTGATTGGTCTCATAGGTCATTTTGGCCTTTTGAAGACGTTAATATAACATTTCATTTCATTTCATTTCTCTCTCTCTCTCTCTCTCTCTCTCTCTCTCTCTCTCTCTCTCTCACAGGAGATGGGGATGCCCATAGAGTTGATCTGGGGGATTATGGCTTTGTACAGATCAGTGATGGGACATGTACGCACTCCGGAAGGGGTATCTGATTTAGTTCACTCTACTATTGGGGTGAAACAAGGCTGCCCACTGTCTCCTACTCTATTTGGTATGTATGTTGATGAGGTGTCTCATTACATTGACAAAGAGGGTGACAGAGGTGCCCAGCTGGCAGGGACGTGGATCCCATTGTTGTTATATGCTAATGATATTGTGTTGATATCTGACTCACCAGAGGGTATGCAGCGACATTTGGATGCACTGCACAGTTTTTCAGAGGATAGTGGATTATGTGTAAACCTTGGTAAAACCAAGGTTATGGTGTTTAACACCACACCACAGTGGATCAGGAAATCAACACCTACTTTCACATATGGTCAGGAGATTGTGGAGTATACAGATGTGTACACTTACCTAGGGGCAGTCTTCACTGGGCCGAGATTTTCTTTGAGAAGAGCAGCAGAGACTAGACCGACTAGAGCTTATGCGGCTTTGGGAGGACTAGAGAGGATGTGTTCGCAGGTTCAGTTTCAGGAACCTAGGACGAAGCTATGGCTCTTTGATACTTTGGTTGCATCTACTATGCTATATGGGGTGCAGGTTTTGGGGACCTTCTGTAGGCCAGGATGGTTAAAGACGTATGGAGAGGCCCTTGGTATCTATGATCTCTCGGCTGATTAGAGCCAAGGCGTCCGTACCACATGATATCATTCGAGCGGAGTTAGCTGCCCCCCCTATGGGGATTGAGGCACTTACCAGACCAGTCTCCTTTGTACACAGCCTATGGGATACTACCAGAGGTAGATATGCCAGGCTGGCCCTATAGTCCTCTAGACAGCTAGCTCTACAGGGGGATACATCATGCTGGTATGCACAGATGATATCATGGTTTCAGACACATGGCTTTACCATGGACAGGCTGCCTCCTTTTGAGTACTCTCTACAGGCACCCTTGATGTCTTTGACATGCGTGGAGATTACTAGAGTCATTCGCGAGGATCTGATCTAGTTGGACACGAGGAGGACATGGATAGAGCCGGTACAGGAGTTGGGCACGAAGATGGCTTTCTATAGAGAGCATCTTCTCCACCTCACAAGGGATGGGTTTGTGATTCGACCTAGCTATATGGACACATATCTTTCTGATGGCTTGCGTTGTGTCATTGGCCAAATACGCACATCCTCACATCAACTCGAGATTAAGACTGGCAGATTCAAAGGGATACCTGCAGATAGCAGGATATGCCGCTTATGTCATCTAGAGCCAGAGACAGAGTTACATTACATATGTCATTGCACAGTGTACTATGAGATAGGAGGCCGTTTTCATTGTCTATTCAGAGAGGGTTTTGGGCCTCTATCTAGGGTCATGAGCTATGAGGATCAGAGATGTCTTGGAATGTATCTACTTGAGTTACACAGGCACAGAGACACTTTACTGAGGAGAGCTGGAGAGAGACGGTCCCAGAGACAGATTACAGATTTCTTTACACTAGATATTGGACCCCTAGAAGAGCAGCCAGAGGAGCAGACACCATTGCAGAGCTCTGCCCGCACTCATACTACCGCTACTGGCATTCTCATAGACCGAGCATTGGAGCTAGGGAGATCTAGACGCCCGTGATTGAAGAGAGGAGCTACACAACATCAACAGAGACTTCAGCAGAGGATTCGAGCCATACTCTCTCGACGTCAAGAGTGCAGATGAGGATGGATCTCCACCATATCTTCCCCCCTTCTTTCATTGTACTACACATTGTATTTTGTTTCAGTTCTTTTTGATTCCGGACATGTTAACAGATTGACTATGTTGTAACGGCTTGGTCTCATAGGTCATTTTGGCCTTTTGAAGACGTTAATATATCATTTCATTTCATCTCTCTCTCTCTCTCTCTCTCTCTCTCTCTCTCTCTCTCTCTCTCTCTCTCTCTCTCTCTCTCTCTCTCTGTGCGTACGAGGAAATACAGGTCGTCTCGAGGGGGTTGTTCCTTCAGGCGCAGCAGTGTGGCCGTCTTGTGATGGAGGTCATGGGCGCAAACCTAGCACTTCTCGAGAGCTCTAGCCCCTCCCACTTGAGTGGTTTGCATGCAATGGCATCACCAACAATGAAGAAATCAACTTTTATGACTACCAGCAAGAGGTTAGTAAACATGGAAAAAGAGATGAAGGCGTACAAGACAAAGATGGAAGAGTGGAAGATGGAGAAGCCGGTCTTTCTTCAGTGGAAAATCAGCGAGGCTGAGCTTCGAAGTGTGGAGAAAATGGAGCATCTGGCCGAAATTGAAGACCTCAAGAATCAAATTTCAGCCCTGAAAAGAGATCTAGCCGATGCAAGAGCCAATGGTGGACTAGAAGAGGGAGAAATCCAACCCTCAGTGATAGAAGAGCTTAAGGTAATCAAAGAGCAAATGCAAGCCATTAAGGAAGAGGAGAAACAACAGGAAGCAAAAACGTCTTCATGGACAGATATGATTACCAAAACCCAGTGGAGGAAGCGGAGAAGTGGATTTGAATCGAAAGAAGAGCAAAGGCAAGGAGGTATCAATCTCCACTCCCACCATCATCAACATGACACTTGAGGAGGAACAACGAAGACGTATGAGGGCCTTGCATGTGAGGGTTACTAGCCTCAACGATCGGGACAAAATTGATGAGGAAGTACAGGAGCTCATGGTACTAATGAGGATGCAAAAAGCGACACACACAAGAGCATGGAGAGTTGGTAAGAAAAGTGGAGGCACAAGGGAAACATCGAGAGGAAGAGCTCTCATACTGCGCTTCCCCTCTATTGAGGAGAAGGACTTTTTGAGAAGGAGGCCCACTCTCAAAAAGACTAGTATCTTCCTTGGTGACGATCTCACCCTCTCACAGCTTGCCCACATGCAGGAAGTCATGCCAGAGATTAGGGCCGCAAGAGAAAAAGGGAAGACAGCTTTTTTACAAAGAAGGAAGAGTGGTCATTATGGAGAGAAGCCCTACATGACGGTGCGAGACCTATGGGACCACACTCAGGATGGCGGTTTGGAACTGTAATGGTACATATAGACTTGATGTGGGGGCCTTTGAGGACAGCTTCAAAAATAGAGACATTGTTTTCTACTCAGAGACTCATCAGGCTCCAGGACATTTGATGCCGCATATATCAGGATACAGATGGGAGACAGCTTTCCGGACATGCACCAAATCTGAGCATGGGACTAGAGCATCAGGAGGTGTAGCAGTTCTTTTCAGGGAGGAGCTCTAGCCACTACTGCACATAGTTCGGAGAGATGATCAGGCCAGATACATGTGGGTGAGGTTGAGGGCAGAGACTGGACGTTTCTTGTACATCACCATATGCTATTTTCCTCCCAGCACTTCAGTATATGCTTCACCCAGAGGACAGTCTCCTTACTCTGTACTTGATGATGATATTTGGGAGTTCTCCAGGGATGGAGACATCATACTATTGGGGGATTTCAATGCCCGTACAGGTAGTGCACAGACGGTTTTCTATGACACCTCAGAGGAGATGCTCAGAGAGGTAGATCCAGAGGAGATGGGGTTTGAGAGATGCTCACACGATAGAGAGCATATAGAGTCTGGGAGATACCTCAGGGAGATGACGACTACTTACAGTTTAGCCATATTGAATGGCTTACCGACATTCCCATCATCTACAGATTTACTTGTTTTCCACACAGACATGGGGGCAGTACTGTAGACTATGTTCTGACACATCCGAGCTTTATCTCTCACATTCTTGATTTTGCAGTGGGGCCGAGGCCTGTTGGGATAACAGTAGATCATGCACTTTTGACCTTATCAGTCTCCTTTGAGTACAATACATCTCAGGCCTCGTGGGGTGGTAGACATCTACGCTATACTTTTACACCAGAGACTGACTCAGTCTATGCAGAGGAGATTCGTAGACTTTTATGTACATCAGAGCCAGTATACACAATGGAGGAGATCATATCTATGCTGACAGTGACATTACATGGGGCAGTGACAGAGGCATACCCACACACTCAGCGTGGTCAGAGACGTCGTTTTGGGCACATGCCTCAGAACAGCTAGTATGATTAGGAGTGTCGACAGAGAAGAGCTCAGATCCAGCAGGAGCTTGCATTGGGAGTGATCACCTATAGACAATCTCGTATTGCTACACGACGACTAGTACGACGGAAGAAGCGAGCTTTCTTGGTCCAGGTGAAGCAGGATTTATATCAGCTCTTCCTTAGTAGAGATTTAGGAGAGGCTTGGCGTCTATTCCATGAGCAGTCTCCCCCACCAGTGATTACTTCTATGGAGATATGGGGGCAGTATGCAGCATCATTATACGTTGTACCTGGACAGCCACCACTACCAGATCCACCACAGCCATGTCCGGCTACAAGCACCTTCTTTACCACTGAGATGGTCAAGGAGGCTGTCACAAGACGGGCACCACGTGCCAATAGAAAAGAACAGACTGAACAAACTTTTAGCACTTCAATAACAACTGAACTGAGAGAGAGAGAGAGAGAGAGAGAGAGAGAGAGAGAGAGAGAGAGAGAGAGAGACGACACGCGACACAGAGTGACGGAATTCCACCCCAGAGAGTATTGGCCCCAAACCTTGGCGCCCCTTTCGGTATTTCTTTATATTGCATCAACACAGTACAAGATGGTACTCCAGACTCTGCACCTTCTCTAGGAAGCATGCCAGAGAATGAGCCCTAACCTCATATTAAAAGGCCCTTGGCCTAAAAAGCAATTAGAGTGAAAAGCCTTCTAACTCAAAAGCATTTGGTCCAAAGCAAAGCCAAAAAGCTGCCAGCCAAAGTAAATCACGGAAATCCGTATTGTTGCCATGTCTTCAGCCAGTGCAAAACGCGGAAATCCGTACAACATGCCATGTCATCATGCCTGCGCAATTTTTGGAAAGCTACCACATCATCAGTTTTTGCGTGTGTGCGGGTCCTGCTTTATTTTAATCCTTTATGTCACTTGGGGCCCCATTAGACGGGGTCCCCATAAGTTGGGAGGACTTCTTCTGTTACTTCTTCTTCTTAGGGTTTAGGCCCCTCGGCCAGCATCTGTAAGTTGGCTCCATTCTTTAGGCTTTGACACGTTAGCAGTGAGTGAAAAAAAACAACACTTTTCGATCATTCAATACTCCCCACAAATAACCACAAGGGTCCGGGCCATGAGTATGAATAAGCATTCTCAGGCATAATTTTTCACTACTCTACCCGGGAGTAAAATCACCAATCATTGAAACCAGTATTAAAACCAGAGTCAAACATTTCAAATCTGCACCAAAACAGGTTCAAAACAGATACCATCCATTTCAAACAAATTTCAAACAAGATCACCAAACAAGTTCTCAAACAGATTTCAAACTTAAAAGGCAATCTCGACATCAGTTGAGCTCGAAAAGTCGACTGACTTTCCATCCTGAAACCTGTACCAAAAATTAGGGTTAGGTTCATTCCATAAGGTCGTAACCAAGCACAACATGGTCCATCAGCTCTTCAACAAATAGTATTTCTTTGGCAGCGATGGTAGTCCCAAGAGATAGCAATCGCACCGAACCTCCAAGGTTATCAACTCGAGAAGGGACATCTACTGAGAGATGTCCAAGATATAATCTGCTAGGGTTTCCATGGCAAGCATTTCAGGATACCCCACTCTACCAGAAGTTGCAACTTCAAAGGAAGATGTCAGAAACCATATAACTTTGGGCAAAAAAAATTCTTGAAAGCTTGCCAAGTCCTTGGAAGTGTGCGGCTTGGTAGCTATAGACATCTACATGGTACTGTCTCTAAGAAAAACAGCAGCTCAAAACAAAATCTTGGATCCTTCTCTTGCAAGTGATCTTAATGGCTTATGCCTATAAGACATGAGCGGTGAAGACGAGAGCGCGCCCAATGCGCGATGAAGGGTGGGAGTGGCTAATAAGTCCCCGTTGGTGGGCGAAGATACCTCAAATAAAATTCGAGCTATGTCTTCTCTTTTGTAGGACCGGTATGCTTTCAAAAAATCACACCCCTGATGCTCTGATACCACTGTCACAAGACAGGCACCACATGCCAATAGAAAAGTGTGGTGCAATAGAAAAGAACAGACTGAACAGACTTTTAGCACTTCAATAACAACTGAATTGAGAGAGAGAGAGACGACACGCGACACGGAGTGGCGGAATTCCACCCCAGAGAGTATTGGCCCCAAACCTTGGCGCCCCTTTCGGTATTCCAGACTCTGCACCTTCTCCAAGAAGCATGCCAGAGAATAAGCCCTAACCTCATATTTAAAGGCCCTTGGCCTAAAAAGCAATTACAGTGAAAAGCCTTCTAACTCAAAAGCATCTGGTCCAAAAGCAAAGCCAAAAAGCTGCCAGCATAAATCACGGAAATCCGTACAGCTGCCACATCATCAGCCAGCGCAAAACGCAGAAATCCGTACAGCTTGCCACGTCATCATGCCAACGCAATTTTCAAAAATCTGCCACATCATCAGTTTTTGCGTGTGTGCGGGTCCTTCTTTATTTTAATCCTTTATGTCACTTGGGGCCCCATCGGACGGGGTCCCCATAAGTTAGGAGGACTTCTTTTGTTACTTGTCCTTCGTAGGGTTTAGGCCCCTCGGCCGGCAATTGTAAGTTGGCTCCATTCTTTAGGCTTTGACACGTCAGCAGTTTGTTACAGAGACCATTGACAGGATGAAGACCAGACGAGCACAGGATCATGAGGGTTTGGTAGCAGAGCACATTATACATGCTGGGGACTTGTGGCAGAGATGCTTGCACGGTTATTCAACCGTGTCATGTACGAGGGCTTTCCTAAGTCTTGGAGATTGTCTACTATTGTACCTATCTTCAAGACAGGAGACCCCACAGTGCCGGGGAATTACCGTACTATCATGGTAGGACACACATTGGCACGGTTGTATGCATCCATTCTTGAGCATAGACCGAGCAGTTGGGCAGAGATTATGGGCATACGGGCACCTGGACATGCTAGTTTCAGGAGGGGTTTCTCAACACTAGATCATGTCTTTACACTCAGAGCTATCATTGAGGAGGGTCGAGCACATGGTAAACGGATATATTGCAGCTTTGTGGACTTCCGCAAAGCTTTTGACACAGTACCGAGGGCCAGATTGATGCGCCGACTTATGGAATTGGGGGTACCCACATAACTAATATGGGGGATTTTGGCATTGTACATTTCAGAGATGGGTCATGTACGCACACCAGAGGGGATATCTGACATAGTTCACTCCACCATCGGAGTGAAACAAGGATGCCCATTGTCCTCTACTTTATTTGGTATGTATGTTGATGAGGTCTCTGATTATATTGACAGGTGCTCAGCTTGCAGGAACATGGATCCCTCTTTTATTGTATGCTGACGATATTGTGTTGATATCAGACTCACCAGAGGGTATGCAGAGACATTTGGATGCATTGCATAGTTTTGCAGGGGATAGTGGACTGTCTGTCAACCTTGGTAAAACCTAGGTCATGGTATTTAATACCACGCCACAGTGGGTCAGGAGATCAGCACCTACATTCACATATGGTCAAGACAATATGGAGTACACTAATGCATACACATATCTTGGGGTGGTCTTTAGTGGATCGAGGTTCACACTGAAAATAGCAGCAGACACTAGATTGACTCGTGCCTATGCAGCCCTAGGCAGTTTAGCGAGGATTTGTTCGCAAGTTCAGTTCTAGGAACCTCGAACAAAGCTATGGCTCTTCGACACTTTGGTTGCTTCAGTTATGCACTATGGGGTTCTGGGGACCATCGGTTGACAGTGCTGGATGTAGTAGTATGGAGAGGCCCTTGGTATCAATGATTTCTAAGCTGATTAGAGCCAAGACCTCAGCTCCACATGACATCATACGAGCGGAGCTAGCTGCCCCACCTATGGAGATTGAGGCACTTACCATATCAGTATCATTTGTACACAGCTTATGGGACACCACCAGGGATAGATATGCTAGGCTTGCTCTTGAGTCATCCAGACAACTTGCATTACAAGGAGATACATCATGTTGATATGCAAAGATGAGCTCATGGTTTCAGAGGCATGGTTTTAGCATGGACAGGCTGCCCCCTTTCCAGTATTCTCTTGATGCACCATCTTTGGCTCTTACACGGATGAAGATTACTAGACTCATTCGGCAGGATGTTATCCTGCTTGATACCAGGAGGACATGGGTAGAGTCATCACGGGAGTTGGGTACGAAGAGGGCTTTCTATAGAGAGCATCTTCTCCAACTCACGACAGACGGATTTGTCACACGGCCCAGCTACATGGACACACATCTATCTCATGGGTTATGATGTGCCATAGGCCAGATACGCACATCTTCACACCAGCTTGGGATTGAGACAGGTAGATACAGAGGCATACCAGCAGACAGGAGGATATGTCAGTTATGCAATGTAGAGCCAAAGACAGAGTTTCACTTCATATGTCACTGCACAGTCTACTATGAGATTCGGGGACGCTTTCACTGTATATTCAAAGATGGTTTTGACTCGTTAGACAGAGTCATGAAATATCAGGATCAGAGATGTCTTGGATTATTTCTACTTGAGATACAGAGACATAGAGACTCACTATTGAGAGTGCATAGACAGAGACAGTCCCAGAGACGCATCTCAAATTTCTTCAGTCCGAGTACCACAGAGGCAGAGGGGCCACCACCACCACAGAGCTCGGTTCCCACCCATACACACACCAGCGGTACTCTCATTGACCGAGCTATAGAGTTGGGGAGATCGAGACGACCAAGACTGAGGAGGGGAGCCACGCAACACCGACGGAGATTGCGGCAGAGGATCCACAGGATTCTAGCACGACACCCAGAGTGTCGATCAGGATAGGCTTCATGCTACTGCTATATTGTATCATGGTGACACTTATCCCCACTTTGTACCTTTGTGGCATTATACCATTGCTCGCCACCCATAGGAGTCGGTAGCACTCCTATCTCAGTTTCTAGTTTGTAGTTTTCTTTGTTTGTACCCAGACTTGGTACTAGACCCACCATCGTAATCAGTTTGGCCTCATAGGTCATTTTGGCCTTTTGTAGACGTTAATATATCATTTCATTTCGTTCATTTCTCTCTCTCTCTCTCTCTCTCTCTCTCTCTCTCTCTCTCTCTCTCTCTCTCTCTCCATATTGCTTATTCGGGAAGGGATTTGGACCACTTTCTAGATTCATGGACTTCCCAGATCAGAGATGTCTTGGTTTATACTTGCTTGAGATTTGGAGACTAGGCATACACTTCTGAGAGAGTGCACCTATGCCCCGAGAGCCTCTGCAGAGACAGATAACAGATTTTTTCACTTCTCAGGCAGACATGCAGGATATCATCAGGGCAGGGCATCCTAGCCGATAGGGCCATTCAGATATAGCGCTGGAGACAACCTAGACTGCAAGGGAGATCACTATACCGATGCAACTTAGCGAAGGACGATCTAGTCTATCATTACCAGATACCAAACGAGGCCTATTCACTTCTTTTTAGGGGAGGAGATAGATACCATATTGCAGAGACCCATGAGACAGTTCATGAACTGATTAGCCCTCTTGTGATTGTACTCCTCCCCGTATGTTTTGAGATGATGTATTATTTGATGGATGTACCTTTTGGTCTCATAGGTCATTTTGGCCTTTTGAAGACGTCACTATAACATTTCATTTCATTTCATCTCTCTCTCTCTCTCTCTCTCTCTCTCTCTCTCTCTCTCTCTCTCACACACACACACACACACACACACACACACACACACATGATTCTTAAAAAATAAGAACCATTGATAGAAATGCTTTGAGAGATGATGTTAATTTTTCTTGAATCAGGCACCGAAGCAGCCCCTCCTTACGCCTATAGTCAACTTGGAGTTCCTGGGATTTGAGGCATGGAGGCAGTAGAACATCTCGTGCAATTAAGATCCCAACATGTTATCAGGGAAGTCATCATCTAGCAGATGTAAAATCTCAGAGTGAAAAAGTGAGAATTATATTTGTTACCCCTTGGAAATATTGGGGAATCAAGGTTCTTTTCAAGGTGGAGGTTGAGCAATCCACTGTGGGCGATGATAGTGTGAATGTCTTATCATCCTTGAGCAAGGTTCAGTTCTAAGCTGGTTGTAAATTCTTGTGAACAGTATACTATGTTTAGCATTTAAGGTGTTTGAGTCGGTGTGGGCCTTTTTTCAAATTGAGAAAACGACACATGTAGCTCTTTGCAATTTTAAGTTGGCAATCCACATATACTATTTATTGCTTTGACTCAGCCTCTGCACAATGCCAATCATGCTATTGCACTTTCTGTAAGGTAAGTGGGAAACTGAAACTTGACGGTGGTCATGAGCACATAATGTTTGTCCATCGCTTATGCATAAGTGACTCAATTTAATTGTGTGAAGCTTATAACAAGTTTGGTCTTGAAAATCTCAGCATGTTACCAGGCCTACGGTGGTGCGATTCTTTAAAGTTGTAACATTCCATCAGTGTATCAACATGATCAACAGGGTATCTCTTGCAGCATGTGAATTGAAGGTCAAAAATGTAACTGAATGACGTCTAGATAGATTGGCTGGGATGGGTCAACAGGGTATCTCTTGCAGCATGTGAACTGAAGGTCAAAAAATGTAACTGAATGATGTGCAGATAGATGGGTGGGTTTGGGAAGGTCATTGGGTTAAGCATGACAAAGTAGCTTGGTGTGAGCCACCCAAATCGGTGTTTGAACTTTGGTATTGCCTAAAGGTACACTACCAACGTTCCTTGACACACAGGATCTGCCCACCTTGAATGTTCAAGGCATTCAACACATTCAAAAGCGATGAGGGGGATGCTTTTCGAATGAGATGTGGTATCAAGTATTGGTCTTTGAAAGATCTGATTAACTATTGTGTTTATAAATACAACCACACAGGAAAGAATCAAGTATTGGGCAAGTGACCCTTGTCAAAGACTTTTTCCTAGATTTTGAAATATATATGATTGGTTAAACATGTATGCTTTTAAATATGCGGCGCCTCTTCATTATACAAGGGCCTATTCCCCAATAGCCTTTTCAAAGGGTCTATGGGAGAGTCGTTTTATCCTCATTATAATCCAAGGAATCTATTGTGAACCCGTGATTCCTCATAATTGCCACACAGGATAATGTGAAATAGCTTCACCTATTTCATTTGTGGAGCCAACCTTTCACTATTATGCCACTAATTTTGAGAAAGAGTTGTCCTAAACTCCCCATCGAGATCGTTTGTGCTAATAATGGCTTTTTGTGGTGTAGGGAAGGATCCAAAAATCTTACACCCTCATGACTAAATGTGTGAATATTACAATATTGAGTAGTCTTTCACTCGACACTTGGGAGGGAAATGGGATAACCACTATCCTTGGGTAACCTAAAAATTAGTCTTGGCTTGAATGAGAAATTTTTATTGGGTGTCTAGTAAGGTACCTGTCTAGTCAAAAGGACAAAGGTGTTTTGATGATAAACTTGCTACAAACAAAGCATGGTGTGTGTGTGTGTGTGTTGTTGTTTTAAACTTAAACTTATAGACAAAAGAACATAACAACTCAAAAAACAATTGGTTTTACACAGGACAATTATTAGCTTAATTTAGTTTTTTATTCATTTTTTTTACATGATAGTGAGAATGAGGTATCATTCTAGTGTTTTGTACATAAGATAGTAAAGAATAACTTATTTCGATGTGAAAGAGGTCAGATTTGACAATGATGAACAATAGCTTAGCCAAAAAGATTTTAAGTAAAGTAAAATCCTCACTTGCATCCATATAAACAAAACAATAGATTTGTTAGCTTTGAATACGTATTACACGTGACAACAAACCTATCAATTGTTATCAATATCCTACTTAAAACCTTTTTAACTTATACATATCATTCATATAGTATTAAATATCAACAAATATCCATTCTCAGAGTACTAAGCAAAAGATGAAAGCATCATACTCAATGAGTCGGCAATAGGTCCATTAAATATGGATCTATTGCCTCACCAAGTTTATGAGAACAAAATAGTCTAGTTTGAAGTCAAAGAGTTATATCATATCAGAAAATCCATCGAAGCTATAAGTAACAATGTTGATAGAGAGGATTATATAGATAAAATGTTCTTGAAATCATAAGAATCAAAATAATTACACAAAGGTAAGTAATCTTGGATTTACTTGCAATCAAACACCAATAGAGTTAAAGACTACAATAGTTGTAAACATGAATCCAATCTATAGATAAGGAAAGACTACTTATCATCTGTCAACCTAATGAGGGATTATAGACGGTGGGTCCATCAAAGTTTATAGACAGAAATATCTAAAGTCAGCGTCCTGGTTTCTTAGCTTTTTAGAAAAACCTTGTGTTTAGGACGTGTATGTTGTTGTTTTGAAGCTTATACTTATATACGAAAGAACATAATTATTCAAAAGACAAGAGTCTTTAGACAAAGGACAATGATTAGCACAAAAACAACTCAGTCTATGATTCAATTTTTGTACATCATAATGAGAATAAGGTATCATTTTAGTATTTTGTACATCATAGTGAGAATAAGGTTTCATTCTAGTGTTTTGTATATAAGATAGAAAAGAACAATTTATTCTAAAGTGAAAGAGACCAAATTCGACAGTAATGAACAGCAGCTTAATGAAAAAGATCGTAAGTAAAGATAGAGTCCTCACGTGCATCCATATAAACAAAACAACAGATTTGTTAGCATTGAATACGTATTATAGGTGAACAAACCTATCACTTATTATCTATGTCCTACTTAAAATCTTTTTAACTTATACTTATGTAGCAGGCTACAGTGTCACTTTCATAAGAAAGTTAGTACAGCTAGTATAGTTGGTATTGGGTCTGGCCGGTTCACACTGGATGGCCACGTTGGGCAGTGACACATGGCAGGGATACGGTGG
Source organism: Adiantum capillus-veneris (assembly GCF_014529385.1). Lineage (NCBI taxonomy): Eukaryota > Viridiplantae > Streptophyta > Polypodiopsida > Polypodiales > Pteridaceae > Adiantum > Adiantum capillus-veneris. Next base: position 15,248,225 of record NC_140938.1, read on the forward strand.
TCTAGTGGACATCGTGGCCAGGTTATCACCACCACCCATTGGAGATAGACTTAGATGTTGTCATTTATGAGCCATTGGCGGCTCTTTATGGTTGTATATATATGAGGAGTAGCGGTTTGGTCATGTTATCTTTACATAGTCATCTTGATTGAGTCTATACACAGAGTATGTCTTCACCATCCTGACACATCTGAGCCTTGACACCCCCATTGTACCTGTGAGTCCTGGGCTGGAGCTGAGTGTGCTACCACGCAAGAGTCTGTATCAGTTCTTTGAGATAGTCGAGTCATATGTTCTGGTTTGCTGTTGTCTTTGTGGGCTCAGTTGTTGTCTATTTGTTCCCTTGTTTTCAGTCTATTTGAGTGAGATTGTCACGCACATTGCACTGAGGAGCACCCACTGTAGAGAGCACGACACATTATCCGCGCTACAGGTGCTCTCATTTTGGTGATCACGATGGGACCTCAACTGAAATCTCACTCTGTGAGGTACAAATCTTAAAGCTAGTTGGGTCTATCTAGCTTAGCCTACCTTGCCGAGCTTCGCCTACCTTGTCTGGTCCAACCAGTCCTCGTCCCTGGTCTTTGGTGTAGTTCTCCTTGACTCTGGTCTAGACCTTATCCCTGGTCCACCCTGGTTTAGACCTCGTCCCTGGTCTAGACCTCGTCCCTGGTCTCGTCCCTGGTCCAGCTTGGTTTAGTCACTTGCCTGGTCTAGTAGAGTCTAGACCAATCTTCAGTCAATTCAAGGCTTTCTTGCCCAAAGCTTGGTTGGATTGGTGTTCACTACATGACACATACAAGGCGGTCAGTCGAGCGTCAAAGCGCACTACTGAGCCCTCTGAAGTACTATAACAAAAGACGACCTTTGGTACCTAGTAGAAGTCCATCAACCTCATCACCGATACCTCCACATACATCACCTATTCCTTCATCGGGTTCCACATCTTCCAGATCACCTTCTCCAGTAAATCTCTCTCCTATTCTGCTACAGCAGGCTATTGAGCAACAAGCTCAGCAAGGGGCCATGGAGGCTTTGGCAAGTGTTTTGGCCAAGGTGAATATCAAGTTCCCTACCTTCAAAGGACTCTCTTCAGAAGATGTTGATGACCATGCAAGGAGATTTGTATCTCTCTGTAGGGGTCGTGGTCTTCATAGAGACGATGCTTATTTGGTACTCTTTCCATCTACCTTAGATGGCTTAGCAGACAAATGGTACAGCCAGTTTGTAGAGAATCATTTTTCAACTTGGGCAGCCTTAAGACAACAGTTCTGTGCAGCATTCAGGCCAGGTGACTATCAGGAGAAGGTTTTGGATAAGTTGGCCAACATGGTGCTCCAGCCAGAGGAGACGTTTGCAGAACTTATGATGAAAACCAAGTCTCTGGTTGCCAAGCTTCCCCAGCAACCCGGTGAATTTATGGTGAAGAAGTGGGTAGAGAAGGCGCTTCCCAAAACTTCTCAGCAAAAACTCCGAGAGTCTCCGACCAGACGCCACTCTGGAGGAGTTCATCGTAGCTACTACTAGGATAGAGGGGGCTAGGAAGCTGTTCACCAACCCCCCTCACATAGAGACTCTCTCTGTGTTTTCGAAAAGTCATGTTGATCCTTTGACTCTTTTGTGCAGAGAACTTGAAGCCCTAAAACTACAACGCGCTCTCCAAGAAGAGAAATCGATCTCTCTTAGACAAGAGAAACCACCACATCTTGAGGCCTTGGATCAAATCAAGAGAGAGCTAGAAGAGCTTCAGTCTCAGTAGGAGACTAAAGCTATGGTATGGTGCAGCTCTTGTCGCTCTCCAGGGCATCCTCCACAGGATTGTCCCCTTCGGGCTTATTGCCACTTCTGCGAAAAATCTGGGCATGAAGACAAGGATTGCTACTATATCAAGGGATTGCGAAAAATTCAACAAAGTCTAGGTCCTTCTCTCCAACAAGGGCAAGTACCTGCATCCAACATGGTCGCACCCTATGGCCATCAAAACCCGTTGCCACCTCTACTGACAACACCTCTTATGCAGCAAGGTATGCACAACAACTTTCTATCTCCCAGCTTTTATCATGCTAGTACTCCTTCAGTCCCCCAAAGCTTCTACACGTCAGCATCCGGTCCCATGGAACAAGGGCAGAGACCACCTCGCCCCTCCAATAGGCCAATTTTGTGATGCAGGTGCGGAGAGTATGGACATTATCAGAGCAAATGTCCGTTGCCAGAAGGGTCTCCTTCTTGTCCACATTGTCGTGAAGCTAAGGATCACTATAGTAAGGACCGCCCAAAACAATGAGCATCCACATCTGCAAGCACAAACCAGAACCAGCAGGAGTTTACATTCCCAAAGCTTAACCTCATCACAGTCAGCACCATTCCACAGGCCCCGCCTTCCACTCTTGTAATTGCCTCTCGAGATGGGTTGAAGCAAGTGGAAGAGCCGACTAGTGTGCTCACACGGGCACAGAGAGCTGCTCTTGGGCTCAGCCTCCCTGGTCCAATTTTTACATCTCCTGTCACACAAATGAGTGAAACTCCCTTAGTAGCTGACAAACCAGCAGGCAGTGTCAAGAGCCAACCTACCTCGCTTCTATCAGATATATGATGGTGCTTTCATGGAAGCAGTAGAGGACTTGCAGAAGCTTAAGATATCAGAGCAAGATCTAATCAAAGGAAACAAGCCCACAGCAGAGTCTATCTTGAAAAACACCTTTTAGCAACTGTCACTGTATGATATGCTTCGAATTGATGCAAATTTTAGAAGTGACACCCTTTCCATCATCCAGTATTTGTACCTTGGTGCAAGGTCTAGGGGCGGCACCTACCTGTGTAGCCCTTGGAGTCCTACATGATTTCATATCCAACTGCTCCCCTCACCGAATACAAAAGTCCTCGTCTCACTGTGTCTATTCTTGGGCATCAATTCTCAAGAGTCATAGTGGATGGTGGATCTGGGATCAATCTGATGCCAGAATTTACTATGTTGGCCTTAGGTCTGCAGCCTACCCGCCCTGCTCCATTCACCGTTACATTAGCAGACCAGAGGACAGTCTACCATGGAAGGTGCCTCCAATGGTACAAGACTTCACATTTAGCTTGGATTTTGTGGTGGTCAGTCTTCCTCAGGTGGAGGGAGGATTTCTTTTGCTGATTGGTAGACCATGGTTGCGGCATACTAGGGCACCTCATGATTGGGGAAATGACGCCATGTGGATACATACGCGTGGCTCCCCCATGCAACCAATTCAGCTCGAAGGAGGCATGGATCCAATGGTTCATCACATCTCATTGTCAGTACAGTCCAATCCCGACCTTGAGCAGCCCATCCCACCTGACGGGTCTGACGAAGACCTGGTGCAGTGGTTGGAAGCTACCACCTTGATGCCATGCTATGTCGTCTCTATTCAAAACTCACATGTGCCGGTAACACTCTCTCTCCAAGCTCCTCAGACGGACACCAATGTCCCAAGTTCTACAGCAGATAGTGTAGCAGTCAAAGAAGTAAGTGTGTTAGTCTTGATTCCTATGATTCAAATGTTCCTCTGATAAAAGCCGTCGGCCTCGGGAACCTATAACACATCACCGAAGGGGGAAGAAATCTCCTCTGCATGAAATCGCCAAGGATTCCTCCCTTCCTATAACATCTCCCAGGTCGGACGCCCCGCCCCCTCAACAGCACTCTGTTATGTTTGTGTCTGAAGATTTACCCTTCGAGGAGCTTCCACCAGGATGGTTACAAGAAGAGTATGCGGAGTTTCCAATCGATCTGACACCAGCACATGATGTCTCGAAGCTCCAAGAGGTAGCTCAGTTCTCAACATCTGAAGTACCCTCCACAGTTACACCCCTTGACCCGGTCAAAAAAGTCAACTTGGGCAACTGACAACCCTCAGCATGTCCTCTTAGTAGCTTGGTTATGGAAGCATCCCGCGTTACTTGATCAGGTAGTTTCATTTATTCACTCTTTTAAGGATGTTTTTGCTTGGTCCTACAAGGATTTAGAAGGGATCCCACCAGAATTGGGTCTCCACACTATCCCTCTGGTTGAAAGGGCTAAGCCTGTCAGAGGCCGAGCCTATAAGCTCAATCCAAAGTATGCAGAGGCTGTCAAGTCAGAGCTCAAAAAAATGCAAGAGGCAAAGATCATTATACATGTGGAGCACTCTGAGTGGTTATCACCCATGGTGATAGCGCCTAAGAAGCAGTCCAACAAAATTCGGGTGCGGGTAGATTACCGCGCTCTAAATAAGGTAACTATCTCAGATGGTTTCCCCACACCTTTCACTGAGCGGGTGCTCGAAGATGTAGCAGGGCATATTTTGTACAGTTTTATGGATGGGTTTAGTGGATACAATCACTTGGGAAACATCTAGGTGATCAGCTGGAAACGACCTTTGTGACTCCCTGGGGTATTTTTATCTACACTAAGATGTCGTTTGGGTTGAAAAACGCTCCATCTTTCTTCAATCGAGCAGTATATCTTATATTTTGTCCTTTACTTATGGATATCTTCGCATCTTCATGGACGAATTTTCGACCTTCTCAGGTGCCCAATGTTCAACCCTAGTGGAAAATCTAGAGGAGCACCTCGCTCAACTCTCTGTTGTCTTCCTCAAGTGCAGAGAGGCACAGCTAAAACTCAATCCTAATAAATGTCACTTTTTGGTCACTGAGGGCACACTTCTAGGCCATGTGGTGTCTGCCAAAGGTTTAGCACCTGACCCAGAGAAGATCGTGGCAATCTTGAAGTTACCACCTCCCATCAACCGGAAAGGTGTTCAAAGCTTCGTAGGCCACACAGGCTATCATCGCAGGTTTATACGTATGTATGCACAGGTGGCTCAACCATTAACCCGACTCACTAGTGCTACAGTACCCTTTAAATGGTCAAAACCCGAGGTTGAAGCATTTGAATACCTCAAAAAGCGCCTCACTGAAGCACCTATTTTAGTGGCTCCAGATTGGTCTCTCCCTTTTCATGTGCATACTGATGCCAGTCAACTGGCTATGGGGGATGTGCTGACTCAGCCTAGTAAAGAGTACAACCTAGATCGCCATGCTCACTATGCAAGTCGCCTGCTCACCAAAGCAGAGCGCAACTACAGCACCACAGAAAGGGAAGGTTTGGCTATGGTGTATTCTTTACAAAAGTTTCGTCATTACTTGTTAGGGGTTCACTTCACTATCATCACGGATCATCATGCGCTACGCTATCTTCTTAATAAACCCCAAGTTGCGGGAAGAGTCTGGAGGTGGCTATTGATATTCCAGGAGTTCGACTTCGAAGTAGTCCTTAGTCCAGGCAAGCGGCACGTCATGGCCAACCATCTCTCTCGCATACACTCAGGGTGAGCCCGAAATTGGGGTTGATGACGAATTTCCTGATAGTCATCTCTTTAAGGTCGACACGACCCCAGAATGGTATGGAGATGTGTTACATCTGCTTTCTACTAGCCTATATCCTGAGAATACTTCTCCCTTGCAAAAAAGAAGACTCTTGCTGAAGTCTAGACCTTTCTCCTTGATTGGTGGACAGCTCTATAAATCTGGGCCAGATGGTGTGCTGCGAAGGTGCGTCTCCCCTCATGAGGTAGACCACATTCTGGAGGATGCACACAGTGGTCCTACAAGTGGCCACTATCTCGGTCACATCTGGCACAAAAAATCTTACAGACGGGCTTGTGGTGGCCCTATATATTTAGAGATGCTATTGCTCATGTCAAAATTTGTGATCTCTGTCAGCGATGTGCACCCAAGCCTAACAAGCAATCCAATCGCCCTCTGCAGGTATCTATGGTGTGGTTGCCCTTTGAGTGATGGGGCTTGGACTTTGTTGGTCCAGGTACTCCATCTTCTCAACCCGGCAATCGTAAGTATCTCCTGGTAGGAACGGATTATGCAACAAAGTGGGCCGAAGTGGTGGCTACCATTGATTGTATAGTCGCTATTGTCGCAAAATTTTTGTATGAAAATATTTTTTGCAGGTTTGGGTGCCCTCTGGAAGTCACCAGTGATCGAGGTAGTCATTTTGTCAATGACCTAATCTCCACACTCCTCACGAAGTACAAGATTTTTCATCGCAAGTCTTGCTCTTACTATCCTAGAGCAAATGGGCAAGCTGAGAGCACTAACAAAGTGCTAATCGCGCTTCTCAAGAAAGCTTGTCACCTGCATCCAACATCCTTGGCACAGTTTGGGCTTATCGCACCTCCTTCAAGGCAACCACTAACTACACCCCATTCCAGCTAGCTTTCGGTCTAGAAGCAATTGCACCATATGAGTTCAACTCGGGTTCAGCAAGAGTGGAAAGTGTTCGTGTCACAGCAGGGATTGCTTCAGCAAACCTCTCTCGTCTCTCAATGTTAGGAGAAAGCAGGATGCTAGCTTCACATGCTCTCCAAGCCGAGCAACTTCGTCGTAAAGCGTGGCATGATCGCCATCTCCGAAAGCCAAAAATAATGCAGGGTTCCCTGGTGCTGCTATATTAAGCTAAGTATCTGAAGAAAGCTAAGAAGCTGGTCCCAGCATGGCAAGGGCCATTCATGGTACAAGAGATTTTGCCACAGGGGGCTGTCCAGTTAGTCACTCTACCAGGCATTCCTTTACCACTGGTAAATGGATCAAGAACTAAGTGCTATCACTCGCCCTGATTATATAGAACTTTGATAATGATATCCATCCCACCACCATATGATTATCCCCTTCTTAGCTCTCTCTCTGTCTCTGGCTTACCATTTTCCCCTCTTCTCCACTCTTCCTCTTGGCAGTTCTCACGATAGTTCTCATCTCAGTTCTCATGACAGTTCTCTTCTCAGTTGTAGTCATTATTATCTTAAAAAATTTCCCATGTTTCAAGGCGTGCATCATTTTGCTCTCATCTCATTGAGATAAGTGGGTTTTTGGAGTCCTACTATATTCCAACACTGTTGCTAGTCTGTCTTGCTACCTGTTTGTTCTTATAATTTTCTTAATTATACGAGGTTCAAGTCTCGTAGGATAGATCTCTCATTTTTGGATATTGTTCAACATTTAAACCTACTCTAACTTATGGTGCGATCTCACACTCATTTCTCTCTATTTGTCTTTCTGGTGTGATCTCTTTTCCCTCTCTCTCACACACATGCAAGGCAACTTTTCTCGAGGGTGTGAATTTCCTATAAACTTTCTCATAGCCCACATCTGGTTAATGACAAAATCCTATTCTAGGAGAACAACTAAAATTGTTATGTTTCAATCTCTATCTCTGTTTTTTTTTCATTTCTCTTGTTCACTTCGCCATTGCCTTAGTGGGTCCCTTTGCTATGACCCTGGCCTCTTATAAACCCCCTCTTTCCCAACCCTACCCTACCACCCTTGCCCCTAATTTAACCCTCTCCCTATCTAGCCCTGGATCCCTCACCCACTACTCACCCTCGCCCTTAATTTCCTACTTTCCTCCCCCCTATTGACCTCTCGCCCCTACCCCAACCCTCGTCCTCTGTCGGCCCCTCACCCGATCCCACCTGTCCAACGCTCGCCCTCGCCCCCCCTGTCGACCCCTCACCCCTATCCCAGCCCTCGCCCCTCTCGACCCCTCATCCCAACCCCTCTCGACCCCTCATCCCAACTCCTCTCCAGCCCTCGGCCTCGCCCCTCTATCGACCCCTCGCCCCTAGACCCCTCGCCACTTGTCGACCCCTCGCCACTACTCCTCTCCAACCCTCGCCCTCGCCCTCGCCCCCCTATCGACCCCTCGCCCCTCTCCAGCCCTCGCCCTTGCCAACTCCCCCTATCAAGCCCTTGGTTTTTTTATCCAGCCCTCGCCGCTTATTGAAATTCTCTCGGCGACATCTCGCACAGAGCAGTTGATTCAGCCTTAGCCTCCCTCTCTCACCCTCGCCCAAAAATTACCTTCTGAGCTAATCGACATCATCTACCACCTATCTTCTCCCTCCACCTATTCAAGCAACAGAAGGTTTGCACCCATGTGTCAAAGGCATATGACAGTTGTTTTCACCTACCAGTTTCTCTGAAGCACAGATAGGAAACGGAAGTTTGCAGAGTTGCAATTGTATTTGGGATTGAGTTGCAATTAAGTGAAAGACACAAGGATGTATGTGTTGAGAAACGTATGCGCTAGGGATATTGTCTATGTATGATCTTGGGGACTTTACAAATCTACAAGAGTTTGCTATAAGCTACTGGGTTTTAGAAAGGACACTACTGCAGTGCTACAGTCAGCAACCAGTAGCTATGGCAGGAGGTAAAAATTTATTGCCAAGGAAAAAGGCTCAACCACATAGGGAGGAAATTTATGAAACTGAAGAAGAATCAGAACATAGCATCCATGGGGTCACGGACATGACATCTAGTGCTCCATCCGACAAAAGTTATAGGGTGTCAGAAGCAGAGTCCAGCTCGGACGTGGACAGTGATACCGCCTCCGACATTGGCAGCTCAAGTGATCAAGAGAAAGATCCAAAAGGAAAACGAAAAAATCACGAGTCATATGATCAGCCATGAGGTTGCTAGGCCTGAAAAAACAAAACACAAAACAAAGTTTGCACTAAATTTTCACATGCAGCAACCCAAACCATCTCTGATAAATATTCTCTCACAGGACCAATTGGATAACTTGGGTATCAAATCTTTAGCTGAAGCTATCCTCCCTGATGTGTGACAGACCCATCGGCAGGGTTCATCAGATGTTGAAAATTTTTCCAAAAGTTAGAGGTCACACTTTGACAGTTGCACATCTAGGACATGCAATTGGGATGGCCAACTTTCCCTCACTGCAGCCTAGTATCAGGTCTTACTCAAAGCTCCCCAAAGCTGATACCATAAAGGCATGTAAGGCATTATTCAAACCCGATCATCCTGAACTGCAGCCTCATAAAGCTCTCTTAGCAGCTTTTAGATATTACTTTTTGGTGAGAGATGCGCAAGGACCAAAGGGGAAAGTAGAAGTACCTACCACGTTCCCACTATGTGATGGTCTTTACTGCTTAATCAAGAACATCCCTTGTGGGTTTCATCAGATCCTTTTTACATCATTGTAGACAAGGGTGAAAAGGTTTAGAGCACAAGTACAGTCAGCTCAATCCAACTTCCAATGTTTTGCCGCGCCAGTGTTGGCCTGGGTAATCAACATCAATATCAACCCTTTGGAAGTGGATGAGGATACAGCAGTGCCACTACCAGTAAAAAGGAAGTCTCTAGGCACAGATGATCAGAAGAAGAAGCAGAAGAAAAGAGTCAAAGTGGTCAAAGATACGGCAGAGACACTACGACCTCTGCCATTTTCAGAGAGTCAGACTAGGGTGACAGTTCCTCTAAGACGTTATTCTTCTAACCCCGTTTCCGTCTCTACAATGCCGGAAGTCGTTGTGAGCTCCGATGTTCTTAATATGCCCACTCCTGCTACTGAGGCGGTCTCTCTTCCACAGGTATCTCTTCCCACTGCTACCATCTACACTCCCACCCACTGTTACCACACCATTCTCGGCATCACATGCGGAACCCTCGTCATTCTCTCCCATCTTCAGCTCACCCACTGAACCTGCTACCACTGTCACCCCGATCACACCTATCACCCCGACCACTGCAGTGCCTCCGGGTAACCCTGCTACTACTACACCTCCAGGTGCTACTACTACTTCCTCTAGTGGAGACGACTCTTCTTCGTTGTTCAAAATCTCTGAAGAAAACCTACAGGAGTCAAGAAATGCCATAGCAATGATTGAACTTGGTGCAGAGAAATTAGCAGCCACCCACCAAAAGCACTCGGCCACATATGCGGCCATGGAAGGCTACTTGCACGTTGCAGAGAGTGCCATAGCAGATAGAGATGCTACAATTTTTGCCTTGCGTCAGGCTCTGCACATAAAGTCACAGATTATTGATGAACTCATAGCTCAAATGCAAGGATTTCAGGACATGCAGTTTCAGCAGCAACCTCAGCCTACTATGGGGTACGGGTGGGTTCGTCCAACTAGATCAGTACAACCGTCTATGGGATATGCTGAGTACAGTCATCGACAGTTTGGGGGAGGTCATCGACAGTTTGGGGGAGGTGCAGCTTCACAGCAGCAGTTTGACTACTACCCTCAGGGATTTCAACAGCCTAGCACCTTTGGCTCCTTACCACACATGTCATCCTCCCATACGGTTCCCTGTGCTGGCTACGCAGACGCACATCGACATGGGTGTGCGAGTCGGAGGCCTCAGTACACTTCAAGCCAGATACTCCCATCCGTCGAGCAGCAGGTGGCTGCTCCTTTCGCTGAGAGTTGGTTTGTGGATAGCCCTCATAGAGTACAGAGTTTTCCCATCGATCTGATGGCTCCACCTCCAGAGGCTGATACTTCGGGTGCAGCAATGGCCACCACTCTATCTCTTGGATGACAGATTCAGGAGCTCACCATTGTAAATATGCAGTAGCTAGTGGTTTTCTTTCACAGTTTTTCAGTCTTCCTCTCACCGAGACGGTGAGCGGTCTTGTGGTTGGCAACCTGTAGGCTACAGTGTCACTTTCACAGGACAGTTAGTATAGTTGGGACTTTGCAGTTGGTCTTGGGTCTGAACGGTTCACACTGGACGTCCACGTTGGGCAGTGACACGTGGCAAGGATACGGTGGTCTAGTGGACATCGTGGCCAGGTCATCACCACCGCTCAGTGGAGATAGACTTAGATGTTGTCATTTATGAGCCGTTGGTGGCTCTGTATGGTTGTATATATGAGGAGTAGCGGTTTGGTCATGTTATCTTTACGTAGTCATCTTGATTGAGTCTATACACAGAGCACGTCTTCACCATCCCGGCACATCTGAGCCTCGACACCCCCATTGTACCTGTGAGTCCTGGGCTGGAGTTGAGTGAGCTGCCACTCCAAAGTCTGTATCAGTTCTTTGAGATAGTCGAGTCATTTATTCTGGTCTGCTGTTGTGTCTCAGTGAGCTCAGTTGTTGTCTATTTGTTCCTTTGTTTTCACTATGTTTGAGTGAGATTGTCATCCACATTGCACTAAGGAGCACCCAGTGTAGAGAGCACGACACATTATCCGCGCTACAACTTACCATCCATGTAGTGTTAAATATCATGAAGTATCCATTCTTAGAACAGTAAGTCACATATGAAAGTGACGTGTGTGTGTGTGGGTGAGAGAATCTGTCTGCACGTTTTGTCTATATGTGCTCTCTAAGCAAATTGTTTATATGTGTTTTGTGCGAGTTGGCCTGCTTTATCGTTGTGCAACATGACCTGCTTGCGTGCTCTGTGCGACCTGACTTGCCTGCATGTTCTTCATGCCAACTCCTTGCAATCTTATACCCTTCGTGTGGCAGTTTTGCCTCTGCGCAATCAGCCCCAATTCTCTGTGCAGCTCGTGTGTTGTTATTTGGCAGAATTCAGTGAGAAGGTGATGTTGTCTCCTCTCTCAGTTTGTTCAGAGGTTTGGTAACTGCCTGCTATGTGTCAAGCTCAGAAGTGGGAAAAGGCCAGCGGTGAGGAATAAGAATCTCAAGAGAACACTTAATATGCAAACACAAATTTGATGCAACTTGAAGAGGAAATCAAGGAATGTAACATTGTCTTGTGGTCTTTAATGCTTTGAAGAAGCACATGAGAAAAGTAGAGCATGACCATGTATTGGAAGATGAAAAAGTTGACACCATGAGTTGGGATGTATGCGACATGAAAAATGTATACACAAACAAGTCTTGAGCTGATTTTTATGGTAACAATGTGGTTCCTAATTTCTACCTCATGCAAGCTATGGCTCAAACAAAGAATGGTGAGAATGTGAAATTAGAGGAGTTGAAGGCACGGGAGCGACATTCCAAGAACATTATTATTTGTGGAATTCCTACTTTGGCATCTTCGGAGTTATGGTTTACGGAGCACATATAGTAGGTAAGCAAGGAACTCCTCCCTCGGGAGAACGGTTAATTGTATACATCATGCCGGATGAGACGAAACGAAAGATTCTTTTTTATAATAGTTGAATATATTTGAGGGACACAAAATGTTTTCTATGTGAAGATTGCATTATTAGGCAACAAAATATGCGTCGCAAGGCATATAAGGAGAGGAATTAAAAAAAACAAGGAGATCTCTCATGAAGAAAATGTGCCCAAGAAGAAGCCAAGTCCTTTAAGCAAATAGAAATGTGCGACCTATGACAACGAGTTACAATTGAAAGTATGCTTTGGGAATTGCAATGGATACCGATGGAATGCGGGGGTTAACATATATGAACTAACAAGCAAAGGCGATGTTGTACTTCTTGTTGAAACTTGAGAGTATGATACAAAAAGAATTAACGGGTTGAAGGATTACAATGTACATTTATTCATGTGGTCCAAAGATTCTCAAGCAATGAAGAGGGCAAGGAGGGGTAGCATGTATGGTTAAGAAAGGATTGGAAGATTTTGTAAATTGTGAAAGATGACAAGCACAAATGTTATGTATGATTCAAAATTATGATGCCAAAAAGAGCACCCATTTTGTAGCCGATTGCTTTATTCCTCATCATTATTTTCCCTTTTATGCTTACATGGATAGAGATTGGTCATTCTTTTATGTAGAGGAGGACATTGCTTATTTTAAAGACAAATGTGATGTTATTATCTTTGGGGATATAAATGCTTGCACAAAAACATTACAACATGATACTCAACAATTTGATATTCTATACATTAAAAGGGAGATGTGATGTTATTGTCTTGGGGGAATGCTCGCACAAAAACATTGCAGTATGATACTCAACAATTTGATATGCTATACATTTAAAGGGAGTTGGAGGAAGTTCACATGTATGATCGTACTTCAATGGATGAGAAAGAGCCAGATCACTATGAAAAATTACTTTTACACATGTGCAATAGCACGGGGATGCTCATTGTCAATGGTGTATCTTTGTAGAGTGGAACCAATGGATTTACATGTAGAAAACATAATGGGGATAGTGTGATTGACTATATGCTACTCTCCGAAGCCATCATGTATTGCATAAAGAGTTTTATGCTTGGCCAATGGACTTCAAAATCAAACCATCGAACCTTATGTATTGACTTTGCATCAGATCAAGGAGAGGAGTATATATCTCATGAGTTTAATGCATTTTTGGCTAGTCGCGGGATAAAACAACCATATATGCCTCAACAAAATGGTGTTGCCACTGAAAGAAAAACGGGTCGCTTACAGAGATGGCACGATCTATGGTCAAGAGTCAAGCTTTACCACATTTGTTTTGGCTTGAGACCATCGTGTGTGCTACTTACGTACTCAATAGGTCTCCTACAAAAGCTTTTTAGTCTAGGACTCCATATGAAGCATGGCATGATAGAAAGCCTTCTGTTGATCACATGCGCATTTTTGGTTGTTTAGCTTATGCTTTGGTGCCAAACGCAGTGCAAAAAATTGGATGTTAAGGCTATTAAATGCGTTTTTGTTGGTTACACTAGTGAAAGAAAAGGTTACATGTTGTACCATCTACAAACAAAGCATATCTTGGTTTCACAAGATGTTATGTTTGTGGAAGATTCTATTCAGCCCTTGTTGTCATTTACTAGAGACAGTAATGTAAGCTCACAAGAAATTTATGAGAGTTTATTGCGGCTTTTCAATGGTGGAAATTTGAATGCAAATTCAAATGAGGAAAATGTACACCCTATGGGGGTTCTAGAAAATGCTATGGATCAACCTATTACCGATGCAATGTACATGATGTGGAAAGGGTTGAGAATGAGTAGGCTAGAGGCATGACAAAATGGTTGGTGCATTCTTTGCATGACAGTAAATTGGATGCACCTTCGTCTAGTCGTACTCATTCAGGTTCTCGCCATGCATCTTATCTGCCAGATTGTTATGCTTTGGCTGTTTCTAGCTTATGTGACTTAGAGAAACCTCTGTCTTTTGATGAAGCATAGAATTCAAAAAATTGGATGACTACCATGCAATCAACATATAATGCACTTATAGAAAATGACACGTGGGCTTCATGTGATTTGCCTCCTGGAAAAAAGACCATTGGTATGAAGTGGGTTCACAAGTTGAAACGTAAGCCAGATAGTGAGATTGATCGCAATAAGGCTCAACTTGTTGTAGAACATTATGCTTAGCGGCATAGATTATGAAGAGACTTTTGCTCCCACTTATCGTATAGCTACTGTGTGTTTTCTATGTGCAATGGCAGCTCATTTTGGATGGGATGTACATCAATCAGATATTGTTTATGTAACGTAGCCTCGTGATTCTGTCATCAAAGGGTAGGAAGATAAGTGTGCAAATGTAAGAAAGCTTTGTATGGGTAGAAGCAATCTCCTCATGCTTGGTATGGAAAAGCTAACACTCATTTGGTTAAACAAGGCTTTTGTAACAATCCAACAGAAAGCACTTTGTATGTAAAGCATGAGGGTGATGTACTTCTCATCGTCGTTCTTTATGTTGATGATTTGTCGATCACTGGATCCAGTGAGACACATATTGATGAATTTAAGGCTGATTTGAACGCTACTTTCTAGATGAAAGATTTGGGACTATTGTATCATTACTTGGGCATACAGTTTTAAGCAGTGTGATGGTGGTATTGCCTTGTGTCAAACACATTTACATAGAGACATTGCTATATAATTTTGGACTTGAGGATTGCAAACCTACTGCTACTCCCATGGAAATAGGTTTGAAATCGATTCTTCATAATGCTCGTGATCTTGCCAATGTCACTCTTTACCAAACTGTTGTTGAATGCCTTATTTATATATGGAATACAAGGCCGGATATTCAATTTGTAGTCTCACTGGTCAGCAGATTTATGCATAGCCTAGGGTCTAAGCATTGGCAGGCTGTCAAGAGGATCTTTTGCTACTTGAGTGTCACTTTGCTTCTTGGCTTGTTTTATCCCAAGGGGGATCATTGCCACTAGATTTACATGCTTTTTTGGACTCAAATTGGGCTGGTTGTTTTGACACGCGAGTGTCCACAAGTGGTTTTTGTTTCATGCTCAGCACTTCATGCATATCATGGTTGAGCAAAAAGCAACCTACTGTAGCCACTTCCATTTTTGAGGCTAAGTACATGACAGTCTTCAAAACTACGATTGAGTGTGTATGGATAGGACAACCATGCATATCTCTTCACAAAGGGTTGCCTCGTGAGAAGTTTGAAGCTTTTCGCAAAGCTTTGGGCCTACTCCCCTTTGTGGATTGATCATGCAGTCAGGGCATGGCTCTTCTATTTATATTATGTGCCAACTCTTGTTCACCGCATCACTGCCATGGGAGGTTTGTTACCATATAAATTTGGTAGTGATGTGTGTGAACACAGTTAGGACCGCCAAATGCATTTTTCCCTCACTAGGAGTTTTTTTCCCCTGTGCATTGTATATACGCCCATCACTCTAGGACTAGCTTACCTTTCCATCGCACACTAATACTACTATCTGTTGTGTGCCTTGAGCTTCTTCATCTTCTCCAAGCTGTGTGTGTTTCCTTGCAACCCTAATTCCAACAGCCTTTCTTTCTGCCCCCATCATCTTCAAAGCATCAGTACTTTTATGATTTTTGATGCTTCCAAATGTACATGTCACCACATTTACTTGCAGAGCTTAACATTTAATTATACCACCATTGTCCAGAATAGTGAGTGGTCTTGTGGTGGCCAAACTATAGTAGGCTACAATGCCAGAACTTACAAGACATGGATAGTGGTTATAGTTGGCCTTGGGTTCACACTCAGTGGAATCTTGCTTGGACGGTGATAATAATCTTATCCTGGCCTGGTTAAGCATTAAAAGGAAATGATATAATTTTAACAAGTAGTCAAACTTTTTGAGTCTTGCTTAAAATCTGATAATAAATCCAAGAGTTACTTTGGTTAAGAAAACAAAAAGTTGTTTGTTAAACATTTTTGACAAATTTTTTTTGACAAAAGGACACTTATTGCCATGCCTGGAGGCACGGCCCATTAAAAGTGGTGATGGCCTTTTGACGAAAATCAAGAATTAATAAAACATTTATACTATAAATTTTGAGGAAGTCATTGCCTCTTTAGAACTCCACAATTGGTTAGTATTTAGGACTCCACCTGCCCATTAAAAGTGGTGATGGCCTTTTGACAAAAATCAAGAATTAATAAAACTTTTATATTCTAAATTTGGAGGAAGTCATTGCCTCTTTAGGACTCCACAATTGGTTAGTATTTTAAAAACAACACGTCTATCTTTACTACCAAATCCTTTCAAATTTGAACTAAATAGGACAATAGCTAATCTAATAATCTTTAAGTCTGACATGGATACAATTGATATGTTCTTTGACACCTGTAGTGTGTATACAAAGCTAGCAAATATATGTTATCTTTGTTTATATGGATGCAAGTGATAATCGTGTCCTTGCTTAACGAGGTTTTGTTTAGTTGTAGTCCGACCTTGAAGATGAAGACCTCGTTCATCCATTAACTCACTTCTTGTCTAACATATAGGATAATTGAAATGTGTCCACATTCTGTATGAAAATGATTCAAATAGAGAAATGTTTTTGTGCAAATTCTTCCCTGTTGTCTAGAGCCCGATGTCTTTTGAACACGATTTTCTTTTGTGTATTATGTTTAATAAATCAACCAACCAACCAACACACACACACACACACACACACACACACACACACACACACACACACACACACACACTTGGTCATGTCATCTGACCATGATAGGTACTTCTAGCCACACTCACAATTATACTTAACCTACTAGTGTTGCTACTTGAACTATTGAAGCAGCTAATGCTTCACCCAATTTTAACACACACATGCTCATACACTTCTGGCAGTTGACTAAGGCTTTGAGACTATTGTAGCATGATTACTTCAGATTATGAGTGGCTTATTTTGAGCATGAGGGTGTCCACCTTGAGATTAAAATTACCTCACAAGATAATTGTGATTGGATCCTTGATACTAGCTTACACTGCTATGTTGGTAAGCATGGTTTAATGTGAACCATTAAAAAGCTAGGCTCAATGGGAGCAATACCTTAAGGATTTAACCCATAAAGAATAAATGAAAGGTCTCCTTCCCATTATGTTTCCTCATGGCATAAATCGGTTGCACTCTCCAATGAGGGGTTAATGCACTCAATATCTGTCGCGAGACAAGTCCCTTCCCCCTTTCACTCAAGGTGATTCACAATGATCGCTTCTCTTTCTGATGACTTGGATCGATGGTCGGCGACTTGGCGCGGAATTTGGCCTATCCTTTTCTTGACATGATTCTACACAGTAACTCCTCCTCTTTCCCTCCTGTAGAGAAGGGCATGTACACTATTCTGATGGGATTTCTCACCGTGGTGAGCATGCCAGGTGTGGCCATACCTATCAAGTTTCATTATTCCGAAGTAGCTGACGTGCTTTGTGCTGCTTCATACCAATCCACTACCCCTATATAATGGTGAGGGGCTCTTCTCCCCTCACTTAGACTTGGGTTCTTTCTGTCTTTTGCCTTTTTGCAAACAGAGAAGGTAATTGTGGTTTAGTAATTGGGCATTGAGTTTTCTTGTGCCGTCCCTTGCAAAATCAAAACAACTAGATGTGGTTGACTTTCTCTATCATCAGATACCAACTAAGGTGAAAGTTAAATCTAACCCTTGGTTAGGCTTAGGCTTGTTATGGATAAGGGATATGTACATTTATTACTCAAGTGCTCGTTACGAGCTATGGTCATTTGTGCGGGCCGGCCAATGTGTATTCATTTTGAGCATTGAAGAATCTATAAATAAAAAACATGCAAGAGGGAAATGCTCACTCTTGCATGGGGGGAGATTGCACACAATGCTTGTGTCTTCTTGTCTCCTCTTCCCTCTTCTCTCTCTCTCTCTCTCTCTCTCTCTCTCTCTCTCTCTCTCTCTCTCTCTCTCTCTCTCCCCCCCCCGCCATGCCAGTGTGGCACTCCGCTCTAGGAGGTGCATTTGCACGTGCCCTCTTGCTCTCTCTCCCTCTGTTCATGTTGAGCTCGATTATGTGCGTGTGCGACGATTCCAGTATGCCGATTTATCATTTTATGGTATGTAGTGTGCTATTTTGGGTATTTTGCAAGGCCGCCTCACATCTGTTTGTAGCAGGGCTTACATGATCTACAAGGTCACTGCCATGCATTGTTTAAAGATATTGGTCTCTAAGCATGGCTTATGCTTGATAGGCTTTGGAAGGGTATTTGCCTAGTATTAGTGACTTGCTGTACAATTTTGGTTCTATAAAATTGATTGAAAAAATTGTTATAAAATCTGGTGTGTTGGGCAATTTTCTTAGGTCACTCCAAGCATATTATTTAACTCATTTGACTTTTTACTTAGAAATGTGATTTGCCCATTGGACTGCTAATAATGGCTTTGTTAAATACTGAACTGTATGGTGGTGTTGTACTAAGATTTCATATTGATGGCATTCAATTATCTGCAGTACTTGAGGGGTTGATAATGGCTCACTTGGATTTGATCTTTACATAAGTTTCAATAGCGGGTAATTTTTTGCTGGCTGTATTGGAGATCTGGTCTACGGCTTATTTGTTGATCTTTTAATCCTGGTCTTTGGTTGTTGCTAGTGTTTTTGCTAGGATTGGATTTTATTTTTAGGACTTGGCTCGATTTGGGTATGGTCCGCTGGTTAAGAAGATTAATTCTTTAAGCTTGCTTAAACACCACCTAATTACTGATCTATTGGCTTTTGGTTTGTATTACTTTCATTTCTAATTAAAAAGTCTGGCAAGGTCCACTATATGATAGTGTCTATTAAGACAAGTTTGGAGTTAAACTTGGCTAATCTTGGGGGATCTTGGCTTTGTCTTATTGGCTTAGTGCTGACTTTGCTGGCCTAGATTTTTTAGACCACCACATGCTTTTATGCTTGTTCTTTTGATTTGTTACCCTTCTAATATAGTTCTACCATTATTCTTTAGCTTTACCTAGCTAAAATCATACAATTGTTTTGATCAAGCATGCTGAGCCTTGGAGTAATTCCATCATGGCTTTTCAAAAATATGGTTTTTAGTGGTTATTGGCAATCAATTATCGAGCTTGCTGGATTTGCATTAGGTGACACCAATTTGTTTTGGTCTCTACTTCTTGTTTCAAGGATATAATGCCACTAGTTACTAATTGTGGAATACTCTCACTTATAAAGTAGGTTTTGGTTCCACTATTTGAAGGAATCGACTTAGATTTGTACAAACAAGATTAAAGTTACAATACAAAACTTCTCTAATCACTTTGAAGTTATACTTACATGGTTTGGTTTAAACTTAAGGGTGGTTTGATAGGATGGAACTCTTTGGTACAAATTTGATGGGATTATTTAAAAAAATATGGAAAATACTTGAGATTAAGTTTGACATGGATAATAGCTGATAGGTTCTTTGAAGCCTGCCATACGTAGCCAAGTCTAAAATATCTGTTGTCTTGACTATATGGATGCAGGTGAGAATTCTATCTTGACTTAAAATGGTTTAGTGTGTTGCAGTCCGACTTTGAAGACCCTTGATGATTCAGTTGGGATGACCTCAACAGTTCTGCTACTTTTGTATAAAATCATTTGGAATGATACCTCATTCTTATTATGTTTTACAGTAATGGATCAAAGACCGAGTCGTTTTTGTACAAATCCTTGCCTAGTCATCTAAAGCCAGTCGTCTTTTGAATGTCATGTTTTTTGGTGTATATGTATTTACTTTAATACTACAACACACAATTCTATATTAAAAGGCTTTTCCTTGCTTTCAAAATAACATCTATAATCTCTTACTTATAAGTAAAAGCATCCCTCCTTTGTTGTGAGGGCATTGTTTAAGGGCGAGCTTAGATGAGTTGATGGCAAACACTGTAGTTTTCTTGTACTTCTATGCTCACTGTTCACAAGGGACGTCGACACCATTTTGACTACCCTGCCTTGGACCAATCTTTGTTAGCCAACTGGATCCTGATGCTTGAATACTTGGTAGCCCGCAAATTTTGGTAAAAACGGTTGTGGCAAAGGCTTTTTCCGCACTCAACAACAGAGAGGGTGCTTCCATAGTGGCATAAAGTGATTGGACGAAGACAAAGAAGACCATTTCCGAACCCACCAACGTTTGCCCCCCTTGGACCTGAAGAAAGCTTTTATCTTACAACAAAATTTGCGGGCACACCAGGTATTTCAGGCTGCATGAACCACCAGTCTAAAGAAGATTGGTCCAAGGTAGGGTAGTTGATGTGGTATCACGGTCCTTCAGTAGGAGAGAACTCCAATATGGGTAAGAGACTCGCAAACGATGGCGGGCTTGAATATCATTGGGTTAGAAAATGATATTCTTTGATGTGCCACTGTAGAAGCACCCTCTCTCTTCTTTTTTTTGGTGGAAAGTAGAAATCGATTAACAGATGCAAAAAAAAAAAAGATACAGAGAACACACAGGTAAGGGGTGGGTTAGCCCAGATCAACAACTCAAGCCATAGCTTCCATCATAATGAATCTAGAGGCTTGGTAAATCCTAGGCAAAACAATCCTCCATTTTTGCCATCTTACACATTTTTGGAGGGTGGTGATAGGTTCAGTCTCATATAACAGAAATGAGGCCTTTTTACAGAGGTGAATGGCAGAAGACAAGAGACTCCTTTTGAGGACAGACAAGGGATAAGAAACTGGGTGTTTGAAGACAGAGGCATTCCTCATAAGCCGCATTCCTCATAGCCATATATGCCATACCTCTCCACTTGTTCCATAAGGGAAGATCCGTGCCTTTGCAATTCCCCAACAGGAGGTCCTAAGCACCCTCTCTCTTGGGGCGTCCGTGAGAGGGGTCTTCTCAAATTTCAATCCACCTAAGTTGGCCAAGTATTTGAATTCTTTTTGAGCAGCTTAGAACTTGATCTCTTCTGCCTGATGCGCAACAATGGCAGTGAAAAAGGGCGGGAAGGCAGCGGAAATGGCAGACGAAGAAACACCCGTGCCTCTGCAGGCCATTCTCCTCGCCGACTCCTTTGCTCAGAAATTCCGTCCCATAACGCTCGAGCGACCAAAGGTCAGCTTTCTCTACACATCCGCTCTGTATCAGCTTCTCCAACAAGAGAGAGAGAGAGAGAGAGAGAGAGAGAGAGAGAGAGAGAGAGAAAATCAACTGTTTTGAAAGGCCAAACTTACCTTTGGAATCAACTCGCATGCATCTAGTGACCATTACCTTCCAAGTTAGTGATCATATTTATCCGTGAGAGGAAATTTCATCTAATAAATGGAACCAGCCATTCTAACAAGCTAACGCTCCCTTGATCTAATGTTTCTCTGCTCTTCTGATTTGTTGAGTTCACTGACAGTTGTCTTTCCTTCTCTATACATTATCTAGTTTGTCATCTTTGTCTCTTTAATCTCAGCGAGCTTTGTTTAAATTTATATCTACTACCAAGTATGCCCGGCGAAGCATACCATGCACAACCTCCTCATTCTGGGGTGAAGTGGTGGCTACATTAGTTTATCTTCTCAACTGCTCTATCACAAAAGCGGTGGACGACATCACTCTAGAGGCGTTATGTACAAGTCGTAAACCTACTATCTCACATCTTCATGTTTTTAGTTGTGTTGTTCATGTTCATGTGCCTACAAAGAAGAGGACGACTTTGGATGCTAAATCCAAAGAGAGGGAAGTTATGCCTTACTCTTCAAAGGATTTCGGTTTAGAATCCTTCATTGGGTGATATTGTTCTCTCCTGTGATGCTCAGTTTGATAAGACTTGATTTAGTCTTGATTCTAATTTCTATGGAGCTTCTTCATGCTCTGATACCATGGAGTGACGAAAGAGTGGCAAGATTAATACCTATTGAGCGTCACAAGAGAGAGGAGGCAAACACAATGGGAGGGAGAAGTATAAATATTGTATTAATGTTTGCGAAAGGCCATGTTGGCCTATGAGACAAAACATATACAGCAATGTCCATGTCAAACAACCAGCCCAATCATAATCACTATATCCAACAAAAATATCACCACAAGAATAGTGAATACCATAGTCAATAGTGCCACAAATGTACTGAAGTGCTTGATGAGCTCCTTGTCAATGAAAGAGATGAGGTCAACATGAAGTTTGACTCAAGATACTCATGTTGTAGCAAATATCAGGCTGAATGTCAACCAAGAATAACATAGAAGTGTTTTTGCCAGTTGTCACTATTTAATTGGATGCCCTGATTTTATTGGACTCTAGGTCACTTTTTCCATTATAAAAGGCACCCTCTACCCCTTATTCTCATTATCCAGTTATATGAGTAGTCTTTTGAGTTATTGGCATATTGCTTTTGTGTCATTTTTTCTCATTCTCTTCCTCTCACAATGTGTTTGTCTCCTCTCAATTGCCATCCTTTCAGTGGGCTAGCACATTGTAACAGACTTGGACACTCCAAGTCGAGAATCTACCTCGACACCACAAGAATTCACTTCAAACAGTACACAGTTCACAATTGATTCGACGCTAGCCCGGCGGAGTTTTGTGCATAGAGATATTGGCCCCAAAGATTGGCGTCCCTTTCAGTATTTCTTTTTATATTAATTTGCAACTCAAAGTACAAGTGAGTAGGAGGCTCTCACTCTCAGACTCTGCGTCCAGATGCTCTGAGAAGTGAGAGCCCAACAACTCTTATAAAGGTTTACAAGGGATGCTAAAAGCAGAGCCCAAAATGTTCAAAGTCAAAAGCCTTGCCAAATAAAATAAAAGCTCTCTGTCTCTCACAAGCTCTCTCTTTTGAGTAAATAAAGCAGAGCTTTTAGCGCTCTCTCTCTCTCTCTCTCTCTCTCTCTCTCTCTCTCTCTCTCTCTCTCTCTCCTCTTTTGCGTAGAAAAGTAGGCCAGATTTGCGTAGCCCCAAGAGTAGCCAAAAACTGTCGTAAATTGCGCATTTCCGTACAACTGTTGCCACGTGTCAACTTCGCGTTTTACGGGCCTTGTCCGTACGGCGCAGCCATGTCATCATCCAACGGATTTTTCGGGAATGTCCGCTAGGCGGGGAGTCCTTGCCAGAGGGTGTATGTGTGGGCAACCACGTCACTGAGTTGTGACATACTCCCGATTACGCTGCAATACAGACAACAGCCATAAACTGTCTTAGCAGACATTGACTGTTAGTACCAATGCACTAGTAACACACATCTAGCACATGTACCAATCGACAGTCACATCACAGGACATCACATGACAAATCACATTCAACATTCATTCGGATCTTAGACCATGATTTATTGGCAATGCAATTAGCAATTGCATCCAGATCCACTCAGGACCTTATAGATGCCCGATTGACTAATCCCTATTGCAACCATGTCTATTGAGATCATTTAGACCAAAATGCTGCAGTCATTTCATCTATCAGTTCCTGCACTTAAACAAGTCAAGAACAAGTCACTATCATGTTCGGGAATTCCAGTTCATAAAGTCATACAACAGAATACTGTCAGCTCTCAGTATCCCTGAACCTCAAAGAGACATCAATGACTCTAGTATTCAAAAATCGAGACATCTGTTGACAAAGGAGCGGAGTAACTCCGCTCTTGTGCAAACCCACTTCACCAGATATCCGGCCAAGCTGAATTCGGGGTTCCATTTGGAATAGACTATGCTAAACCAAAAGCTTCAAGGTAAAGTTTCACAATTTGAGAAGTATCTCCTCGTTTTCTTCCACTTCGGGTTGCTCATCAGGCTTCCTATCTTCAGGCACATCGCCTTTAAAAGGCTTCAAGAGACTCACATGAAAAGCATTGTGAATCCTCCAAGTTTTGGGTAGTTTCAGTCGGAAGGAGACATATTATCGTTTCGGAGATGTGGAAAGGTCCGTAGTATCGCATACCAAGCTTTGGAAAAAGCCTTTCCTTTCCCTTTTTCTTTCTCAGGCGTGCCTTCTCAAAACGTGAGAGCACCCAATCATTCTCCTTCAATTTCAAATCGCGATGATGGCGATCTTCTGCCTTTTTCTGTCTTTCTTGAGATTTTTTCAAAGCCTCGCGGACCTCGGCAAAAGCTGTGTCCACGTCGTGCGTATACTCATCGTCTTCAAAAATCTTATCTTTCGTGCTTAGGAAGGGTGCAACCTTCGCAGCACCTTCAATAATCTCAAATGGTGCCTTCCCCGTCGAAGAGTGCACTGTGTTGTTGTAGGCAAATTCCACCAAAGGTAGATACTTTTCCCATTGAGTCTTCTGATCCGAGATGTAAGACTTCAATAAATCTAAAACCATTGAATTGTCAATCTCGGATTGCCCGTCAGTTTGCGGATGGAAAGATGATGAGAACTGCAATCGCGTGCCAACGTTCTCCCAAATAGCCTTCCAAAACAAACTCGTGAATTTGGGGTCTCTGTCGGAGACAATCGTCTCGGGCATGCCATGTAATCTGAAGATCTGGGCCACAAGCAGTCTCGCTAAGTGATCCGGCTTGACTATTTTCTTCACTGGAATGAAATGAGCTTGCTTGCTAAATTTGTCAATAACAGTCCAGATACCATCGTGACCACTCTGTGTTCTCGGGAGATCAAAAACGAAATCCATTGCAATACTTTCCAAGGGGCGGGTGGGTATGGATAAAGGTTGTAACAATCCCTGTGCTTTATGCCTGTCAAACTTGACCTTCTGGCATACCAAGCAATTGTGCACAAACTCGTCCACATCCTTCTTGAGTTTCGGTCAAAAGAAGTATCTCTCTACCCCTTTCAAGGTGGTAGCAATGCCGCAGTGACCCGTAAAAGGTGGACAGTGGCATTCGGTCATAACCTTTTCCCTCAACGGTTGTGTAACGCACAACATGGTTTTCCTCATCAAGTAGCCATCCTGAATGCAATATCCCGCTACTGTCTCCCCATCGCGTATCCGTGTGAAAATGTTTGCAAAATCTGTATCTGTGGCATATTGATCGACCATATCCTCGAAGCTCCTATAATGAATCGCGGAAATAGCCAGAACCAACGGCTTCGGAGACAAAGCATTTGCCACCAAATTCTTCTGTCCCTGCACGTGGACAATCCGGAAGTGAAACTGTGACAAGATGTTCTCTCACCGCATCTGCTTTTTCGATAGCTGCTTCTGTGATAAGAAGTAGCGTAAACTTTGATGGTCTGTGAAGACAGTAAAATCCGCTCCGGGTAGGTAATGTCGCCACTGAATAAGAGCATGGATAACCGCCAAAAGCTCTTTCTCATAAATCTGTGCTGTCAATTCCGGCCTTGAGAACAATCGACTGTCGTAGACAATGACATGGCCTTCTTGCATTAAGACCGCACCTAGACTACGACCACAAGCATCACAATATACTTCAAATGACTTCTGCAAGTCCGGCAAAGTCAAACCTGGTCTTGTAGTCAATTTCTCTTTTAATGTCTGAAAGGCAGTCACCCCTGTGGGTCCCCATGAGAAAGGGACTCCTTTTTGTGTCAAGATATGCAAAGGGGAAGCAACCTGTGCAAACTTTCTAATGAACCGCATGTAGTATGAACACAATCCCAAGAAGCTTCTAACTTCATGGACATTCTTCAAATCGGCCCAATCACGGATAGTCTCTATCTTGACCGGGTCCATCTGCACTACCTCTGCTGAGACAATGTGTCCCAAAAAGTGTATCTCTGGTAAGAAAAATTCACTTTTCTTCGCATTAATCACCAACTTGTGATCTCGTAATGCCTGAAAGACCTGAAGCAGATGTTCTCTATGTTCTACCTCATCCTTGGAGAAAACAATGACGTCGTCAAAGAAAGTGCCAACAAATAGTCTGTACTCTCGAAAGATCTTGTCCATCATCCGGTTAAATGTCGCATGAGCATTGGTTAGGCCAAAAGGTATCACCATAGACTTAAATAACCCAAAAGTCGTCCGAAGGGTTGTCTTGTAGACATCTCTCGGCGCGATTCGAATTTGATGATATCCACTTTTCAAGCTGATCCTGCTAAAGCACGAGGATCCTTGTAGTCGGTCAAGTATATCATCGATCCTAGGAATCGAAAATCTGTTTTTTATGGTGATTTCGTTGAGAGCTCTATAATCGATGCACATTCTTCAAGATCGGTCTTTCTTCAAAACCAACAACGCTCGAGAGGAGTTTTATAATCGTTGAGAGCTCTATAATCGATGCTTGCACATTCTCCAAGATCGGTCTTTCTTCAAAACCAACAACACTCGAGAGTAGTATGGTGAAGTACTAGGTTGGACAAGACCCTTTTCCAAGAGGTCTTTCACTTGGTTCATAATCTCTTCATTCTGGACTCGGCTCACACGGTAAGGTGGTCGATTTGGTGGTGTGCTTCCAGGTATCAGATCAATGGTATGATTCTCAGGACGAGCGGGTGGTAACTTGCCTGGCAAGTCCGTTGAGAAGCAATCGGCATGAGTGTGGAGAAAATCTTGGCGTTCTTTATCAAGTTCAGACATATTTGTCTTATTCTCATCATTCATCCCTCTCAAAAAGATTGAGTAAACAAACAGACTGGATTTCATTAATTTTGAAATGGCCGAAGCCGATACAAAAGGGACAGACTCGCCCTTAAGTTTTACATCTAGTACAATGGTTCTGCCCTTCTCTGTGGTCAAAGTCGCTTTTCTTGCCCGATAGTCGACCACGGCGTTGTTCTTGTGGTACCAGGGAATTCCCAAGAGGACATCACAACCTTCCAAAGACATTTCGTAGAAGTCCTCATGCCCCAAATACCCCTGACAATGCAACCAAAGTTTGCCAATGATAGGTGTAATGGCTACGTCCCTGCCGGGTGCCGCTAGAACTGTCTCTGCTAGTGGTCCCATCCGATTGGGTGTGATCTCGAGCCGCGCGGCCAATTCAGGTGAAATGAAGTTGGCCTTGGCTCCTCCATCAAAGAAGATCAGGGCTTCTTGGTCTTTTACTTTGCCCAAGCTCGGCAAAGTTCTATACTCCCGTCCATCGTGCTGGGTCAGTACCCACACAAACTGGAACCAGTCCTGTTTTCATCTTGCCTTTTCGTCCACGTTCCCCCAGCTGCTTTCGAACTCTCAGGCCTTTCATCGTCTGTTATGTCCCGCTCATAGGAGAGGGGATCTAGCCCAGATGCCGTCGGGATGGGCGTCCAGTGTTCGGGCGGACGTAGTGTTAACAGGGTGAGTGTGGCCGGCCATTATTATAAAAAGGAGGCCAAGGCCTCATTTGCGGGGATCGACCCCCCACTAGCAGAGTGCTAGTGACTCTGCTAGTGGTTAGCCCGCGAGGCTAGGAGTGCGCGAGGTCACCTCGAGGAGGTGAGGCCGGGTGGTATGGGACGCTTGGTCTTACAGGTGCACGCCTACGTCCTCGGACGCTGGCCCCAGCACGGGGGAGCTGCCGGATGGTGGCTATGGTCGGGTCGTTCGTCCGACGCGTATCTGTAGGCGGTCTGTGTAGCCGGGAGATCCACTCTCCTCGTTCGTTTCATGGTATCAGAGCCGGCTTGGTTGCATGAAGGATTGTGTGCACACCTACAGACTGATTTAAGTCGGATAGTCTTTATTTCATGCAATTTTCGATGATATAATTGTTTAATTGACTATTTTCTTCTCATGAGTATGTTTCCAGGTGTAAATTGATACTATGTTGAAAAATCAGCAAATTGGCGAGTGAAACTGTTGAAAATTTGAGGGTTACTCATTGATTTTATTGGTTTTCGATGAAAATCAATATATTGCTTATTAATTTGCGATTTTGGATTAAATTCAGCATACAATATGTTTTTTTTTAATAAAAAACAACCCTCTTTGTAATCTCCTTCTTTGTGCCAAGCAGAGAGAGAGAGAGAGAGAGAGAGAGAGAGCTGGTCAATCTCTGTAAACTCTCAGAGAGAGAGAATGAGAGAGATTTACCTCTCTCTTTTGCCTGCGCACTTCAAGCCTGTAGGGAAGGTAAAGGGAAGAGCGAGTGAGAGGATGCGGTGAGAGGATGCGTTCTCCTCCACGTTGGCTGCTCCTCCACGCTGGCTCTCAATCGGCACCTTTTGCGTGCTGGCCACGAGCAGGCACGCACAGTCTGTTTCCCCCTTCTTCTCCACGCGGCAGCCTACGGCTGAATTTCCTTTTTTTTTCTACGCTGTATCTGCCTAGCACTGGATTTTTTTTCTTTTTACGCTAAGTCCTGCCTTGACTCATTGAGTATTGTTTTTTTTAATGTGGGCCAGGACCTTTTATGTGTGGGCACCTTAAATTTTTAAGGTATGTATGAAACCTGTAGGCTATTAAAAAAACCACTCACAAAGAGTGAGTTTTTACAGCAAAATTCAGTTCTCGGCTCTCTGCTTCTCTCCCACCACTCCTCTCTCTCACCTGCTCGTCTCTCGCGTCCCCGCCATCACTTGCTCGCCTTCAGACGCTCACGTCGACGCGTAGAGCTCCTCGAACTTCAACTTTTCGCGACCGAAAAGTGCAGAAAAGGCTAGATTTTGCGTGAAAATTCCAGTTTTTCAAGCACTTCGCCATGGATTCCTCTAGCTCAGATGTGCAGCGTGACGATGCGCGAGGTAACATTCAAATTCCATTCACGCATGCTCTCTACACATGGATTACAAGTACTTTCCAGAGTTTCGATTAGCGTGTTACCGCTCTGGAAAACGCGAACGTTCAGACGAACCTTCGCTTGGTCTCTCTCGAAGGGGTCGTGCAAGGGCTCAGTTCCCGACTCGCTACTCTCGAAAATATGGCTTAGTCGATGACTGCGCGTATTTCCGAGCGCGAAACCCATCTCAAGCAATTGCGGATGTAGATTGCTGCTTTTGGGCGTTCACAGGGTGGTTCGACTAAACTCTGTCTTTTGATAAGTATACGACAACTTTCAAAGAGACGCTCACCTTCTGCAAGGTGGATTCTATGCATGCTGCGCACATGTATCTGTTGGGACTACATGAGGATTACCGTTGGGCCTTAATCAAAGACAAAGCCCCGACTGATGTCGAGGATGCAGTGGCAAAGGCCAGGACGTTCCATTTAATAAATGGAGCGAATTATGAGAAGAAAAGAACTGTAGACCATCAATCCGGTGAGGGTGCTTCGAGGAAGCGACCCCGATTCTAGCATAAGTCCAAATCACCGCCGAGATCTTCTCAGGAGAAGAAGAAAGCCAGAAATGCTTCAGTTGCTGATGTAGTGAAGAAGGGGGCTTGTTTCGGATGTGGCCAGACGGGTCACCAAATCAAGGATTGCCCCAAGAAGAAGAAGACACAAAAACCGCAAGGTCGCCCTTCGGTTCAGATTCACGAGATCTCAGGTATCTCTGATGTCATTCAAGTTGAAATCCATCATTTAGCGCACAGTTCATGCACTAACTGTACTTTTAGCACCAAAGTGTTTGGTAAGTACGATCTTCTCCGTTTCTCCGGGAAGATCAATGGTCACGACGTGACCGTACTCCTTGATAATGGAAGCTCACACAATTTTGTGGATGCAAAATTGGTGCAAAAATTGAGCCTGTGCACGCGGGACAGTGACCATGAGTGTCTGAAGATGGCTTGTGGCGTGGATACGGATGTATGGAATCGGATGGTTCCAGACTTGTCGCTCGAGCTAGCTGATTACAAAGAGAACTTGGATTTCCACATCATGCGCCTGGACAGAGCAGATGTTATTTTAGGAATTCCATGGTTTTATGATAAACAAGACTCATTGTATATAGACTATGTACATTACTCTCTTGTTTTTGTTAAGCAGAACATGCCTCATGTATCTGTGTCGCTTTGTAATCAGAAGTTTGTAAATAATGGTTTTGCAATACCGGTTGTTATTGCTTTGGAAATGTGTAAAGAAATAAAGTCTTTTGATGTTGACTTTTATCAATGTGTACCATCTGCTTGGTTTGATTCATTGGTGCTTGGTACTTCTGTCACCGAATTTCGTAAAAATATTTCATGTTCTTCTGTTGAACTTGGGGATTCCGACGAATCCAACCTTATCCGAGAAATCATGACCGATTTCAAGGATGTTTTTCCTGATGATCTACCTCCTGGCTTGCCGCCTTCGAGAGGAGTATATCATGGCATTGAGTTGGTGGCTGGTAGTGAGCCCTTCTCAAAGCAACCCTATCGGTTTAGTAAAACCGAGGAGGACGAGATTCAACGACAGCTGAAGGATTATCTCGACAAGGGTTTTGTTCGGCCTAGCAAATCCCCGTGGGGAGCGCCAATGCTACTTTCTCGAAAGAAGGATAACACTATGCGCTTCTGCGTGGATTACAAGGGGTTGAATAAGCTCACTATCAAGAACAAGTATCCGCTCCGGCGCATGGACGATTTGATAGATCGGCTCCATGGAGCGTTGTATTTTACGAAGATAGCCTATGATCAGGCTATCATTAGATACGGATCAAACTGGAAGATATTCCTAAGATAGGCTTCCATACGCGTTATGGTCACTACGAGTTTTTGGTCTTGCCTTTTGGTTTGACCAATGCTCCAGCTACGTTCCAGCAGATGATGAATGATCTACTGAGACCATTTTTAGGCAACTTCGTTGTTGTATTTCTCGATGATATCTTGATCTATAGCCGAAGTTTGTATGAGCACCTAGTCCATATACGCACTGTTCTCGAAGTACTGAGAACTGAGAAGCTTTACGCTAAGGCCTCTAAGTGTAAATTCTTTAAGAAAGAGCTTCTGTACTTGGGTCACATCATTACCCGCGATGGAATTCGCGTCGACCTTGAAAAATTGGATAAAGTGCGAAATTGGTCCATTCTGAGGAATGTACGCCAAGTAAAGTCCTTTTTAGGCTTTACTGGATTCTTTCGCAAGTTTATCAAGGATTACTCTAAAGTTGCTGCTTCGCTTACGCAAATTTTAAAAGGAGGGGTGAAAGGGCCGAAGATTTCGGGTCCTCATCGTAAAGGTAATCCCCCTGTTGTCTGGAACGAGCCTCTCGAAGAGAGCTTTCGGACACTAAAGCACTTGGTGACTACTGCACCAATATTGCACATTGTGGATCTTAGCAAACCGTTTGTGGTTGAAACGGATGCTAGTGATTATGCTATTGGTGCGGTATTATACCAGCATGGACGTCCTGTCGCGTTTGAAAGTAAGAAGCTTTCTGATTCTGAGATGCATTATCCAACGTATGAAAAGGAGCTTTACGCCGTAGTCCACGCCTTGAGGAAATGGCGGCACTACTTGTATGGCTCTACGTTTGTTGCATGGATAGATCATCATTCCTTGCTCTATATGTGTGATCAGGGTGATCTCAGAGGTCGGAAGGCTAGATGGGTTGAGCTTTTGCAAGAGTTTGACTTTGAGATCCGTTATAGAAATGGATCCAGCAATCGAGTTGTCGATGCGCTCAGCAGGATTCTTGAGGTTAATGCCTTGTCTATGGCTGAAATCTCGACGGATTTCTCTCTCTCTCTCCGAGGGCTATGCCGTTCCGATGGCCATTTTGGCAAGATATGGAACGAGGTCGAAGCGGGACATGACTCGCATACAGGCTTGGGTGATCCGGAGACCCAAGTGAGTCGTGCTGGAGAGACGAGACTGCGACAATATTCCATTAGAGGTGGACTATTGTTCAGAAATGGTAAAGTCCGCGTGCCGGAAATTGATGAGATTCGACAAAGGATGTTGTGCCAATGCCACGATCTTCCTAGCGTTGGGCACCGAGGCATCCAAAGAACTTTGGCTTTGGTCAAACGATATTTCTATTGGCCAAGAATGCGCTCTTACATAGGGAGCTATGCGAAGAGATGCGCTCAGTGTCAGGTCAATAAGGCAGAGTGCCTTAGGAAAGCTGGCCTGCTACACCCATTGGAAATCCCAGATGCCAAGTGGCAAAGTATTTCCATGGACTTCATCGTTGGTTTGCCAAATACTAGTCGGGGCAATGACGCTATTTGGGTTGTGGTCGATAGACTCACAAAAATGGCGAAGTTTATACCAACGAAGTCGACAATAAAAAGCCATGAGTTAGCGGTTTTATTTGCCGATCAGCTTTATAAGCTGTATGGTTTGCTAAAGGATATCGTCAGTGATCGAGATACTAAGTTCACTGGCCGATTTTGGCGAGGTGTGTTTGCTCATCTTCAGAGGAAGTTGAGTATGTCGTCTTCTCACCATCCTGAGTCCGACGGACAAACTGAGAGGATGAATCAGACGTTAGAGGACATGTTGAGAGTCTATGTCTCTCACAGGCAATTTGATTGGGAAAGGTATCTTCCACAGTTAGAGTTTGCCTATGATAGTAGCAAGCATTCTGCTATTGGATTTAGCCCGTTCATGCTGATGTATGGATTCGAGCCTAAATCCCCAATTGCTATTGGCTTAGAGAAAGTCAAGGAACGCCAAGCTCGTGATTTCCTGTATGACATGCAAGAAATGCTCGAATTGGCTAAGGATAGTATAAGAACGGCTCGTGATCGAGTCACTACTTATGCTAATCAAAAGAGATCTCCAAGGACTCTAGATGTGGGACAGTGGGTCTATCTGAAGATACCCAAGGATTCCAAGACTATGCGAACAGGAAAGCATTATAAGCTTTTAGCTAGATATTGTGGTCCGTTCTTGATCACAAAGAAAATTGGCCAAGTTGCCCTCAAATTGGCTCTTCCTTCGGATATTAGTGTACATCCAGTGTTTCATGTCAGCCGCCTTAAAGTGAAATTGGGCGAAGCCGATGTTGTTGTGCCTATCGAGGAAAATGTATGGCAAGAGATGCAAACTGAGTATATTCTTTTAGATCATCGTACCCGTCATTCATGCCTAAAGGCTTATGACGAGTACTTAATTAAATGGAAGGGTCAATCTGAAAGGTTTGCTACTTTGGAACCTGTTAGAGCTTTGAAGGCTCAGTATCCCCACTTCATTGATGAGGACATCAATGGTTCTTAAGGGGGGAAGTATGTTATGTCCCGCTCACAGGAGAGGGGATCTAGCCCAGATGCCGTTGGGATGGGCGTCCAGTGTCCGGGCGGACATAGTGTGAACAGGGCCAGTGTGGTCGGCCATTATTATAAAAGGGAGGCCAAGGCCTCATTTGCGGGGATCGACCCCCCACTGGCAAAGTGCCAGTGGTTAGCCCGCGAGGCTAGGAGTGCGCGAGGTCACCTCGAGGAGGTGAGGCCGAGTGGTATGGGACGCTTGGTCTTACAGGTGCACGCCTACGTCCTCGGACGTTGGCCCCAACACGGGGGAGCTGTCGGATGGTGGCTATGGTCGGGTGGTTCGTCCAACGCGTATCTGTAGGCGGTCTGTGGAGCCTGGAGATCCACTCTCCTCGTTTGTTTCATCGTCCTTGTCGTTTTGTTCTTTCGGTGCCTTTTTTCCAAAGCACTTCCCCTCCTTGATGTAGAGAGCTCTCTCTTGAGGAGTGAGTTTGGGTTGTGCATCCTTTTCTTTCTTTTCTGGGTTGCTCCTCCTCTTTCTACTTCCATTTTTCTTAGTCTGTTCGGCCCTTTGCGTCATGATTTCATCTGTGGGGTAGGTCAATGTCACCAGCGTGTGACTACTATCTATCCTTTTGTTGATTTCTTTTCTTATTATTTATTTACTTTCACTTTTTGGAAACACCCCTCGGGAAATCTAAGTGCCCTGCATTGCATAGCTAGTGTGGAATTGTTCAGAGGGAGTCCAGGCCTGAGGGCAAGAGAGCACTAAGGTTGGACAAGGACTATGGGTAGCCAAAGTGGGGTCATTGACTAGCCAAAGTGGAATCCTTTGCTACAGAGGCTACATTTCAGTTCTCGGTGTGCGTGCAGTGTACAAAGAGGGTCATATGACCTAGAAAGATACAATGGCAACATCTCCTAAGATTTAGGGAACTGCTATTTTGGGACTTGAAAATGTGTTCGCGTCATTACCTCCGGAATGACAAGGGGAACATTTTATAACTCTGCCGCGAAGTCAACTGACGCGTCGGTTGAGATATCTTAAGCGGCGAACCCGAAACGGGAAAATGCTTGTAAAAGCGCCAAGTGGCAGTTTTTCATGAACCTGCCTCATGCAGAAAAATGGGCGCTGATTTTTAAGTTGGGAGAGGCCTTCATTTGCAAATTGTCACAGGTTGAGAGCTATGGAGTGCTTCCTTTCCCTCTTATGTACAGTGCGGTGCCAGGAGTGATGCCCTGCACTCTATGCACTGCTCTCTCTCTCTCTCCCCTATGGTAGTATGTTATGCCCCTCTAGTGGGCTTTTCATTTGACCAATGTACAATTATGTGGGTTCATGCGCGATTGCCGAGGCAAGAGCCTCTTGCACAGGTACTGGATTAGCTAGCGGCTAATCCCCCGCAGGTACAGGTGATTCAGAGAGGTTTCACGTGCGAAATCTCGTCCGATTCAAAGGGCAAGTAGCCCTACAGGTGCGGGAGCTCGAGGACTTGCTACGGATGCGACCGGCACGCAAAACGGAGCCCGAAACATGGAATTACAGCCTGCTGTGTATTTTTGCAGGTGTAGGGTTTTGGCTCTAAACGGACCCTAATACCCCTAGGAGGTTCGGGGACGCGAGGGGACCGCTGTACAGGTGATCTGGCGCATTTTCGGGGCAGAAAACAGAGAATTCAGCGTGCTGCAGATTCTCGGCAGGTTTTGCAAAGTGTCCGTATGTGTCGAGAAAGTCATCCAATGCGTGGGAATACTGGGAGTGAAGGGTCCTAGTACAGTTATGTTGCCGAAATCGGGCCAAAACAGTTGAAATTCAGCCAAGGTTGTGCGGGGCAACTTGTAGGCAACCACAGCTTTTATTCCCTCTGTCAAAGAATAAAGAAATACCGAAAGGGGCTCCTAATTTAGGGGCCAATCTGGTGTCGGTCTTCTCATACAGGTGCAGTCTAGCAGCCTGTATCCCTTTCCCCTTTGTTGTGTCTTGAAAGTACAGGTAAAGTGGGCGACAAATTAAATGGGTGAAAGCAAATAAGGTTTAAGTCTAAGGTCTACTGCCCTCATTGGATTAAAGAGGCCGGTTTCATGGTTCCGTCGGCCGGGACTAAATCACTTTTTCCCATAGAAGTGAGCCTTGGTTAGTTTGGGCTTGAAGACACAGGGGATCATAGACCAGACACAGGGAATTGCAATTATGGCTGACAGACCAGATGATGTGACTGAAGAGGTTTCCTCCTCATAGGGTCAAGAGACACATGAAGTGGGTGAGTCTTCAAGACCACCACAGATGGATGATGGTATATTCAGGACCCAGTTGGCTACTGCTGTGGCTATGTTCACACAAGTAATGCAGAACCCGAGGTTTTTAGCCTTTCTGCAACCTTCTATTCCGTCGCAGCAAGTTGGGTCACTGGATCATATTCAAAAGCCTGTTAAGGCTCAAGCACAAGTGATTCATACTGCAGAGTCAATGGAAACACCTGTACACTTGACGGAGAACATGCAATCTCCACAACATGTGCCTAAGGTGCAAGAACAGGTGGCTGAAATGCCAGTCTTTCAAGCTGTACCAGTTCAGCCAGCCACCTTTCAGCAGCCTATAGTTGGTTCTAATGGGCAAAGAAGCAACCTACAGGCTATGCAACAAGTCTTCCCACCACCTTCAGTACACCCTGGCTATTTTGGAGGTGGATCGGTATTCCAAGCATGGCTGGTCATGCACCTGGAAATTAGTTTTACACGCCATGAACAGTGTTCGGGGGTGCTCAAACAATGATGCCTAACCCCATGTATGGTGTCACGGGCATGCTACCAGGGTTTCAAAGCACTCAGGGCCAATTTGGGATGCCACAAGCAAATTTTGGTATGGCTAGAATTATAAAATCAATAGCCAAATATGGCATTTCCAGGTCAACTCAATAGCGGCCAAGGAAC
The DNA here is from genome assembly GCF_014529385.1 of Adiantum capillus-veneris. Taxonomy (NCBI): domain Eukaryota; kingdom Viridiplantae; phylum Streptophyta; class Polypodiopsida; order Polypodiales; family Pteridaceae; genus Adiantum; species Adiantum capillus-veneris. The sequence continues at coordinate 15,283,957 of NC_140938.1, forward strand.
ACAGATGAACCCTAACAGTGTTCCCATGTTTCAGTCACTTCGATATGACAATTTAACGCCGCTGGAGAAGCCAACTCCATACAAAGAAGGTGGCAAAGGTGTGGCATTCACGACCTTTACAGGGTTTGATGACATGAAGAAGGCTCTCTCATTCCTCTAGCAGTTTGACAAGGCCTATGCAGGGGGAAACTTTACAGAGGCTTCAAAGGTCCGCAAGGTAGCCACTTTCTTGACAGGAAATGCGGGACAATGGTGGACAACTTTATTGCTTCAAGGGCAAGCTCCGTCCACATGGATTTACTTCAAGCAGATTATTGCAGCAGCATGGTTATCTGATGACTTTGAAGCAGATGTCATGACAGAATGGCACCAGCTTAATGCTGCCACTTGCAAGAATCTGGATGACTACAATCGGAAGTTTTGGAAAGCTCTACTTCCAGTAACTTCCCATAGGTTTGTGCCATTGACAGAACAGATTGAAAAATACTGTTGTGGCCTACCCAAAGGATTGAGAAAGTACTGCACGAAGACCAAAGTCACTACTTTGATGCAGCTCATCGAGGTAGCAAACACTGGCAATGGTTTGCTCAAGGGAGAAGATTGTGAATTTAATACTGGCTTCAAGGAAGGATCAGCCAAGAAAAATTCAGGGAAGTACATTCCCAATGAGGTTCCTAAAGGGGCTTAGGAGCCAGCCAACGCAGGGAAAGGCAAAGCTACGGTTGAATCAGAAAAGGGACCAGCAAAGAAATGGAAAAGACGTTTTCCTCGCAAGTCGAAAGAGCAAAAGAAGGTCCTGAGGTCAGAGAACAAATGCTTTATTTGTGAGCAGCCTGGCCACATTGCTTACAATTGTCCTCAAAAGAAAAGGCCAGTTGATTTTGAAGACAAGGAGGACAAGAAAGGAAAGAGGCCCATGGCTGGTCTAGTGCTAGATATTGTGGGCGACAAGCCAAATTCAGATGCAAGTGAGCTTTGCAGAGCATGGGGAAAGGTCAGGGATCAAACTGTGCTTATCTTCTTTGATCCAGGTGCCAAAGCCAACTTCATGTTCTGGCCATACAGAGGCTGTGACACCCATCATTGGAAAGTTACGCCTACATATCCAGTCCTATGTAGATGCTGAAGAATTTTACATCATGCCATTGGACGGATGTGATGTGTTGCTAGGTATTCCTTGGTTGTTTCGTGTACAGGGAATCATGGATGCCTACAACAAAAAGATCACTGTACAGAGCAGGGGAAAGACTCACATTTTGGATGTAAAGCTTAAAGGGGAGTCTATTCCCACTGTATCAGCTTCTGCTATTACTTCTGTAATGAAAAAGCATCTTTCTGCGTACTTGGTTTTTGCACGTGAAGTGTCAGATTGTGATGAATCAAATTAATCTGTGTTAGATAAAGAAAGGTCAATGTTTTTACAACAGTATAGTGACTGTTTTTCCGATTCATTATCGTCTCAATTACCGCCAGAGAGACCCGAAGACCATGCGATAGATTTGGTGCCAGGAGTAGCCCACCAAATAAGCCTCCGTACAGGGTTAGTGCGGCTCAGCAGAAAGAGATAATGGGCCAAGTACAACAGCTGTTAGAAAAGGGGCTGATTCAACCTAGTTCATCTCCTTTGTGTTCTCCAGTGTTGTTGGTACAGAAAAAGGATGGCTCATGGCGTATGTGCATCGACTACCGTGCACTGAACAAGAATACCATCAAGAATAGGTTCCCTATACCTAGAATTGATGATATTCTGGACAAATTAGGAGCAGCAACTATGTTTAGCAGGATAGATCTAAAGAGTGGGTACCATTAGATCCGCATTAGATCAGAGGATGTGCACAAGGCTGCTTTTAGAACAACGTTTGGCCTTTACGAATTTCTAGTGATGCCCTTTGGTCTCACAAATGCTCCTGCTACGTTCAATAGGATGATGGATAGAATTTTCCGTCCACACCAGTAGTTTGTTGGTACATTCTTTGACGACATGATAGTCTACTCAAAGAATGAAGACGAGCATAGGCATCACTTGGCCACTGTGTTCAAAGAGCTACGCAGCCATAGGTTGCTCATCAATGCAAAGAAAAGTGAATTTTTTATGGAAGAGATTCATTTTCTCGGACACATTGTCTCAAAGGATGTGTCAAAATGGATCTTGCAAAAGTTGAAGCGATCAAGTCATGGCCAGATTTGAAGAGGGTGCACGATGTCCGAAGCTTCTTGGGACTATGCTCCTATTACAGAAGGCTTATCCGAAATTTCGCTGAGATTGCTTCCTTTGCATGCTCTTCAAAAGAAGGCAGTCACCTTCAGATGGACACAGAAAGAGATTTCAACTTTTAATCTCCTAAAGGAAAAGATGACTTCAGATCCAATCATTGTGTTGCCAGATCTTAGGAAGTCATTTGTGGTCCAGTGTGACGCCTGTGGTAGTAGCATTGGTGCAGTGCTAATGCAAGATGGCAGGGTAGTAGCCTATGAGAGTAGAATCTTGCAAGGGCTAGAAAAGACTATGCAAGTCTATGAAAAAGAATTGCAGGCCGTCATTCATGCGCTCTTAAGTTGGAAACACTACCTGCTAGGTGCAGATTTCATTGTCCAAACGGATCATCAGACCTTGCGATACTTCTGGACACAGGCAAAGTTATATATGCGATGGGCAAATATCTTGTCCATGTTCCATTTTCAGATTGTGCATATGGAAGGCAAGAAGAACGTTGTGGCTGATGCCTTGTCAAGGAAGCCACAAATTTCAGCTGTGTCAATTCCTTATCATCATGAACTTGATGATATGAGGGAACAGTATGCAAATGATGAAGATTTTGCAAGGGTCTTCGAGCAGCTAATGGATGGACAACGTCATGAACACTATCTTCTCAAAGATGGGTTCATGATGATGCATGGCAGATTGTGTGTCACAAAGCCATTGCGACGCAAAGTTATGGAAGAGAGTCATGTCCCACCGTATGTAGGGCATCGTTGTATCGATGCTACAGTTAAAGCGGTTGAGACATTCTTCTACTGGCCTACATTGAGAAGAGATGTGGATGCCTTTCTGCGAGAATGCCTAATATGCCAGAAGGTTATTGCAACCACTACCTATTCCAGATAAACCATGGGAAAGTATTGCTATGGATTTTATCTTTGATCTTCCGAGAACGCAGACAGGAAACCATGGTATTTGGACCATTATTTGCAGATTCAGCAAGCAGGCTCATTTTATTCCTGTCAGGAAGAAGATAAAGCCAAATCAGATGGCATGCTTGTTTATGAGCAATATTTTCAAGTATCATGGCATGCCACAGTCGATTGTTAGCGACCGTGATCCACGCATGACAAGTTTGTTCTGGAGAGGCTTGTTTGAGAATATGGGCACAATGCTCAAATTCTCTTCGTCATTTCATCCTCAAACAGATGGGCAGTCAGAAGAGGCAAATTCTATCGTCCTAGATTTGCTGAAGTGCTATGTGTCAGAGCATAAAAGAAAGTGGGAGCAGTATTTGCCATTGGTGGAGTATGTATACAATAATACAGTGCATTCATCAACTGGCAAGGCACCTTTTGAGATAGTTAAAGGTGGCAAGAAAATTCCTCCCATACTGCATACAAAGGACAAGATATTTGAAGCAGACAAGTATCTTCAGGACATGGATGAAATGTACAAGAAGGTCAAAGTGGCCTTAGGAAAGACTCAGGCAAAGCAAAAGAAAGCAGCTGATCGTCACCGTCGTGAAGTGGTGTTTTCACTTGGTGATTGGGTGCTTCTACGCTTTGAAAACGCAAGGTTAAAGAAGATGAAGAGCAAGGAAAGACTGTTTCCAAAGCTCAACATGCGTTACTATGGGCCTTTTCAAGTATGCGACAATCAATGATGTTGCATATAGGTTGAAATTGCCTGAGAGTTGGAAGATTCACAATGCGTTTCATGTGAGTCTTCTCAGACTCTATGTGGGTGATGTGTCAGAGGATATGCCAGCTGAAGATCAGCCGGAAGTCGAGGAACTTGACGAGATCTTGGTCCTTGAACAGATTTTGGCACATAAAGGAAGAAAAGTGAAAGGCAAGGTTGCTAGGCGTTACTTGGTGAAGTTCAGAAACTATCCACCAATGGATGCTAAGTGGATGGAAGAAGGTGAACTTGCAGAGTCACCAACTGTGCTATCACTTACCTTGAAGCCTTCGATTTGCAACCTACCTTGACCCTTTGAGTTTCAAAGCTACATGGATTGTCAGTGTGACAATGGCTTCTGATAGAAATGATGTACATGGTATTTAAAGTGAGCTCAAATCAAGTACATGTTACATGAATGTTAGAGCTGTACAGATTGTTAGTTTGGCAATTGCTCTTATGGAATGTCCAAAAGTTTGGTTAGTGCTATAGAAGTGAGTATTTTTTGTCAGTTTGTCAAGGATACAGTAATTGCTTCTATTAAAGGGTACATGTGTAACTGCATTCTTAAACTGTCGGTTTGGGTATGCTCGAAAGTGTTACTGGATCCAACGTGTACTAAAAGACAGTGGCAAAATACGAAGCTACCATTTTGTCATTGGAAAGTTAATGACTCAAAGCAATGGCAGAGTGCGAAGCTACCACAATGTCATTGGGACAGGGTTCACACGTAGGCAATACATGTGTCAACGAGGTGTTGAATACACAAGGGTTGACAATGAGCATGTATGTGTCGTGCATGTGTCGACAGGTGTGCGCACACCTGAGTGTTGACTGTGAGCACGTACGACATAGATGCAAACGAGGACGTTTGAGATTTCAAGAGGGGGGTATGCCACCAGCGTGCGACTACTATCTATCCTTTTTGTTGATTTCTTTCTTATTATTTATTTACTTTCACTTTTTGGAAACACCCCTCGGAAAATCTAAGTGCCCTGTATTGCATAGCTAGTGTGGAACTGTTCAGAGGGAGTCCAGGCCTGAGGGCAAGAGAGCACTAAGGTTGGACAAGGACTATGGTTAGCCAAAGTGGGGTCATTGACTAGCCAAAGTGGAATCCTTTGCTACAGAGGCTACATTTCAGTTCTCGGTGTGCGTGCAGTGTACAAAGAGGGTCAGATGACCTAGAAAGATACAATGGCAGCATCTCCTAAAATTTAGGGAATTGCTATTTTGCGACCTGAAAATGTGTTCGCGTCATTACCTTCGGAATGACAAGGGCAACATTTTATAACTCTGCCGCAAAGTCAACTGACGCGTCGGTTGAGATATTGTTAAGCAGCGAACCTGAAACGGGAAAATGCTTGTAAAAGCGCCAAGTGGTAGTTTTTCATGAACCTACCTCATGCAGAAAAATGGCCGCTGATTTTTAAGCTGGGAGAGGCCTTCATTTGCAAATTGTCACAAGTTGAGAGCTATGGAGTGCTTCCTTTCCCTCTTATGTACAGTGCGGTGCCAAGAGTGATGCCCTGCACGCTACGCATTGCTCTCTCTCTCTCTCCCCTATGGCAGTATGTTATGCCCCTCTAGTGGGCTTTTCATTTGACCAATGTACAATTATGTGGGTTTATGCGCGATTGCCGAGGCAAGAGCCTCTTGCACAGGTATTGGATTAGCTAGCAGCTAATCCCCCGCAGGTACAGGTGATCTAGAGAGGTTTCACGTGCGAAATCTCGTCCGATTCAAAAGGGCAAGTAGCCCTACAGGTGCGGGAACTCGAGGACTTGCTACGGATGCGACCGGCAGGCAAAACGGAGCCCGAAACAGTGAATTACAGCCTCCTGTGTATTTTTGCAGGTTTAGGGTTTTGGCCCTAAACGGACCCTAATACCCTCAGGAGGTTCGGGGACGCGAGGGGACCGCTATACAGGTGATCTGGCGCATTTTTGGGGCAGAAAACAGAGAATTCAGCGTGCTGCAGATTCTCGCCAGGTTTTGCAAAGTGTCCGTATGCGTTGAGAAAGTCATCCAATGCGTGGGAATACTAGCTGTGAAGGGTCCTAGTACAATTATGTTGCCGAAATCGGTCCAGAACAGTTGAAATTCAGCCAAGGTTGTGCAAGGCAGCTTGTAGGGAACCACAGCTTTTATTCCCTTTGTCAAAGAATAAAGAAATACCGAAAGGGGCTCCTAATTTAGGGGCCAATCTTGTGTCGGTCTTCTCATACAGGTGCAGTCTAGCAACCTGTATCCCTTTCCCCTTTGTTGTGTCTTGAAAGTACAGGTAAAGTGGGCGACAAATTAAATGGGTGAAAGCAAATAAGGTTTAAGTCTAAGGTTTACCGCCCTCATTGGATTAAACTGGCCGGTTTCAGTCAAACTGTCCGTGTGAATGGCAAAGCCCCGTTTCGCATGACTCATCATCTCCTGAATGGAAGCTGACTTTTGTTCTAAGCAGTGATCTCGGATCGCTGTAAGGTAAACCACTCAATCTGTTCTTTGAACGAGATCCTCTTAAATTAAGAGGCGGGTAGAAAAGAGCTCCTGAATCTCTCGCAATAAGCGTCCATTGTATCCTTCTTGGTCATTCGAAGATGGTTCCAAGCAGTTCGTATGTCGCGTTCATACTCTCGAGTCAGCCAAGAAGAAGTAAAAATCCTTTTGAATTTCAGCTATTTAATTGTCGTTGTCTTGTTTTATTGAAGCGAGCATTTCCCTTAGAGTAAGAGGCAGCCCTCCGAATCTTAGAGTGCTCTGAGTAACGCCCTCCTGAGAAAGCTATGTCAAACTGCTGTATAAAAGACAAAGCCTTCGAAGCATCTCTATAACCAGAAAACGTGTTAAATTTAATTGACTGTCCACCTTCCTTAAACTCTCGGACTTTCTTGCTTTTATCTTCCAGAAAGTCATACTGGGTCGCTTAATAAAAATTCTTCTTCTTTGTATAAAAGCTGCTGTCGTTAGAGTCCGAACTATCTGGAGAAGAGTCCTCTGTAGAACTGTCAACCATGGGGCATACACACTCAACCGTAGCTGTGAAGACTGCTTGTACTCAACCTCACAACTCGAAGTGGCCACAGTAGGTTGCTTCTTGCTCAACCATGATATACATGAACTGCCAAGCATGAAACAAAAACAACCAGCCCAATCTGATTCCGAAAAAGCATGTAAGTCTGGCGGTAATGATCCCCTCTTGGGATAAAACAAGCCAAGATGTAAAGTGCCACTAAGGTAGCGAAAAATCCTCTTGACAGCCTGCCAATGCTTAGACCTTGGGCTATGCATAAATCTGCTAACCTGTGAGACTGCAAACTGAATATCCGGCCTCATGTTCATACATAAATGAGGCAGCCAACAACAGTTTGGTAAAGAGTGACATCAGCAGGATCGCTAGCATCATGTAGACTCAACTTCAAACCTGTTTCCATGGGAGTGGCAATAGGTTTGCAATCCTCAAGTCCAAACTTACATAGCAATGTCTCTATGTAACTTTTTTGACACAAGGCAATACCACCATCACACTGCTTAAACTGTATACCCAAGTAATGATGCAACAGTCCCAAATCTTTCATCTTGAAAGTAGCATTCAAATCAGCCTTATATTCAGCAATATGTCTCTCATTTGGTCCAGTGATCAGCAAATCATCGACATAAAGAACCACGATGAGAAGTACATCACCCTCACGCTTTACATACAATGTGCTTTTTGTTGGACTATTACGAAAGCCTCGTTTGACCAAATGAGTGTCAGCTTTCTCATACCAAGCACGAGGAGATTGCTTCAACCCATACAAAGCCTTCTTACATCTGCACACTTTGTCCTCTTGTCCTTTTATGATAAAACCGCGAGGCTGTGTTACATAAACTTCCTCAAATATGTCACCATTCAAGAAAGCAGTAACAATGTCTGATTGATGTACATCCCAACCAAAATGAGCTGCCAATGCACATAGAAAACGCACAGTAGTCATACGACAAGTGGGAGCAAAAGTCTCTTCATAATCTATGCCTTTTTGCTGTGCATAACTCTTTGCAACAAGTCTCGATCGATCTCACCATCCGGCTTGCGTTTCAACTTGTAAACCCACTTCGTAACAATGGCCTTTTTGCCAGGAGGCAAATCACATAAAGTCCATGTGTCATTTTCTATAAGGACGGAGTTTGCATGGACCCACAAACATCACTATGCACAAGCTGCAACCTGCATGTGGCCCGAACTGAACCATCCTTTGGAAACTTAGAACGCTGCATCTTATCCAAAATACAACCTTCACAAACATGTTTGACAGGTGCTTCAAGAGGCGGCAAAGAAGCAACTATATCAGATTTTTGCAAACGTAGCAAATTGGCAAAATTCAGATGACCAAAACGTGCATGCCAAAGTTTTGCATCTAAAATAGCCCTTGAATCTGCAACAACATTTGCAAAATTTTGTCCATACTTGTCATACAAAGTGAGCTTATACAGCCCACAACACAAAAGGCCAGATGCAACAATTTCATCACCAAAACTGAGATCATGAATTGTACATCTGTCATTCACAAATTTGGCTACAAGTCCAAGTCTAGCAAGTGCTGATACAGACAAGAGATTCTTCTTGATCCCAGGTACATAAAGTGCATCAACCAACAAGTGTGAAGGAACTGCCATTTGTAGTAGTAAGCACAATCTTTCCAACTCCTTGAACCGGATAAGAGGCATTGTTGGCACAAGTGACTGAATTCCCATGAGGGACAAACTCGAGAGAGGTAAACAATTCACGATGTGACTCGTGAGGTAGTGTGCTTTATAGCACCACTGTTGAAATACCACACATGTGAATCTGCAGCAACTGATAAGCATGCATCATGGACATCAGGATTGTAAGTGCACTCTACGCTAAAAGCCCATTCTGCATCAACATCAGCATTACAGTCTCCTTTTACAGAAGACTCAACAATGGTTGCATTTGTAGTGGAACCAGCATTTGCAGTGGAACCACCCTCTTTCTTCTTAGCCTCTTTTGCCTTCAACTTAGGACACTGCTTGATCAAGTGATCATTAGCTTTACAATAATGGCAACGCACCTTCTTTTTGCCCTTATCACCAGAATGGCCAGACGAAGTGTTGCGAATAGAAGCATTGGGAACAGAAGTTTTGCCACTCGCAGCAGAACCATAAGAAGTGGCTGTATTGTTGTTACCACCCTTTCTCTGAGAAGCAATAAAAGCCTGTTCAACTGCACGTTGCCTAGTCTTGTTTTTTCTAGAAAGTGACTCTTGCAACAACAATGTGCATAATGCATCAAACTTGACAACTTCAAGATTTCCTTGAGTCATAAGTCTCCAAGTACTAGCAAAAGTTTGGTAAGAATCTGGTAAGGCATCAAGAACAGTCTGCACAAGGAAATTGTTTGAAATGACTTCACTTGCAGAAATAAGTTGCTCATTGATATCCTTGACACTAGCAAGGAAAGTGTCCATATCATCTTCCTCATGCATAATCTTAGACTCCAGCTCTTTACGCAGCAAAGTAATTTTAGCCTCATTGCGACTTGCATAAAGACCAGCCAAAATATCCCAAGCCTGTTTTGCAGATTTTGTTGAACGGATGTGAGGAACAATGGGTGCGCTTCACAAACAACACAATCAATGCATGAGCTTGCGCATCCTTTACATCCCAACGAGCTTGTTCTGCCGTAGGCAAAACAACTCTAATAGTAGCAATCCTTGCAGCAAGACCTGCAACATCCTCAACATCGTCTGCATCCTCAGAACCAGGATGTACATCAATGTCCTACACAATATTCCAGACGCCCTTTGACAGAACGTGTTGCATCATATAAGCCCACATAGGGTAATTGTCCCCATCCAACCTTTCCTCAACAACAAACATCTTGAAGACGTCTGTGTTGTTGCCAGCCATGGTAAATGCTTCACCTGATGTGAAAACTGTCCGAAAATAGGAGAAACGGAGCGGGAACAATGCGCGCTATATAGCACAAACCGTAAAAGACTCTAAGGCACCTATTATGCAGAAAACGGCACTGTCAGAAATTCTGCACAAAATGACGAAATTGGCTGTGCAGGATTGCATGTAGTGGAAACGGAAGTCGAAATGAGCCCGAATCAAAAATCTGAGCAGAGTAAGCTCTACTAGCTTTCTCGAAATATTTGTCGACCTGCGAACGCTTGCCAAACCTCACTGTAAACGGAGAAAGTGAGCAAGCGTGTGTTGGAGCAGCTGGCGACTAAGCTCGAGAGGACGTAACCTGCTCTGATACCAATTGTTGGAATTAGGCTTGCAGAGAAACACACAGCTTGGAGAAGACGAAGGAAGCTCAAGGCACACAATAGTGAGTGTATTACTTAGTGTGCAATGGAAAGATAGATAACCCTAGAGTGATGGGCGTTATACAATGCTCGGGGGGAAAAACCTTCTAAAGAGGGAAAAAATGCCCCGGGGGTCCTAGTGTGTTCACACACATCACTACCACATGTATATGGTAACAAGCTTTGTTCTGCGCGTCAAAAAGTTCAGCAATTCGTGCATCAACTACCTCTTCTAATTTTTGCTCTGTATACATCCTTGGAGTAGGAGGTTTCTTCAGGGCCGGTTTGAGGGGTGGTTTTGTGGTCTGCCGCCACTGTGCATGCACCTCGTCGAAGGAGGTCTGGCTCATAAATTTTGCAAATTTCGGATAATTCACAAAATTTAGCATCATCTTTGTTGCATCGCCGATCAATCATCACGCTCCATCTCTTTGATCTCCGCTTGAGTAGGCCGAGGCGGACCGTACTTCTCGCGTGAATCTTTGTTGTGATCTCTTCCCGCATCTTCGGATGCAGAGGAAGTCGACTGATCTATGTCTGAAGCCATAAGTGCCGTGTATAAAGGATCGGATTTCCCATAGAGGAGAAATCGGCCGTGCTCTGATACCACTGTAACAGACTTGGACACTCCAAGTCAAGAATCTACCGCGACACCACAAGAATTCACTGACAGTACACAGTTCACGATCGATTCGACACTGGCTCGGCGGAGTTCCGTGCCTAGAGATATTGGCCCCAAAGACTGGCGTCCCTTTCGGTATTTCTTTTTATATTAATCTACAACTCAAAGTACAAGTTAGTGGGAGGCTCTCACTCTCAGACTTTGCGTCCAGATGCTCTGAGAAGTGAGAGTCCAACAACTCTTATAAAGGTTTACAAGGGATGCTAAAAGCAGAGCTCAAAAGCTTCAAAATCAAAAGCCTTGCCAAATAAAGCAAAAGCTCTCTGTCTCTCACAAGCTCTCTCTTTTGAGTAGATAAAGAAGAGCTTTTACCTCTCTCTCTCTCTCTCTCTCTCTCTCTCTCTCTCTCTCTCTCTCTCTCTCTCTCTCTCTCTCCTCTTTTGCGTAGAAAAGCAGGCCAGATTTGCGTAGCCCCAAAAGCAGCCAAAAACTGCCGTAAATTGCGCATTTCCGTACAGCTGCTGCCACGTGTCAGCTCTGCGCTTTGCGGGCCTGTCCGTACGGTGCAGCCATGTCATCATCCAGCGGATTTTCTGGGAATGTCCGCCAGCCGGGGAGTCCTTGCCAGAGTGTGTGTGTGTGGACTGGGCAGCCACGTCACTGAGTTGTGACAATGTCAACACTAGATTGATGTACGCACATTATATAGTGTGAGAGGCATGGTTGAGTAGGGTATGTGTGCTGGACATACCAAGGACCCATGTGTAGGTTTCCAGAAACCATTTAGTGTTGTGTGTGTATGTGTATATGCAAAATCTATTGCAAGTGTGAACTAATAAAAATTCAAATGACTATGAGGGTGACACCTCTAAAGACGGTTGAATTTTCTGCAACATTCTTTCTATGTTTCGACTATTGCATTGGAAACATCTAGGTGGGTTGGATGTGAAGTGTCAGACCAATATGCGATGGCTTGTGTATGCCAATATGTGTGGTATTTTGTCCCTGACCAATTGCTAACGTGGCGTCAGCTGTATGGATGCTCGAGTCCACGCCGATGCTAACTACAAACGAGGCCGGGGCTGTTCGGTTATTGATTGTGTTGACGTGACAGGATTGGATGGACTATATGGACACAAGCTGTTGACATTGTAGATTTCACGCAAATGCTTCTATTGGATAGGATTTTTTAAATCTTTGCTTTTGGTGAGTTGCTTTCTAGCAACAAAAGCTATAAAACCATAGTTACCTGGAACGGGGAAAGGGGAATGGCAATAGGCATGAAATGCCATTTCCTGTTACGGATACTCATGACTGAAACACGGAAAAGGGATTGGAATGGGAAGTTGGAATGGAGACCTGAAAATTGCCGTTCCCTGTAACTATGTATAAAACCAAGGTCATCGTGCTAGCTCCACTCAGATTTTAAAGGTGGTCTCTCCAAAGAAGGGAGCATTTGTACTTTCTTGCGTCTTAATATACTAATGAAATACCACCAAGGGCACCTACCTTAAGGGGCCAATACATTTCCAAGAGGAACTACGCATCTCGTGTCTCTTGTAGGTGTTCTTTGTAACAAATGTTCACATATTGAAGTTGTGTCTCAAGTCTGTTTAGTTACCTTGCACCGACATTTGTTGAGAAAGCCAATAACATTCGCCCATAAATTAGCGGATTTATCGGACAACTTGGTGTATGTGGGAAAATAGGGAATGTTTTGATGATTTGTTTGGTCCCCAAAATTGGCAGCGATTCAGCACCCAGTAGATCATGCTTTTAACTAGAAAGAGCACGGATAATTGCAAGTAACTTATTAACTTCAGCTCTATTATCTTGAAAATGAGCATCAATCATACCTTGATTTTATTCGAAGGTTTAAGCTTCTTTTGAGAAGAAACACCATCAATCAGCAGATTTTTCTGGAGGATGACTTTGTTTGGTGTTTTAGCAACATCTTTATCATCGTGACAAGCTGGAATGAGAGTTTTTTACTCAGCAGCAGGTGGAACGACTTTCGACTCGCTGCCAAAGAATGAGTTTTGACGGGTTTTTGGGCATATTTCCTTTTTTGTAATACTGTTGCAACTGCTTTCCCTCTAGACCCTGGCTTTGGTTTTATCCCCGTAGCATATGTTACTTGTGGCTGTTTTAGTTTGCCTTTTTTTACATTTGTTTGCAGTTGCATAGCAGTATCCACTTGCTTAATTTTTGAGCATGCGTATAAATGAGAGGATGCAGGAATTCTTGCTTTGGTATGGAAAAGGGGGCAAATGCTAGTTAGACTGTGGACTTTTATTGGCGTGTGCCCAAAGTAGTGCGAACAAAAGTGAAAACATTTCCCACATAAGTTGAATGGCCTTTTTTTTAATCCACGGGGTCTCAACTTTTCAAAAATCATCATCTCGATAAGAGGTGGTTCATTCTATCTCAAATTACATAAAAATGAGTAGTATTTGCATCAAATTTTGGGGGTACAATCCACCTTACGGAGCCAAGTGCAAGGAAGGCAGAAAATGCTTCCAAGTTTGTGGAAACGGAACAAGCTGAATCTCCTTGAATTGTTTTGACATGAGTAAAGAAGCTAGTTCTGCAACACAAGGACCAACAAAGTCTACACAAGAAAGCCTTTTTATAGACCTCAGAGATGAAACTGTACATAACCTTACTCAGCTGCTCAGGATGCTGAACAATTCACACGAAAGAGGAATAAGGGGCCCCTTCCCTATTGGTGCACATGCAGGAATTTCAGGGACCACTGGCAGGGACAGCCCACAATGAACAGTTAAACGTGGTCTGTGCCACACCTGTATGCCACACAAGAAAGGGAGTTCACACTCACTCTGACAGTAGGGCAGACACCCTCAACGTCACTAACAATAAGTCACACAATCATGCGCGAACAACACAGACCTGGATCACTATCACACCACCGCACATCGCCCAATGTAGAAATTTGTGCCCTGCGCGCGCACGCACGCATGCTCTGTGACTTCTTTGGTGCATTCTTGCTTGTACCTTTTTTTTTCAGTTGATACTTAAAATCTTCTTTGTTCAGTTTTGAATCCAGTTCAGCATATGCAGAAGTTGGCTAAAAAGGATTTTTTTTTGGAAATCTTCTTGTCTAGAGGCATAAATTGTCTCTCCAAATGGAAGTTGCACTTTCTAATTAATTGTATATAATCTCTTGCAGGTTCTTTTACCTCTCATAAATATACCAATGATTGATTATACACTAGAGTGGTTGGCATCAGCTGGTGTAGAGGAGGTTTTTGTATTCTGTTGCGCCCATGCCAAGCAAATCACAAATTATCTTGCCAATTCGACATGGCAGACGCAACCGAATTTCAAAGTTTTACCCATAGAGTCTCATGATTGTGTGAGTGTGGGTGAGGCTCTTCGACTAATTGATCAACGCAATGTGGTATTATCTTGTGCCTTCAAAGTTTTTACGTGTACACACGTGTATTGTGTAGGTTAAGTAGAGAATGTGGATGCCAGGTTGTCTTCATCTTGATAACTGAGCAGCATTATATCACATTGTAGCATTTCCACAATGTTCTTTTTTTATTAATTCAATATAACTCTACCTCCATTTTATCAATGCAAGGTACGTGGAGATTTCGTGCTTGTGAGTGGTGATACGGTCAGCAACATGTCCCTGAAAGAGGTCCTGCAAGAGCATAAGGAAAGGAGAAAATCCGATAAACTAGCAGTTATGACTATGGTAGTGAAGCGCTCACAGTCCTCACCTTCAACACATCAAACTCGTTTAGGAAATGATGAATTGTTGCTAGCAATTGATCCGCTGACAAAAGAGCTTCTTTGCTATGATGATGGGTCTTCTAACAACCTTAAGCGTACGAGGCAGGTTGCAGTAGACAAAGCACTTTATCTGAACAAGCCTTCAATCTGTTTGTGCACTGATCTTCAGGTATATCATCTCGTTTCCTTTTTCTTTTAGGGGATAATCCGTCAACAGGGAAATTCATTTCGGTGCTGAATTGAGGCGGATTTGAAAGGCTCCATAAATTTGTTTTATACATTTTTGCTCAACCATAATCCACTTTGAGAAACAGTTGTGCATATTGCACTTTTGTGTTTGTTTCTCACAGGTAGAACATTTATGAATAATAAGAGAAAGTTGATCGCAGGTCTGCTCATTCATCTTATAAAGCTAGAAAGGAATTCTCAACTCATTTAAGAAATTTACTTCTCTTCAGTGCTCCTCTAAGGAATATTTTTGTCTTTTCTCTGGTAGATTGTCTACGCTTTTGAGGCTGAAGAGTCAAACAATAAACCTAAGACAAGGAGGGTTGACACAGTTGCAAAATTTAGTATTTTTGTTAGTCGCAGAAATAGTTCCTTTGCAGGAGTTTAATTTGATCAACAGTGGGACAGAAGGAAAAGATGCTGAGTAGACTGCGTGTGCGTGTGGAGAAGGGACCTTGCGTCGTTGAACTTGTTACAAATCTCCTTCCTCTATACTTCTTGTAGTTTTCTCATTCTTGCTTTCTTGCCATTTTGTCTTCTCCTCATCGTGTAGTCTGCGGCATTTTAAAATCACAGCACTAAAGTTCATGAAATCTTTGTCTTCCTCTGCTCTAACTGGGGGAAAATTGAAAAGCCTGGCTATAATGAGCCCAACGCCAAGACCTAAGAGGTCTATGCCATGCATCCATCCAGACAAAGTGACGTGGAAGTCTGCAGGCATTGCTTTACATGACTTCAAAAAGAAGGCGTGACAATCTTGAAAACCATATCTGTTAAAGCAGTTGTGAAGTAACCTGCTGGAAGTGAGCTAATGGACTTTAACCATCTACTAAAAAGCTGTCCAAGAGTATTTTAAATGGGAGATGATTTTAGAACTTGGGCAGTTTTTGGATTTCACATGGATGTTTTATGTGCATTTTCACGTGTGTGTAAGTGGGCACCTTTTACTGGTGTAGGCAAGTCCTGAACTATACCCATACGTGAAGAAAGTTCTGAAAAATTGGTCATTCGGGCACTTTCAGCTTCTGTGCTTCCCTTTTGAGGACAGCGGGTCTTTTTATGCACATTTAGGGCTGTTACCGTACTTAAGAGGCAGAACATGCTGCTACCAATATGCCTGCTTTTTGTAGATTTAGCAGACAGCAACAACATTCCTATCATGGTAATTCCATTGGGCAATTTTATGCATGGCTTCTCTGCTCTCCACTATACATTGGCTTTTTTGTGAAGTGAGTGTGAGTGTTGGCTTTCATGGGCCTATTCTGTACCATTGTTAAACTCCTGCTAGTGTTCCCATTCTTGGATCTATTATGGCTAGCTACCGAAGTGAACTCAAATTGTCAATTTCCTATTATGCTTTTACAAAGTCTTGTCATTCAATTTGTATGTGTGGGATTGGTTTGTCTTAAATGTGCATCCTGGTTGGGAAACCATTTTAGGTCTTGTTTACACAAGCAATCTAGTCACCATTTTCATTGAGCAGGCTTATACAACGGTTAATTTCATCAAAAGCATCGCATTTCTGTGCAAGCACCAAAAGCCTTGTTGTTACCATACATTCTGTTATAGGCTTGATACTCCAATCGAGAAATCAATTGCAACACATGAGTAGACACGTCAGCATGTCAGCGTGATGTACGGAAATCTGTAGCTATCTCTTCGCTTCTGAATTTCTAGAGTTTAGGCCCCTCGGCCAGTGCTCTTCAAGTTGGTCGGGTTAGGTTTTTGGAACCCTAACCCCTTTAGGCGTCTCGGCCGTATCTACAGGTGTAATGTGCAGCGGAAGTGATTTATGGTGATAACTCAAGATTAGTGCTTAGTGTGTACTCCAGGTTCCTTTTACTTCATGAGAGAAGTGTGCAATAGACTCGCGAAAGAAAATTTGCCCACCTCATTTGTTTGTCGGAAAGCTTGGTTTGCGTCATGAAGTACTTGAGACTTTGGTGGTCGGTTCGCAAAATAAATGGAGTCCCCAATAGATAGTGCTTCCATGTGTCTAGGGCATGTAGAACAACTAAAAGCTCTTTTTCGTATATGCCGAAGACTAGTTCATCAGCATTGAGCCTTCGGCTCTTGCTTCTTCGGAATTCTCTGATGAACTATTATCCGCCTCCCTTGGTTCTTTCTTTTCTTTGGAAGAATTTTACCCCGTTGAGGTGGACATTGGCTCGTCCGTAGGATAGGTCAATGTGCTGGTATGCATACCAAAACCTTCCTTGGCCTGTCCATAAGTCTTCGAATGGAGTTAAGACTTCTTTTGCAGACAATACCATCGAATCTCTTTTGGCAATTCACAACAAGAACTGCTCAATCTGGTCCTTCAAAGTGATCCTCCGAAACGAGGACACCGGCAAAAAAGTATCTCAAAACTTGTCGCTCTAGTTGTCCAAAGTTTCTTTCTTATTCTCTCTCAAATGATGCCAAGCGGTGATGATATCATATTTTTCCATTAATCATGTAGAAGTGAAAATTTTCTTGAATTTTACGCATTTCTTAGGTGCTTCTCTGTGCAACAATAGAGTAGACCACCATGTATGTGCGTTTCCTTTCAAATAACATCAATGCCGCCCTTTGTACCTTGGAGCGTTCCAAGAAACGACCTCCCGAAAAGGCGGCGTCAAACTGCTACATGAATTCAAGGGCTTGTCCTTGTATCTTCAAAATGTGCCAAGCTTGATTGCTTGACCCCCATCCTTGAACTCCTTGATCTTCTTGTTCTTTTTCTCATTGTCTAAACTATCAGAAAAGGACGAGATCTCCTCCTCTGAATTGCTAGATTGCTTTTGGTGCTTTCTAGACTATTTCTTAGATCTGCTTTCTTGCTTTTTCTCCACTTCTTCTGCTTTCTCTTTTCCTCATTGGAACTAGAGGACGACGAATTGTCGGAACTTTTTGAAGACTGTGTTCTAGCCACCTAAAAGTCGATGTCCGACCCAAATAACTGGGAAAATTTGTTGATTTACTCTTCTTCTGAGACTGCTTTAAGCTTTTCATCAGTTGGTCCGTCTTCTTTTCAAGAGCCGGTTTGCAAGTACAGTTTCTACTTTTCCACATTCGGCTTTGCTTTTTGTATCATTGTCTACTTATCAGGAAAATGGACGGCCTCTTGCCATTTGGTGTGAACCTCGTCAAGTGGGTAATTCTTCAAGTGATTCACATATTTCGGATCCTTGGAGTACTTGATCAATCTTTTCATGCACCCGTCAACTTGCATGTTTGTACTTTATTCTGTTGAAATTCCCTGTCGGAATTTTACCAAAATCTCTCGACTACTCGGAAAATTTGCCAAAATCTCCGTTGATTTTGTGTGTTTCCCTGTTGGGATTTAGCTTTTCTTCATCTCTCTGCAGATTAATCGTCGAAGCGGTGTTGTCTTTGTCGGATTCTTTGCGAGAACCCATGTGTGCTGTAGAAAAGGATCAGATCCTCCGTAGAAGAAGAATCATATGAGCTCTGATACCATTGATATAGGCTTGGACACTCCAAGTGAGAAATTAATAGCAACACATGAACAGAAACTGCAAATAATTGAATGGAACTTGGAGAGAGAGAGAGAGAGAGAAAGAAGAAAGAAAGAAAGAAAGATTTTTAACGTCTATGTCAGGCCGAAAACGGCCTATGAGACAAATCAAATGTACATGGTGTGTATGTCATCCGTCTATCGAAAAGACAAATGAAACAAAACTGATACAAAACTGAACTGAATGTAGGTAGTGGAGTATCTGAGGAGGGATGGAGCTCTATCTTTAGGGGTATATGCATGTCTATATGCTCAAGGTAGTACAATCATGAGAATGCATCAAGCTATCTAGCTCCATCCTGTACTAATGGGGGGATGTAAGATGTGGTACATGGGCGGGTCTGGTGCCAAGGCTACCCGGATGAAAGCTGTCGGGTCGGCCCTCTTCTGAGCCACTCGCTCCTCAGTGGCACGGCGCTCCCGGGCTCGAATCTCCTCGATCTGTCGGTGGTGGGAGCTCGCGCCCCTGTAGCCTGTGACTCGTGGTCGTCGTCTAGCTCGGCTCACCTCCGCCTGTGGGAGTGTCACTCCCCTCTGAGTGTCTGGTGAGGGAGGGGCGGCAATCCTCTGAAAGAAGTCTGTGAGCTGCGATTGTCTCCCCTTTGTCTGTGTAGCTGTGTGTGGCTGTAGTAGTGTGTCCCGATGGCTCTGTATCTCTAGTAAGAAACGTCCGAGCTGTCTCTGATCTCGAGAGTCCATGATCTCTCGGAGAGTGGGCTGTCCTCTGAATAAGGCCTCATACCTGCCTCTGATCTCAGTGTATGCTCTGCATCTACATACAAAGTGCTCCTCACTCTCCACCTCCTCTGTGCAGGCTCTGCAGACTCGCTCCTCCCTGGGAACACCAGTATGTCTCCCGATCTCAATCTCTAACCTGTGTGAAGCCACTCTCAGCTGACCAATCGCCACCCGTGAGCTATGTGGCATATATGTGTCCATGTAGCGTGGTCTCTGTATGAACCCCCCAAACAATATGGTGAGAAACTGGTCTCTGTAATCTGACATCCTCGTCCCCAAGCCAGGTGACTCCCAGACTCTCCTAGTGTATAGCTGCCACAGATCCTGTCTCAATACCAAGTTCCTCTCACTGCGAGAGAGGTGAACATATGGTGAGTGGGGGTCGTACTGGAATGGTGGTAGGCTCTCCATGTCAAGACCGTGTCCCTCAAACCATGCTTTGACCTGTGAGTACCATGCTCTCTCATGCCCACTCTCTGATAGCTGTATAGCTGCCTCAAATGCTCTACGAGTAAGTCTGTCAGGAGGTAGCTCTCTCATCCTCTGGATGAAGCAGACTGTCTGGAATAGTGCCTCTACAACCATAGGTGGTGTGGCGAGCTCGGCTCTAATAATGTCATGTGGCACTGTCTTCTTGCTGCGGAGCAAGCGTGAGATCATACATACCTGTGGCCTCTCAAGCTGTGTCCACTGGTCAGCTGTCAATCTTGGTGCCCATACTGCCGTCGAGTACATCAAGGCCGGGGTGACTAAGGTGTCGAAAAGCCACCCCTTCGTGCGGGGCTCCTGAAAGTGTGCCTGGTGGCATCTCCGCTCTAGCATGGCCAGAGCTGCATATCCTCGGGTGAGCCTGTCAGCAGCGGCCTGCCTCATAGTGAAGGGTCTTGGTAGGCTGGTGAATGTGATGCCAAGGTAGACATAGGAGGTGACTACATCAACCTGTCCTCCTGCTGCTGTGAAGGTGGCAGCGCTCCTCACTGCACTGGATGTGTGAAAGATCATAACCTTGGTTTTGCCAAGGTTCACAGTCAACCCCCTGTGTGTGCTGAATTCGTCCAAGGCCTCAAGATGGCGTTGCAAGCCCTCGGGTGACTCTGAAATCAACACAATATCATCAGCATATAACATGATGTGGACCGGAGTACCTGCCAAGTCGCTCCCCTCTCCTCCTGCTCGCTGTATGTAGTCGGAGATCTCGTCGATGTAGAGCCCAAAGAGTGTCTGGGAGAGTGGGCATCCTTGCTTAACACCAATGGTGCTAGCAATGGTCTCTGAAAAACCGCCTGGGCAACGAACTCGACCCGTCACCCTCTCGTAGAGAGCATATATGGCCCAAATCATCTCTGTTGGTACCCCAATGCTGTGAAGGCACTGGAAGAGTCTCTCGCGTGGGACTGTGTCAAAGGCCTTGCGGAAATCCACAAAGCAGCAGTAAAGCCTCTTCTTCCGCGCCTTTGCCCCATCAATGAGGCAGCACAGAACGAAGATGTGATCAGTGGTGGAGAAAGCTCGTCTGAAACCTGCCTGGCGTGGAGCTCGTAAACCCTCGATCTCTGCGTAGCAGCTGAGCTGTGCCTCAAGTACTGCTCCATATAGCTTGGCCATCGTGTGGCCAATCATGATAGTCCTGTAGTTCCCTGGGTCCAGGGTGTCGCCAGATTTGTGGATAGGCACTATGGTGTGCTGTGTCCACTCCTCTAGGAAGCCCTCCCCTATAGCCCGGTTGAAGACATGTGCAATCAACGGGGCTATAGTGGAGGCCGCATAAATGATGTGCTCACTCTGTAATCCAGTATGGTCAGCTGATCGTCTGTGCTGCATGCGGCGTATGGCCCTCTCTACCATCTCTGCTGTAAAGGAGGAGGAGCACGTGGGGCGTGGCTCGTGTGGCTGTGGGATAGGAGGCTGCCCTGGCACCTCATAAAGTCGCTCTGCATAATCATGCCATATCTGTGGATCCTCAATAGCTGTAGTCGGACGTGGCTCGCGCAGGGTGCGCCATGCTGTCGCGCTATCCATGCTCATGAATAGGCGGTATAGCTCAAGCTCCTGTGCCTCTTCGAATGCTCGCCGCTTTTGGCGTGTCAGCGTCTTCATATGCCGTCTGGCCTCTCTCTCTGTGATCTCTCCTAAGGCTCGCCGTGCACGGAGGCGTCGGTATAGCTCTCTGCACTCATCATCATACCAGCGGTTCTGAGGCATAGTCCCGGGGGGGGGGGGGGGGGGGAGTGCGTCCTGTGTGAGTGGTGTGTGGAAAAGAGCTAATAGCTGAAGTGTGGAGAACGGAAGAGATATGTGATGTGAGAACTGAGAGTGGTGTGGATGGGTGGAGGAGGCATAGGCCATGCTCGACCTCGGCCGAGTAAAGGGAGGCTAGCTCATGTGTGAAATGGATGGTGGTGTGTGGAGTGTGTGCTGTGGAGCTGTGTGGGATGGTATCTCCGGTGATGGAGAAAGAGAGGTATGTGTGGTCGGCTCCGATGGGTATGGGTGGAATGGTGAAGGATGTGATAAGGTGTGTAGCCTCCCTGGGTCCCAGAATATAGTCGACTGTACTCCCCCCTCCCTCTGCAACTCCATGTGGCATACAAGTCAGGTCCCCTGAGGTGGGCCACTGGACCATCCCGTTATAAATAACGAGACGGTGCTGGGAGCCAAGTCGAAGTAGATGTCGTCCGTAGGCTGTGACTGGAGCTCTGTTTGCTGTATCTCTCATAGTAGCCTCCTCATCTAGAGTGTGTAGTGCCTTTGGGTCCTCGTGGTCATATGCCTCACACTGCTCACTGCGCGTACGAGCATTGAAGTCTCCCATAAGGAAGACTTCACCCAGTGTGGAGTACTCCATAATCTCCTCCGTGAGGCATGCGTACGGTGACTCCTGCTCAATAGGGGCGAATCTGGAGCCTGTGGGAGCAAAGTAGCAAAGGGCAATGTAGACGATCCTGTCTCGTGAGAGCTCGAGGCGAATCCACATGTAGCGGGCCTGTGGGTCCCGGACAACAATCTGTAGTCTGCTGTGAAGCCCCTGTCTAAAGAGTATGGCCACTCCTCCTGAGCCGCGAGTGGTGTGCTGGCGCATACATCCCCGATGTAGAGACTCCCACTGGAATCCATGTATCCGTGGTAACCCTCTCTCTGGGCTCTCGTGTGTCTCTGTAAGTAGAATGATGTCTCGACCTCTCATCACCTCCTCAAGTCTCTCTGGGTGTGTCCATAGGTCTCCATTGCAATTCCAAACAGTGACATGAATCTCCTCGTGTGTCCCACAGGCCGCGAGTCCCTATGCGATGGTCTTGCCATCAATGATAACCCTACCATCTCGATATACTGCCTGCTTCCCTTCTTTGCGGGCTTGGTGGACTCTAGGCATGCACGCGCGACGGTGATCTTGTTGCATCTTTGTGAGGTCATCATCAAGATAAATCGGGGGGCCTTCTAGCCCTCTCAAGATGACCCTCTTTCGGAGGAAAGAAGTTCGAGACTCCTCGGAGGCGAATTGGAGGATGAGAGCTCTCTTCTTTGGATCTTTGCCGGCTCTCCAAACTTTGGAGAAAGGGATCTCTTCTTCCTTGTATCCCACTTTCTTGCATAAAGCTTTCCCATCGCTCTCGGGTGTAGACCCTTCTTCTTCTTTGATGCCGGTCACTCGCACATTGAGACGGCGAGCTTGTCGCATCTCCTCCTCCTCGATGGTTGTGTGTACGATGAGTACCTCATCTTTTTGGGCTTCCTCTCTTGCTACCTTCTTGATGTTCTTTTTGACCACTTCGACCCATCCTTCTTTGGTGGCCTCTAATTTGTCCTCAATGGGCTTTGGTGATCTCCTCCTTGAGGGCTTCCTTAGCCTCCTCTTTAATCTCTCCTTCCTCGGGGGTGAGGGATGTGATGGAAGCATGAAGGAGATCGATTTGTGCCTTCATCTCTTCTTGCTCTTTCCTCCATCTCTCCCTCTCCTTCTCGTTCTCCCGTTCCCTTCTCTCCTTCTCCTCTTTGAGATTTTGGATTTCCGCTCTCATGTCCTCCTTCTCTTCGTTCCATAGCTTGATGAAGGTGGCTTTCTCCTCCCTCCATATCTCTCTCTCCATCCGCCATTCTTTCATGTCCTTCTCCAATTGTGCAAGCCTCTTGTTCGTGAGCATGAAGGTTGTCTTCATTGTCGATGTCGGCGTCTTGATGATGGGGGAAGACATGGTTGTCTTCGTAACTACCCTCTCTTCATATTGTGAAGAAGAGGGGAGAAGGGGAAGAGAGGGAGTACGTGTGTGTATGCGTGTATGTGTGTAGTGTGTGTGTGGGTATGTATCCGTGTGTGTGTGTGTGAGAGAGAGAGAGAGAGAGAGAGAGAGAGAGAGAGAGAGAGAGAGAGAGATGGCTGCGTGATGGGGAGCGAGGAGGGGCTGCGTGAGGGGGAGGGAGGGGCTGCGTGAGGGGGAGGCTGGAGGGGGGCTGCGAGAGAGAGGAGGCTGGGGCTGCGTGAAGGGAGGGGGGGGGGGGGGGGGGGGAGAGAGAGGCTGCGTGAGAGAGAGAGAGAGAGAGAGAGATGGCTGCGTGATGGGGAGCGAGGAGGGGCTGCGTGAGGGGGAGGCTGGAGGGGGGGCTGAGAGAGAGAGAGAGAGAGAGAGAGAGAGAGAGAGAGAGAGAAACACGGAACAGAGGAGTTCCGTCCATAGATTCATTGGTCCCAAAGATTGGCGCCCCTTCCAGTATTTATTTATTATTGCTTCGCAAAGGTACAACTCCCGGAGTGTCAAGCTCTCCGAGACTCTGTGTCCAGATGCTCCCAAAAGACTGGCCCTAGGGCACTTAGAAACTTCACAAGAGATGCCCAAAAGCAAAGCCCCAAAAGCTCTTCACCCAAATGCACTCAACCCCAAAAGAAACTGCTCCCAAAACTGGCGCAAAACTGCCAGCTTTTCAGCCTAGTGCAAAACACGGAAATCTGTACAGCCTGCCACGTCAGCATGTCAGCATGATTTACGAAAATCTGCAGCACCCTCTATGCTTTTGAATTTTTAGGGTTTAGGTCCCTCGGCTGGTGCTCTTCAAGTTGGTTTTTAAAACCCTAACACCTCTAGGCCTCTCGGCCATATTTGCAAGTTCTTTGTGAGTTCAAATCTTCTAGGTTAGAGTTTTTAAACTCAACCCATTGTCCTCTCGGCCATTTCCTCAGGTTGGGCACGCCACGTCACCAACTTGTGATAACATTCCATCAGATCCAGGCATGCTATCAGATGGTTCTCAAAACATTTTCTAGGATAAGTTTAAATATATTGCAGTAGTAGTGCCATCTGAACATTGACAAGGTTTATTCATCATTACTGCTTATCAATATGTTTGCATTGAATTAAGCTGAATAGCATCACTCCTTTAGCATTAGAATGGGGCCTTTTACCTTGAGACTCCTTGTTTTGTTGCATAGTTACAGGTCGTGTGACTTGATGTAGGTTCCCTTTTTGCTAATAAAGTTGGTAATGAAATCCTATTGCTTGGTCATTTAATAGCTGGCCTTTGATTGCAATAGAGGTACTGTCTTTTTCAAATTCTCAGCAGCAAAAATTTAGGCTATCTTGTCTCTAGGTTTTTTGAACTGTACTATCAGGGCTTTTCCTTGTTGAATCTGTTGGGGGTTTGCGTATGTTTTGGGTCCATCTCTTATGCTAACTTTGTCTCCCTATTTCTCTTGAACTTTTCTTTGTTTGTTTTGAAATCCAGGACTGCTTTATCGATATATGCTCTCCAGAAGTACTGTTTCTGTTTACAGATAATTTTGACTATCAGCATCTTCGACGTGACTTTGTGAAAGGCCTTTTAAGTGATGAGGTAATCACCTTGATTCCAAGAGTACTATTTGTTTTTATTAAACCTTTTCCCTATTTGTTCTGGGGAGAACTCTTCTGAAATCACCTTTTTGACACCTAATGAAAATGTGGGATATGCCGTTTCCTGAAAACCAAGTGCTAATATTAGTAAACTTTTCAAGCCTGAAACATATGATGGAGAGCAGTGGAATTTGAGTAGGCTCGTATTTTATGTGAGAGTTACAATTGCAAGGGAGTGTATGATGGGACAAGTACTACCGAAGAATAAAAGGGACAGTTTCATTACACATCGAGGCCTTTGGCTTCTTCTCAACTTAGCGGTTAAAGAATCATCGCTGATATGATTCCAACTTCTTTTCGAAGAAGGCAAACTAACACCTTTCTCTCTGATGGTGGTTATCCTTCCATTACAAAGCACATTGTGCTTTATGATTAATCATCCTATGTTACCAAGGAAGTCACAGATCTTTTTTGGGACCCCTCAATTTTGATTACAGTGGTTATAAGTTTGGGTTGTGAAGTATTGTTTCCAAGAGCTTAAGGTGATGTAAAAATGACCCTGAAACCCTAAATGGGCGAAGCATTTTGAAGGAAGCAGGCAAAACATGAAATCCTGGAAAAGTTCTATTTTTCGATGCTGATTGTGATGTAGAAATATTTTTGAGCTGTTTTATTGGAATTTTTGAATGGATCATTTTGAACGTGCTATATGGAAAAGAAGGAAGGAAAATAAGTTACGGTATACGCTAAAACCACTTATGGACTATGATATACGCTTAAGGTACTTACTTTATACATTTCTGTTTTTCTTGTTTGTTGGATACTGGCATTTTCCTCCTCTGGTCCCTTTGCCTGTCTATCTTCATGCAAGAATGGCGGGCTGTCCTCTTGGCTAGGTGCTCCTTTGATGCTTTGACACTGTTTTAGGTGATTCTTTGTTGGCTTTGTGAGTTTGTCTGATTACCAGGGATATGCTTGGGGGTGTATATATGTGTTGTACTATTTAGTATTTATTATTAATTTTCTCTACATCTGCTATTGGACATTTTCTAAAAGCCAATGATGCGGCATTTTGGTGCCCTTTACCCTTCTCCCTCTTTGAGGCCTCACCCTCTTTTTTTGGTCTTCCTCTGCTGGGGTTCTCAGGTTTAAGTTGGATGAGGGGGCTGGCATTAAACTCCTCTGGTCCTTGTCTATCTTTATGCTACCCTCTGTTTGGTGCTCCTTTTGGTACTTTTTGCACGGTTCTTCTTCGTGTTTTAGCTCGTCTCTTCGAGATTTGGTGCAGATTATGAATGCTTGTGATTGTGGTGCTGAGGAGTTCGTGGGGTGGTCCATTGAGATGGAGGCGATCCATCCGGCATCTCATGGCGTGGACAGTTTGTGTTGAGGCAGCCCTTGATTTGGAATGCTTATGTGATGGGCCGGGAAGGTCGCTAGCTTGGTGAGAGGACTCACATTGATTGGGCCACATGGGACAGTGGTCCGGCAACATCTCTACATACATGGTCTTAGGCCTCCTTGCTTGATGCAGATCTTATTGGTAGTACATATGGGATCCCCCGAGAGGTCGTCACATGCATGATGGAGATTGATATTGCTATTCCTGCAGACTGGCATGACATCATTAGAGGACAGGCTACTTTGCCCACTCATGAGAGGTGGTGGGATTTCTTTGACCCTTCTGGCTGGCTGATTGTCATTTCTTATGGAACTCTTGTTTTCGAGGTTGCTCGGTTTGGCCATCATGGCTGTCACCAGTGGCTTATCTTTCTAGTTTTCCCTCCTGAGGACCCAGCGCTTCGGAGGTTATGGATTTGGGATGGCCGTCCCTTCGTAGCAGTAGTATGGAATCTTGGTTAGTGGAAATGGCCTTCTGTGCAGACTGATGGGGAGCCAGTTTCTCCATTGAGAGGCGCGAGGGTGCAGCACTCTCCACATCGTCCTCACCAGTCAGAGCTCTGGTTGGACCAACGCATCTCTTTTGCTTTTCAGCTCCAGTTTTGGTCTTGCATTTGGACCCTTGGAATCAGCCACCGGATATGTCATTTTATGTGGATGATTGCACATGCGGCTTTTCTTGTTGGCGCTTGGGATAGGCGCACAGGCCATGATCCGACATGTCAGCAATGTACCATACAACAAGAGTCCTTGTGCCATTGTTTTGGGTTTGCCCTTATGCTCAGACGGTTTGGAGGGTGGTATGTTGAAATAGTCGTACTGGACGTCTCCCATGTCGTACTAGAATAGTCCTGATCCTCTGATGAAGCCTCCGTCGATTTCGTGGTCGCCCTCATAGACGTGGGCGTCTAGCTCTCCCGAGCTCAATGGCTCTGTCAACTAATATATCTCTGGTATAGGTGGGCTCTGAAGTCTGCTGTGAAGGTTGCTCATCTGACTGCCGAGTCCCTGCTCTAAAGAAGTCAGTGATCTCCCTCTATGAATGTCTCCCACTGCCTGATCTCCTCAAGAGACTCTCCCTGTGTCCGCACAGCTCTAGCAAAAACAACCCGAGGCATCTCTGATCTTGATATCTCATGACTCTAGCCAATGGTTCAAAGCCCTCTCTGAATAGACAATGAAAGCGGCCTCATATCTCATAGTATACCGGACAATGACAAATGTGATGTAACTCTGTCTCTAGCTTATGCGACACAACTGGCAAATCCTGGCCTTTGTCGATACTCTCCTGAATCTGCCAGTCTCAATCTCTATTGATGCTATGATGTTCACGTCTGATCAATAGCATATCGTATCCCATGGGATAAATGAGTGTGCATATAGGCTGGTTTGATCACATATCCATCCTTCGTTAGTTGGAGGAGATGCTCTTCGTGCCCAACTCCTGTGTGGGTCGTATCCATGTGCTCCTGGTATCTAGCTGAATCAGATCCTAACGTACGAGTCTAGTGATCTTTGTCCGTGTGAGAGAGAGGGAGGATGCATCCAAGGAGTACTGGAACGGAGGCACTCTATCCATGGTGAAACCATGTGATTGAAACCATAAGGTCATTTGTCCACATCAGCATGCTACATCCCCGCGTAGGGCTAGCTGTCAGGATGACTCAAGGGCTAGCCGAGCATATCTGTCTCTGGGAAGGTCCCATAAATTGTGCACGAGCGAGACATCATAGAGACTAAAGGCCTCTCCATACATCTCCATCCATGAGTGCTATATGATGGTCCACTAAGGGTCCCCAAATCTGAACTCCATAAAGGATAGCCGAAGTCACTATTGAACATAATATCCTGTAGTGTTACATAGATCCTGTTTCTCTTTGCTTCTTAAGTGTCACTTGGACCATCAACAAGACTAGAGTGTCAAAAAGCTAGAGCTTTGTTCGAGGTTCTTGAAACTGAATCTGCGAACACATCCTCTCCAATCCTCCCAAGGCTTCATAAGCTCTCGTCAGTCCAGTCTCTGTTGCTCTCCTCAAAGAAAACACCGGTCCATTGAAGACTACCCCAAGATAGGTGTATGCATCTGTATACTCCACCGTCTCCTGGCCATATGTAAATGTGGGTGCTGACCTCCTGACGCACTGTGGTGTGGTGTTAAACACCATAACCTTGGTTTTTCCCAGGTTAACAAACAATCCACTATTATGAGCAAATGTGTACAAAGCATCTAAGCATAGTTACCCGGAATGGGAAATTGGAATGGGGAACCCGAAACGGCAACATGCATGAAATGCCATTCCTTGTTTCGGATACTCACGTTTGAAACACGGAACGGGGATTCCGAACGGGAAATTGGGATGGGAACGGGGAACAGAGACCTGAAAATGGCCATTCCCTGTAACTATGATCTAAGTGACACTGCATTCCCTTCGGGGAGCCAGAAGTCAACACAATATCATGAGCACATAACAATAGGGGGATCCATGTCCCTGCCAACTGTGCTCCTCTATCACCATCCTTCTCAATGTAGTCAGAATCCTCATCCACATACATGCCAAATAGTGTAGGAGATAGCGGGCAGCCCTATTTCACCCCGATAGTGGAGTGAACCAAATCAGAAATCCCCTCTCGTACATGCCCTAGCACTCACCTGCATAGAGCCATGATCCCCCAAATCAACTCTATGGGTACCCCCATCTCCAACAGTCTGCGCATCAATCTAGCTTCGGGCACTGTATCGAAGGCTTTGTGGAAATCCACAAAGCAACAACAAAGCCGTCTCCCATGTGATCTCCCCTCCTTAATAATGGCTCTGAGTGTCAGAATATGATCAAAAGTAGAGAAACCTCTCCTGAAACACACTTGTCCTGTTGCCCGTACACCCTCTCTCTCTGCCCATCTACTCAACTGCTGCTCAAAGATGGATGCGTACAATTGTGCCAATGTGTGTCCAATCATGATAGTGCGGTAGTTCCAAGGCTCCATAGGGTCCCCTGACTTGAAGATAGGTATGATAGTAGACAAACCAAGTATCATGTAGGCCCTCGCACATGGCACGGTTGAACATCACTGCTAGAAGCTCTGCAAGCAGATCTTTGGAATTGATAAAATATTATGCTACTAGGCCATCGTGATTATATGCTCTCTTGGTCCTCATCCTGTCAATGGCCTTCTTTACCATCTCGGGGGTAACATGTGTGTGGGCATGGCTCTGGCGGATCCGAAAGAGGTGGCTGCCCCGAGAGTGTGTAGAGAGATGATGCATAATGACCCTATACCTCCGTAGAAGTGATGACTGGTGGAGGGGAATGCCCATGGAAGAGTCGCCATGCCTCGCTTGAATCCTGGCTCAAAAACAACTGATATAAATCTTGCTCTAATCGAGCTAGAAACGCCCTCTTCTTCCGTTGCGCCAAACGTAGAGAAGTAATCCGTGCGGCGTGACTGCTTGTGAGTGATGACTCCTAGAAGTACCTCCCTTTGAAGTCGGGCTCTTGTCTCTGTGCACTCATCATACTAGATATTCTGGGGTATGCTCCTAGAACGTCGTCGTTGTCGAGGCTCATTGTGTGGGTATGCCTCTGCTGCGGCATCTTGCAGTGTCTCTGTCAATATGTAAGTGAGTGCCTTTAGAGGTCCCCCCGGATCCTCTGTGCATAAGCGTCTGTATATACCATCTATGTAGATAGAATCAGTCTTTGAAGTAAGAGTGTATCGGGTATGCGTAGATGTCTGTGCCAATCGAGATGTGCTGAACTGGAATAAGATGATAAACGTGAGGAGTTACATCATGGTGAATCTGCTAGAAGGTTTGGATAATAATAAAGAAAGAAACTTACCAGATAGAATCACTACTGGAGCTTTAAAAGGTGGGTATCAAGAGCATGAGATGTCACGTGCACATCTAACCCTATGTGTACGTGGACAAGCTACTTCATGACAAGGGTTCAGTCATTCTAACTTAGGAAGTGTTCCGGCACTTTTGTGAGTCTCTTCGCAGACCGTGCATGTCCAAACACTTAGAGTAGATGCATATCCTCTGGTTGCTCACAGCATGATCATCAGATTACAATCAGAACCCATCAGAAGCATTTTTATAGTGCATAGACCTATTTTCCCTATTTTAGCGATTTTTCACTTATTATTTTTAAGTGACTTTTGTTGGGAAACTGGGTAGGGCAATTTGACAAGGATCTATATAAGAAACCCTAGCGCTAGCATTCTCTGGCAGAAGAGGCAGTAGGAACAAGAGTTCAGCAGGCACCTTCTCAGCAAGACCTTCCTCGGCAGTAAAACCTAGCATTTTCAGCCAACAGCAAGCCTAGCGTTTTTTCATCAACAAAGCCCTGGCGTTTTTGCATTGCAGATCAGCCCCGGTGGTAGCAGATTCCAGCATACAGCACAACGTTTTTGCATCAAGCATCAAAACAGCCCAGTGTTTTTGCATTGCAGATCTGTCTCGGCGTTTTGCAGAACCACGGCGACAGATTCAGCCATAGCCTCAGCGTTTTCAGTTTTCAGTACATAGCCCCCGCAATAGAACCTCCAAACCTCGCAGATCTCACCTTCCCGCAGTAGATCCTCGCCACGGAAGTTTGCAGATTCAGCCCGGAAAACGCAGATTTCAGCATCTGCGTTTTCAGCGTGTCGTCTTCGCATCGTCATCATTGCCGTCGTCACTGACATAGAGTCAGAATTCAGCAGATAAAGATTTTCAGATTTCAACCATTAGCGTTTTCAGATTTCAGCCCGTCTCGTCGTTGTCCTCATCGTCGGCAAGTCCATTGCATTGCAGAGATTTGTGCAATCAATAGTAGACCACTCTCGCCATAGAGAGTGGGGCCTTCAGAGGAGGGTTTGACAACATTCTGGTGTCGTAACCTTCTCTCTCTATCTCTCAGTGTAGCAGGGCTACAGTGTCACTTTCACAGGACATTCAGTTAGTACAGTTGGCCTGGTCCGGTTCACACCGGACGGACTCTCTGGGCTGGGCAGTGACACGTGGCAGGGATACGGACGGTGGTCTAGTGGACATTGTGGCCAGGTCACCACCACTCAGTTTCGGGATAGACTTAGATGCTGACATTTATGAGCCGTTGGTGGCTCTTTATGGTTGTACATATGAGTAGTAGCGGTTCATTGGTATCATCTTCTTAACATCTGGTCCAACGTCGTCGTCTGGAGCATAGAGTCTAGACACACAACACGTCTTCACCATCCCAGCACATTTGAGCCTCGACACCCCATTGTACCTGAGAGTCTTGGGCTGGAGCTGAGTGTACTGCCACGCTAGAGTCTGTATCAGTTCTTTGAGATAGTCGAGTCTTTGTTGTGGTCTGTTGCTGTTGTGTCACTGTGAGCTCAGCTGTTGTCTATTGTTTCTTGTTTCAGTCTGTTTTGAGTGAGATTGTCACGCACATTGCATTGAGGAGCACCCACTGTAGAGAGCACGACACACTATCTGCACTACACTCAGTCTCAGCACCTTCATTCACAGTATTTACCTCTTTGTTTGTGATCATTCGCACTCTCTCACTAAAGGAACGGAAGGCTCTCCCTTTCGTAAGTAAAAGGAACCCTTGAGCAGAGTTCGGAGGACTCATCTTGAGCAAAGTTCAACATTCACTTCCGCTGCACCTTACATTGGTATCAGAGCCTTGACAATGTTCTGTATGACTCAAGGAAAGAACCACAAGAACTTTTTTTTGCTTGTTGCGGTCGCACGTAACCCAAGTCCTCTTGGGCTTGTCAATTTCTAATCGTGTTTTTGAAGCGTGACAGGAAACCCAAGAAAGAAGGGCTTGTCCGGCCTCCCCTTGTGCCTCTTTTCACTCATTTAGAGAGGACCGTGCACTTAGCAGCCGGCCAATCGACATGAGGTGGGAAAAAGCAACCTTGGTGTGAGCGCAAGGCCGCCAAGGGGTGCGCCCGCGGGAAAGAGAAGAGCTTGGGTAAGAGAAGATCCTTCTCTAACGCAGATTGCAAGCTAAAGAAGAAGCTCAAGAACCTCAAGACTCAAGAACCCAAGACCCACAAGAACCCAAGACTTTAGTGTATGGTCATTACTCGAAGCGGAATGGATACTTCGCATGGAGGTGATGAGCATGGTAGTGGTAAAGAAGAATTTTTCCCACTAGGAGGTTTTTTTGACCCTCCTCCTTCCCCATCTACGCCAAGGATTGCACCAAATCCTACGGAGGCTTTGGTCAAGTCGATGACGGACATGATATTACACCAAGAAGCGCAACGCGTTACCGTGGAGCGTGAGGCTTGAGCGCCAAGACAGACATGCATCCTTGGATCGTGAAGTGCGCTTGGCGGCCGAAGAAAGAAAGGCAGCTATTGAGCGTGAGCGTGAGCAAGCATGCTTGGCAGCCGAAGTAAGACAGACAGCTATTGAGCATGAGCGTGAGCAAGCACGCTTGGCAGCCGAAGAAAGAAAGGCGAGCGGCCTTGGAGTCAAAGCGTGAGGTGCAGAGGGACCTACGCATGCAAGAGTTGGTCCGATAGGTTCTCACCTCAAAACCCGAGCCGGCCAAAGATGTTGGTGGTTCATCAAGTGGCGCAAGCCGAGATTCGAACTCCAACAACCCCGTCACCGAGAAGTTGACATTGAGTAAGTACGACGGTAAGATGGATGCTACTATTATTCATTCTTGGTTGCATCAATTTAATGCTTACTTAGCGACAACTAAGACGACAAGAAATAGCAAGGTTTTGACGGTAGCTATGTACCTTGCCGGTGATGCCATTAATTGGTACCACGCATGGCAAGAAGCACAATTGACCGCGCACCTAGAGGAAGCCGAGCCCCTTTCTTTCAATTGGGCTGATTTCCAAGACAAGCTCAAGGTGCGGTTTATGCCACTAGAGTACCTAGCACGGTTGAAAGACGTTGGCGCAGTCTCAAGCAAAATGGTATGCCCGTTATGTCTTTCTCTAATCGTGTTTTGTAGCTCGGCACCCAATTACGCAAATCAGATGATGAGCGCAAGGAGGCATTCCTTTTTGGATTGGAAGAGTATATCAAGTATGATGTCGAGGTACTTGATCCAATCGATCTCAAAAAGGCTGTAGCGATTGCTCTCGCACAGGAGATGAAGCACAATAAGGGAAAGCTTAAGGAAAACAAGACTTCTCTAAGTACCACTCAGATTCTCAGAACCCTCAGAACGGTAAGAATGGTAACTCTTCTAACCAATCGTTCTCTAGTCTCTCAGAAAAGAACACTCACAATGAACCTAAGGGTAAAGATAACACAATTACTAAACCTAAGCTCACTCCATATGAAAAGGTTGAACAAGGAATTTTAAGAGGATACATCACGTCGGAAGAGCAAGCACTTATTCTAAGGAAGGTTGTTTTCATTGTCACATCAAGGGTCACATAAAAAGAACATGTCCTAAGCTTGAATCTTTGAATCTAAAGAACCCACATAACCCACTTCCTCTGTCAATGCAATAAATGAAACCACGAGTGTGACCCAAGTTTCTCATTATCCTCTCATTGATGAGTCTCTCATTAAGTGTTATGGTCATGTGAAGGGTCAGCGTTTTGTCATATTGTTTGACCCAAGCAGTATGCATGATTAGATTAGTGACTCTCTTGTCGAAAGAGCCCGCTTGGAGGTTAGCAAGACATCTCCTTTCGAGGTGCCAGGCTTCTCTTCCGGTATGGACTCTCTCATCACGCAAGAGTGCCTTGATGTTTTGTTCATTGTTCAACAAGTGTCCTTTCGTAGAAAATTTGTAGTCTCTCCTCTTTCAGGATGTGATATGCTTTTGGGCATTCGATGGTTTTGTGAGCATAACCCTCTCATTGATTGGGCGGAAAATAAGTTCACTTTCAATGCCAAAAGTGACTCTCCCATTGTCATTCGTGGAGAGCAAGTTGTTCATTCTTCATCTCTCATTTCTGATGTGCAGGCGAAGATTAAAAGACTCAGGAGAAGGAGACTCTCTCAGTCTCTTCTTTTCCAAAGCACGACACACATGATTTGCTTGATAATGATAAGCGAGATGAGAAGCATGATGATTTGCATGATCAAGATGTGATTATTCACGAGCATGATGATTTGCAGGATAAAGATGTGGTTGTTTACAAGGATGATGTTTTCGTTGCTACTTTGTCTAGTGCAGCTAACTCGAATCCAGATTCGATCAATCACGACGAACCGATCTTGGCTCTCAAGTCGAGGTCCAAAGAACCCCCACACGAAGTATTCTGTGTTTGAATGATTAGGCAAAACACATTGTTCGAGTGTTTCATTCGTGATGCTTTCCTGTAGTTTGGTCACCGTCCTTATGTGATCCCTTTTCACAGGCATGCCATATTGTACGATGAACACGATTCACTCATGAATGAGCACGGATGTATGCGGATTACTCATAAAGGATGAAATGTTTCACCCAAGGAATTCACATTCCATGTCTCTTCCTTGACATGACACAATTTCCAAAAGAGCACAAGAAGGATTGAACATCAAGCATCGGCATTTCCATTGTGTTTTGCCACAATTGATTGATTTAGATCAGAAAGACAAGTTTCGAATCCATTGTTTGCGTGTGTTTGATAAACGGTTTGGCCCTCCGTCTCTATGTTCATCTACATTGTATGCATAGTCTTCTAGGAAGACTAGAATTTTTCCAGCCACTTTACATGGAATGGATATGTTCATGTTTTTTTGTTGGAAGTGGTTTCAAGAATTTTCATCCTGGGAGATTCTTGAAGAAGGTAGACGCATAACTTTAGACGAAGTTGAAGCATTAAAGGAGCCACAGATGACTTTGTGTCGCTTTTGGCGCGGCCCAAAGAAGCAAGCGTTGCAGACCTTTATGAAGTTCAAGTACCGCACGACCCACACATCAGAGTGGGCCGACGAAGAGTCCTTCTCAGTATTCATCCAGACGCTGTTGGTGATCTCCCTCGACGCCGTACAGTTCGGTACCAGTACCGAACTTTGAAAAGGAGGGGATGTCACGTGCACAGATAACCCTATGTGTACGTGGACAAGCTACTTCATGACAAGGGTTCAATCAATCTAGCTTAGGAAGTGTTCTGGCACTTTTGTGAGTCTGTTCGCAGACCGTGCATGTCCAGACACTTAGAGTAGATGCATATCCTCTGGTTGCACACAACATGATTTGATAGAACCCATTAGGAGCATTTTTACAGTGCATAGACCTATTTTCCCTATTTTAGCCATTTTTCACTTATTATTTTTAAGTGACTTTTGTTGGGAAACTGGGTAGGGCAATTTTGACAAGGATCTATATAAGAAACCCTAGTGTTAGCATTCTCTGGCAGAAGAGGCAGCAGGAACAAAAGTTCAACAGGCACCTTCTCAGCAAGACCTTCCCCGGCAGTAAAACCTAGCGTTTTCAGCCAACAGCAAGCCTAGCGTTTTTTCATCAACAAAGCCCTGGCGTTTTTGCATTGCAGATCAGCCCCGGCGGTAGCAGATTCCTGCATACAGCACAACGTTTTTGCATCAAGCATCAAAACAGCCCAGCGTTTTTGCATTGCAGATTTGTCTCGGCGTTTTGCAGAACCATGGCGACAGATTCAGCCATAGCCTCAGCGTTTTCAGTTTTCAGCACATAGCCCCCGCAATAGAACCCCCAAACCTCGTAGATCTCACCTTCCCGCAGCAGATCCTTGCCACGGAAGTTTGCAGATTCAGCCCGGAAAACACAGATTTCAGCATCTGAGCTTTCAGCGCGTCGTCGTCGCATCGTCATCATCGCCTTCGTCACCAACATAGAGTCAGAATTCAGCAGATAAAGATTTGCAGATTTCATCCATTAGCGTTTTCAGATTTCAGCCCGTCTTGTCGTCGTCCTCATCGTCGTCGACATCGTCGGCAAGTCCATTGCATTGTAGAGATTTGTGCAATCAATAGTAGACCACTCTCGCCATAGAGAGTGGGGCCTTCGGAGGAGGGCTTGACAACATTCTGGTGTCGTAATCTTCTCTCTCTATCTCTCAGTCTCAACACCTTCATTCACAGTATTTACCCCTTTGTTTGTGATCCTTCGCACTCTCTCACCAAAGGAACGGAAGGCTCTCCCTTCCATAAGTAAAAGGAACCCTTGAGCACAGTGCGGAGCACTCATCTTGAGCAAAGTTCAACATTCACTTCCGGTGCACCTTACATAAGAGGTACATATACAAAAAGTGGGTGTGTATCTTAGAGATCAGATACAGGATATGTGTATCAGAATCTGGAGATGGCTCGCGTCGGTCACTACATGATCGTGTCGATGTCCTCCATGGTGAGAGTTTGCACATGGCGTGTCCCATGTCTCGCCAATATAGATCTGATCTTTTGCTGCAACCTCCTTCGTCCATGGAATACATCCCCTCATCCTGGGCCTCTTAGATCTCCCCAGCTCTACTCCTCGATCACTCTGTATACCTCTGCTAGTGATGTGCCTTGTATCCGTCCTCTCTGGCTGGTCTCGTCTATGTTGAATCTGTGCCTTGTATCCCTTCTCTCTGGTTGGTCTTGTCTCTGCTGAATCTATGGATGGAAGAACGTTGTGATCTGGTGGAGAGCTCGTTGCTGCCCCCCTCGCCTGCACCTGCCTCCCCCCCTCGCCATCGCTCTCCTCTCCCTTGCCGCCGCCGGCAGTGACGGGCTCGCCACACTGCTTTTCTAGGTGGCCGACCCCCTGCAGCTCCGCAACATTGGGTTTCGATAGGAAACCGTTTGGATGCCCAGATTCAACCCTGCTGACCTTTAAGATCTCTCGGAATAGTCGAAGCTAGACCGAAAGCCCCAAGGTAAAGTTCTAGTATCTGAGGAGGTCCTCCTCCTCCATCCACTTCGCATCCAATGCCGGATAGTTCTTGAATTTAACTAAGAACCGCCATATCACTTTACCTTTCACTATCGTTTCCTTGTGAGACAGTATCCGTTCTGGAATGAGAATCTCCTCACTCTCTTCCACTTCAGGTTGTTCCTCAGGATCCCTGTCCACTGGTACCTCACCTTTGAAAGGTTTCAACTAACTCTCTAAGTATCTGGCAACTTTAGTCTGAATGATACATCATTTATCTTCTCTTGAATCTGGCAAGGGCCATAGTATCGCATACTTAGCTTTGGAGAAAGACGCTCCTTTCCCTTTCGTTTCTTTAGGCGTGCCTTCTCAAACCGTAAGAGCACCCAATCATCTTCCTTCAGTTGAAAGTCGCGTCGGTTGCCTTCTTGGCTGCCTTCTTATGCTGTGCTTGAGACTTCTCAAGAGCCCTGCGAACCTTGGCAAAAGCAGTGTCTAGATCTCGCGTGGACTGATCTGCTTTAAAAATCTTATCTTTGGTGCTTAGAAATGGTGGTACCTTCATAGCACCCTCGATTACCTTAAATGGTGCCTTCTTTGTCAATGAATGAATCGTATTGTTGTAGGCAAACTGCACCAAGGGCAAATATTTTTCCCATTGAGTCTTCTGATCCAAAATATAAGACTTAAACAAATCCAAAACTACTGAATTGGCTATCTCACATTGCCCATCTGTCTGTTGGTGGAACAAGGACGAGAACTGCAACCGTGTGCCAATGTCCTCCCAAATTGCCCTCCAAAACAAACTAGTGAATCGGGTATCTCTGTTTGAAAGAATGGACTCAAGCATACCATGTAATCAAAAAATCTGTGAGACAAACAGTTTCGCCAAATGATTGGGCTTAACTGTCTTCTTTACCGGAATGAAATGGGCCTGCTTACTGAATCTATCGATGACTGTCCAAATGCCATCATATCCACTTTGAGTCTTGGGAAGATAAAAAATGAAATCCTTGGCAATGCTTTCCCAAGGACTGGAGGGTATGGGTAAAGGTTGTTGGAGTCCTGCTGCCTTATGCCTGTCAAACTTGACCTTTTTGCATATTAAGGAACTGCAAACAAACTCATCCACTAAGTAAAAAAAATCCCCTTCCTGAGTCAATACATGCAAAGGAGAAGCTATCTCTGCAAATTTTCGAATGAACCGCCGATAGTATGAGCACAAACCCAAAAAGCTTCTAACTTCATGAACATTCGTCAAATCGGGCCAATCACAAATTGTCTTAACTTTGGTTGGGTCCATCTTTACACCTTCCGTTGAGGTGATGTGTCCCAAAACGTGTATCTCTGGCAAGAAAAACTGGCTCTTTTTCGCATTTACGACCAATTTATGTTGCCGTGGTGCTTAAAAACTTGTAACAGATGGTGTCTGTGTGCTGCCTCACTCTTGGAGAAGACAATGATGTCGTCAAAGAAAGGGCCCACAAATGATTAGTACTCTTTGAAAATCCTACCCATCATGCGGTTGAATGTAGTCGCGGAGCACTCATGAGACCAAAGGGCATTACCAAATACTCGTACAAACCAAAAGGCGTCATGAAAGCTGTCTTGCAGACATCCCCATGAGCAATTCGGATCTGATAATAACCACTCTTCATATCAATTCGGCTAAAGCAAGTAGAACCCTGAAGTCTGTCGAGTATATCATCGATCCTCGGGATAGGGAATTTGTTCTTGATGGTGATTTTATTGAGAGCTCTATAATCAATGCTTATTCTCCAAGATTTATCTTTCTTTAACTAGCAACACCGGCTGGACCCTCACACACACAAAAGATAGCGTAACCAACTTATGACGCGGTAGAGAAGTACTGAATTCTAGGTTTTGTGTTGGCCTACTGGCATGGCAGATTTTACGAATTTTCGGATTTTACGTTGGTTGCTGACGTGGCAGATTATACGGATTTCTGCTTTTACGTTGGCTTGTTGACGTGGCAAAGTTGAACGCATTTCTGCTTTTGCGCTGACAGCTTTTTGAGCACTTGCTTTTGAGTTTGAAAGATTTTCATGTAATTGCTTTTTATGGCGAGGGGCGTTTAAATATGAGCTAAGGGCTCATTCTTTGACATGCTTCAGTACGAAGGTGCAAAAGGTGGAGTACCGGCATTGTATTGAGTTCAAGTAATGTAAAGAAATACCGAAAGGGGCGCCAAGGTTTGGGGTCAATGCTCTTTGGGGTGGAACTTCGCCACTCTCCGTATCATCTAAGAATCTAGAAGGGACCATAGTACCTTTTTGCTAACTTAGCATAGTACTTTTGGTGTCGCGTAGGATTCTTGCCCGTTGTGTGCCTTAATCGAACCTTGGGAAATTTGAGTAAGACCCAATCATTTTCTTTAAAGGCTTGGGCTCTTCTATGCTTATCAGCAGCAGCCTTTTGCCTTTGCTGTGAGATAGAGATAGCATCCTTAATCTGGAAAGATTCTTGTAGGTCTCGGCTATACTCATCTACAACGAAGATCTTCCCATGTACCTTAAGTAGCAAAGGACTTTGTGATCTTCCCTCAATTATCTCACAAGGTGGTTTTCCCGTGATCTCTTTCCGTTTAGTTGTTATTTGAAGTGCTAAAAGTCGTTTCAGTCTGTTCTTTTTCGTTGGCACGTGGTGCTTGTCTTGTGTGACAGTAAGCCTTTAGAGAAACAATCAGCTTGAGCTTGCAAAAAATCTTGTCGTTATTTTTCGAGGTTTGACATATTTGACCTATGATTATTATCATTCAGTTCTTTCAAGAAGATCGAGTAAACAAAAAGACTCTATTTCATTAGTTTGGAAACGGCTGAAGCCGATTTAAGTGGGACAGACTCGTCCTTCAATTTTACATCAAGTACAGTCTGTTTGCCCTTCTCATTCTTCAAGATGGCTGTCTTTGCCCTATAACCAAATACGGGGCTGTTCTTGTGGAACCAAGGGATTCCTAGGAGGACGTCACACCCTTCCAAAGGCACGATGTAAAAGTCCTCGTGCCCTAAATATCCTTGACAATGCAAACGTAGTTTGCCAATGACAGGTGTAATGGCAACATCTTGTCCGGGTGCCGCTATAATAGCCTTGGCCTGTGGCCCCATTTCCTTGGGCCTAATTCCAAGTCAAGCCGCCAATTCGATGGAAATAAAGTTGGCCTTGGCTTCTCCATCAAAGTAAATAAGGGCTTCCTGGTCTCGCACTTTGCCCCATGCTCTGCAAAGTTCAGTACTTTCTTCCATCTGATGGGGGTCGATCCCCACACAATCTGGTACGAGTCCTTCTTTCATCTTTCTTGTTTCTCCGCGCTCTTCGGTTGCTCTGGAACTCTCTGGCTTTTCTTTTGGTTGTCCTCTGGGTGCCTTGTGTGGACACCGAGCCGACACATGTCCTTGAAACACTTTCCCTCTTTGAGATACTCAACTCGCTCTTATGTTGTCAATTGAGGGGGAGTGTGGTTCTTTTTTTGAAGTTTTCTCTTCTTCTGTTACTGTTATTCGAATTTTGTCCGGTCCTTGTTATCAAGAGTTTATCAATTGGATACGTAAGAGTACCGGCATGCATTGCAAACCCTTGCTTAGCATGTCCCATCAATTGATGCATGGAGACTTTTGCAATAAATAGTAATCTAGCCAGCCTATGCTGCCCCAACTCGGATGGTGTGAACCAAACTACAAACCGGATGGATGCTCGTAGAGCTAATGGCTGGGTATGCAAACGCCGATGCCCATGAAGGTTACTGGTCAACCTATGTAGCGGTAGGAAGATTGGCGAGAGCAACGTCGAATGGGAGCTTGAGATGGATATGTCCTTTGGAATGCCCAGTAACTATGGCAAGTCCTATCTATGATGTCTCATAAAACTGCCAAATAACTCCTCAAAGATAGAGGCTCCTCATGGGGCTTCGACTAGATTGTCATATGATGGAAGCTCTAGATGAATCCTCGCCTCTGCAACGGATGTGGCTGCGAATGTAGGCTCATGATGCTTGTGAACTTTCGCGGTGGTTGCCTTTGATTGGAACCCTTTGGCTTCGGAATGATGGCTACCAATTGCTTAAAAGATGCAGATGGTGTGGACCCGATGTGCTCCCAAAGATGTGTATAGATAGATGACGATGCAATGCCTCTTTTGGAATGATCGATTCTCCAAGCAGATGGGAGAGATGGTTGTGCAAACAATGCCAAGACTCCAAAGCTAATAGGCTGATGTGGATGGCGCCTTTCTTTGTCATCATAGGCCGCCTAACAAATCTCGATACTCGCAATCAACATCTTCATGTTTCCAATGCATGTCTTCAATGATGCAATCTGTCATGTCGAAGAAGTTATGGCTGCAAATATCCATGCTAGGATCTCTTTAGGTCGAGGTGGTCGAGCGCACACGTGACACACTAAGTCAACTACTCTCTTGTAGGCGTACCACAACTGTAACCCCCGATATATAGTGCTAGCATTTCCTACGCTCAAGGTGCACGGTCCTACGTGCAATGGCAGGTCTTGCAGTTCCTTGAGTGAGAGAAGCGTCCTTGGACGAAACGCTATAACACACATTGAAACACTAAAGATTTTTTTTTTCAAAGATTAGCGGATAAGTGCAAAATCACAAAGCTCTGATATCAATGTAAGGTGCAATGGAATTGAAATGGTCACAAGATATAGACTTTACATTTCCATAGATCTTTACCTCTTTCCTTACTTGAATTTGTGCTATTTAGTACGAATGATGGCTCCTTTTATTTCTTTGGAGAGAGAGAGAGAGAGAGAGAGAGAGAGAGAGAGAGAGAGAGAGAGAGAGAGAGAGAGAGAGAGAGAGAGAGAGAGAGAGAAATGAAATGAAATGAAATGTTATATTAACGTCTTCAAAAGGCCAGAGTGACCTATGAGACCAAACTGATATAAAAGTGGTGAATCTGTTACAATGTCTGAAAAGTGTGAAAATAAATGTGAAAAAACTAAATACAAAGTATTAGATAAACTTCTTAGGAGCATTCTGGGTGTCTGGCTAGAATGCTTCTAATCCTTTGTTGTAGTCTCCTCCGGTGAAGTGTGCTTCTGCATCTCGGTCGTGGTCGTCTCGATTTCCTAAGCTCAATCGCCCTGTCAATGAGGGTGCCTTTGGTATGAATGTGGGTACTCCTTTGTGCTCGCTGCTGGCCTCTTGCTTCTCCTTCCATTCTTGCTTCTCTCGATCCGAAGAAATCTGTGATCTGCCTCTGAGGCATCTGTGCTCTTTGTCTTCTCATTAGATTATCCCTGTGCCGATGTAGTTCCAGTAGGTACAGGACTAAGCACCTTTGATCTTGGTATTGCATGACTCTATCTAGAGGTCCAAGGCCTTCTTTAAATAGGCAATGGAAACGCCCACGTATCTCATAGTATACGGTGCAATGACATATGTAGTGTAATTCTGTCTCCGGCTCCATTCCGCATAACTTGCAAATTTTGCTCTCAGGTGGGATTCCCCTAAATCTGCCAAATTCAATTTCCAGTTGGTGTGAGGATGTACGAATCTGACCAATAGCACATCTCAAACCATGAGACAGGTGGGTATCCATGTAGCTCGGGTGAATCACAAAACCATCTTCAGATAGCTGTAGGAAGTTTTCTTTGTAGTCGGCCATCTTCGTGCCCAATTCTTGTGTAGGGTCTACCCATGTCCTCTTAGTGTCCAACTGTATAAGATCTTGGCGGATGATTTCATTAATCTCCGTTCGTGTGATTGCCAGTCATGGAGCCTCAAGAGAGTATTGGAAGGGGGGTAATCTTTCCATACTGAACCCGTGTCTCTGAAACCACGAGGACAGTTGCGCATACCAGCATGATGTATCTCCTTTCATTGCTAATTGTCGAGAGGATTCGAGGGCCAATCTAGTATATCGGCAATTATTTGTATCCCATAAACCATGTATAAAGCACATTGATCTGGTAAGAGCTTCAATTTCTATCGGAGGGACAGCTAGTTCCGCTCGGGTAATTACGTGTGGTACGGAGGCCTTGGCTCTAATCAGTCGGGAAATCATAGATACCAAAGGTCTCTCCATTGACTTCCAATTATCCTGATCCACAGATGGTCCCCAAATCCGGACCCCATAAAGCATAGCCGAAGCCACCACAGTATCAAAGAGCCAAAGTTTTGTTCGTGGTTCCTGAAACTGCACTTGTGAACACATCCTCTCCAACCCTCCCAAGGCCGCAGAGGCTCTGGGCAATCTAGCATCCGTTGCTTTCTTAAGAGTAAACTTCGGTCCTGTAAATACCACACCAAGGTATGTGTATGCATCTGTGTACTCTACTGTATCCTGGCCATATGCAAATGTAGGTGCCGATCTCCTAACCCACTGCGGTGAATAAAGAAAAGAGAGAGAGAGAGAGAGAGAGAGAGAGAGAGAGAGAGAGAGAGAGAGAGAGAGAGAGAGAGAGAGAGAGAGAGAGAGAGAGAGAGAGAGAATAACACTCGATAGGGTCTCAACCAATCCTCTCAAGGGTCCCCCACACGGTCGCCGATGTGTTGTTTCCTTTTGATTGCGTAAGTGGAATGTATACACATGCAATACCTCAATGCTGACTCAACTGACTCTAATGGGGAATGTCGTTGCGGTAACTCTTCAAAATGAAGGCCAATTTAATGCACCTTTGGATCCGTCTTGATGAGGGATTTCTTATGGCACCAAGGGGTAGATCAAGGGCTGATTTGTGCTCCCGATGTGAGAGGAATGAAGGGCTGAAAGCTGGCTGCAAAAATGCAGCCGATCTGTCCTGTAAAGCAGTAGATGATCTGATGATGCCGATGATGGACAACAATGGGAGCACTCAATGCAGCGAGGGAACGGCCGAGAAGAGGCTCAATGGGCTGCGGAAGTACCGGGCTGTAACGGAGAGGCTAGCATTAGCAGATCCGGGCCGTGACCGGCGAGGAGAAGGGCTGAAAACTTAAAACACTGGCTGAATTTGCTGCTGATTGAAAATGCTGGGCTGATTTGCATGGATGGAGCAAAACGTGAAGGCAAAACGCTGGCTGAATTCCGGTGCTCCCAAAAGTGATGCCAAAATGCTGGCCT
The DNA here is from genome assembly GCF_014529385.1 of Adiantum capillus-veneris. NCBI lineage: Eukaryota > Viridiplantae > Streptophyta > Polypodiopsida > Polypodiales > Pteridaceae > Adiantum > Adiantum capillus-veneris. Next base: position 15,328,103 of record NC_140938.1, read on the forward strand.
ATGTGCTCCTTATATACTGAATTTTGAGGTGCTAGGTTGGGAAAATTGTGCCAAGTCGAAAAAATGTGCAAATGTGGGCACATGCGAGCTTTTGAGGATAACTCACTATCCTGTGATCCATTTGATGAACAGATTGGACCGACATGTTTCTCTAACATAAACCTACATGCTCATCATGTCAGATGCCCACCGAAGTGTAATAACATTTGTCACAATACTTGTACAATCCATTTATGCAAGAGGGTTTCAAAACTAGAAAGCCTAATCTATTGGACATGTCCGGACATGCAGGTCCTGTGAATAGGCTCACAAAATTGCGGGTACTAATCCTTCTAGGATTCTAGACACTTCTGTCTAGAGATAGGTACCGAATTGGTGGTTGTGGTCGAAGCATGTCCACGCACACAGAGCCATGTGCACGTGACATGTTTGTACAAAGGAGACAAGTGATGCATCTTGCTAGCTTGGGTGAGGGTCCCACAATCAGTTATTAGAAGAGTCTCTACCACATATTTTAGAGATTGGTAGCCGTCTAGGTGTTGAGGCTTTAACAGGTGCAACATTGTCCATAGTTGCCAAGAAATCGTTTCATAGATGAACCTTATGAAACTTTTCTAACGTTTGGAAACTTCTCTCGAAAGGTTTTGAAGGTGAATGGTTCTTACTAGTCTCTATGTCACATGGTTTAACACACTTATTGCGTTCTCAGCTCAAGGTGGGTTTCATACTGTCTCCTAGTCTTTATGAGTAATATGTGCGTCAAGGTGTTATATAATAAGCTTTGCACATGCATGTTTATGGCTTGCTACTCATAGTCATTTATAAAACTTTTGAGGGGGCGTTTCTTAATCGAGTGAAATCTTTTTGGAACTTTTGAAACTCGTTTCATACGAATCGTTTTGAAACTTCTTGGGTACTGTCTGATGGTGTATACATCCCCACTCTTCGGGTTATTCTTCATTCCTTTCTTGTGAAGAATCCTCCTCGATTTCTTTCTCCCTATGGTACACGGAGGGGATATTTTTTGAAGAGTCTTTTTCATTGAGCTCTGAGGATATTGTTTCTCTCCACCTCTGCTGTACATAGCCTGCAAGCTTTTCTTCTTCAGTTACTTCGTAAGGGAAACAAGTGATGTAAAGAAAGCTAGAAGAAAAGAGCAACAAGAAGAAGACTCAGAGGGTTGAGGCAGACAAGTATCTCAGATAGCATCAGTACCACCCCCGTCCTTTCCAAAGCCTGATGGTTTACCCATTGCTTGTTTCGTCTTAACAGTTTTGTTCGAGATGATATTCCTCTTGCTGTACTCATGGCACAATATGAAGATAACTACATTAGAAAACTTCTTCTAGGTTTTGCTTTCGTAGCACAGCCAGAGCTTTTGATGTTCTGTTTTCTTTCATGTACACTAAAATGGTAGAAACGAGATACCCTATTAAGTTTACCGATCTCTCTGACCTCTTTCTGTTTTTGTCTTTAAGATATCTGGAAACAAGATATTCACATATGAAATCTATGGAGAATATGCAGCGCGCGTTGACAATCTAAGGTCATATGACTCTGTAAGCAAGGACATAATTCACAGGTGGACATATCCTATTGTGCCAGACATTCGGTTTGCTGGTAACAATGTTGGACTAAAGATTGAGCGCTGCAATGTCTATAGAGAAAATGGTAAATTGTTGTTATTAATTCTTTGCTGTCTTACTATTAATTTTTCATTTAATAATGCTGTGTGAGTGCTTGCTGCCGAGTTCTGATATGGGGCGATGTGTTTATTTTTGAGTTTCTTTATCTGGTCAGGTGTGTTGTTACCTCGATCTGCCCGAATCGGTCCTTCAACTGTGCTCGGTGAAGGGACATCTGTCGAGGAAAATTGTGTCTTTTCAAACTCAGTAATCGGGCGCAACTGTGTGATTGGCAGAAATGTTATTATCGAGGGAAGCTACGTGTGGAACAATGTTACTATTCATGACAATGTAGTCATACAGTCCGCGATCATTTGTGATGGTTGTGTTGTGAAAGCTGGAACAAGAGTTGAGCCGGGTGCTGTTTTATCCTTCAATGTAAGAAAATTTCCACACCATTTTGTTATAAGGTCTGGGGTCTGTCTCGTGTTGTTATGGTAAGAAAGCTCCAAACAAAGCAGACATATTTCTGGTCTTGGAACTAGGGGCTAGTGACTTTTATGTTTGACTTGGTGTCTCTTCTCTCTGGGAATAGCACACCCATTTCTAGTTCTTGGATGGTAGCTAGTGACTCTTCTTTTGTCTTTCGACTGCACAACTAAAGCATACTTTCCCTTTCCGCTCATCAAACTGTGGCCGTTAGTTAAACAAGAAACATGCCCATTAAAACATGCAGTCTGATCAAACTCATTTTCATACTTTTTTAGGTTGTCATTGGACAAAATTTCTCTGTGCCATCTTATTCCAAGATCTCTCTTATTGCTCAACCCACAGAAGAGGACAGTAGTGATGAAGAACTTGAATACGTAGAGGCTGCAAGTAGTACCACAGAAAGTCCTCAAAAGGTTATTGAAGGTAATTTTGTCAGTCCTAGTAAAACCAATGACAGCTTTACAGTCTGTTTCTTTTATGTTGTTCTTCTCCATTGCTTTGGGAACGTATCATAAAATGAAGCTTCAACTTTAATCTCATATATGCTGAAAGCCTACCAAGAAGAGATATTGGAACTGGAGATAGCTGGAATCAAGTGAGTTAGCCACTCTAGACGATGGATTCTTTGACAACAAGACACTTTTACTGTATTTTTTGTTGCCACGCCAAGAATGTCTTCTATCTATTACAAGAATGGATTCTATATCCTTAGACTTTTCTATATGCTCTACAAGAACGCCTTCCATCCCCTTATACATTTTTGCCTTGCGAATGGCATCATTATATTTATATTTTAAGTGAGATTCAGGTCTCCTTGAAAATCACGCTTCTTGTGGTTCCCTTCATCCTCTTACTTACTTTCATAGGAACATGCAATGCCCAACCAAAATTACCTTCAACTTCCTCTGCATCCTTGGCACATGCTATGAGGAGCACCTCAGGGAACAAATGTGAAGACCACACTTGCAGATTATGCCATCAGGAAATTGCATTCTATATGCCTGTGCCGGACATTTATAAGATTAGGGGGAGATATGAACCACTATTCAGAGGGGTTTTGTGACCAATGAGAAATGATGGATTATCTTGCTGAGAGGGGTGTGGAACTTCAGAGACAGAGCGAAGGGTGTTACAGGGGCAATCAAGTCCTAGAGCACTGGGGGAGCATAGCCAGAATTCAACCATGAGGGTTAAAGCTAGCTTGTGTGCCAGGCTGCCAAAGCGTTGACATTATTATCAAACTTAGGGACAGGAGAGGGTTGCGACGGTCCCAAGGCAGCAGCAGTAGACAACATGCTTTAGAACATTGAGAGAGGCCCTCAGATGGGAGCGGGCCTATACACCATAGTTACCTGGGAATGCCGGGGGGAGCACGCCCGATGCGCGATGGACTAAGGGTGGGAGTGGCTAATAAGTTGGGGGTAGGGACACGAAGATTTTTTTCAGAGAAAAAATCTAAGAGAGATTCTCTACGTTCTTTTCTTGAGTGGTGATACCGAACACTGGCAAAGAGCTCTGATACCAATGTAATGTGCAGTGGAAGTGATTGATGGTGAATGCTCAGTGCGTACTCAAGGTTCCTTTTACTCAATGAGATAGTTCCTTTTACTTATTGAGCGATGTGCAAAGACTAGAGAGAAAAGAGAAAGAGAATGACACTGTGAGTGAAGGTTGAGAGAGAGAGAGAGAGAGAGAGAGAGAGAGAGAGAGAGAGAGAGAGAGAGAGAGAGAGAGAGAGAGAGAAATGAAATGAAATGAAATGTTATATTAACGTCTTCAAAAGGCCAAAATGACCTATGAGACCAATCAGTTACAAAATAGTGAATCTAATACCATGTCTGGGTACAAAAGAACTAGAAAAGAACTAGAAGTGGAACAAAATACTACTACTACTACTACAATCTAAAACTACGTGGGTGTAGCAGCTGATACAATAGTCACCCGGTAAACTGGATGTAACAGTGTGTGAAACAAAGATGGAAGAAATGGTGAGGATCCATCCTCATCTGCACTCTGGATGTCGAGAGAGTATGGCTCGAATCTTCTGTTGTAGTCTCCGTCGATGCTGTGTAGCTCCTCTCCTCAGTCGCGGTCGTCTGTATCTCTGTAGCTCCAATGCTCGGTCGATGAGAGTGCCAGTAGTGGTCGAATGAGTGTGGGACGAGCTCTGCAGTGGTGGCTGCTCCTCTGGCTGTCCCATATCTAGTGAAAAGAAATCTGTAATGTGTCTCTGGGACTGCCTCTCTCTAGCTCTCCCCAGTAAAGTGTCTCTATACCTGTGTAACTCAAGTAGATATAGTCCAAGACATCTCTGATCCTCATAACTCATGACCCTAGATAGAGGACCAAAACCCTCTCTGAATAAGCAGTGGAAACGCCCCCGTATCTCATAGAACACTGTGCAATGACATATGTAGTGCAACTCTGTCTCTGGCTCTCTCTGGCATAATCGGCATATCCTGCTGTCTGCTGGTATCCCTCTGAATCTACCAGTCTCAATCTCGAGCTGATGTGAGGATGTGCGTATCTGACCAATGGCACAACGCAAACCATGAGACATATGTGTGTCCATGTAGCTGGGTCGAATCACAAACCCATCTCCTGTGAGGTGGAGAAGATGCTCTCTATAGAAAGCCATCTTCGTGCTCAACTCCTGAGGCGGCTCTATCCATGTCCTCCTGGTGTCGAGCTGGATCAGGTCCTGACGAATGAGTCTAGTGATCTCCACCCGTGTAAGAGACAGCGAGGGTGCCTGAAGAGAATACTGGAAAGGGGGCAACCTGTCCATGGTGAAGCCATGCGTCTGAAACCATGAAGTCATCTGTGCATACCAGCATGAAGTGTCCCCCTGTAGAGCTAACTGTCTGGAAGACTCAAGGGCCAATCTAGCATATCTGTCTCTAGTAGTATCCCATAGGCTGTGCACAAAGGACACTGATCTGGTAAGCGCCTCAATCTCCATGGGGGGGGCAGCTAGCTCTGCTCGAATGATCGCGTGAGGTACGGAGGCCTTGGCTCTAATCAATCGGGAGATCATAGATACCAAGGGCCTCTCCATACGTCTCCAACCATCCTGGCCTACAGAAGGTCCCCATACCTGTACCCCATACATCATAGCTGAGGCTACTAAAGTATCAAAGAGCCATAACTTTGTCCGAGGTTCCTGGAACTGAACCTGCGAACACATCCTCTCCAAGCCTCCCAAGGCCGCATAAGCTCTGGTCAGTCTAGTCTTTGCTGCTCTTCCCAAAGAAAACCTCGGCCCAGTGAAGACTATCCCAAGGTAAGTGTATGCATCTGTATACTCCACAATCTCTTGACCATACGTGAAGGTCGGTGCCGATCTCCTGATCCACTGCGGTGTGGTGTTAAACACCATGACCTTGGTTTTACCAAGGTTTACAGACAATCCACTATCCTCTGCAAAACTGTGTAATGCATCCAACTGTCGCTGCATACCCTCTGGTGAGTCAGAGATCAAGACAATATCATCAGCATATAACAACAATGGGATCCACGTCCCTGCCAGCTGGGCACCTCTATCACCCTCTCTGTCAATGTAATCAGACACCTCATCAACAAACATACCAAATAGAGTAGGAGACAATGGGCAACCCTGTTTCACCCCGATAGTGGAGTGAACTAAGTCAGATATCCCCTCTGGGGTGCGTACATGTCCCATCACTGATCTGTATAAAGCCATAATCCCCCAAATCAACATTGTGGGCACCCCCATCTCCTGCAGTCTGCGCATCAGTCGAGCTCTCGGTACCATGTCAAATGCTTTGCGGAAATCCACAAAGCTACAATAAATCCGTCTCCCATGTGACCTGCCCTCCTCAATGATAGCTCTGAGTGTCAGAATATGGTCAAGAGTGGAGAAACCCCTCTTGAAACCTGCCTGTCCCTTTGCCCGTACACCCTCACCCTCTGCCCAGTTACTCAACTGCTGCTCAATAATGGAAATGAAATGAAATGAAATGTTATATTAACGTCTTCAAAAGGCCAAAATGGCCCATGAGACCAAAAAAAAGTTACAATTGGTGAATCTGATACCATGTCTGAGTACGGAAATTACAAAGGTACAAAGAACTAACACTAAGACGCTAAGGAGAAAGGAAATTGGTGGGGGGGGGGGGGGGTGTTTGTGGGTTCAGATGAAATTTCTCATTGGTCGCTGTTGGATCTCATCGACCTCCTCCATGGTCAGTACTCTGGTAGGGCGTCTTGCATGTCGAGCTAGAGTGATCTGTATCTTTTGTTGTAGCCTTCGTTTGTAGTGGGAGACCCCCCGAGGTCGTGGACATCTGGATTTGCCAAGTTCCGTGGCTCGATCAAGTAGTGTACCTCTAGTATGAGTAGGCTCTGAGATTTGTTGTAATGACTGCTCCGTTGGCTCTCCTGTGGCTGGTGTAAAGAAATCTGTGATTCGTCTCTGAGACTGTCTTTCCTGTGATGTTCTCAGCAAGCTCTCCCTCAGTTTGCGTAGCTCTAGTAGGAACAATCCGAGACACCTCTGATCCTTGTATCTCATGACTCTAGAAAAGGTCCAAACCCTTCTTTGAACAGGCAGTGGAAGCGGCCCCGTATCTCATAGTATGCTGGGCAGTGACATGTGTAGTGCAGCTCTGTCTCTGGCTGTAAGTTGCATAGGTGACATATCCTAGCTCCTGCCGGCACCCCTCAAAATCGGCCAGTCTCGATTTGGAGCTGATGTGAGGATGTGCGTATCTGTCCAATAGCGCATCTTATCCCATGAGATAAGTGTGTGTCCATGTATGCAAGCTTAGTCACAAAGCCGTCCTCCGTGAGTTGGAGAAGATGCTCTCTGTAGAAGGCCATTTTCGTGCCCAACTCCTGTGTCGGTTGTATCCATGTGCTCCTGGTATTTAGCTGAATCAGATCCTGACGTATGAGTCTGGTGATCTCTGTCCGTGTGAGAGACAGGGAGGGTGCATCCAGAGAGTATTGAAGCGGAGGTAATCTATCCATCTTGAGACCATGCGACTGAAACCATGCTGTCATTTGTCCATACCAACATGCTGTATCGCCTTGTAGAGCTAGTTGTCGAGATGACTCCAAGGCAAGCCGAGCGTATCTGTCCTTGGGGAGATCCCATAGACCGTGCATCAAAAAAATTGATCTCGTCAACGCCTCCACCACGAGGGGGGGGGGGGGGGGGGGGGGGGGGGGGGGGGGGGGCTAGCTCGGCTCGGATAATCTCATGTGGTACTGAGGCCTTAGCCCGAATCATCCGAGCGATCATAGAGACTAGAGGCCTCTCCATACATCTCCATCCATTTGTGTTGCCAGATCTCCCATGGTGGTCTACTGAGGGTCCCCATTCCTGAACTCCATAGAGCATAGCTGGAGTCACTAGAGTGTCAAAAAGCCAAAGCTTTGTTCGCGGTTCCTGAAACTGAACCTACGAACACATCCTCTCCAGTCCTCCCAAAGCTGCATATGCTCTCGTCAGTCTAGTCTCTGATGCTCTCCTTAGTGAAAACACCGGTCCATCGAAGACTACCCTAAGATAAGTATATGCATCTGTGTACTCCACAGTCTCCTGGCCATACAAAATGTGGGTGCCGACCTCCTGACCCACTGTGGTGTGGGTTGAACACCATAACCTTGGTTTTCCCCAGATTGACAGACAATCCGTTGTCACGAGCAAATGTATGCAGAGCATCCAAGTGACGTTGCATCCCCTCTGGTGAGTCAGAGATCAACACAATATCATCAGCATATAGTAACAGGTGAATCCATGTCCCTGCTAGTTGAGCCCCCCTGTCCCCCTGACGCTCTACATAGTCCGAAAACTCATCCACATACATCCCAAAAAGGGGGCATCCTTGCTTTACTCCAATATTGGAGAGGACCATGTCCGACATTCCCTCAGTGGTGCGTACCCGCCCTATCACTGTCCTGTATAGAGCCAGAATCCCCCAAATCAGCTCTGTAGGCACACCCATGTCCTGTAATCTGCGTATGAGTCTGGCTCTCGGCACTGTGTCGAAAGCTTTGCGGAAATCCACACAGCAACAATAGATCCTCTTGCCATGGTGTCTACCCTCCTCAATAATAGCTTTGAGTGTCAGAATCTGGTCAAGAGTGGAGAAACCCCTCCTGAAACCTGCTTGCCCTGGTGCTCTTATGCCCTCTCGCTCTGCCCATCTACTCAGCTCTTGTTCAAGAATGGATGCATACAACCTAGCTAATGTGTGCCCAACCATGATGGTGCGATAATTCCCGGGAATCATGGGATCTCCTGACTTAAAAATAGGCACAATCGTGGACATACTCCAAGTCTCAGGGAAGCCTTCATACATGGCTCGATTAAACATCATAGCCAGGAGCTCTGCGAGCATATCCTTGGCATGGATGAAGTGCTTTGCTACCAGAACATCATGATCATGTGTTCTCCTTGTCTTCATCCTGTCAATAGCTTTCCTTACCCTCTAGGCAGTAAAGAAAGAACATGTCTCCGGGCATGTCTCTAGTGGGTCCGGTAGAGGTGGTTGTCCTGGTGCTGTGTAGAGAGATGTGGCACATTCCCCCCATGTCTCGGTGGAGGTGACCGCTGGTGGTGGTGAATGTTGGTGGAATAGCCTCCATGCTTCGCTCGAGTCCTGACTTATAGATACAGATCTTGCTCTAGCTGGGATAAATAAGCCCTTTTCTTTCGTCGCACTAGGCGGCGAAAGATAATCCGTGATTGTCTATGTGTGGTAATACCCATGAGCACTTCCCTCTGTAACTTGATCCTCATCTCTCTACACTCCTCATCATACCAATTGTTCTGGGGCATTTTTCCAGATCGTCTCCGTGTAGGCTGGTTGTGGGGGTATGCTTCGGATGCTGCATCATGGAGCGTCTCTGTTAGTATCTGAGTGAGTTCATCTAGTGGCCGTCCTGGCTCTTGGGTGCATAGCTTCTTGTATATCTCATCCATATACACAGAGTCCGTCTCCCTCGTGAAGGTATACCGGATGTGTGTAGGGACCTCTCCTAATGGAGCTGTGCTGAACTGAAACGTCAAGGTGAAGGACAAGATAGCATGATCAATTGCTACTCCATCTGGCCTAGTGCCCACCATGAAATCTCGAAAGAATGGAATGAGACCTGGCTGGGCCATAACATAATCCACTGTGCTGGCACCATGTCGGTGTGGAAAGCTATCCAACTGTCGAAAATCTTTGTAGGCCATTCAAAATGGCCAATCAGAGAGAGAGAGAGAGAGAGAGAGAGAGAGAGAGAGAGAGAGAGAGAGAGAGAGAGAGAGAGAGAGAGAGAGAGAGAGAGAGAGAGAGAGAGAGAGAGATGAAATGAAATGAAATGTTATATTAACGTCTTCAAAAGGCCAAAGTGACCTATGAGACGAGAAAGTTACAATCTGGTGGATCTGATACAAGGTCAGAGTAACAAAAATGACAAAATAAAATACTATGGAATCCTAAACTGCTAGGTGTGAGCTAAGTAGCAAGGTGGGATAGCTAAATCACAAAAGATCCAGCATCGGTCGCCGACGGATCTCATCAATCTCCTCCAAGATCAATAGCCTGATCGAGCGTCGTGCATGTCAAGCCAAAGTGATCCAAATCCTCTGATGCAGCCTCCGTCGATGTTGTGTAGTCCTCCGCAGTTGTGGGCGTCTGGATCTCCCTAGCTCGGTCGCTCGGCAGATCAGTGTGCATCTGGTGTGAGGCGACGAGCTCTCCTGTGGTAGTAGCTCCTCGAGGTGTCCAGTGTCTGCTCTAAAGAAGTCTGTGATCCGTCTCTGAGACTGGCTAGTCTCTTCCCTCATCAGGCTCTCTCTGTGTCTGCGCAGCTCGAGCAAAAACAGACCCAAGCATCTCTGATCCTCGTATCACATGACTCTGGAGAGTGGTCCGAAGCCCTCTCTGAACAAGCAGTGGAAGCGGCCACGTATCTCGTAGTAGGCGGGGTAGTGGCAAGTGTAGTACAACTCTGTCTCAGGCTCCATGTCACACAGGAGGCATGTCTTGGCCTTTGTCGGTACTCCACTGTATGTCCCAGTCTCGACCGCAGCTGGTGTGAAGATGTGCGTATCTGGCCAATAGCATATCGTATCCCATGAGACAAGTGGGTGTCCATGTATCTGGGCCTCGTCACAAAACCGTCCTCCGTAAGGTGGAGAAGATGCTCTGTGTAGAAAGCTATCTTCGTGCGCAACTCGTGCTGGCTGTATCCATGTCCTCCTGTTGTCTAGCTGAGTCAGGTCCTGGCAGATGAGCCTAGTGATCTCGGATGTGTAAGAGTCAGAGAGGGTGCATCCAGTGAGTATTGGAAGGGGGGCAATCTGTCTATGTTGAACCCATGCGCCTGAAACCATGATGTCATCTTCCCATACCAACATGCTATATCTCCCTGCATGGCTAACTGTCGAGAGGAATCAAGTGTAAGGCGGGCATATTTGTCTCTGGGAAGTTCCCACAGGCGGTGTATGAAGGAGACAGATCTGGTGAGCGCCTCCACCACTAGTGGGGGGGCAGCTAGCTCTGCCCGGATAATGGCACGTGGTACTAAAGTCTTGGCTCTAATGAGCCGCGAGATCATAGAGACTAGTGGCTTCTCCATGTCCCCCCATCCATTAGTGCGACCTGTGCTCCCGTGATGGGCCAATGAAGGTCCCCAAATCTCAGCTCCATAGAGCAATGCAGAAGCCACCAAAGTGTCAAAGAGCCAGAGCTTCGTCCGTGGCTCCTGAAACTGAACATGTGAACACATCCTCTCCAATCCACCCAATGCTGCGTGGGCTCTGGTCAGCCTAGTCTCTGCTGCTCTCCTCAATGAAAATGCTGGTCCACTGAAACCACTCCAAGGTAAGTGTAAGCATCTGTATACTCCACTGTCTCCTGGCTGTATGTGAATGCGGGCATTGACCTCCTGATCCACTGTGGGGTGGTATTAAATACCATGACCTTGGTTTTACCAAGGTTGACAAACAAATCACTTTCATGGGCGAACCTATGCAAAGACGTTGCATCCCCTCCGGAGAGTGAGAGATCAACACAATATCATCAGTATATAACAATAGTGGAATCCATGTCCCTGCCAGCTGTGCACCTCTATCACCATCCCTCTCAATGTAGTTAGAAACCTCATCCACATACATACCAAATAGAGCAGGAGAGAGCGGGCAACATTGATTCACTCCAATAGTGGAGTGAACTGCTGTAGATAGGCCCTCTGAGGTGCGTACATGCCCCACTACTGACCTGTATAATGCCATGACCCCCCAAATAAGCTCTGTGGGTACTCCCATCTCGTGTAATCTGCGCATCAATCTAGCTCTGGGTACTATGTCAAATGTGGATACAATGGTCCTAAATGCTGAGTTGTTGATGGGTACTTGCGGTAGATGCTTGGTTCTGGGAGGCTAAAGGCTGGATGCTGAAACACTAAGGTACTCAGCTAAGTCTACAGTCTACTGGCGAAGAAGTCTGGATGGCTAAAAAACGCTAGGTAATGAGGGCTAAAATCACTCTTACTGATGGCGAAAACGCTGGAGATACTGGCTGAAATCTGCTACTGATGACAGACGCTGAAATTGCTCTGCTGCTGATGATAGGAAACACTGAGGGCTGAAAACGCTGAACTGAGACTGAGAAAAATGCTGGTCTGCTGGGTCCTTGTACTGCGGGTGCTGAGAATACTTCCTGCTGGTTTTGACTTGCCTGAGAAGTGTCACTTATATAGGGATCTCATGCTTGGTCGAGCAGTGCTAGGCTGAGTCCCCATGACCTTGATAAAGATGCTAAAATGTCACTTATTAATAAGTTTGAGGAACTATTAATAAGCGGTGCATCGCATGCAGTTTTATCTTGGCTTGGTATAATGAGAACGCTCACCAATGCCTACACATAGTAGACATGGGTTGTGCTCATGTGAAAGCAGAGGGTATGCAACTACTCTAGAGTGCCTGGACATGCACACCAATGCCTACACCTAGTAGACATGGGCTGTGCTCATGTGAAATCAGAGGGTATGCAACTCCTCTTAAGTGCCTTGACATGCACGTCTTGCATACAATCTCACAAGGGTGCGGGAACACTTCCTAGGCTGTCCTAAATCTTAGAAATAGGAGTTATAGCTTGTCCACATGCACATAGGTCTATATGTGCACGTGATAGGTTTAGTGCCAGACATGGTGGGATTAATAAACCGATCTCGGATGCCAGTGAGTTATGCACAGCGTGGGGTAAAGTTAGAGATTAAACAACACATATTTTCTTTGATCCACGTGCTAAGGCAAACTTTATCTCACGAGAGTTGGCTATCAAGTTGAGTATCAAAGTTGAAGAGGTGGGGTACGCAACAGAGGTAGGTTTGGCATGTCGTGGCCACTCAGAGTGCATTACTCCGATCATTGGAAAGCTGCGTCTGCATATCAAGTCGTATGTGGACACAGATGAATTTTATATCATGCCACAAGAAGGGTGCGACGCGTTGTTGGGAATCCCGTGGATGTTCCGTGTACATAGAGTGTTGGATGTTTTCAACAAAAAGGACACCCTACAGCATAGGGGCAAAACTCATATCCTCAATGTAAAGCTCAAGAGGAATTTGTCCCTATTGTATCAGCTTCGGCTATCACTTCTGTGATTAAGAATCATCTTTTTGCGTACTTGATTTTTGCACGTGATGTTTCAAATAATTGTTAGTCAAATTTATCTGTGTTAGATAAAGAAAGTCGGCATTTTTGCGAGAGTTTAGTGACTGTTTTTATGACTCATTACCGTCTTGGTTGCCGCTAGAGAGGCCTGAGGATCATGCGATAGATTTGGTGCCAGGTTGTAGCCCACCAAATATACAAGGTTAGTGCGGCCTAGCAGAAAGAGATTATGAGCCAAGTAGAGGAGCTGTTAGAAAAAGGGCCGATTCAACCTAGTTCTTCACCCTTTTGCTCCCCAGTGCTTCTAGTGCAGAAGAAGGATGGTTCTTGGCGCATGTCTATCGATTACCGTGCATTGAATAAGAATACCATCAAGAACAGGTTTCCCATTCCAAGGATTGATGATGTTCTTGACCGTTTAGAGGATGTTGCAATTTTCAGCGGGATAGACCTTAAGAGTGGATACCATCACATTCGTATCAAGCATGAGGATGTGCACAAGACTGCGTTTAGACGAGATTTGGTATGTATGAGTTCTTAGTGATGCCATTTTGTCTTACAAATGCTCTTACTACGTTCAATAGGATGATGGAACGGATTTTCCGCCCACATCAAAAGTTCGTTGGCACATTCTTTGATGACATGATAGTCTATTCAAAGCATGAAGAGAAGAATAGGCATCACTTGACTATTGTGTTGTTCGAAGAGTTGCGCAGTCAACAGGTTGCTTGTCAATCCTAAGAAAAGTGAATCCTTGGAAAAGATCCACTTTCTAGGCCACATAGTGTCAAAGGATGGTGTCCGAATGGATCTTGCCAAGGTTGAAGCAATCAAGACATGGCTAGACTTGAAGACTATGCACTATGTTCGTAGCTTCTTGGGATTATGCTCTTACTATAGAAGGTTTATCCGGAACTTTACCGAGGTTGCTTCACCCATATATGCTTCGCAAAAGAAAGAGGTCACTTTCAAGTGGACACAAAAAACAATTTCAGCTTTTAATCTCTAAAGGAAAATATGACTTTGGATCTAGTAATCGTCTTACCAAATCTCAGGAAGTCATTTGTGGTCTAGTGTGATGTGTGGAGAAATAGTATTGGGGAAGTGTTAATGCAAGATGGTCGGTTAGTAGCTTATGAAAGCAAAATCTTGCAAGGACCAAAAAAGACCATGCAAATCTATGAGAAAGAGTTACTGGCCGGAATTCATGCGCTTTCAAGTTGGAAGCACTACTTGCTAGGTGTTGACTTTGTTGTCCAAACAGATCATTAGACCTTGCAATACTTCTTGACACAGTCAGAATTATCTAAAAAGCATATGGGGTGGACAAACATTCTCTCTATGTTCCACTTTCAGATTGTGCATGCGGAAGGCAAGAAGATGTTGTGGATGATGCATTATCAAGAAAGCCACAAATTTTAGTTGTGTCAATTTCTTATCATCATGAGCTTGATGACATGAAGGAACAGTATGCTACTGATGAAGATTTTTGCAAGAATCTTTGAGCAGTTGGAAGATGGACAACGCCATGAGCATTGTCTCCTCAGGGATGGTTTTATGATGATGCATGGCAGATTATGTGGCACTAGATCATTGCGACATAAAGTTATGGTAGGAAGTCATGTCCCACTGTATGCAGGGCATCATGGTATAGATGTGACAATGAAAGCGGTCGAGACATTCTTTTTTTGGCCTACTTTGAGGAGAGATGTGGATGCCTTTGTGTGAGCATGCGTGATTTGCCAAAAGGTCAAGTTTGACAGGCAAAAGGGGCCTGGGTTATTACAGCCACTGCCTATTCCAGATAAGCCATGGGAAAGTATTGCTACAAATTTTATCTTTGATCTTCCAAGAACGTCGATAGGGAATGATGGTATATGGACCATTATTGCAGGTTCAGAAAGCAGGCCCATTTTATTCCTGTCAGGAAGAAGATAAAATGTGATTAGATGGAACGATTGTTTATGTACAATGTGTTTGAGTACCATGGTATGCCACAATCTATTGTCAGTGATCGTGATGACGAGCTTGTTTTGGAGTGGCTTGTTTTAAAACATGGGCACTACGCTCAAGTTTTCCTCCTCATTTCATCAACTAATGGGTAGTCAAAAGAGGCTAATTCTACTGTCTTAGATCTACTAAAATGCTATGCGTCAGATAACAAGGGCAAGTGGGAATAGAATTTACCTACGCTTGAGTATGCATACAACAATACGGTGCATTCGTCAACAGGCAAGGCACCTTTTGAAATTGTTGAGGGTGGCAAAAAGATTCCTCCAGTTTGTACACAAAGGACAAGATTTTTGAAGCAGATCGATATGTAGAGAACATGGATAAAATGTATAAGAAAATCAAGTTTGCCTTGGAGAAGACTCGAGCAAAGCAAAAAAAGGTTGGTGATCGTCACTGTCGTGAACTCTTATTTTCACTTGGTGATTGGATTCTTTTGCGGTTTGAAAAGGCAAGGTTAAAGAAGATGAAGGGCAAGGAAAGGTTGTTTCCTAAGGTCAGCATGTGTTACTATGGGCCTTTTCAAGTACTTGATAAGATTATTGATGTTGCTTATAGGCTGATTCATAATGCGTTTCACATGAGTCTTCTAAGACCCTTTGTGGATGATGTCCCAGAAGATATGCCAGATGAAGATTAACCACAAGTTGAGGAACTTGATGAGATCTTGATACCTGAGCAGATTTTGGCACATAAAGAAAGAAAAGTTAAGGGAAAAGTTGCAAGACGTTATTTGGTGAAGTTTAGGAACTATCCACCTATGGATGTAAAGTGGATGAAAGAGTGCGAACTGTTAGAGTCATTGAATGTATTGCAGCTTTACCTTGAAGTCTTCGGGTTATAACCTACGTATGCCCCAACTCAACGTGTTCAAAAGAGGGGTGATGATAGACCTAGCACATGATATGTACATACGGATTCAATGCAATAGAAGTGTATATCGCTCTACAGGTGTTGAAGGTACAATGCTCACTTCTATGATAGATGGAAATGACAAAAGTTTAAAGGTTTCATCAAGTCATTTGTATCTATGTTCCATGACCTTTCTTGTGGATACATGTGATGATCAAAGCGTGCTAACCACTTCAAATCATCTATGGCATGTATATCTAGCATGCAATCGAGGACGTTTGCGATTTCAAGAGGACGAGGCTGTGACAACCACTAACCTTAATTGTTGGTTTCTTTCCCTTGATTTTTATTTGACTTTTGGGACCCTCTTTCGAATTACAAATGATCGGACACTATATGGCTAGTGTGAAACAACCGACGGCCGAGAGTTTCACCCGCAACAGTAAAGGCCAGGTCGACATGAGTTGGTCGGGCCATTGGCACTGAAATCCGAGAAGTAAAAGTATGTCTAGGCTCAGTTCAAAGTCATCTAGGGCCCACACGACACTTAATAGGTACTAAGAAATTAACTCAAAAGAGGCAAAATGGACATATGGCGTCTCTATGTGAATTTGCCACTCATTAGCAAGAGGGGGTGCCCAAAATTGATGAAGAAGAGAGAGGGAGCTCATTTTGACTCATTGTGAACTTTAATGTGTGTGAGTAATGGGTGCAGGCTTTAATGGAAAACTTGCCTTCTCCCCTGTTCTATGTAGCACGATGATTCCGCTCTCGTGCACCTCTCTTCCCTCTTGAATACACAATCGTGATGCCCAACTCAAGGATATGTACAGTTGTGTGGGTTCAGTGTGATTGCCGAGGCAAGAGCCTCTTGCACAAGTACTGGAATAGCTAATTGCTATTTCCCCGCAGGTACAGTTGATTCGGAGAGATTTCATCGAGAAATCTCGTACAAATCAAAGGGCAAGTAGCCCTACAGGTGCGGGAGCTCAAGGGCTTGGTACGGATGCGACCGACACATGAAATGGAGCCCGAAACAGTAAATTACAGCCTATTGTGTATTTTTGTAGGTTTATGGTTTTGACCCTTCTTTATCCGTAATACCTCTAGGGGCTTTGGGGAAGCTAGGGGATCGCTATACAGGTGTTGTGCATTTTCTCCCTGCCCTGCTGAGACACATAAGGGACCTGGGCTTGAGCCTCAACGAGCTCTACTAGTTGTGTAAGACTATGCCTTGCTTGCTATGACATGGATGGAGCTTGCAAAAACTCCATAAACCTTGGGTTGTGCACCAATCTTGGGTTCTGCACCAATCGAGTAAACACAATCACAACAACAACCAACTGTCACACTGGGTCTTGAACGCGTCCTCGTCTAATTGCCTAGTTATAAATCCTTGACCTTGTGGAGCATTCACACCAACAAAAGGTACAGATAGGGGTGGCCGTGAACTCTCGCCAACCTCAAATAGTGAAGGAGCAGCTTGTCAATCCTGTGAAGAGGAACCCTCTTCCCTGGTCTCATTCGTCCTGCCAGCCATAGTGTAATTCCAAGTTCCTATGCTTTGTGTCTTCGCCAAAAATCAACCAAGGCTCGATTCTTAAGGAAAAAAGTGATTCTGTCCTGGCGACGGAACCATTAAACCCGGCCCGTAGACTTGCTAAGGGCGGTAAAGGTCAGCTTTCACCCAATCTTTACACAATTTAACTTTACGACACAGAGGAACTTCACGAAGAAACTTGTGATTGGAATTCAACACTTCAAACAAACCACGGCTTGGTAGCTAGAATGCTTCCACGTATACAATGACACCGCGTTGGCTCCAAAGATTGGCACCCCTTTCGGTATTTCTTTACTCAATTAAAACTTTGGAAAAACCCCGTAAATTCTTATGTGCTGTCCCACTTTTATTGGGCTGAAAATGGTCTACTCTAGCCCAATTTCGGCAGCATAACCGTAGTAGGAGGCTTCAAAAACAAAATCCCCATGCAAAAGATGACTTTCTAGGCGCATTTGAGCACTTTCCCAAACTTGGCGAGAAATTACAGCACGCTGAAGTCTTTGTTTTCGGCCTCGAAAATGCACCAGATCACCTGTACAGCAATCCCCTAGCTTACCCAAAGCTCTTGGGGGTATTAGGGATCGAAAAGGGTCAAAGCCCTAAACCTACAAAAATACACAGTAGGCTGTAATTTACTGTTTCGGGCTTCATTTCGTGTGCCGATCGCATCCGTAGCAAGCCTTGAGCTCCCGCACGTGTAGGGCTACTTGCCCTTTTATTTGGACAAGATTTCTCGCGTGAAATCTCTCCAAATCAACCTATACTTGCGAGGGAATAGAAATTAGCTATTCGAGTACGTGTGCAAGAGGCTCTTGCCTTGGCAATTGCGCATGTACTCACACAACAGTGGATCAAGAGATCAGCACCTACTTTCACGTATGGTCAGGAGATTATGGAGTATACAGATGCATACACTTACCTGGGGCTAATCTTTACTGGGCCGAGATTTTATTTGAGAAGAGCAGCAGAGACTAGACTTACTAGAGCTTATGCGGCTTTGGGAGGATTGGAGAGGATGTGTTCGCAGGTTCAGTCCAGGAACCTAGGACAAAGTTATGGCTCTTTGATACTTTGGTTGCCTCTACTATGCTATATGGGGTGCATGTTTGGGGATCTTCTGTAGGCCTGGAAGGCTGGGACGTATGGAGAGGCCCTTTGCCACAAGATGGGCACCACGTGCCAATAGAAAAGAGTAGACTTAACAGACTTTTAGCACTTCAATAACAATTGAATTGAGAGAGAGACGACTCGCGACACGGAGTGGCGGAATTCCATCCTAGAGAGTATTGACCCCAAACCTTGGCGCCCCTTTCGGTATTTCTTTATATTGCATCAACACAGTACAAGCCGGTACTCCAAACTCTGTACCTTCTCCAAGAAGCATGGCAGAGAATGAGCCCTAACCTCATATTTAAAAGCCCTTGCCTAAAAAGCAATTACAGTGAAAAACTCAAAAGCTCCTAGTCCAAAAAGCAATGCCAAAAGCTGCCAGCTTAAATCACGGAAATTCGTACAACCTGCCACGTCATCAACCATGGCAAATTTTTGAAATCTGTCTGCTGCCCTTAGGTTTAGGGTTAGGGTTTCCAAGATTAGGGTTTGTAGGTTTTAGGGTTAGGGTTTCCAAAATTAGGGTTTCAGCAGTTAGGGTTTTTGGCAGAAATTAGGGTTAGGGTTTCTGCTCTCGGGCAACCACGTCATCACTTTGTGGCAGTTTAGGCCCCTCGACCACATCTATAAGTTGGCTCCATTCCTTAGGCTTTGACACGTCAGCAGTTTGTTACATCTCCCTTGTAATCGTCCTCGATTACAGCATATCTACAAAACAACTCAAGTTAGCTCAAAAATTTCGAGGGACATTCCGACGGACATTCCTAGGGACAATCAGTTTGCTCTTTTGATCAAGGAGTTAGCTTCTCCTTTCATCCAGATCGGATGTCTTGATATTCCGGCGTAGTAAAATTAGCCATTACACCCAGACCGTACTGATCTTCTACGGGTGTCTTGATGCACTAAAATTACATACCCATGCAATCTCATCCAATTAGGAATATTCAGTAGTGGCACATCACAATGCAACACAAATGCTTACATATGCATGTTACAAGACATAGAAACATAAAGCCGCCGATGAACACTCCTCCCGCATAACCTAACAAGGCTCGAGCCGGGAGATATTCAACGACTCCCTCATCACTCCTCCCGCATAACCTAAAAAGGTCCGGGCTGGGAGATATAGAGGCCTTTTACAACCAAATGCCCCCCAGACCGCAGCCTGCGTCGTTTGGAGGTGCTGAGAGTAACCACTGCTCAGACTTCTTAATACTCCTCCCGCATAACCATCGAGGTCCGGGCCGAGAGTCACAACAACAATTATTTTACAAGCATACAACCAAACGCTCCCAAGGCATCGGCCTGCGTCGTTCGGAGGTTTTCTAGCATACAACGGAACGCTCCCATGGCATCGGCCTTCGTCGTTCCGAGGTTTTCAAACATACAACGAAACGCTCCCCAGACATCGGCCTGCGTCGTTCCGAGGTTCAAACAATACCAAAACAGTATTTCTCACTTCTCCACCCAGGAGTAAAATCACCAATCATTGAAACCAATAGCAAACCAGAGTCAAACAATTCAAATCGGCACCAAAACAGGTTAAAAATAGATACCCATTTCAAACAAATTCCAAACAGGATCACCAAACAAGATCTAACCGAACTCAAACTTAAAAAGCAATCTCGACATCAGTTGAGCTCAAAAAGTCGACTGACTTTCCATCCTTAAACCTGCACCAAAATTAGGGTTAGGTTCATTCCATAAGGTCGTAGCCGAGCACAGCATGGTCCATCAGCTCTTGGATAGATAGTGTTTCTTTGGTGGCGATGGTAGTCCCACGATAGGAATCGCATCGAACTTCCAAAGTTATCAACTCGAGAAGAGACATCTACTGAGAGATGTCGAGAAATTTCAAGATATAATCTGCTAGGGTTTTTATGGCAAGCATTTCAGGATACCCCACTTTGCCAAAAGTTGCACTCCGAAGGAAGATGTCAGAAACCATATAACTTCGGGCAAAATTTCTCTTGAAAGCTTGCCAAGTACTTGGAGTATGTTGCTTGGTAGCTGTAGACATCAACATCTACATGGCACTGCTTCTGAGAAAAAAAACAGAGACATGAAACAAATCTAGATCCTTCTCTTGCAAGTGATCTTAATTGGCTTATGCCCTGTAAGACATTGCGGTGAAGACGGATGGCGCCCGATGCGCGATGAAGTAAGGGTGGAGGTGGCTATTAGGTCCGGGTTGGACGTGTTGGAGGATGAAGATCCCTCAAATAAAACTCCAATATAGCTCTGTCTGCTCTTTTGTAGGACCGGTATGCTTTCAGAAAAGCACACGCCTGATGCTCTAATATAACTGCCACAAGACGGGCACCACGTGGCAATAGAAAAGAGCAGACTTAACAGACTTTTAGCACTTCAATGACAACTGAATTGAGAGAGAGAGACGACATGCGACACGGAGTGGCAGAATTCCACCCTAAAGAGTATTGGCCCCAAACCTTGGCACCCTTTCGGTATTTCTTTGTATTGCATCAACACAATACAAGCCGGTACTCCCGACTCTGCACCTTCTCCAGGAAGCATGCCAGAGAATGAGCCTTTACCTCATATTTAAAGGCCCTTGGCCTAAAAAGCAATTACAGTGAAAAGCCTTTAAAACTCAAAAGCTCCTAGTCCAAAAAGCAATGCCAAAAGCTGCCAGCTTAAATCACGGAAATCCGTACAGCCTGCCATGTCATTGGCCATGGCAAATTTCGGAAATTTGCTTGTTGTCCTTAGGGTTAGGGTTAGGGTTTGCAAGATTAGGGTTTTGAGAATTAGGGTTTCAGCAATTAGGGTTTTTGGCAGAAATTAGGGTTAGGGTTTTTGCTCTCGGGCAGCCACATCATCACTTTGTGACAGTTTAGGCCCCTCGGCCACATCTGTAAGTTGGCTCCATTCTTCAGGCTTTGACACGTCAGCAATTTGTTACACCCTTGGTATCTATGATCTCTCGGTTGATTAGAGCCAAGGCCTCCGTACCACATGATATCATTCGAGCGGAGTTAGCTGCCCCCCCTATGGAGATTGAGGCGCTTACTAGATCAGTCTCTTTTGTACAGAGCCTATGGGATACTACCAGAGATAGATATGCCAGGTTGGCCCTAGAGTCCTCCAGACAGTTAGCTCTACAGGGGGATACATCATGCTCGTATGCACAAATGACATCATGGTTTCAGACACATAGCTTCACCATGGACAGGATGCCTCCTTTTTAGTACTCTCTACAGGCACTCTTGATGTCTCTGACACGGGTGGAGATTACTAGACTCATTCGTCAGGATCTGATCCAGCTAGACATGAGGAGGACATGGATAGAGCCGGTACAAGAGTTGGGCACGAAGATGGCTTTCTATAGAGAGCATCTCCACCTCACAGGGGATGGGTTTGTGATTCGACCTAGCTATATGGACACACATCTTTCTCATGGTTTGCATTGTGCCATTGGCTAGATACGCACATCCTCACATCATCTTGAGATTGAGACTGGCAGATTCAGAGGGATACTAGTAGAAAGCAGGATATGCCGCTTATGTCATCTAGACCTAGAGACAGAGTTACATTACATATGCCATTGCACACTGTACTATGAGATACGAGGCCGTTTCCATTGTCTATTCAGAGAGGGTTTTGGGCCTATATCTAGGGTCATGAGTCATGAGGATCAGTGATGTCTTGGACTGTATCTACTTGAGTTACACAGGCATAGAGACACTTTACTGAGGAGAGTTGGAGAGAGAGAGTCCCAGAGACAGGTTACAGATTTTTTTACACCAGATACTGGACACCCGGAGGAGCAGCCACCATTGCAAAGCTCTGCCCGCACTCATACTACCACTACTGGAATTCTCATAGACCGAGCATTGGAGCTAGGGAGATCTAGATGACCGCGATTGAGGAGAGGAGCTACACAGTATAGACGGAGACTACAATAAAGGATTCGAGCCATACTTTCTCGATGGCCAAAGTGCGGATGAGGATGGATCTCTACCATCTTTGTCTACCCCCCCCCCCTTCTCTCATTGTACTGCACAGTGTACTGGGCACCTTTTGTATTAGTTGGCACATCCATACAGCCCCAGTTTGTAGTTTGTAGTAGTTGTATTTTTGTTTCAGTTCTTTTTGATTCCGGACATGGTATCAGATTCACTATGATGTAACAGCTTGGTCTCATAGGTCATTTTGGCCTTTTGTAGACGTTAATATATCATTTCATCTCTCTCTCTCTCTCTCTCTCTCTCTCTCTCTCTCTCTCTCTCTCTCTCTCTCTCCAGATAAAGGCTGATTTGTATTCTTCTAAATTCCCTTGTAAAAATTGGAACTAGCCACATGGCAAACTGTAGAATGCTGAAAGCCAGGGCCAGAGAGAGGTATCCCCCTAGAGGAGAGATTATGCTAAGTTTGCCAAAGAGAGCCAGAGATAGAAGAGCATTATATCTACCAGTGCACAGCATACTATGGGATTTGCTGGCGTTTCCATCGCTTATTTAGAGAGGGCTTTGGCCACTTATCCGGCATCATAGATTACTATGATCAATGGTGCCTGGTTCTCTTCTTGCTCAAGATCTGTAGACTTAGAGAGACTACTCTCAGGAGCACACGACCTACCCAGAGAAGATCCATACAGAGGCAGATCACTACTTTTTACAGAGGGACTACTCTGGATGGCTAATATTGCTACACGAGAATATCAAGAGCTTTGATGAAGATGAGATGCCTCGATAGAAATTTGATTGTGAAATTGTATGGTGTACTGCATGCTAGAGAATGTGGTCTGATGATGATGATCCTTGGCATGTATGCATGAAGGTGATTGATTCTTCACCCTTTCTCATGAAGAATCCTCCTTGTTTCATCTCTCTTCCTACTATACATGGAGGTGATATTCAGCATATGGCAGCTGGATGCACTATGAGAGTAGAGACAATATAGAGAGTCTGGGAGAGATGGGCAAAGTCAGGGTCTAGAAGGTCGAAGGTCGAGAGAGCTTGGAGGAGAGAGACGACAATGGCAGACTGAGGTGCCTCCAATTAGACAAGTTTACAGTGCAGGGATCCACTGTAGGTTCCTCTTCAACACACTTCTTCTTCTGCAGAAATACCACCTGTTTCTCTTGAGCCCCACAGGGTCTTGGGGAAATTGTTGTACCTTCCATGTAGTTCTGATAGGGATGGTACTCCTCTTGGTGTACTCATGGCTCTTCATGAGGAGAGTTTTCCACGTGTTAGACAGTCCACTATGAGTAGCTTGCACGTGTTGTGTACTTCTACTTTCCATCCATTACACGCACGGACAGGGACATCATGAACATTTGTATGATCATAAGCTAGGTTAGCCTTCGATATATGTTTGGCTTTGTTTAATTTGTTGATATGTCCCCCCATCACTGCTCCTCTTCTCCCCCTTCCTCCCTTTCTCTTCATGTTTCCTTTTCAATCTATAATGCTTGGTTGCTAAAGGAGATACTAGTTTGGGTTTGCTGACTTACATGATGTCCATCTTGTATTGTCTTGTTATTTGATGAAAATTCTGTTTTGGATAATTGGCAGTGGGACAAGAGTACTCCAATGCTTCTGGATTGGGCCTTAACGTTGAGGATCCTTCACAAGCTATTGTTTGGGAGGAATCAGAGGTGAATTACGAGACCCATCCTTTGTTCTAGTATGTGGTATTTCACGTTTTATATTATCATAGTAGTTCTATAAGGGTCAAAGACACTTTCCCTTTAAACAAGGACTTTCATCCAGCTCTGAAATAAATAAAAGGCATTAAAGTAGCTCTTAAATGTGTGATCCTGCATGAGCTATCCTCACAATTTATGGAACCCAAAGCCTCCTAGAGGTAAGAGCATGCTTTAATTTGAATTACATGCGAGTGTCATGGATTCTAAACCAGGTTTGTTGTATACATTTCTTATTTCATGCTTGCCCTCATCAAAGAAAGATTTTACTTACCAAGGACTGTAGGAGGTCAATATGTCCACGCTCCCCAATTTAAACAGAGAATCCTTAGGATGCTGATGAAAGGTGTGACTGTAAGGATTTCTTGTGTTCTATAATCTCAGGTGGGTGCTTCAGGGGCAGGATTCAGGTGGTTGATGAAGGATGCAAGTCAAGAAGATGAATGGAGATACTCTGTTGCTCCCATACCAGCTGAGAAGATTATTGAAATGAGGTTAAAGGAAGAGCAAGATGACCTTGATGATGCTGATCAAGATGCTGGGGTTTCTGCCGGAGTTGAAGAGGAAGAGGAAGAGGTTGACGCTGTAAGGAAGAAGCGTGACTTCGAAAAAGAGGTATATTTTACTAGTTTTATCAGCCTTGTTTGGTTCTGGGATAACACTGACTATACTAAATGCAGGCAGAGGAAACACTCAGGCGATTGTTTTTGGAGGGGGTGCCTGAATCGAACGTAATTTTAGAAGTGAAAGCACTAAGGTTAGTAGATACTTGGCTCTTTTGGAAAAGGCGGGTAAAGTCAATGTGATTTTAGAAATCCTTCATGAACTCTCTCTCACACATGGCTGTAACCTTTTGGTCTCATAGGTCATTTTGGCCTTTTGAAGACGTTAATATAACATTTCATTTCATTTTCTCTCTCTCTCTCTCTCTCTCTCTCTCTCTCTCTCTCTCTCTCTCTCTCTCTCTCTCTCTCTCTCTCTCGCGCGCGAAGTGAGTACTGGCTGGAAGACTCTCTCTGAGAGGGCAGCTCTCTGCAGTGTGACAGCGCGAGTAGGCCTGTAACCCTAAAAGGTTCAGGCGACCACAGCACAGCAACGAGCAGAGCAGTGTGCAGGCAAGTGTGAGTGAAGGAGTCGCTTGCAGCAGCCAGGTAGGATGTGCAGAGGCCTGAGGGCATCACACACAAGAGGTGAAGGTTGTACGCGCAGGAGCATGTTGTGCAGGTCGCGGAGTTTCGTCACGCCACAGGCAGCTACAAGCATTGTCTCTCTCGCCCGTACTCTATCGCATTTTTCTTTTGCCTATCGTGCGCTCTCTCTATCACTCCCTTTAAATTAAATTTTTTAACTTTTTAACTATTTAACTATTTAACTTTCAACTCTTTAATTTTGAACCTTTCATGAGGAAGCTGAACGATAAAGCCGACCCCCTAGATGATGACATTCAAAAGTGCAATGACGGAGACCATTACCAAGATGAACCGCAATCTCTTGGGCCAATAAAAATGCTCGAAGGACGCGTGCTGATCCAAGAGAGCAAGATAAATACACTGGAAGACCGGGTGACGACTCAGGATGAAGAGATTGTGTCACTCAAGAAAGATCTCGCCGAAGCACGATCAAGAAACACAGTGGAAGAGGGCGAACTGCAATCCTCGGTAATCAAAGAAATCAACACGATCAAGGAGCAAGTGCGGGCCATCAAAGAGGGAGAAGAGCAACACAAAGAGATGACGACTTCTTGGGTGGATGTTCTTACCAAAACTCAACAGAAAGCGGATGAAACCGAGAAATGGATCAAGGTGGCCAAGAAAGGAAAAGACAAGGAGATAACGTCCACGTCCACACCCACTATCATTAATCACACACTAGAGGAGGAGCAAAGAAGACGGGTGTGCGCTCTACATGTGAGAATTTGCGGTCTTAAAGACAAAGGCAATGTGGACGAAGAGATAAAAGGACTCATGGCCTTGATGGGGGTTCATGAGCCGACGCACACAAGAGCCTGGATAGTGGGCAACATAAAGAAAAATGGAAGCAGTGGGGAAACTTCAAAAGAAAGAGCACTCATCCTCCGTTTTCCCTCCATGGAAGCGAAGAAGTCCCTCTTGAAGACAAGACCAACTCTTAAAGAGACGGGCATCTTTCTCGGGGATGATCTCACCCTCTCGCAGATCGCTCATATGCAGGAAGTAATGCCGGAGATTAGAGCAGCAAGGGGAAAAGGCAAGATTGCCTTTTACCGAAATGGAAGAGTGGTAATACTAGAGTGACGCTCCACATGACGGTGCGAGACTTATGGGACCACACTCAAAGTGGCTGCCTGGAACTGTAATGGATCTATGCGTCTTGATGTGGGTGCTTTTGAGGATAGCTTTACTGGAAGAGACATCATCTTTTACTCTGAGACACACTAGGCCCCTGGGCAATCCATGCCACACATCAGTGGATACAGGTGGGAGACAACTTACAGACAGGAGACATGCTCAGAGCACAGAGGACGGGGCTCGGGGGGAGTGGCAGTGTTATTTAGAGAGGATCTGCAGCCATTGATACATATAGCCCGTAGGGATGAGCAAGCTAGGTACATGTGGGTGAGATTGAAAGCAGAGACAGGCAGATATCTCTACATTGCTATTTACTACTTTCCCCCGAGTACATCAGTCTATGCATCACCCAGAGGACAGTCCCCTTTTTCTATTTTGGATGATGACATATGGGAGTTCTCTAGAGATGGTGACATTATCATTCTAGGGGACTTCAATGCTAGGATTGCCCATCATTAGACAGTGTTTTATGATACTTCAGAGGAGATGCTGAGAGAGCTAGATGTTGTAGAGACGGGCCTGTCCAGACTATCACACGATGTGGAATAAACTGAGTATGGGCGACACCTGATAGACATGGGCATTGCACATGGATTGGCCATCTTGAATGGCCTACAGAGATTTTCTGCTACTGCGGGAGGTTTTACATGCTGCCGAATCTCATCTCTAGTATCCAGGATCTCACAGTTGGGCCCAGACCAGTCGGAGTGGCAGTGGATCATGCTCTTGTGTCGATGACCATCTCCTTCTAGTTCAATGCATCACAAAGGCCACGGGTAGCAGCCCCTACTAGCTACACCTTCACACAGGAGACGGATTTTGTATACATAGACGGGATCTACAGACGCCTATGCATTGAGGACCCGGGGCGACCTCTGGAGGAGCTAACTACTATACTGACACAGACATTACATGATGCAGCAACAGAGGCATACCCACACACCAAGCCTGAGCAGAGACGCCGATCAGGGAGCATGCCTCAGAACAGCTGGTACGATGAGGAGTGCCGCCAAACTAGAGCTAGACTTCAGAGGGAGGTGCTTTTGGGGGACGTCACTCACATTACATGATGCAGCAGCAGAGGCATATCCACACACCCAGCCTGAGCAGAGACGTCGATCAGGGAGCATGCCTCAGAACAACTGGTACGATGAAGAGTGCCGCCAAACTAGAGCTAGACTTCAGAGGGAGGTGCTTTTGGGGGACGTCACTCACAGACAGTCACAGATTGACTTCCGACGCTTGGTGCGGCGGAAGAAGAGGGCTTTTTTGGCTCGACTCGAGCAGGATCTATACCAGCTATTCTTGAGTTAGGACTCGCGTGAGGCGTGGCGGCTCTTTCATGAGCAGCCCCCCCCCCCCCCCCCCCCCCCCCCGGCTGTTTACACAGTACCTGGATAGCCGCCCCTTCCCAACCCCCCCGATCCATGCCCACACACATGTGCTTTTTTCACCGTTGAGATGGTGAAGAAAGCCATTGACAGGATGAGGACTGGGAGAGCATATGATCATGATGGCTTAGTCGCTGAACATTTCATGCGTGCCAAAGACCTACTAGCAGAGCTTCTAGCAGTTATGTTTAACCGTGCCATGTGTGAGGGCCTACCGGACACTTGGAGCCTATCTACGATTGTACCTATCTTCAAGTCAGGAGACCCCATGGAGCCTGGGAATTATCGCACTATCATGATTGTACACACACTGGCACGGTTGTATGCATCCATTCTTGAGCAACAGTTGAGTAGATGGGCAAAGATGTAAGGAATGCGTGCAGCTGGGCAGGCAGGGTTTAGGAGAGGCTTCTCTACTCTTGACCATATCTTGACACTCAGGGCCATCATCGAGGAGGGCAGATCTCATGGGAGACGGATCTATTGTAGCTTTGTGGACTTCCGCAAAGCTCTTGACACGGTACCCAGAGCTAGATTGATGCGCAAATTACAGGAGATGGGAGTACCCACAGAGCTCAGTTGGGGGATCGTGGCATTGTACAGATCAGTAGTAGGGCATGTACGCACACCTGAGGGACTTTCTACCCTAGTTCACTCCACTATTGGGGTGAAGCAAGGCTGCCCGCTCTCTCCTACTCTTTTGGGTATGTATGTGGATGAGGTTTCTGACTACATTGAGAGCGATGGTGATAGAGGTGCACAGTTGGCAGGGACATGGATTCCACTTTTGTTATATGCTGATGATATTGTGTTGATCTCCGAATCTCCAGAGGGAATGCAACGTCAATTGGATGCTTTGCATAGGTTTGCCCACGAAAGTGGTTTGTCTGTCAACCTTGGTAAAACCAAGGTTATGGTGTTTAATACCGCCCCGCAATGGATCAGGAGGTCAGTACCTACATTCACATACGGCTAAGAGACTGTGGAGTACACAGATGCTTACACTTACCTTGGAGTGGTTTTTAGCAGACCTGCATTCTCACTCAGAAGAGCAGCAGAGACCAGACTGACTAGAGCCCACGCAGCATTGGGTAGATTGGAAAGGATGTGTTCGCAGGTTCAGTTTCAGGAGCCCCGGATGAAGCTGTGGCTCTTTGACACTTTGGTGGCTTTTGCATTGCTCTATGGAGCTGAGATATGGGGACCCTCATTGGATCACCACGGGAGGCCGGGTCGCACTGATGGATGGGGGAACATGGAGAACACTCTCTTCTCTATGATCTCGCGGCTCATTAGAGCCAAGGCATCAGTACCACGGGCCAGTATCCGAGGAGAGCTAGCGGCCCCCCCACTAGTTGTTGAGGCGCTCACCAGATCAGTCTCCTTCATAAACCGCACATGGGAACTTCCTAGAGACAGATATGCTCGCATTGCACTTGAGTCCTCTCGACAGTTAGCCATGCAAGGAGATACAACATGTTGGTATGGGGTGATGGCATCATGGTTTCAGGCGCATGGGTTCAGCATAGACAGGTTGCCACCATTCCAGTACTCATTGGATGCACCATCTCTCACTCTTACACAGTCAAAGATCACCAAGCTCATCCTCCAAGACTTGACCCAGCTAGACACCAGGAGGACATGGATATAGCCAGCACAGGAATTGGGCACGAAGATGGCTTTCTACAGAGACCATCTTCTCCAGCTTACGGAGGATGGTTTTGTGACGAGACCCAGATACATGGACACCCACTTGTCTCATGGGATACGATGTGCTATTGGCCAGTTACGCACATCTTCTCACCAGCTACGGATTGAGACTTGGAGATACAACGGAGTACCAGCCGAGGCCAGGACATGCCCCTTGTGTGACATGGGAGCCTGAGACAGAGTTGCACTACACATGCCGCTGCCCCGTCTACTACGAGATACGAGGCCGCTTCCATTGCTTGTTCAGAGAGGGTTTTGGGAGTCATGGGATATGAGGATCAGAGATGCTTGGGTTTGTTCTTGCTCGAGCTGCGCAGACACAGAGATAGCCTGATGAGTGGCGAGGCTAGCTAGTCTCAAAGACGGATCACATACTTCTTCAGAGCAGGCACAGGACAGCCGCAAGAGCCACTCCCACAACAGAGCTCCCTCTCGTCTCACACCAGAGGCACAATGATCGACCAAGCGATTGAACTGGGGAAATTCAGGCACCCGTGGCTGCGGAGGACTACATAGCATCGACGGAGGCTACGTGAGAAGATTCGGAGCACTCTGGCCAGGCATGCACGACGCCCGGTCAGACTACTAACCATGGAGGAGATTGATGAGATCCGCCAACGACCGATGCTAGATCTCCTGTGATTCAGCTATCCCAGCAAGCCGCCCATTTTTGCTTAGTTCACATCGACCAGTCTAGGATCCCATAGTATATATCTTTGTTTTGTATTGTTGTTATTTTGTTACTCTGACTTTGTATCAGATCCACCACCTTGTAACTTTCTAGTCTCATAGGTCACTTTGGCCTTTTGAAGACGTTAATATAACATTTTATTTCTCTCTCTCTCTCTCTCTCTCTCTCTCTCTCTCTCTCTCTCTCTCTCTCTCTCTCTCTCTCTCTCTCTCTCTCTCTCTACACATGCCGCTGCCCCGTCTACTACGAGATAATCCATTGCTTGTTCAGAGAGGGTTTTGGACCACTCTCAAGAGTCATGGGATACGAGGATCAGAGATGCCTGGGTTTGTTCTTGCTCGAGCTGCGCAGACACAGAGATAGCCTGATGAGTGGCGAGGCTAGCCAGTCTCAAAGACGGATCACAGACTTCTTCAGAGCAGACACAGGCCAGCCACAGGAGCCACTCACACAGTAGAGCTCCCTCTCGTCTCACACCAGAGGCACACTGATCGACCGAGCGATTGAGCTGGGGAAATCTAGGCGCCCACGACTGCAGAGGACTACACAACATCGACGGAGGCTACGTCAGAAGATTCGGAGCACTCTGGCCAGGCATGCACGACGCCCAGTCAAACTACTTACCATGGAGGAGATTGATGAGATCTGCCAACGACCGATGCTAGATCTCCTGTGATTTAGCTATCCTAGCAAGCCGCCCATTTTGCTTAGTTCACATCGACTAGTCTAGGATCCCATAGTATATATCTTTGTTCTGTTGTGTTGTTATTTTGTTACTCTGACTTTGTATCAGATCCACCACATCGTAACTTTTTGGTCTCATAGGTCACTTTGGCCTTTTGAAGACGTTAATATAACATTTCATTTCTCTGTGACTTTGTATTAGATCCACCACATTGTAACTTTCTGGTCTTATAGGTCACTTTGGCCATTTGAAGACGTTAATATAACATTTCATTTCATTTCTCTCTCTCTCACAGAAGATGCAGTCCAAAAGTGCAAAGAAGAAATGGCAGAGATCATTAACAAGATCAACCGCCACCTATTAGGGACAATAAAACTGCTCGAAGATCGCGTTTTAGCCCAAGAAAGCAAGATCACTGCAATGGGAGATCTTGTGACGGCCCAAGATGAAGAGATTGCGTTACTCAAGAAGGAGCTCGCTGAGGCACGACCAGGAAACACGCTTGAAGAGGGAGAATTGCAACCCTCTGTAATAGAAGAACTCAACACAATTAAAGAGCAAGTGCGAGCCATCAAAGAGGGGGAAGAGCAGCATAAAGAAATGACGACCTCTTGGGTGGACGTTAGTACAAAGACTCAACAGAAAGCAGATGAGGCTGAGAAATGGATTGAGGTTGCCAAGAAAGGGAAAAGTAAGGAAACAACATCCACACCCACCATTATCGACTTGGCACTAGAAGAGGAGAAAGAAGACGTGTATGCTCTCTACATGTGATAATTTGCGGCCTTAAAGACAAAGATGATGTAGACGAAGAGGTAAAAGAACTCATGGCTTTGATGGGGGTTCATGAGCTGATGCACTCAAGAGCCTGGAGAGTGGGCCAACAAGAAAAGTGGGAGCAACGGGGAAACCTCAAAAGAAAGGGCATTCATCCTTCGTTTTCCCTCCATGAAAGCAAAGGACTTTTTGGAGAAGAGACCAACTATTAAGAAGACGGGCATCTTTCTTGGGGATGACCTTACCCTCTCACAGGTCGCCCATATGCAGGAGGTAATGCCAGAGATTA
This sequence comes from Adiantum capillus-veneris, assembly GCF_014529385.1. Lineage (NCBI taxonomy): Eukaryota > Viridiplantae > Streptophyta > Polypodiopsida > Polypodiales > Pteridaceae > Adiantum > Adiantum capillus-veneris. Next base: position 15,359,930 of record NC_140938.1, read on the forward strand.
CAGTAGCAAGGGAAAAAGATAAGATTGCTTTTTACCGAGATGGAAGAGTTGTGATATTGGAGCCACGCTCCACATGACGGTGTGAGGCCTATGAGACCACACTTAAAGTTGCTACCTGGTTGTAATAGATCTATGCGTCTTGATGTGGGTGCTTTTGAGGAGAGTTTTAACAGGAGAGACATCATCTTCTACTCTGAGACACATCAGTGGATACAAATGGGTGACAGCCTGTAGACAGGAGACACGATCATAGCACAGAGGGCGGGGCTCAAGAGGAGTGGCAGTGTTATTTAAGGAGGAGTTGCAGTCATTGATACATATAGCTCGTAGGGATGAGCAAGCTAGGTACATGGGTGAGCTTGAGAGCAGAGACTGACAGATATCTTTACATTGCTATTTGCTACTTTCCCCCGAGTACGTCAGTATATGCACCACCCAGAGGACAGTCCCCCTTCTCTATTTTGGATGATGATATATGGAAATTCTCTAGAGATGGTGACATTATCATTCTAAGGGACTTCAATGCTAGGATTGCCCATCGTCAGACAGTATTTTATGATACTTCAGAGGAGATGCTGAGAGAGCTGGATGTTGTAGAGACGGGCCTATCCAGAATATCACAAGATGGGGAACATATTGAGTATGGACGGCACTTGATAGACATGGGGACTGCACATGGATTGGCCATCTTGAATGGCCTACAGAGATTTCCCGCTGCGGGAGGTTTCACATGCTTTCCACATAGACATGGAACCAGCACAGTGGATTATGTCATGGCACAACCGAGCCTCATCTCTAGTATCCAAGATCTCATAGTTGGGCCCAGATTTGTTGGGGTAGCAGTGGATCATGCTATTGTGTCGTTGCCCATCTCTTTCCAATTCAGTATAGCACACACCCCACGGATAGCAGCCCCTACTCGCTACACCTTCACGCAGGAGACGGATTCTGTATACATAGACGGGATCTACAGACGCCTATGCACTGAGAAGCGAGGGCGACCTTTGGAGGAGCTTACTACTATACTTACACAGACATTACATGATGCAGCAGCAGCAGAGGCATACCCACACACCCAACCTTGGCGGAGACGCCGTTCTGGGAGCATGTCTCAGAACAGCTGGTATGATGAGGAATGCCACCAGACTAGAGCTAGACTTTAGAGGGAAGTGCTTTTGGGGGACATCACTCACAGATAGTGATAGATTGACTTCCGACGCCTAGTGCGGCGGAAGAAGAGGGCATTTTTGGCTCGACTAGAGCAGGATCTATACCAAATATTTTTGAGTCAGGACTCGTGTGAGGCATGGCAGCTCTCCCCCCCCCCCCCCCCCCCCGATCCATGCCCACACACATGTGCTTTTTTCATCGTTGAGATGGTGAAGAAGGCCATTGACAGGATGACGACTGGGAGAGCATATGATCATGATGGCTTGGTGGCTGAGCATTTCATGCATGCCAGAGATCTACTGGCAGAGCTTCTAGCAGTCATGTTTAACCGTGCCATGTGTGAGGGCTTGCCTGATACTTGGAGCCTATCTACGATTGTAGCTATCTTCAAATCAGGAGACCCTATGGAGCTTGGGAATTATCGCACTATCATGATTGGACACACATTTGAGCAGAAATTGAGGAGATGGGCAGAGAGAGAGGGAATGCGTGCAGCTGGGCAGGCAGGGTTCAGGAGAGGTTTTTCTACTCTTGACCATATCTTGACACTCAAGGCCAGGAATTAGCTAAAACTATACCAGTAAGTCCTCCTATAGTAAACAGAGAAATAAACCCTACTGCAAATGACATGAGTGTTTTGTATTATATCGAGCCTTGATTCCAGTAAGCACGGCGATAGTCAGTTCTTATTAACCACGACCTATAGGGACTAGGCTATCTATTGCTTTTAACCCTGTTACATAGGTTCGTGAACAGATTTACGTGCAATAATCCAAAATAGCAATAAGGCCATCATCGAGGAGGGCAGACCCCGTGGGAGACGGATCTATTGTAGCTTTGTGGACTTTCGCAAAGCATTTGACACAGTACCCAGAGCTAGATTGATGCGCAGATTACAGGAGATGGGAGTACCCACAAAGCTCATTTGGGGGATCATGGCATTGTATAGATCAGTAGTAGTGCATGTACGCACCTCAAAGGGTCTATCTACATCTGTTCACTCCACTATTGTGGGGTGCAGCAGGGCTGCCCGCTCTCTCCTCTATTTGGTATGTATGTGGATGAGGTTTCTGACTACATTGAAAGAGATGGTGATAGAGGTGCACCGCTGGCAGGGACATGGATTCCGCTATTGCTATATGTTGATGATATTGTGTTGATCTCCAACTCTCCGGAGGGGATGCAACGTCACTTGGATGCTTTGCATAGGTTTGCCCATGAAAGTGGTTTGTCTGTCAACCTTGGTAAAGCCAAGGTCATGGTATTTAATACCACCCCATAGTGGATCAGGAGGTCAACGCCCGCATTCACATACAGCCAGGAGACGGTGGAGTATACAGATGCTTACTCTTACCTTAGAGTGGTTTTTAGTGGACCAGCGTTTTCATTGAGGAGAGCAGCAGAGACTAGATTGACCAGATTCAGGAGCCTCAGACGAAGCTCTGGCTCTTTGACACTTTGGTGGCTTCTGCATTGCTCTATGGAGCTGAGATATGGGGGCCTTCATTGGATCGTCACGGGAGTACAAGTCGCATTGATGGATGGGGGGACATGGATAAGCCCTTGGTCTATATGTTCTTGTGGCTCAGTAGAGCCAAGGCTTTAGTATCACGTGCCGTTATTTGAGCAGAGCTAGCTGCCCCCCCCCCCCCCAAAAGCATCAGTTCTCTCTCTCTCTCTCTCTCTCTCTCTCTCTCTCTCTCTCTCTCTCTCTCTCTCTCTCTCTTTTTCTTGTTTTTTGAAAATGATGAGCGACACGAATTTTTTTTTTTTAAAAAAAAAAGAGAAAAGACTCTAAGAGAGAGAGAGAGAACTGATGCTTTTTATTTTAAAAGCTTTTGGGGCTCTGCTTTTGGGCATCCCTTGTATCTTTAAATAAGTGGTGAGGGCTTCACTTCTTAGAGCATCTGGACGCAAAGTCTGAGAGTGAAACCCTAACCGCTCTCTTGTACTTTGATGATTGATTAATACAAAAAGAAATACCGAAAGGGGCGCCAGTCTTTGGGGCCAATATCTCTAGGCACGGAACTCCGCCGGGCCAATGCAAATCTATTGTGATCTGTGAATTGTTTTGAAGTGGTTATTTGGTGCTGTCGCGGTTGATTCTTGACTTGGAGTGTCCAAGTCTGTTACACTTTATTATTCAATATGTGAAGATCTAGCAATGGGGGGGCAGCCCTAGCAAGTGTCAAAAGCTGGAATTATTTTTATCGATGTACATTCAATTTTAGATAGTCTTTGATATTCAATTTTAGATAGTCTTTGACATTCAACTTTTCTCGTTGTACAAATTTCCCACGCCGCATGTTGGATTTTTAAGGTGATTACCTTAATTTGACCGTAGGGGGTCATCTTAGTTAACTGGAGTTCGTTTTACATGGGTAGTATGTGTCGCCCTCCATCCAGCCCACTCATAGGATTCCCAAAGATAGTTCGGGGCACTAGGACCCGTATGTAGTGCCCACCAATTTTTACCCTTTTTTAGTACATGGAAGGGTTAACAAGCAAATTTACCAGGAGGATAATTGCTTAAGTAATTCCTAACCAACCTCCATAGCCTAGCCCTTTCAAACCCATTACTGCAAAAGGCATTGATAAGTTGCTCGATATCATCGGCAGCATCCTTTGTTGCAAAATAGGAGAGGCCTAATCTGTGAGAGAATTACCTTGTAGGACCAATTAGAGTGAGTGTGTGTGTGCCTGTGCACATGCACATGCATGCTTGAATGCATGTGCACATTTGTAGGTGTATGTGCACATATAAGTTTGTGTTTGATTTTAGTAACTGATCCTCATGTTAGGTGCTGATGTTGGCAGGTTGGGCTTCAATGCGGAGTCATCAGATTGCGCAGCAGCTTGCTTCAAATCAATAATAAACCTGGCCTTGGAGGAGCCATTCAGTAAAGATAGTAAGTTTTTGCGTATATAAAAAAATATGAACAACAATGTTTTAACTGCAGTAATAACTCCTATGCATTATTGGAGGGAGGGATTTAGACACAGAGCAATGGAAGGGGGAAGAGAGGGGAAAACAAGCCGGGTTTTTTTTTTGGGGGGGGGGGGGGAGGGGGCACTCTAATTTATCTTTTTTCCCTTGTCAAATCGATATATTGATAATGCCATGCGTGTTTGTGCATGTGTGTGTGCGTGTGGGTCTGTGTATGTTGTACGTAGGTTTGTGCTAAGGGCATTTTCTTGCGTTGAGTGTGCAAGCTAAACACTTGGTGTTACAAGTTTCTGCTGCCAAGATTTGTTCCGTCATTTGAGACGATCCTCTGCCACCTAGTAACCTACAGCTTTTAGATGTGGCATAGTGTATGTCCTTGTGTATGTGTTGCCGCCATAATACTGGTCTGAGAGCCCCTTTACCTTCGAGGTGTATGAACCAATCATGTGGTGTTTTGGGTTACATTGTGCATGCTGTTTTGCCGCTACCTGCATGTTGAAGTTGCAGCAATAAATGTTCTATATGGTGTTATTTGTGTTGTTGTCGTTTTTTGGTAGTTTTGTTTCATATCTTTGTTCCCCTTGGTGAATCAGTGGTGGCTTGCTCCCACGTTTCATATAATGAGAGGAACCGAATCCTCAAACAGGATCTTTGGCAACTATGCATTAGAGAGACATGAATTAGACCTAGACAGCCTCTTCCATCAAAGAAGCAGGATTCATGACTATTCTAGGGGATGGCTTCATCCAGCCATGATACATGGACACATATATGCCTCATAGTGCTAGAGAGGTGATAGGATAGCACAAGGTCTGATCTCACATACTAGAGGTTGAGGCTGGTCGGGCAACGCAGATTGTGAGAGACCGTGTAGCAGGGCTACAATGTCACTTACATTGGACAGGCAGTTACATTTGGTCTCGGGTTCACAGTGGGTGAACTCTCGCTAGGCTGTGACACGTGGCATGTGCCTTGTCCCAGGACGGACGTGTAGTAGTCCGTCGCCCACTGACTTCACTAACTTACTCACTTATTCTTTATATACATAGAAGAATAAGGAGTGAGTGTTGCTTTAGGCAACTCTGCTCCACCTCCCACTATGTGCTCTCTCTCTCTCTCTCTCTCTCTCTCTCTCTCTCTCTCTCTGCGTTTATGATGACGCGGTTACACGATGCAAGGGCAGGCTGAAGGTAGGGCAGTAGGGAAGCAGCTCGTACATGCAGGGAGCTGGAGCAAAACAGCCAGTGGTAACCCACAGCAGTCTGCGTTTTGCAAATAAGACTTCAGGACAGCAGTCCCACGCCTGTGTTTTACATCCAGCCAGCCGCCAGCTGCCATCGCGAGTGCCCAGCCTCAGTATTCAGCACTTGGCCATTCAACTTGTATTACTCAAGCCTTTTCAGCCAGCAGGATTTTAGTCTCTGCCCTCAGTAGTATTCAGCCCGCAAAAGCTTTAGTTTCAACCTCAAGACATTCAGGACAGCAATACCTTAGCACCTATAGCACATCTTCACAGGCCCAAGCGATCCCATCGCATGGAATTGACCAACCAATCGATGTCGGGGATGACAGCATTTATGAAACCCCGCCTAAATCGAAAGCGACATTTAGGCGGAGGTTTCAAGAGAGCACACTATCGCCAGGTTCTGTGTAAGCAGAGAAACTGCCCAGAGTCAAAGATGACTTAATGTATGAGAAGGTAGAGGTGATGATCAAGGCGGAGTTGAGCCTCTTGAGGGGTGACATTGAAAAAGAGATGTATGCAAATGTGGAAACTTACAAAAAAGGTATGTATGCAGATATGAGGAAAGAATTGGACAAAGAGATGCTTACTAAGCGTGACGACATGCGAAGGTCGAAATGCAAACGATTGTGAGGGCAGAAGTGAATGTAATGGAATGTGTGATGCAGAAAAGATTAGAGGATACGCTTGCTATGTTTGAATCCTGGAAATAAAAAATGGAAGAACGCATGAATGAAAAGGATGCAGTGATTGAAGCACTTAAGGGAGACTTGCAGCTTGCAAAAATACCCCCGCAAAGGAGGCAAAAAATCAACCCTCAATGATCAAGGAGCTCGAAAGCATTAAGGAGCAGGTCAAAACTCTACGAGAAGAGGAAGAGCAAAAGGCACAAACACCCTCTTCGTGGGTGGAGCACCTATTCAAAACACAAGAGAAGGTTGATAAAGCTGAAAAGTGGATCGAGGATGCAAAGAAGGGAAAAGATAAGGTGCATCTAACATCAACTTTCATCAATATGACGATTGAGGAGGAGCAAAAGAGAAAGACTACATGTGCGTGTTACAGGTCTTAGACACGGGAAAAGTAGAAGAAGAAGTGCAAGAGCTCTTGAAGCGCATGGGTATTTCTGAACCCACACACAAAGGTGCTTGGAGAGTTGGCAAGAAGGGAAGTGATGAGAAAGGAAGGCCCAAGGAAAGAGCACTCATTCTACGTTTCCCTACACTGGAAGCTAGGAAGGAATTCTTGAAGAAGAGACCAACACTCTAAGCAAATTGGGATATTTTTGGGTGATGACCTCACTCTAACACAGGTAGCACACATACAAGAGCTGATGCCAGAGATCAAGGCGGAGAGGGAGAAAGGGAAATTTGCTTCTACATGGGAAGGAGAGTAGTGGTGTTGGAAAAACGCACCGCGTGACAGTGCGAGACCTATAGGATCAACCTTAAAATGGCAGCATGGAATTGTAACGGATCAATGAAGCTAGATGTAGGCGCATTTGAGGATAGCTTTAAGGGAAGAGACATTATTTTCTACTCGGAAACGCATCAGACATCTTGCGGCACATTACCTAGAGTGACGGGATACCGTAGGGAGATTACTTTGTAGGCAAGAAGTGAGATCAACGCATAGAGGACGGGGGTCGGGAGGTGTGGCAGTCGTATTCAGGGAGGAGCTGCAACCCCTCATTATATTGTTCGAAGGGATGAGCAGGCCAGATATATGTGGGTGAGAGTGAGAGTGAGAGCAAAGAGAGGGAGGCCACTCTACATTGCAATATGCTATTTTGCCCCCAACACATCTCATTATGCATCGCCCAAGGGGGAGTCACCCTACATGATATTGGATGAGGACATATGGGAGTTCTCTAGGGAGGGAGTTGTCATTCTTTTGGGAGACTTCAATGCTAGAACGGACTAGTCTCATACAACTTTCTTCAATTCTCATAGGAAATGTTGAGAGAATTGGATGTCAGTGATATGGGATTGGCAAGGTGCTCGCAGGTCGAAGAGCACGTTGGATATCGGGGTTATCTGACAGATTTGGGAATTGCACATGGATTGGCCGTCTTGAATGGCCTCCACAGATTTCCGGCGTCGAGTGGGTTCACTTGCTTTCCTCATAGACATGGGGCCAACGCAGTGGATTATGTTTTGTCGCAACCCAGTTTCATACCCTCTATTCAGGACTTCACAATCACGCCCGGGCCTATTGGGGTAGCAATAGATCATGCTCTCCTCACGTTTACCGTCTCATTCCAGTTCAACACAGCTCGACTGACACAAACATCTACCCATACCTGATACACTTTTACTCCGGAGACTGATTGTATCTATATAGATAGTATCTACAGACACTTATGTACAAAGGATCCGGGGAGACCTCTCGGGGAGCTCACTTATATATTGATAGAGACATTATTAGGTATAGCAGCAGAGGCATACCCACACACTGAGCCTGGGCGGCGACGACGTTCTAGGCTCTATACAAGTCAGTAGTGGGACATGTACGCACTCCATAGGGGATTTTTGATTTGGTTCACTCCACTATTGGGGTGAAACAAGGCTGCCTGCTATCTCCTACACTATTTGGCATGTATGCGGATGAGGTTGTTGACTACATTGAGAGGGATAATGATAGAGGAGCACAGTTGGCAGAGACATGGATCCCACTATTGTTATATGCTAATAATATTGTGTTGATTTTCGACTCCCCAGAGGGGATGCAGCGTCATTTAGATGCTTTGTACACATTTGCCCATGATAGTGGATTGTCTGTTAACCTTGGGAAAACCAAGGTTATGGTGTTTAACACTACACCACAATGGGTCAGGAGGTCAACACCTACTTTTACATATGGCCAGGAGACGTTGGAGTATATAGATGCATACACCTATCTTGGGGTAGTCTTCAATGGACCGGCATTTTCATTGAGAAGAGCAGCAGAGACTACATTGACGAGAGCTTATACAGTCTTGGGAGGTTTGGAGAAGATGTGTTCCCAGGTTCAATTTCAGGAACCTCGAACAAAGTTGTGGCCTTTTGACACTCTAGTGGCTTCGGCTATGCTCTATGGGGTTCATATTTGGGGGCCCTCAGTGGACCATTAGGGTAGATCTGTTAGCACTGATGGATGGAGATGTATGGAGAGGCCTCTAGTCTTTATGATCTCTCGGATGATTCAGGCTAAGGCCTCAATGCCACATGAGATAATTCGAGGTGAACTAGTTGCCCCCCCTCTCGTAGTTGAGACCCTTACTGAATCAGTTTCCTTCATGCATAACTTATGGGACCTTCCTTAAGACAGATATGCTCGGCTAGCCCTTGAGTCATCCCAACAGCTAGCTCTACAAGGGGACACAATATGGGCAGATGACATCATGGTTTCAGTCACATGGCTTCATCATGGATAGACTGCCTCCATTCCAGTACTCCTTGGATGCACCCTCCCTTTCTCTCACACGGACAGAGACCGCTAGACTTATACGTCAAGATTTGATTCAACCAGATACCAGAAACACATGGATATATCCTGTACAAGAGTTGAGCACGAAGGTGGCTTTCTATAGAGAGCATCTCCTCCAACTAACAGAAGATGAATATGTGATCAAACGGGCCTATATGGACACTCATTTGTCCTATGGAATACGATGTGCTATTGGTCAGATGCGCACATCATCGCATCAGTAGAGATTGAGACTGACAGATCTAGGAGAGTACCAGCAAAAGCCAGGATATGCCAGTTGTGTTATATAGAGCCAGAGACAGAGTTACATCACATCTGTCATTGTCCGGTATACTATGAGATACGAGGCCGCTTTCATTGTCTATTGAGAGAGGGCTTTGGACCGTTGGCTAGAGTCATGAGATATCAGGATCAAAGATGCCTCGGGTTGTTTTTGCTAGAGCTGCGCAGACACAGGGAAAGTCTCTTGAGGGGACCAAGTAGTGGGAGACGTTCACAGAGGGAGATCACTGACTTCTTTAGGGCAGGGACTCTGTAACCGAATGAGCATGCTTCACAGCAAACTTCAGAGCCCACTACTATCAAAGGTATATTAGTGGACAGAGCCACTGAGCTCGGAAGAGCTAGACGCCCACGTTAACGATTGACGGAGGCTCCACCAAAGAATCATGACTATTCTAGCACGACATGGGTGACGCCCAGTATGACTATTTACAAAGGCGGACATTGACGAAGCTCTTCAGCGGCTGATGCAATACTTTCTCGGACAACGCCCAATGTCGGGCATCCTCGGGCATAGATGATGATGATGATGATTATCAGTTTGACGATTTTAGTCATTTAGTTTTAGTCTCTCACTTTTCTTCATTTTATTTTTGTACCCAGACATTGGATTAGATCGGCGCTTTGTTTTAGAAGTATGAGGCATGCAGATGATGTGTTGACACATGCTAGAGCGGTGGCTTCATATGCGAGTGACAGTGATGTCACGTTTATCTTTAGCGTTCCTCCTGCTTGCATGTCTTGGAGAGGTGACACTCCTTCCCGTTGGTTGCAACTTGCTAGACGAGGATGCAGTTTTCCACGTCTTGTCTAGTGGGAGCTTTGATTGTGTACACTTGGCAAATGGTTCGGCGTTTGACATTGCAGGTGTAGGAGATATTATCATATTTGCCTACTATTGCCTAGTGGTGCGTCTTATGCACTCCGACATGTGCGCCATGTTCCTTAGCTTGAGACAAAGTTTGATTTCAGTGAGACAGTTCGCAGACTATGGGTGTGGCTTTGTATATCCTATGCATGTATCTGAAGTAGGAGACGACATAGTCTCGGTTTTGTATATGTGTCTCCTTCACGAGTGAGCTTCACCATGCTCACAAGACAGAGCATGTAAGTGTTCAGGACATGTTAGTGGACTTTGCAGAGACAGAGGTGGAGCGGGATTGCTCCAGTGAGACATAGCGAGTGTTGTCGAGTCTGTGCAGACAAAGGTAAGAGCAAATTTTCTCCCTAGAGATAAAGACAAACGGACATTGCTTCTTTGATATGCCAATGCTAGAGACTGATGAGTTGATGCCATGATACATAGTTCTGTCTGTGGATGAGAGAGACGTAGCTTTCCCAATGTCGACAATGACACATCCATACATGATGAGTAGTTATGATGATGCAGTGCATGCAGATAGCACTGAGGAGGCTAGTATAGCCAGGTTTGCACAGATTTCGTGAGTGTTCGGGCGTCTCATGTACGACCTACTAGTGTTGAGATCCGACATAGTAGTTGCAATGGGAGCAGTTGCAACAGAGATTGTTAGCCATACGATGACTGACACTAACATGATGCATTGTGGAGCTATGAAAACCATATAGAGATGTCTGCAAGGTTAGCGAGCCAATGGGTATAGGTTGAGAGAGTGTCTCACCTATTTTCTTGTACATACTAGTAGTTTAGCTAGTAGGACTTCTGCACGACCTCGACTCCCCGACCATCCTCTCCTTTGCATGGATTCATGCATGCCTTCACGCGGCTCCACATCTTCCTCGTTGCACCTTAGTGGCTTGCACCACCATATCTACCATGCCCAATCGCAGTCCCTCTTTCCTCATCTTCTTCCTCCTTTCTCAAGGCGAGAGAGAGAGCGAGACATGTCTGAGCTCTGACACCAATATGAGACAGAGGGAACTGACGCATGCAACTCTCTACCCAACCACACTATATATAGGCCCTTGGCCTGCCAAATATAGCCCCTTGAAACGCATGAGCGTCCCGGCCCTTCGCCTACTATCCAAACCTACCTTAGGCCTTACATTGCTCTATTGTTCCATTGCTATATAGTGTTTTCATTCTATTGGAGTGAGGTTTTTTACATATTTTACGAAGGAGTACCCACAGTAGAGAGCACGTCACACTTTTCTTGCTTGCTCTCATTTTTGGCACGCTCGGTGAGACCTGAATTGGAGTCTCAGTTTGCTAAACATACATGGTCAAGAAGCTAGTTTGTTTAGTCTCTTGCCTGGCCTAGATTGTTAGTCTTAAATGCACCATTTCAAGGTAGTACTATAATACTAGAAAACAGTATTCCAAACATGTCGAACCAAGAATACACTTCAAGCATTTAAAAGCAACATGCAAACTGTTGCATACCCTTGCAAGTGTGCAATTATCACATCGTTCCCACCTTTTTCCGTTTTAGAATGTTTTACTTTCTTTTTTCCTTTAGTATTGTTAAAGTTATCTAGATATCTTTCAAACAATCACATATACTTCTGCAAGTATATCCTTATCCTCGTCCCAGGACTTGGGTATCCCGTCTCCTCCGCCACATGTGGAGGCGGTGCCGTTACACAGCTTCCAATTCTTATTTTTCTTTACATTGTTTGGAAAAGGCTTACAATTAATCTACGTTAAGTTCCTTCTAAATAAATATTCTGAGAAGCAGAGCAAAGGATCGGCTAATGAGGACAACTACGGAATAGCTCGTTTAGGTTCCTAGCCTTTCTAAAGTTCTTTTTTACCAAACAATTAGAAGAGTTCTTTAATTCTACTCCCTCGCCCCTACCCACCCACTCTCTTGCCCTTCCCATCCCCTACCCTTCCCCTACTTGCCTCTACCCACCCATTCCCTCGCCCTCATCTATTGGAAATGTGTTGTTGTCAAGGCCTCCTCAAGGTCCCGCTTTGTTTTGACAAATTTCCCATCGAAAGCCTCTATAGACTTTAGCACTTAACCCTTGCTTCTTTCTCTTTCATCTCATTCCATCTGGCTTCATTTTTTCTCACTCACAGATGCCAATACAACACTCAATGTTGTGACCCTTGTGTTGACACATGTTTCTCTTTCTTTAAGCTCTCACAATTCACTTAAGTATTCTCTAAATCCAACATCATGGCAGTATCTTATCAGCAATATCTACTTCTCTCTCCGCGCTGAATGGAATATATGTAGAATACATATCACCAGTGTTCTTGCAAAGTCAGACTAGTACATAGCTTACCACCACTCTCCAGGACAGTGAGTAGTCTTGTGATGTTAATTTTTGCTTTCTTTCTTTGTCTCTCCTGCCTACACGCTTTTGTTTTAAGAAAATTTTAACTGCAATTTAAGTTTCTTATAAGTTGGGCAAACTTCAGGTGAGCTTTTTGGCATTGCTAGGACTTTGTTTAGCAAGTGGAAGAGTATACTGGAGCATTACTTGACAAATGAAGATGATCAGGTAATTTTTTATCTTGAGATTATTACACAATTATTGTTGACAATAACAGAAAATTTCTCAAGCAATGTTTGTATGTTGATTCCTGGAAGGTCGAAGTGTTGTTGAAGTTTGAAGAAATATGCTTGGAGGCATCAGGAAAGGCATTTGCACCTATCTTTTGTCATGTAAGTACACTATTATGTATTCTTTGGCTGGTTATCCTTGACTGAACATTTCCACTGTATGTGGCTCTAGCTGAAAACCCAACTCTTAGCAATCAATAGGTCCAATCATTCTGAATACGTTATCGCGGGATTTGATAGAGCTTTACTGCTATATGTAGGATCTCAGAAAGATGTAATTGGTACATTTTGTCCATTTTTCTGACAGGTACTGCGGGTGCTTTATGATCAAGAAATCATCTCTGAAGATGCCATACTATCTTGGGCCTCAGAAAAACAAGATGCGGAGGAAGGAGACAAAGTTTTTCTCAGGCAGTGTGAGGCCTTCATTAAAGTAAGTCTCATCAAAACTAAACGTTCTCAATTGTTGAAACTCAGTGTTACGTTGATTGCTCTTAAGTACATTCTATCCTTCCGCAGGGGTTGCTAGACTTTGAGACAGGCTGTGTGGTCATATGTGTGTATGCCATTCTTGTTTCTCTAGTGTTGGTGGGATGACAGGAGGGGTTTGAGAGAGAAAAAGCAAAGTGAGAGGAGAGAGAGGCACTTCAAGTCAAGTGGTAGCAGGTCAGGACACTGCTTATTGAGTGCTGCATTTCCAGATCTCATATGCATTTTGGAGTTGTCTTATTTTCCCTGTAATGTGGGCTTCAGCAGTTAAATTAAAGTGTTTCAGCTCTAGTTTTAGCCTATGTGAGTGTGTTCCTTGGGTTCTGTGGGTCTCTGGATGGTGAGTCTTGCCATGGGTTGGGTTCATGTAAAGGTTTTCTGAAAGAAAGGCATTTGCACTTTCCTTATAAGATAATTGACCATTTACAAAAACCTGGAAGCTCCCTATTAATTTATTTTCATGTTAACAACTTTTGGAAATAATGTTTGTAAAACAGGCTTATTAATAATGATGGTTACAAACTCTCCAGTTTCTGTAGGTATATGCTCATCATTTTAATGTTTTTATTTTGCAGTGGCTAGAGGAAGCATCAGAAGAGGAGGATGATGATTAATGAACCCTTGGTTAGATGCATTGTACAGGGAGACCTTACAATTAGAAACAGGTATTTTACTTAATAGCTTCTGAGCTCCATAAAGCTCGACTGTACTTGCATTATCATTCATTGTGTTGTTTTGTTGTGTGCAGCCAGGTGGGAGTGGTTAGGAACTTCAGTGCTGAGCAACATTCACATGTCTGCCATATAATCATTGGAGTTTCACTGGTGGTTACAAAATTCACGCTGAGAACACACACAGTTCCATGTCTACGTTATAATGAACATGACATTCATGTTAGAGATATTGACTATATGCCCCTGAGCACAATCTGTGCTTTCCAAATATTCTCATGTTTCATTTGTATTAAGGTTTTTCACAGATAATGACATCTCATTCACATCATTGAAATTACGTGTTTCAGTAATATTGATGCGTAGTACGCCATACAGATGCAAATGGAACTCGCTCATTCATGGCCCTGCTTTGTGTAGTGCCTTATAAGGTTATGTCTGTTACAAAATTTTCTTTTGTTTGGGCAAGATGTTCAACTGTGTCAAGTACAGGTTGAATATTGTGCTGCAGAATACCTAATGAAACATATAAAGATGTATCCAATGTGAGGTTTGGTTACGAGTCATTGAAAAGCAAATTCTCTCTCTCTCTCTCTCTCTCTCTCTCTCTCTCTCTTCCTTCTAGCGTCGAGTGGGTTCACTTGTTTCCCACATAGACATGGGGATAGCACAGTGGATTATGTTTTGGCTAAGCCCAGTTTCAAACCCTCTATTCGGGACTTTCGAGTCGGGCCCAGGCCTAGTGGGGTAGTAGAAGACCATGCCCTCCTCACATTTACCGTCTCATTCCAGTTCAGCATAGCTCGGCTGGCCCAAACATCTACACACTTTTACTTCAGAGATTGATTCTGTCTACATAGATGGTATCTACAGACACTTATGCACAGAACAACCGGGGAGACCTCTCAAGGAGCTCACTCATATATTGAAAGAGACATTACAAGGTGTAGTGGCAGAGGCATATCCACATTGAGCTTGGGCGGCGATGACGTTCTAGGAGCACACCCCATAATAGTTGGTATGATGAGGAGTGCAGAGAGACCAAAGCCCAACTTCACAGGGAGGTACTTCTAGGAATCATTACTCATAGGCAATCACAGATTGCTTCTTGGTGTTTGGTACGACAGAAGAAGAGCGCGTTGCTAGCTCAACTATGGCAAGATTTATATCAATTGTTTTTTAGCCAAGATTCAAGCGAAGCATGGCGACTCTTCCATGGCACTCTCCCCACGAGTCATCACTTCTATGGAGGTATGGGTTTCCAGAGAAATAGAGGGCACACTTAACTCCCCTGGCGTGAGTAAGAGAGGGTACTCAGCTATTCAACATTATATCTCCTTCATTTTTGTGAAGAATGGAATAAAGTCAACTTCTACCAACATAAGCAAGTGTTTGGAAAGAGAGATTTCAACTCAATCATGCACAAACAGATTTCATTGGATGTCCATTTTATATTGATGGTATTTATAGATATCAAGGAACAAATGTAACCTACAATGAGTACAATAATATCATGGACTTCACTTTGTTGCAAACTAGAATGGTTGAGTTCTATAATGTAACCTTTGAAAAGACAAGTTGCATTTTCTATTTTGTTTTGAAACTAAATGAGTGTGAGATTCTCAAAGACAAGAAACTAGAACGAGTCACAATAACATTGATGAATAGGACTCTTTCAAAATATCTCATTGATGATCTTTCATATTTCAGTGTTCAATCAGAAACAAACATACGGTGGCTTGGTGCTTTTTAAGTATTCCATTTTCATCTTCTCTTCAGCTTGGTGAGTCCTCTTGAGATTTAATTTTAGATTTAGTTTCAAGTCTCATGCGTATAAGACGGGTTTAATCTTGAAGGTAAAAAAAAAAAACTACGACATTTTATATTGGGTGTTCCATCAAACCCCTATTCCTTATATCATTGATAAACAAACGAATCAAGAAAAGATGTTGATTGTCAATGGGAGGGGAGATTTTTAAGTTCAATGGCATCTTGCAGGTGACCTTCAAACATTGAAATGTATGTATAATTGTGGAATGGGTGCTATGGTAAAAGCTCCATGCTTGTATTGCATGAAGCCTGCAAAGACGATGGACCCAAAATGGTGAGAAAGGTTCCTACTAGTCACAATGAAGATCCTAATTTCCACCCAATTTTAGATATTTCACTTGTCAATGTTCACATTTGTATAATGCATGCTCTTTGTAGAATTGTGGAGAAGTTGGTGTATATGTACATTGGGTTTGCTTGGAAAATCAACAACTCAAAAGAACAGAAGGTTGCAATAGAGGCGCTTGAACTGGTTTTGTCAGAGATGAGTCTCCATATGGGCAATGTGAAAATCCAGTGAGACGAGAAAAGATCAATCAATGATAAAGATGTACCTTACAGACTATCTATTGGTGGAGTCCAGGCATGTCATTTTTTATCAAAACAAACAGGCGTCAAAGATAAGAAGCTAACCAAGCGTAGAAAGATATATCAATCCACTTATGTCAACAAATTGAGTTTCAACAATGAAAAAATCTCCATATGGCAATGAAGGACCAGGAACCCACAACTCGCAATGTCAAGAGTGGAGTGTGGCGTTCCATCGATGTGCTATTTCAAATGTGTGACAAAGATAGTAGACACAAAATGATCTAAGAAAATCTAAGGAGAACCTTTAGCTACTAAAGAAAGCATTTAGGACAGCATGGACTGAAACTCGGATTACTCATTACATGGTATTGTTAAAGCACCCTTTTAAATGATAAGGGCTAAAAGGTTGTTTAAAATTCTTGACAACTTGTTTTATTTGGAGCACATCATTTTCAATCATTTACCATACTTCATTCAAAAGTATGGAAACCCATGCATATGGAACACCCAAGGCTTGGAAAAGTCTCATTACGTAACCAGGAATGCATATTTCAGATACACACAACATGGCGGCTCTCGAGATAAGGCAAACAGTTTGAAAGGGTTGTTTCAGTGGTTTTATTGCAGAATCCTTTATCGGCTGCAGCAAAAACATGTATTGGAATGTTCGGCAACAGCATAAGCAATTAGGCATCTGCAACAAAGAAAAAGGAAACGAGTAGAGGCATTCAACAACTCCAGTGCTCGTGAAGGCCAGAGAAAGTGGAGAGAGACAATGCAATATGTCAACCATAGATGGATCAAGAGATTTGGATTTTAGGTCACAACATGTACAAGAGATGTCTAATAATATACAGTACAAGTTACAAGTCTAGCCATGCACTCCTAGGTGCGTTAACATTTTGTTGAAATGGCCTCCATCCAGCTTGCATTAAAGACAACATATGCTACCTATAGTCAGTGGTGTGACCTTACTGGCACACCCAAGGTTCTTATCCACGCCTTCAATAGGGCTCTTACATACCAACCGCCGCAAAATGGCCCACCGTTTCTAGAAAGCGGACAACGAAAGGTATGATCTATCTAAACCTCACCCTGCGTAGCTAGGCAGATGCAGCGCCCTCCCTGGAGGAGGGTGGCCAGATAGTGGATATCTTTTGGCACATTACCCTTTTATCAAATCATTAAATGTTTGCCATAATCTAAGAGTTCATTTGGGTTTTGTTTCCCCAAAGTTTGTGCCATTGTTGTGTATGTGTAATAATAAGCTACACGACCACCAGTGTACCCCGGACAGATCCAAAACATTTTGTAGCAAAATCTTTGTCGACGAAGATAACTTGTCTGCATTTTCTGGTAGCATTGTTCACCTAGGAAGCATGAGAGCATCTTGAGGGCGAATGTTGCAGTACTTCGCTCTTGGGACATTCCATTGTGAAATATTAGTATGGGTGCATCACAAAGTTTGGCAAGGTATTGTCCTAGTGCTACATTCCTTCCACGATACTCTCTTGTTCGACGACGAAGGAAGTCGTCCTTTTCAGTAATCCATGATTGTACACAAAAAGATGAGTTAGAGAAAGACAATGACAGCTAGAATTTTTGGGTTGGGGGGGGTTGGGGGGGGGGGGGGGGGGGGGGGAGGGAGGCCTATCATGTAGCTCTCATCTTGCATATATAAGTCATCCTTCCATAGGTCCACTGACCTCGTCGGTTATTATGCGGGACGCGTAAACCAATCCTCTACATCTTGAGTATTGGTTGATGGCCTGAGGTTGTTTCTAATAGCTTGGAAGGTAGTCTCATCTAGAAGTGTCTCTCTATACTTTTTTGCTTTGTCAAAGTAGAGTTTGAGGCACTCCATTGGGTTACTGGAGGTTTCCATCGCCTCGTCATCAATACTATCATCAGATACAAATCCACTCCTCCCTTCTTGAAATTTGAAGATGGTGGCAAGTGCAAAGTCCTCCCTTAAAGAAAATATACTTTGAATGTCATGGAGGAAAATATATGATCTCTCACCAAATTTGAACTTTGGTAGTCCAGGAAGCATCAATGTGGCTTGCTTCTCATTAAAGCCAGACACATCTAAAGGTAGTTTGATGCCAGATGTTTTAATTGTAAGTATTTTGCTTCGTTGCACCTCTTTAGCCTCTGCCTCTAGATGAATATCCTCCTCAATCTTGGGAACCTCATTGGACTCCATGTCCTCATCATCTTGTTCATTGGGTGGTAGATCCTCCTCATCCATTATCTCTGAAGGATCTTTCAAGAGACTAGCAAATAGAGAATTTAAGAATAGAAGGAACCCAAAGGATTCTTTGATTAGTTTGCAATCTCATTCGTGCATAGGACACCACGAGGGTCTATATATGATAGGCAGTTGATGGTACTTCTTGTACGACCGTCTTGTTGAATCACAATCTTTTAAGTGCACCACCATCATGTCAACAAGAACCACCATGTCCCTTTGGACCTCAAGCTCAAATTTGTCTCTTTCAGACTTGAGAAAATCGTTGTGCTGAGCTATAAGATCATCCACAATAAATGGGGCATTGAAGATAGAAGAGACCTTGTCGAACATTTCAGCAGCTCCTGCAGCTACTTCAAAATCAAACAATCTTTCATCCACACATGTGGGATTTTCAACCTTATCCACCCCTTTCTTACATTTTGTAGACTACATATATACACGCCATAGGACAACAAATAAAGTTTCTTCTCTCTCTCTCTCTCTCTCTCTCTCTCTCTCTCTCTCTCTCTCTCTCTCTCTCTCTCTCGTCTCATAGGTCAAGTTGGCATCTAAAGAGGTTAGTAGAGCATCTCCTCTTATTTGAGTGCCTACCTCCTTACATACCGATTTTGTGCTCTACGGTGCGCGAACGACAATCGATGAACCAACAACCCTCATCTGCACTCCATAAGACAAGTAAAAGTCTCTCTCTCTCTCTCTCTCTCTCTCTCTCTCTCTCTCTCTCTCTCTCTCTCTAAATTTACATTAGAAATAAACAACAATAGGTGTTACCTTTTCCTGCGCTTGGCATGGCAACCTTCCAAAGATGAAAACCTCACTTGGACCTCTCTCTCTCTCTCTCTCTCTCTCTCTCTCTCTCTCTCTCAACAACCCTCTCACTCTTTGTGTTTCCTCTGTGTTTCTTACACACACTTGCAGGGTGTGATTGTTCTAGATTACACAATCTCACATTATTTTTCATGATTCCTGGTTTAATATTTGGCATTGGATAGGTTGAATTGGCGACCATGACTGTGTGTCCACTTTCATGAAGGATTGAATTTGTAGGGCTCCACAATACCCCCAAAAATCTCTCTCTCTCTCTCTCTCTCTCTCTCTCTCTCTCTCTCTCTCTCTCTCTCTCTATTGCCCTGTTGCACACCCCCCTCCTCCCCCCGCCCCCCCTTTCCCTTCTTCTTGCGCTCTCCCTTTGCAACCTTGTCCCCCTTGTTGTCCCGTACGTAGAGAGAGAAAACGGAGAAAAAAAAGAACGTAGAGAGAGAGAGAGAGAGAGAGAGAGTTGAAAGAAAATGCATAGAGAGAGAAATCTTGCTTGCGTAGAGAGAGAAAATATGCACGCCGCGAGAGAAAAAACCGGTATTTTCTCTCTCTCTCTCTCTCTCTCTCTCTCTCTCTCTCTCTCTCTCTCTCTCTCTCTCTCTCTCTCTCTCTCTTCAATTATGTGAGTGCGGGTTTTTGCAGTGGATATCCACCTAGGTCCCCATTTTTCCCCCCTCCCCTCCCCTCCCCCCCTCTTCCTTTTCCCCACTTCTTGACTTCATTCTATTTCTCCCCCTCTCCTTTTGCGGCCTTCAATCATGAGGAAACAAAATGGCAAGGATGACCCCATGGAGGATACCATTCAAAAATGCAAAGAAGAAATGAGCGAATCCATCAAGAAGATCAATTGCGACCTCCTAGGTACTATTAAGGCACTCGACGAGCGCGTGTCGGCACAGGAAAGCACAATACATACACATGAGGATCGTGTGAAGGCCCAAGATGAGAAAATCGCACTACTCAAGAAAGAGCTTGCAGAGGTGCAATCGCAAAATGTCCTCAAAGAAAAAGAGCTTCAACCCTCCGTGATTGAAGAGCTTAACACTATTAAAGAACAAGTGCAAGCCATCAAAGAAGGTGAAAAGTAAAAAAAAGAAATGACGATCTCGTGGGTAGATGTCATCACAAAAACCCAACAAAAAGCGGAAGCCGAGAAATGGATCGAGATTGTCAAGAAAAGGCAAAGAAATAACCCCCACACCAACCATCATTAACCTGACACTAGAAGAGGAGCAAAGGAGACGTGTGCGGGCCTTACACGTAAGGATATGTGGCCTCAGAGACCAAGATAATGTGGATGATTAAGTGAAAGAACTCATGACTCTGGTGGGGGTTAACGAGCATACGGATACGAGGGCTTGGAGAGTGGGCAACTTATCCTCCGTTTCCCCTCCATGGAAGCGAAGGACTTCTTGAAGAAGAGACTGACTCTAAAGAAGACAGGCATCTTTCTTGGAGATGACCTCACCCTCTCGCAGATTGCTCATATGCAAGAGGTAATGCCGGAAATTAGAGCAACAAGGGATAAAGGGAAGATTGCTTTTTACAGAGAAGAGACTGACTCTAAAGAAGACACACATCTTTCTTGGAGATGACCTCACCCTCTCGCAGATTGCTCATATGCAAGAGGTAATGCCGGAAATTAGAACAACAAGGGATAAAGGGAAGATTGCTTTTTACAGGGATGAAAGGGTGGTGATATTGGAGTGGTGCTCCGCATGACGGTGCGAGACCTATGGGACCACACTAATGATGGCAACCTGGAATTGTATAGGGTCACTCCGTCTGGAGGAGGGAGTGAGATTGGACATGCAGCAAGGGGTGGGTGAGCATGGTTGACAACTGAGAACACTATAAGAGCAATGCATGAGGAGTTTAAATGGTTGTTGTAAAATGTTCTAGCAAGGTGACAGAGACAAGTTGTTGAGATGCAACAAAAGAGTGCCCACAACAATGGGAGGTGATTCGCAACATGCTGACTTGGGTAGTTTGGAAAACCTAATGCATTCATAATGTGTTTGAGGGCGGCCGAGGGCAATGCAAACACCTTGTGGTAGGTTCGCACAAGATGCAACGAAGGCGGGATAAGAAGCTATTAACGCGTGAGTTTGTGTGTGTGTGTGTGTGTGTGTGTGTGTGTGTGTGTGTGTGTGTGTGTGTGTGTGTGTGTGTGTGTGTGTTTTGGTCGAAGTGGTTTGGCTCTGCACGTGGGCAAGAGCAGATGGAGGAGCCAAAGCAAGGTATGCTGGCATGGCGAGTGGAGCAGACCGCGGGCAACACATAATCATACAACTGCGTATGGGTAGTGGGTTGTAAATCCATTGGCGGGTGCTTGGAGTTTCCTTGGATTGCCCGTTGCAGTCATTTTACGAGAGACTCAGAAAAAGGTAAGGAATGGTTTTGGGTATGAGAGGTTGTAACCATTGCATGAGTGGTTGCTGCATGTGTGTGTGTGGCGGGATGCAGTGCAATGGAGTGTGACAACAAGGAGCGCAGAAGGTGGGTGTGGGTCACAGTGGGATCATGAAATTCTTGCGAGTGTGCGGAGAGTCAGAGCCCCGTCCTGCCACGCTGCTGATGCAGGGGTTACAGCACAAGGACTCTATGCGCTGCAAGAGAGAGAGAGTCCCGACTCCCCCCCATGATTTCTTGTCTGGGCCTACTGGCAACAACCGGTAAAAGAAGAAGATCGTGCAGCCATTATTGCTAAAATAGTTGCTTGACTCGTAATTTACAGGCAGCTGTTACGGACCTTCGAGAGCACGAGAGAAGCGCTGCAAAGTTTTGCTATTTTCATTTTTTTAACAGTGGCTGCAGCACAAAGCCCGACTATGTCGAACCCCCATAACCCTTGCATCGAGTGCGCGTGACTCTGAGGATTGTGGAGCTTCAGCCCCCCTAACCCCTACAGGTGCTAGGTGGGACGGGGCTCTCATGAGTTGGTTTTGAGCGTCAAGGGCAGATAGATAAATACATTAGAGACCGAGGTAGAGAGGGAAAAGTAGGTAGGTGTGGATTCCATTGGCAAGGGTACGATGCCAATTTGATCTAGCGCCAAATCGGGGCAAGGAGGAGAAAAAGCTGCAACTCAAGTGGAGCGACCACGATGTGCTCATGCTATCAACCAAAAGCAAGCCAAAAATGCCAGAAATTAAGCTTAATAAAGTCTGGGGCTGGATTCTGGAATCTGTAGCATACTAGTGTGTGTGTGTGTTGAACGGCTCAATAAATCATGAGGCATGCCAAAAATGGGTTTGTGTGTGTGTGTGCCCCGTTACTAATTGACACCTCCATTTGGGAGGTGGGATCAATGGCTCACGATCACCAGTTGATCATGACCGTTGGATTGCCTACAAAAGATTCCCACTTTCTCGGATCCGGGACTTGAACCCATTACCTCTCCCCCACGGGATTGACTCTAACCACTAGGCTAACGCACACTCGTTGAAAAGTGTGTGTGGGATAAGTTTATAGATCACGGCATTGTGGACAAGTTTACACCTAATTCACACCGAGTTCACACTGAGTTCACACCAAATTTGGTGTGGTGTGCAGACCCTCCCGAGTTCACATCTAGTTCACACCGTGTTCACGTCGAGTTCACACCAAATTTGGTGTGGTGCACATATCTCCGAGTTCACTCTTAGTTCACACCTAGTTCAAATGTCAATCGGACATCCCGGATTGCACCCGCTTCGTGACGCCTACTGTGGGCCATTGATCCCACCTCCCTTGGGAGGTGTCATTTAGTGACGAGGGTGTGTGTGTGTGTGTGTGTGTGTTGAGGCTTTGTTGACCTGGTTGGTCACCACAACTGGTGAGATAGAGCTAGTAGAAGTTGTGAGAGTAGGTGAGACTATAAGATTTAAAGCTTGAATGTGTGTGACTGCAGGCGTGGCAACAAAGGTAGCTAGTAGTGTGTCTGACCTTTTTATTTTCTTTTGTATTTGTTTTTGGAAAGATACCTTTGTGTGGGGTGTGGGCCAGCTAGTGAAAAACAAAATGTTGGCCTTCATATGGCGAGAATGTGATTTCGCGAACATCAATAAGATTCCAAATGTGACTCTTTCTTTTCTCAACACTCCAAATTACTCACTTTTTCACATAAGGTGGTCGTATTAACAAAATGGCATACACATAAGTAGCACACACCATAAGGTCTGACATTCCATTATAGCTGAGAATGAATCTCTAAAACATTCCTTGTGTTATCACATTTGATGAGGCATATGCCGCAATCTGTCACGTAACCATGAGTTTTGAGGTATACACATCATTGACTCCCTCACCAAGTGAATACCCAATTCTCTTTTTAAGAAGTTTGAACTGCACACACATCATGCAATGAAACAAAATAATGACAACTTGAGTCAATTCCTCATTAAAAAATCTCATTAAGTTGTGCACCAATTGGAGATCTCTTGACATACAGTTCGGATTGAAAAGAGTTTATGCACACCATTCGTTTCAAGTCCATCAATTGATCAATTTATACACACAAAATGAGTCAAGAAGTTCTTATTGGCCATTCCAAACTCAATTCTCAATCATTGCAACAAGAGTTGCTCATATCCAATAGTCCTAATAGTCCA
Organism: Adiantum capillus-veneris; assembly: GCF_014529385.1. Taxonomy (NCBI): domain Eukaryota; kingdom Viridiplantae; phylum Streptophyta; class Polypodiopsida; order Polypodiales; family Pteridaceae; genus Adiantum; species Adiantum capillus-veneris. The sequence goes on from NC_140938.1 coordinate 15,383,720, forward strand.
AACCTAATTGGATTTGTCATTTTGGTTTGTATGGCTTTACACTTGAATTTTGAGTACAATTACACACATAAATGAATGCAACGTTGCCATGTTCATCCCATTGATCAATCATTAGCATGGAAGCACATTCAAAATCTTCACAATTGAGCTTCAAATGAGTGATCTATCTCATCTTCATGTCAATTTGCAATACACACATCAAGTATTTGGCCAATTCATCATCATAATTGGTAAAAAAGACCAATTATCCATACACACATTGGATTGCACATGCCATTGATTGGCGTACACAACTTAAATTTAGGCCAAAATTATATGCAAATAAATGATCAATTTCTCATTGCAATGCTCAAATTTCACACTTGATCTATCATGGGTTTTGCCAATGATGAGAAACAATATCGTAGCTTGGAGAAAGCTTTGACAAGTAGTAGTGGGCCTTGTAAAAAAAAATTCATCTAAAACACACCATGATTTTCCAATTGCTGAGATGTAATATTGTTCAAGGCTATCTGTAGCTTGGACAAGTGGTGGATCTCTGCTTCTACCCATGTTTCAAGGGAGCCTAGCTTGGACAAGTGATTTCCCATGTCCTAATGGAGCCTAGCTTGGACCCATGGTGGAGCTTGCTTCTATCCCTTGTCAATAGGGCTAGCTTGAACAAGTGGTTCATTGCATCACTTTTCCCAGTTCCCAGTTTCCCAGGTTCAATAGAGCCTAGCTAGGACAAGTGGTGGACCTTGAAATGAAATTTCCCTTGTACAACATATATATGGGTTTTCATGTTTTAATGGAGCTTAGCTTGAAAAAATGGTGCATCTTTCTTCTCTCCATGTCTCAATGGAGCCTAACTTGGACCAGTGGTGGTCCTTAGATGCTTCCATGATTCAATTGAAATTTGGCTAGCTTGGACAAGTGGTGGACCTTGAAAAAGACCCCAGTTTGGACAACTGGTGGAGCTTCCTTCTCTCCATGTTTCAATTGATCCAAGCTTAAACAAGTGGTGGAAGTTATCTTCTTTTCATGTCTCAATGATTCTTGAAACCAAAAATCTCCATTCCTAGATTAGATAGATAGCTTTCCTTCCACCTCTCTCTAGAAGTTAGGCAAGCGTTAGATCTTTGAACTAAATGAACTACTATTTATGAATCTTAGGATGGACATGTGGTGGAGCATGACAAGCACCTCAAGAACCTTGTTCATCAATCACGACAAGCACCTCAATCACCTTAGTCGGCTCAAGCACCTCAAGCACATGCCTAGCTTGCCTAAGGTCTAAAGTACCTAAAGGTCCTAGGTCTAAGGACTTTTAACACTAACCTTTGGAGGTCTTTAATGAGGCTAACCCAGAGTATTTTAAGCTCCGTTACCTGCTCATTTCGCTTTGGTAGACCATCTCCCTTTTGGACCCTTCACTAGATATAGCCTTCTCTCCCTTTGGTCCCGTGCTGAGATAGGTCTAAAACCACCTACCTATATTCTAACTCTCGTTTCCATTCATTTTCCCACATTAAATGACTAGTTCAATATGAGAAAATCATTTGGGAAGGTAGATATTAAATTTTATGACACTTAATGATCATTTTAGAGTACCATATACGAAGAGTACTATACTAAGTGTACTATACCGATTGAGCATCACTGAGGTTTGCCAGTCATTGTAGTATTACTATTTCAAAGTAGTATACTAGAAATTACAAAAGTAGTAACTATATTAGAGTTTTAATTAGTATGTTCCATTCATGGAATGACTATTTCTAAACGAGTATTGCCATTCATTGTAGCATACATATTCCAAGGTATTATACTAAACACTAAAATGGTCTACTTGGAGTAGTGTACTATTGAACGAGATGGACCATTCATTGAAGTGCTATGTAAGTACTACAATGAGCTAAGAATACCATACTAAGAGTTCTAAACACTAGAATGGCACTACCCTAAACACTAGAATAGTGCACATGTAGTACTATACTAAATGAGACCTAAATGCATTGTTGCATTACTACTTTACAGTTCTATATACTAAACATTATATAAGGATACTATGAGTACTATTATACAGAAAGTCTACCATGCACTATAGTATTTTTGTTCAAGAGAACTATATAACATACTAAATTGCAATACCATAAGTACTATCCTAAAACAGATCCACCATGCACTTTAATAATAATATTGTGTATAACAATAATATTATAGAGTACTAGGTTGTACACTAGTTTAAGCCTCTAAGAGCACTACGATAAACGAGGTCCTATTGTACTAAATGTGGTATATATGGTACTGCCAATAACTATACTTCAAGAATCCAAGGTCCTATTGTCTAAATGTGGTATATATTGTACTATTAGTACTTATACTTTAAGAATCTTAGGTGCACTATACTACTATCATTGGTATATGGCCTTCCAAAATTGTGATTGGGTATTCAGATTCTAAATGTAGTACTCATTGTAGACATTAATACACAAGAGTACATCATGTTAGGGTTAAACCTACTTCCATCGTATGCCTATGTGAACTACCCCTAATGGTGCTACTCTCTCACACTCTAGTGGGAAGCAACCCTACACTTTGCATGACTACCTTTGTGCCACCAACATGCCACTACCTCTCATCTAAGAGTGCCACCTCCTATGTCATGTATTAGGACATGTGGCTCCACATGTGGCTTAAGGATACACTCTCTTAGTGCTATATAAGCACACAACTCATTGTACAAATAAATGCATCTTATCAATCTATCTATTTTGTGTGATTTTGTACTTGTATTGTTTACGTTAGTTTTTAAGTTAGCACGTTAACTTAATGTCCTAATTATGAATGCAACTAATCATTGTCTGCCTTAATTAGAGCCTTACAAGTGGTATGAGAGCAATTGTGAGGCTCACTACTAGTATTATTACTCATTGTAAATATCTTACTTTTGAGGCGTCAATTTTACAAATAAGTTAGATGTCCTTTGCATGCATGTTAAGTGTAAAAGCTATGCCTCATATGCTTGACACATGATAACCATGAGCTTTTTAAAAACGATTCAAGGTTGTTTGTCCTTATAAGCATTTTCTTTTTTGTTTTTCTTATTTGTTATCATCTTTGCAAAGCTTCAACTTGTCCCTCTCTCTCTCTCTCTCTCTCTCTCTCTCTCTCTCTCTCTCTCTCTCTCTCTCTCTCTCTCTCACACACACACACACACACACACACACACACCCACCTTGTCCAATGCATATCTGCTTGGATCCAATTTGCTCATAATCCAATCTTCAGCTCTCCATAGCTCCTTGCATTCTTGCTTATCCCAAGAACTTGCATCTCATGGCTCATTACCCCGTTGCATCTCTTCCTGTTTCCAATAAACTTGCGATTCAAGCTTTGAAGCTTCAAAACTCGCATCAGCATGGCCTAGGTCTATACTCTCCCTTTGGCGACCACATCAACTCACATCCAAGCACTTCATTGCCACAAAAGCTTACAAAAGGTGGGATTTGACCATCACCATCAACTTGCCTCCTTGCTGCTTCGATTCTCTGCTCTTGCTTGCATCAACCCTACCTGTCTCAGACGAGCCCTTTCTATTGTAGGCCTACATCAGCAAGCCCGCCATCAGAGGCATGTCCACCCATTTAATACAAGCACTTGTCATCGGCCACCTACCCAGTTCGGCACATCTTCAGCATGCTACAGGACATCAATCTCAGTGTTGTACAGCAAGTCAGCTAGCTGCTCGCCATCAATAATCGCTTATAGCTCTGTCGGCCCCAGCTCCTCACTGATTATTTGGGATTTTATTTTTTGATTGTAATTTATTTAAGGCGGTCATTCCCACTTAAAACCTACTTCTTGGTTTTGAATTTTTGAAGTTGAGGTTCCCACCTAGTAAAGGGAAACACATAAAAGCTGGCAAGGTTTCAAAAGCCTCGAAAACCACATAGTTGAAAGCTATTCAGGAATTCAATCAAGGATTCAACCATTAATTTTGGAAGGCATTCCCGCGAGCAATCACAAGCCGAAGTAGAAGATCTTTTATCACTAACTTTGCTCATTATGAAGAGTGGCTTCACTTTGTGAAGAGGTGCTTCACAATCAATGTGACAGAGGATCAAAGTTCAAGAGGGAGATAAGCTCACTTGCAATTCGCACATGTGTATGCTCAATCCACCATGTATGAAGCACATGTGCATCAACTCAGATTGAAATGTATGTTTACACACGTATCTTTGAGGATAATTTTATGAATATGCCAACCTATGCAAGTGGACTAGACACTATCATGATACATGGTAAGACCTTCCTCACGAGGCATCAAATTATGCACATAGGGACAATCACAACACTTGAAATATATGTGTATTTTACTCCATTTTCCATGGATATTGCATTCGGATCACATTATGCTAAGGATGAACAATGAATGCCTACTACACTCCCCTCTAGACTTGCATGATGTATCCGAATGTGAGCAAAACATGATGTATCCAATTTGAGAACCATGTTTATGCATCCAAATGTGAACCCATGCATCTACCTAAGGAAGTCTTGTATGAACCATGACCTATTGAATCCATTGAGATCCAGGCATGATGTATCTTAGGCAATCCTAGGATTAAATCAGGTTTAAGAGGAAAATTGTTAGGGTTAAACCTACTTCCATACTTTGCCTATGTGAACTACCCCTAACGGTGCTACTCTCACACACTCTAGTGGGGCCAAACCTACACTTTGGATGACTACCTATGTGCCACCAACATGCACTACCTCTCATCTACGAGTGCCAACTCCTGTGCCATGGATTAGGACATGTGGTTCAACATGTGGCTTAAGGCTACACTCTCTTAGTGCTATATATGCCATGGATTAGGACATGTGTCTCAACATGTGGCTTAAGGCTACACTCTCTTAGTGCTATATACACACACAACTCATTGTACAAATAAATGCATTTTATCAATCTATCTATTTTATGTTATTTTGTACTTTGATTGCTTATGTCAATTTTTTAAGTTAGCACATTATTTTGTACTTTGATTGCTTACGTCAATTTTTAAGTTAGCAATTAACTTAATGTCGTAATTATGAATGCAACTAATCATTATCCACCTTAATTAGAGCCTTACACATCAAACCCTAATCAGTAGCTCGAGTAACCAATTTTTAATTACTATGAAATTGATGAAAAAATGGAATGCAGGGTGTCATTAGTGAATTTATCTCATGCTGCTACAAGTGGTGTATGTAGATAGCCTCAAAAACTCATTGCAAAGAAATCCAACTACTTGGAATTTCTTTGGCCTCACACATGGGCTCATGACAAGAATTACTCTCTGAAATGCAAATGCAACAAAATAAAACATGTGGTAAACATCAAAGCCCCAACCCTAGTATGCACATCTACAAAAGAAAGTATAGAACTTGAAAAGAATACCTTGCAAAGCGTTTGAGATAAGGGAAAGGGCATAAAAATGTAGCCTTACCTCCTAACCTCCAGTGTGATGGCTTGCACCATGACCGGGTGCTCAATAGGTGCATGTCAAAGAAAATGGACTCATGTTTGAGTTATCTCTTCTACAAAGGTAGGTATTGTGCTATGACATGACATGTACAATTCCTTTTTAGACACTAAAGAAAGGCACATTTTTTGGCATCTCCTATATAGTTTTTGAGTTGCTGCAAAGTCCCAACAAACTACTTTGAGCTCCTCGATGTTCTCTTGGTTTTGTTCTTGAAAACAATTGAAAACCCTACACCCCTTCTCGCCTGGATGAATTTCACTTAAAGATTTTTTTCTTTTCAATGTGTCTTTGACCCCATATGCTTATGTAGAGAGAGAGATCTTTCTCCTTCTCCTCAACCATTTTTTGGGCTAGCAAATCAGAGGTTACATAGAGACTCTCCTCATGTTGGGCCCTCCATTTCTGAATGATGACCACCTCTTCTTCAGGTAGCTGTTGAGATGCATATGGAATCAAAGGTTTTTCTTTAACCTCCATTTTGGAGTCAATGGATGGTACTACAACATGATGAGTAGCTCTCTTGCTCTTGTTCTAAAAAAAGTCACTCCAATCCTCCTTCTTCCCATGCTTGAAGGCAGCAAATGCACGAGCCAAGGTTGCTCCCACCTCATTGTTGATCACTACTTTGACCCAATAAATCTCCTCGTAGAGTTTTATAAACTCCCTTTCCACTCCTATCTTAGCCCATTAATGTGGTATCCTCGTTGACTCACCTTATCAGCACACCCCCATGTTTTTTCCAGCCATAGATGAAGCTGTGGACAAGATTTAGGCTTCATCTTCAAAAAAAATAAGAGATCTTCTTTTTGACAGCTAAATCTGGTGAAGAAAGACTTGTAGTTCCCTTCAATGGAAAACTTTAAGCTTTACTGCCCTTTGGGCTCATCCTGCTTTTATTGCCCTTTAGAGAGACATTATGTTGCAAGAGAATTTACACACACACACACACACACACACACACACACACACCTCTTACATGCATAATGGGCTTTATAAGACGATTCTCCCGTGCCGAGATGGAGCCCCTACACTAACTTGGTATGAACCGACCCTCCTTTAAAGAAGGGATAGCGATGCTATCCCAGGACACATTGCCTCACAATTTGGGACTTCATTCGTAGTGCTCCCCTTGTGACTCCTCCCTACTCAGGCAATGCATGATGGGTATTTAAAGCCTCTGCACTAAATTAACTCTTACCTATCCTGGGTTTGTGAACAACCGTGTCGACATGTGACCTACCAAACCTTTGGCTCATTCATGTGCTACCTAACTGGAGTCGGTCAGTAGATACTTTATGACGAATTTTGTTCATACACCTAATACATATATATTCTCTCTCTCTCTCTCTCTCTCTCTCTCTCTCTCTCTCTCTCTCTCTCTCTCTCTCTCTCTCTCTCTCTCTCTCTCTCTCTCTCTCTCTCTCTCTCTCTCTCTCTCTCTCTCTCTCTCGCAAGACCTACCAGGGATGCCGCAAGACCTACTCTCTGCTCTCGCCGACCTTCCCTTGGGGGGGTGGGGGGGGGGCACAACCCATCACCGCCATGTATTCTCTCTCCAGGAACCACCCCCAATCTCTCGAACTGCTTGTCATCACGCACAAAAGAACGTTGAGCTGCTCGACTACCGACTAGGACTTTTCACTTGCCATCATCACGCACAGAAGAGGTGGTGGAGATTGGCGTGCAGAGAGAGCTAGCGTTTGTTTTGACTGTCCACCGGTGGAGAAGTGACGTGCAGAGAAAGCTTTTCGATTGTCTCCTCGTCTCTCACTGAGTTTCAATTTCTTGAACTTCACAATAGTGAAGAAAACCCCTTCAAACACAAGCCCTAGTTCCCACGAGGTAGAAAGCAAGCTCCCCAGCTATGACGCAACCCAGAAGTTCCTTCACCCCCATCAAGCCGAAGCGTCTTTTCATCCCCACTCCGTGAGTGGATTCGATGGACCGTCTTTAAGCATAAATTTGAGATCTCAAGGATGAGAACATGGAGCTTTGGGCGCGTCTTGCCGCCTTGGAGACGCGTCTCTCCTCCTTGGAGGCACAAAAACAAGCGGATAATAACCACTTCCTTGCCAAGGCAAAAGAAGTCGAGCACACTCTTACTACAAGCGTGGCCAATCTTGCCACCCAAGTCCATGAAGCAACCATCACTATCGCCTCCAAGGTAGAGGAGTGCATGCAAGAATGCCGCCGTCGCGACGGGAGGGACTAGCACTCTCTGTTTGCATCGGTGGTTTGCCCTCTACTTGGTGGGGGGAGGACAATACCTACACTTTGACTCTAGCCAATCTCAACCAAGCCATTCACCCAATCGGGTTTGACCCCAACACACAATCGAGAAGGTTCACCACGACAGTCGCACCAACCAAGGCATTCTTGTCTTCAAAAATAAAGAGGCGTGCATCGTGCTTCTACAACAAGCACAACTCCTCAAGGGCACTAAAATCTGGATCAGTGAGGCCTTAACACCCGCTCAACGTAAAGTCAAGAAGCAAGAGCTTCAAAAAGTACGAGATGCACGAGCAACAGGCAAATGGTTCGTGTATCGAGGCAGGAAGGCTATCATTGAGGAGTTTCGGGTCCCAAAAACCCCCAAGGCATTTCGCTTACCCACTTCCCCTTCCCCTCCTAAGTGGCATATGTTACAATTTTGTTGTATCCACATTTAGTTATGTTCTCCATGTACTCTTTTAGTAAGAGCCCGACAATGTATGTTCTCTTGGTCCCATAGGTCATATTTGACCTCCGAGGGACGATAATGAAATCTATTTATCCATCTCTCTCTCTCTCTCTCTCTCTCTCTCTCTCTCTCTCTCTCTCTCTCTCTCTCTCTCTCTCTCTCTCTCTCTCTCTCTCTCTCTCTCTCTCTCTCTCTCTCTCTCTCTCTCTCTCTCTGTGTGTGTGTGTGTGTGTGTGTGTGTGTGTTTTGTGCACAGTTCTGATGCCAAATATCTAGCACAAGAGGAGATAATTTCTCCCTCTCTAGCTACTGCTTGGAGCCACCTTTGCTTGATATTCCTCCTATTGTCGGCCCCTGATATGATGAGCTATCTGAGTCACCACACTCTCCTACACCGTGGGCATTGCTTCAATACAAGTCGCAAAGTGAACAAGCACGCAACACATCAAATGCAAGCACGATTGTGCCCTTGGCATGTTGTACATCCTGCACTTGATGAGCATCCATAATTTGGTGCTTCCTCATGATACATTACGATTACACAAGCATAGGAGTTCTCCTACTGATAGGTGGTTTACTGCATTCTTTACTCAATCAGGTACTGTTACTCATCTTTCTCTTTCTCTTTCTCTTTCTCTTTCTCTCTCTCTAACACACACACACATACAATTGCACATACAATGAACCCTATTGGATTAGTGACATGGGGATTGGTGGAGCTTGTTCATTAATACAAAATTGAGGGGTTTCTCTTGACACTCGTAATTTATTGGAAGCATAACAACACTGCTTTCTTGCTCATGGTGGCTAGGTCTAAAAGCTACTTGGATACTCAACTATCTGACATAATACATTGTACAACTCGCTGGCATGCATATTCGACACACCATGCAGAAGAATACATATCAGGTAGGTGTTTTTCACCTACTTAGAAATGCTATGTTAAATTTTCATTGTGATCAGTGATTAAGGTGGCATAATAATCGGAAGGGAACTTAGATATAGTGTATTTTACAAAAAATTATTGGGTTTGTTACTTATCTGAAAAATCCTTCTAGACTATTGTGGTTGGTGAGACCTAGTAAAATTGCTTCTCAAATTTTTGGGATATTATACTGTGTTTTGCAGATAATCTATGACATGTGGGTAGATTACAATTGGCATATGGTTTTTTGGGTATTGACAGGTTTTTAAACATTGTGAAATAATATGACCATCTGTTAGGATAATTCTCAAAGTTTGGACCTTTTTGATTGATTGAAAGCCAGTTTATACCTTTGGACATCTTGGCTTAAGGTAGGTATTTTGCATGGATACCTTACACGTAATGTTCATCTTTTTACACTCTCCGATTCTTGAAATTGGTTTGACATACCAACATGGTATTGGATGGGAGATGTGATCAATACTAGAAATAAAGAAACTTTATAAGTCTAATTGAATTAATTGTTGTCACCCTATGAATGCGGCGTACCAGATGTATAGGGAAGTGAAGGATAATTGATCTCTTGAATGATCGTAATCAAGTGGGATTTGATTACGGGTTGCTTTGGAAATCGTATCAATAAATCAAACAAGATACTTATCAAATATTCCTATTCTAATGTATCTGAACTTTTGCAAAAACATTAAATCATTGTGAAGCATTATCACCAACTCTTAGTTAATTATCATAATTTGAACATTTTATTTATTTATTGTGAACCTGTTTATACCTCTATGTTGTTAGGCTTAATATAAAAAGTCTACATTAGTACTTTACACATATAGTTTAACTTTGTGTAATCTTGGACTCTAGAATGTGTTTGACTTACCAATAAGGTATAGGTCTTACTCTACATTAAATAATCTTGCTTATGGACATCAAGGTTCATATCTCTTAATAGGTATGGTTACACTATCTGCATAAGGTTTTTTGAAATGCCCTCTACTTCCCACCAAATGCCCTCTAACCTTTTGTAGATTTGCTTGACTAATTCTTTAAATCAATGGCTTTTAAAAAAAAGCTGCACACACTGCTTTTACTTAGATTTATTACATGGTGATCGGGTTATTTCTGTCCGATATCTTGCATGATGAATGAAGTTAAATAAGTTTAAAAATATTGCAAACTTCTTATAAGTACATGACTATTTAAAGTTCTCAATTTTGTTTAAAAGCCTTAATCCTCCTGTTAGGGTCTCCAAAAAGATGGCAATTATTGCAAATTTTTGACATTTTCTCCATAATACAAACAAGATGCTGCCCGATTTTTTTAAAAAATGGGGATACTACTACTTGGCTTTATTGATACATTTGATGTAATTTGACTTTGATATATGATTGAAAATAATGATGGTCCGTAGTGTAAGCTGTAAAGTAATTCTGCAAGCATGACATGGATAACAAATGGACCCAATTCTGACACCTGTGATACGCACAAGCATAGCTAGTTCTAACTGAATGCTTTTATATGGATGCAGGTATTAGCTGGATCCTTCTCCTTGTAGGATAAGTGGAGGTTTGTCTCTAGGGACTTGATATCTTCAAAGTAGATCAAATAAATATCAATACCTGGACAAAGGAAAATCTACATTGAACATGTTTTCATTCTGTAGAGGTTTTGACTAATGTAAACTATCAAAGTAAACTTTTGATAGTGTGTTATATACATGTAACTTATACTTTGGGTATATTGTCGATGTCCTTGTACATTTAGTATTGCCCTTGTCCATTTGTAAAATTTGATCTACTCCTTTGTATGGTTCAATAGTTTGTATATTCAAACTACTGTTAGGCTTTTCATTTCAAACACACACACACACAAACACACACATTAAAAATGATGCATGCAAACATAGTCTGTACACACTTAAATACACACAATGCATCCAATGGTGCAAATCGGATTCAAAAAGCTTACCTTTCAGAAACGTTCATCTGTGGTTCTCTAGGTAGAGTGTCCAAGCAGAGAGTTAGTAGAGTGTTTGATTACTCGTGGCAAATGCCAGAGTGTTCAAGTAGAGAGTTGGAATCTTCTAGGAGATTGCCCTATGTGTGGATAGCATAGCGAGTAAGAGGGAAAGTTTGAAATGGCTCAGTGGGGTTGTTGGGGGAGAGAGAGAGAGAGAGAGAGAGAGAGAGAGAGAGTGAGAGTCCGGGGCATTGGTTGCCTACCCATTGACATGTTCAAATCTTTTTCATTATGAAATGAAACATACGCACCCTCTTGCATCGTTTTGGTCATTATGGTAAAAAAAATTCTTGGTTTAGAATAAATCAAACTCACTCTAAGAAAATTTCTTTAGAAAAATCATATATTTGTGTTGGAAAAAGGTGAAGAAGGTTCATGTTTATGTTATATGCCTTTGCTAGTTACTTTTGTGTGTTACAAGAAACTAGATGTTTGTTGGTTACTTATGTGCGTCACAAAAACTTGGTTGTTCCGTCCGCTACTACCGGTTGATTCTGCTTGTGAAACAATCTAGTTGTTCACTTCAAGAATATTGGCATGACTGTAATGTCCATGCCAGTCCTCATTAAAGATTATTTAACTCAATCTTAAAGCCTTTACTTTTGTGTGTTGCAATAACTTGGATGTTTGTTGCAAGAACTTGATTATTTGCTGGTTACTTCTATGTGTTGTAAGAACCTGGTTGTTCCATCCAGTCTAAACATTGATATAGCCTTTGTTAATTACGCTTGTGTGTCACAAGAATCTGGTTTTTTCTTAGTTTTGAATGTGTGTTAGAAGAACTTGGCTGTTTCGTTCGGTCTAAGAAGCGATATAACCTTTGTTGACTATTTTTGTGTACTGCAAATTTTGTGTGTGTTGCAAGAACATGCCTATTCCTTCTTTTTTGAATCATGGTACGTTTGTAATTATTTTGCCGGATGTTGCATGCCACTTTCAAAAATGATTTGCTAGTTTGTTGCTAACTACACGAGTTGAGCTTCTTAGCAATTTGTTAATTTGTTATTGTCACTTTTTGCCTCAATAGATTTATTTCCTGTCTTTTTTGTAGCACATAAGTTTATAGGACCTCCTAAGTTGTAAGAGAGCGGTGAGTGAACACATTCAATTTGATATATTTACAACAATGATGCTTGTCTTGTAGGTGCCTCAATTAAAGTAATTTCTAATGAAAAAAAAAATCCCAATTGAAGTTCTTCTGCAAGCTAAAGTCAAGAATAAGTATGTTGTGCATATTGAGCCTCAATTAGAAGCTCAACCTCTTGTCATAAACTAGTCCCAACACACACAAGTTGATGGCCAACATGATGAAGTTGATGCCCATCCTTCTAATGAAGGAGTTAATCTAATTGTGTTGGCAAATTTTGACATTGGGGAGCCTCTCCCAAGTTCGCCATTGAGGGTAAAATCTTGAACCTTTATAGCACATATAGAATAGCTTCAAAGAAATACAACCCGTATTTGAAGCTTGACGCTATAGACATAGAGTCCACATACACCATAACCTTAGGGTTGAATGAGCCTTACATCAGTCAATTCCATAATAAGTTGCACATTAGTGAATACATTAGAGTAGAGAATGCTTGCGTGAAGCAAAAAACAAGGGATATGGAGGCAAATCGTCTTGTCCTTTGCATGTCAATGCTTCAACCCTAGTGATTAAAACATAACCCTTTGCGGTGGCATTATCTTTCTTCCCTGAGACTCTATTAGATCTTTCTTAGAGGAAACAAGTAAATACACATATACTATAGGATTCTTGGATAAGTGTTGGATCTTGTGTCAATGCTCCATGTCTAGCTTGGACAAGTGGTGGACCATGGTTCTCTCTATAAAAACATGGAATGCGTTGATGCAACAAAGTAGTCTAGCCTCCTCATCCATCTCTTTTTTCTTGTAGCCTAGAGGGATTTGTTTCAAGGTCTATCACTAGTCAAAAACTACACATAGAACATTGATACAAGGTTCCACCACATGTGAAACCTATCATCTCTAGTAGCATGGATGGTTTGATATCAAGGTTCACCACGTGTCCTACCTATACTCTATTGTAGCATAGAGATTTTGGTTTGGTGGTACTACACTTGTCCAAACTTGGCTTGTTGTTGATATCTGGAGGTAATCAAGGGTCCTCCACTTGTCCAAGTTAGGCATATAAAACAATTGCAAGGTCCACCATGTGTACAACATATGATTGATTATAGCATGCATGGTCTTATTTCATGGGCAACCATCTTCTCTCCAACATGTGTCAAACCTCGGCTCCAATGAAGCATGGAGAGAAGCAAGGTCCACCACTTATCAAAGCTATTATTTTCTCCCAGTGCTTTCAAAACCCATGATACGTTGTTCATGGGGGGGGGGGGGGGGTTCTTGTTTCAAGGTCCACCACTTGGCTAAGATTGGATCCATTGAAACATGAAGAGAAGCAAGCTCTACCATTTGTCCAAGGTAGGTGCCATTGAAACATAATATGTTGTATACGGGGGGTGTTTTTCAAGGTCCACCACTTATCTAAGCTATGGTCCATTGGAACATGGAGAGAAGCAAAGCTCCACCACTTTTCTAAACCAGGATCCATTGAAACATGGAGAGAAGCAAGCTCCATTGTTTGTCTAAGCTAGGCTCCATTGGAACATGGAGAAAACAAGCTCCACCACTTGCCTATTATGGCATAGAGATTTTGGTTTGAAGGTCCACCACTTGTCCAACCTTGCCTTCATGTATGGAGATAATCAAGGGTGCAATGCTTCTCTAATCTAGGGACATAAAAGAGTTTCAAGGTCCACTACATATACGATCTATGATGGGTTGTAGCATGGGAGGTTTCATTTTAAGGTTGACCCCTTCTCCAGCTCCGCTTGTCCAACCTCATATCCATTGAAGCATGGAGAAGAAATGTCTACCAAATCTCCAAAATAGGCAATAAAATCTCTATAAAACCCATGAACTGTTAATATATGCTATACTGTGGAGTTTTTTTTGAAGGTCCACTCCTTATCCAAGCTAGAATCCATTGAAGCATGGAAATAAGTAAGATATATCTCTAATCCAAGATAGGATCCATTGAAACATAGAGAGAATCAAGGTCCACCACTTGTCCAAGCTCTGCATGGGTAATTGATATAAGGACCACTACGTTTTCACCTATACTATGCTCTATCATGGATGGTTTCATATCCCACCAATTTTCCAACCTATTTAATATGTTGTATTATGGGGGTTTGGTTTCAAGGTACTTCACTTGTCTAAGGTGGGTTCCATTGAAGCATGGAGAGAAACAATGTCTACCACTTGTCCAAAATATGCTCCTTTGAAACATAAAAGCAAGGTCCACCACTTGTCCAAGATAATGTTTTTCTCCATTGAAGCATGGAGAGAAACAAGGTCTACCACCTGTCCAAAATATGCTCCATTGAAACATAAAAGCAAGGTCAACCACTTGTCCAAGCTAATGTAACAAATGGGTGTTGGTTACAAAGTGTACCACACTTGTCTCAACTAGTCTCCATGCAAGGTCCACCACATGTCCAAGCTATATGAGCTTGGTTTGAAGGTCTACCACACCTCTTGAAATTAGGATCCATGTAAGGTCCACCTTTTGTCAAGCTATGCCTTTAGTGAGTACTAAAACTAAGTAAATTGCAGTACTTAAATACCTTTCCAAGCTCATTAAGATTTTGGTCTCTAAGGCCACCACCACATGTCTAATCTATGCTCTAATTGATAACTTATGCTAGTTCTCAAAGTCCAAACATAAGCTCCCTTCTAGCACGGTTAGTTTAAATTTAGGCTCCAGCACCTGTCTAAGCTAGGTTCAATTTATGAAGCATCACCATTTGACCATGCTAAGATCTAATGTATCATATCAAGGGGGTATTGATAAAATGTCCAAAACTTATTGAGTTCAAGCTCTTAAGTAATTAAGTCTTCGTGAGTATTAAATGTTATAGTTTTAGTCTAAAGATCCACCATTCAAAAACTC
This sequence comes from Adiantum capillus-veneris, assembly GCF_014529385.1. NCBI lineage: Eukaryota > Viridiplantae > Streptophyta > Polypodiopsida > Polypodiales > Pteridaceae > Adiantum > Adiantum capillus-veneris. The sequence continues at coordinate 15,398,851 of NC_140938.1, forward strand.
AAGTAATTTACTATTTACATTCAAACCTTGAATGCTTGAGGTAAAAAATACAAACTCAATCAATACTATATAAAGCAAAATCTAGCATTAAGAGTATCAAATCAGCAAAACAAAACACACTAACATGCACAAGAAACTCAAAACATACGTGTCTCCATTTCCAAAAAGTCCTCCATTGACAGAGGATGTTGTTGTTGTTATTCTTCTTCTCTTCGTGGAGAGCACTCCTCTGTAATAGGCACAGTGTCGTCTGATTGCAAAGTGGATTGTTGAAGTACAACCCATTTTTCTATATCTTTATGAGACTTAACAAAGTCTAGCAGCATGGTCTCCACGTTTTTTGCCTCCTCCACACTGTCAACTAAGCATATAACTTCTTTTTTCTGTTGTATTCCTTCTTGTGCAACTAAGGAGCCATCACCAAAAACATCAACAAGCTTGCGGTCCTCAAAACAATATGTACGAATGTAGTGCTGGACCAAAGCTCGTTTTTTGGCCTCCAAATATTGCAAATCTGACATATCTTTATCTGCTACTTGAAGAAGAGAACAATCAATTGGCATGGGATGTTCCTCTGATCTTCTTCTCAGGTCTTCAAATGCATTGCCTTGTCCCAAGAAGGCAATAACTGTTAGGAATTGAATTGCTCCTTTGCAAGGAGCTGATGGAAATTGATGCAATGCTCCACGACAATGGTAGCTCAGATTATCTCCCATGGCGTGAAAGGCACATTGCAATTTTATGAAGTTAGTGAAATCCACAAATGCAAGAAAGACAAATCCAGGATCTGTTGACCCTCCAGCAATAGCCAAGATCCCATCCAAAGCATTGTTAAATGTCTCCTCACTCCACTTCAAATTGCCTCCAACGTTTTTTGTCATATCTAAAACACATAAGCCAATAGGCACTTTATTATTGAAGTGGCGCATCAAGTAGAGATTGCCTTCCATTTGTAGGCTCACCACATAGATTGACCATGGCAAATCTCTAGGCTCAATTTTCTCCTTTTGAAGGTGAATTGCCCATTGCATGTATTTTATTGCTCCATCTGGAAAAGCCATTTTCTTTGTTCCACGCTTCAAACTAGATTTGAGCCATTCCTCGCATAGCATTAAAAGTGTTTTATAGACAACATCATTGATGTTATACATTTTGACCACCTCCTCCCAGTCTTTACATTGTGAAGACTCATTCAAATTGTTGAAGCCTTCAAGAAGTGCATCTTGAATCAATTTGTCTTGCTTCAACTGCTTGATTCGATCATACATGTCAGTTGCATCACCATCCTTTGCACTCTTTGACAGTAAAATCTTCTCATTTGTAATCTCTTCTTGAATTTTCTTTACCTCTGATTCCTCAAGGCCACAAAGGTATTTAAATATAGTTGTTGGGGGTTTCTTATTCTCCTCTTCTAGCCTTTCAATGATTTCTATCCAGCAATCATAAATTGAATCAGAGTACGTGACCATGTGTGCTTGTTTAGCAATCCAACTTGTTGCTGCACTCATTCTTGCCAATCGAAGAAAAGCCTAAAAAGAAATAGAGAAATAATAAACTATTGAGCAAGATTTGTTAATTAAACACTATCAAAAAGACAAAGAAAATAACTTACATCCCATCCGGCACGAGATGCATGTCCCTCTGCAATTTCACTTGCTCCCTTTGGTGGTCGTCCTGAGAAGATCCATTGACTCCGTAAATGTCTCAATATTTGGCTGTAAGGTTGCTTGACATACAATGCCTGAGCCTCCTCATTTGCAATGGCAGATATAGCAGTTGCAACAAATGGAGGAGCATTCACAACAATGCGAGCCTTTCTAAATTTATACACGCTAATCAGTCTTTCAAATATCTCTTTGTTGTCAAAGCTAACTCTATTGAAACATGGGTGGTTCACATTCAAGGTCCACCACTAGTCCAACCTATTATCGCTAGTAGCATGAGTGGTTTGGTCTCAAGATTCACCACTTTTCCACTCTATGTCATTATATTAAGAATATCTGGGTGTTAAGGTCCACCACTTGTCCAACCTATAAGGCTATATCTTAAAGGTTATTCTTTCTTACCACTTGGAGTGACCATGATAGGTTTTACATGGGCGTTTGGTTCCAAGGTCCACCACTTGTCTAAGCTAACTCTATTGAAAGATAGAGAGAAGCAAAGGTCCAACACTTGTCCAAGCTAGGGTCCATTGAAACATGGAGAGAAGGATGCTCCACCATTTGTCCAAGATAGGCTCCATTGAAACATGAAGAGACGCAAGCTGCACTATGTCTCCAAGATGCTAGGCTCCATTGAAATACCTTAAACCCACGATATTTCGTACATAGGGGGTTTACATTCAAGGTCCACCACTTGTCCAACGTATTATCCTTAATAGCATGAGTGGTTTGGTCTCAAAATTCATCACTTTTCCACTCTATGTCCTTATATTAAGAAGATCTGGGTTTTAAGGTCAACCACTTGTCCAACCTATAAGGCTATATCTTAAAGGGTATTCTTTCTCACCACTTGGAATGACCATGATATGTTTTACATGGGGGTTTGGTTCCAACATCCACCACTTGTCCAAGCTAACTCTATGGAAACATAGAGAGAATCAAAGGTCCACCACTTGTCCAAGCTAGGCTCCATTGAAACATGGAGATAAGGATGATTCACCATTTGTCGAAGATAGGCTTCATTGAAACATGAAGAGAAGCAAGCTGCACCATGTCTCCAAGATGCTAGGATCCATTGAAATACCTTAAACCCACGATATTTTTTACATGTGGGGTTTAAATTCAAGGTCAACCACTTGTCCAAGCTATTATCCCTAGTAGCATGAGTGGTTTGGTCTCAAGATTCACCACTTTTCCACTCTATGTCATTATATTAAGAAGATATGGGTGTTAAGGTCGACCACTTGTCCAACCTATAAGGGTATATCTTAAAGGGTATTTTTTCTCACCACTTGGAATGACCATGATATGTTTTACATGGGGGTTTGGTTCCAAGGTCCACCACTTATCCAAGCTAACTCTATTCTTCTCATAGAGAGAAGCAAAGGTCCACCACTTGTCCAACCTATTATCGCTAGTAGTATGAGTGGTTTGGTCTCAAGATTCATCACTTTTTCACTCTATGTCATTATATTAAAAATATTTGGGTGTTAAGGTCCACCACTTGTCCAACCTATAAGGCTATATGTTAAAGGTTATTCTTTCTCACCACTTGGAGTGACCATCATAGGTTTTACATGGGGGTTTGGTTCCAAGGTCCACCACTTGTCCAAGCTAACTCTATTGAAACATAGAGAGAAGCAAAGGTCCACCACTTGTCCAAGCTAGGGTCCATTGAAACATGGAGAGAAGGATGCTCCACCATTTGTCCAAGATAGGCTCCATTGAAACATGAAGAGAAGCAAGCTGCACCATGTCTCCAAGATGCTAGGCTCCATTGAAATACCTTAAACCCACGATATTTCGTACATGGGGGGGTTTACATTCAAGGTCCACCACTTGTCCAACCTATTATCGTTAGTAGCATGAGTGTTTGGTCTCAAGATTCACCACTTTTCCACTCTGTCATTATATTAAGAATATCTGGGTGTTAAGGTCCACCACTTGTCCAACCTATAAGGCTATATCTTAAAGGTTATTCTTTCTTACCACTTGGAGTGACCATGATAGGTTTTACATGCGGGTTTGGTTCCGAGGTCCACTACTTGTCCAAGCTAACTCTATTGAAAGATAGAGAGAAGCAAAGGTCCACCACTTGTCCAAGCTAGGGTTCATTGAAACATGGAGAGAAGGATGCTCCACCATTTGTCCAAGATAGGCTCCATTGAAACATGAAGAGAAGCAAGCTGCACCATGTCTCCAAGATGCTAGGCTCCATTGAAATACCTTAAACCCACGATATTTCGTACATGGGGGGGTTTACATTCAAGGTCCACCACTTGTCCAACCTATTATTGCTAGTAGCATGAGTGGTTTGGTCTCAAGATTCACCACTTTTCCACTCTATGTCATTATATTAAGAAGATCTGGGTGTTAAGGTCCACCACTTGTCCAACCTATAAGGCTATATCTTAAACGTTATTCTTTCTCACCACTTGGAGTTACCATGATAGGTTTTACATGGGGGTTTGGTTCCAAAGTCCACCACTTGTCCAAAGCTAGGGTCCATTGAAACATGGAGAGAAGGATGCTCCACCATTTGTCCAAGATAGGCTCCATTGAAACATGAAGAGAAGCAAGCTGCACCATGTCTCCAAGATGCTAGGCTCCATCGAAATACCTTAAACCCAAAATATTTCGTACATAGGGGGTTTACATTCAAGGTCCACCACTTGTCCAACCTATTATCACTAGTAGCATGAGTGGTTTGGTCTCAAGATTCACCACTTTTCCACTCTATGTCATTATATTAAGAATATCTGGGTGTTAACGTCCACCACTTGTCCAACCTATAAGGCTATATCTTAAAGGTTATTCGTTCTTACCACTTGGAGTGACCATGATAGGTTTTACATGGGGGTTTGGTTCCAAGGTCCACCACTTGTCCAAGCTAATTCTATTGAAACATAGAGAGAAGCAAAGGTCCACCACTTGTCCAAGCTAGGGTCCATTGAAACATGGAGAGAAGGATGCTCCACCATTTATCCAAGATAGGCTCCATTGAAACATGAAGAGAAGCAAGCTGCACCATGTCTCCAAGATGTTAGGCTCCATTGAAATACCTTAAACCCACGATATTTCGTACATGGGGGGGTTTACATTCAAGGTCCACCACTTGTCCAACCTATTATCGCTAGTAGTATGAGTGGTTTGGTCTCAATATTCACCACTTTTCCACTCTATGTCATTATATTAAGAAGATCTGGGTGTTAAGGTCCACCACTTGTCCAACCTATAAGGCTATATCTTAAACGTTATTCTTTCTCACCACTTGGAGTTACCATGATAGGTTTTACATGGGGGTTTGGTTCCAAGGTCCACCACTTGTCCAAGCTAACTCGATTGAAACATAGAGAGAAGCAAAGGTCCACCACTTGTCCAAGCTAGGCTCCATTGAAACATGGAGAGAAGGATGCTCCGCCATTTGTCCAAGATAGGCTCCATTGAAACATGAAGAGAAGCAAGCTGCACCATGTCTCCAAGATGCTAGGCTCCATTGAAATACCTTAAGCCCGCGATATTTCGTACATGGGGGGTTTACATTCAAGGTCCACCACTTGTCCAACCTATTATCCTTAGTAGCATGAGTGGTTTGGTCTCAAGATTCACCACTTTTCCACTCTATGTCATTATAGTAAGAAGGTTTGGGTGTTAAGGTCCACCACTTGTCCAACCTATAAGGCTATATCTTAAATGATATTTTTTCTCACCACTTGGAATGTGCATGATATGTTTTACATGGGGTTTTGTTCCAAGGTCTACCACTTGTCCAAGCTAGATCTATTACATATATATTATACATACAATATTCAAGTAGATTCCCTACCTATCATGTCCAATAGCATGGATTCTCTGGCTTTAAGGTCCACCACTTGTCCAACCTATACTCTCTTATGTAAGGGAGATCGTGCTATAACTTCAAAACCTTCCCGCCTAAATTTAAAATTCAAAATCTTACGCCTAAATTTAAAATATCCCTCCCAAATTTTAAAATATCCCGCCCAAATTTTAAAATTCAAACTTTTTTATAAAATTTAAATTTTACCGCTTAAATTTAAAATATTCCACACGAAATTGATTTTAAATTCAAGTTTACCACAAAAAGATGTGATTATCCCACCTAAATTCAAATATGCAAACCTCAAATCATTATATTGTACATAAATTCAAATTAACAAGCCTAAACTGATATTAGTTTGCATAGATATGAATTTATCACACCTAAATTATGTCACCATATTAGAGAGAGTGGTTAGAGAATTTGAACAAGGTCCACCACTTGTCCAACCTAGATACCAAGAAGATTGAGTGTACAAGGTATTGTTTGGAGGTCCTTATAGTCCACTGGTCTCAAGGTCCACCACTTGTGGTAAGGGTCACCAAAAAGTGTATATATACATCCAAAGAAATACGCGTATTTTTGGTCTACATGTCCTAGTTTCAGCCATTTATGTACATTAGGTGTATCACTAAACAACACTACTTTTGTTGAGAAACAGAAGTTACAATCATATCTACAAATGGATTAGAGAAAAATCAGCTCAGCATACATCCAGAACTCGCTACAAGAATCGACTTTAACACATTAGCAAGTAAGTCTTCCATTCAAGTTTACTAGTATTACAATGTGTTAGTTATCTGTGATATTTATGTATGTATATATACTATGTGTGCATATCGTAATTAAGTGTAATTGTGTATCTACATTATGTATGAGTATTACAATGAAACAACACAAATATACATACATACACATAGATAACACAGACGCACACATACATGAGCATGTATTTTCAAGAGAGAGATAGCAAGATACAGAGATAGATAGATAGAGAGAGAGAGAGAGAGAAATATCTGTTTTCTAGAGAGAGGAGAGAGAGAAAGATAACAGATTTCACTGTGTTTATGTATGTGGAAGAGAGGAAGACGATGTATGGGAATATGTGCATGTATTTTCAAGAGAGAGACAACAAGATAACAGATTTCACTGTGGTTATGTATGTGGAAGAGAGGAAGACGATGTGTGGGAATATGTGCATGTATTTTCAAGAGAGAGACAGCAAGATAACACATTTCATTGTGGTTATGTATGTGGAAGAGAGGAAGACGATGTGTGGGAATATGTGTATGTGTGCGGGAATACTTTTAAACTATGTATCTTTGTCTTTTGACAAGAGAGTGTGTCTACAAGAAAGAGTTACAGAGAACCATCTTCTCTATATGGAGAAAGACAGAGAGTGAGAGAGAGAGAAATACCTGTTTTTCCTCTATTCGTGAGGTGTGCAATGTCTCCTGAGAAGAAGCTATGCCCGATCCTGCCCTTCTGAAAAGCGTTGCGTACGATGCTGTTTCTTTATCTTGTGCATGAACTTTCAATCCTGTGCACTCCACCTGTGCGTTGTGTATGATGCCGGGTTTGCTCCTCTACGCGCGCGTATACTCCAACTGTGTGCGATCCGCGTGCGCTTTTTGTGTGTTTGCTGCTCGCCTGCTTTCTCTGTGTGCGTTGCTCGTGCGCTCTCTCTGTGCCTAATCTTGATAGGGTTTATTAGAATGCCACATAAGCTACAAGTCCACGTTTTATCATAGGATTAAAAAAACAAAAGCAGTATAAAACATTAACCAATTCACACGGCCAAAATTAAAGAAATCATGGTTGAAAAGATGCAAACATGCGTAACTCTATACTAGGAATTCACTTTATATAAAAAAATCTATGGGCGCTGCCCCTCGACCCCGCCCAAGGGGCTGCCGCCCCTTGACCACGCTCGGGGCGCTGCCCCAGGACCCCGCCCAGAACAATATCCCAAAATTAGCCTCCCAAGCCCCGCCATCAAGAGTGCTATATTCCACATCCCCATCAAGCGCGCTACCCCCAAACCTCACGTGGAAGCGCTGCCTTGTCGGATGCACCCCATTGTGGCATTGCCCTAAGACCCCGCATCTAGAGTGCTAAATGGGAACATTCTTCATTAGTGAAATTTTGAACATAAATTATATTTAGCATATACTTAAATATAATACAAATATTAACATATTAACTATACTACTAATTTACTATAGCACTTCTAAATTATGTCCCATACTATATTTACGGTGCCAAAGGTTTGGCCTTATGGTCCTAGATTTAGCCAAGTGATCAACACATATAGGACCAAGTGCACACTGTGCCAAAAAACTTGGCCACCACTTCACTTGCCAAAGTTTAGGCCACATGGTCAATCCTAAGTTTCCAATGTTCTTATTATGTCATAAAAAACAACAGTTCTTTTTTTGTCACCTTTTGCCTCATGGAAAACCTAGGCTTGTTTTCACATACTTAGGCACTTCAAGCCATAATAAATTTTCATTACTCTTCGGCAACCCTTTTGTTCAACTCTTTGAAAAAACGTTGTTTAAGGCCACCCTAAACCATTTTCATTTAGGGGTGTCTAAAACTAGCTTTTTGGCAATTCGGGAAGAAAATGGTCAAAGTTTTATACTTAGTTTTAACCACTTGACCAATTCAAATATTGGAAAGCAAGGTCTTGTAATACTTTCCTTTGGACATCACACATTAAAACTAGGTCCCTCACTTGTCCAACCTATGCTCTAATACAATAAAGGGCTTTTGGTTTCAAGATGCACCACTTTCCCAACCTTGATTCCATTAAAGAAGCTAGCTCTACTTAGACATTTCATAGCAAGGTCCTGTAGTAGTTCACATTGAACATTTTCCATGACAACTAGGTCCACCACTTGTCTAATCTATGCTCTAATAGAGCAAGGGGGTTTTGGTTTCAAGATCCACCACTTGTCCAAACTTGATTTGGAAAGCAAGGTCCTATAATAGTTTGCTTTGGACATTCACCATTACAACTAAGTCCACCACTTGTCCAAGCTATGTTCTAATACACTAAGGAGGTTTTGGTTTCAAGGAGAACCACTTGTACGACTTTGTTTTTGGAAGTAAGTTCTTTACATAGTTCACCTTGGACCTTGGACATTGGATACTACAACTAAGCCCACCACTTGTCCAAGCTATCCTCTATATATAGCCAAAGGGTTTGGGTTTCAAGATTCACCACTTTTCCAACCTTGCTTCCATTAAAGAAAGGAGGGGCATTAAAACTAGATCCGCCACTTGTCCAAGCTATGCTCTGATATAGAAAGGGGATTTTGGTTTCAAGAATCCACCACGTGTTCAACCTTGCAAGACTCAAGGGATACTTGGACATTGGAAAGCATAGTCCTATAGTAGTTGATAGGTGGCAGTGGGTATTACAACTAGGTCCAACCTATGCTCTCATATAGCAAAGAGGCTTTGGTTTCAAGGTCCACCACTTGTCCAACCTTGCTTCCATTAAAGAAATGAGGGACTACGTAAACATTGGCAAGCAAGGTAGCAAGGTCCTAAGGTATTTTACCTTGGATATTGGTCATTATAACTAGGTCCACCACTTGTCCAAGCTATGCTCTGATATAGAAAGGGGATTTTCGTTTCAAGATCCACCACGTGTTCAACCTTGCAAGACTCAAGGGATACTTGGACATTGGAAAGCATAGTCCTATAATAGTTGATAGGTGGCATTGGGTATTACAACTAGGTCCAACCTATGCTCTAATATAGCAAAGAGGCTTTGGTTTCAAGGTCCACCACTTGTCCAACCTTGCTTCCATTAAAGAAATGAGGGGCTACGTAAACATTGGCAAGCAAGGTAGCAAGGTCCTAAGGTATTTCACCTTGGATATTGGGCATTATAACTAGAGTTTCAAGATCCACCACGTGTTCAACCTTGCAAAACTCAAGGGATACTTGGACATTGGAAAGCATAGTCCTATAGTAGTTGATAGGTGGCAGTGGGTATTACAACTAGGTCCAATCTATGCTCTAATATAGCAAAGAGGCTTTGGTTTCAAGGTCCACCACTTGTCCAACCTTGCTTCCATTAAAGAAATGAGGGGCTACTTAAACATTGGCAAGCAAGGTAGCAAGGTCCTAAGGTATTTCACCTTGGATATTGGGCATTATAACTAGGTCCACCACTTGTCCAAGCTATGCTCTGATATAGAAAGGGGATTTTAGTTTCAAGATCCACCACGTGTTCAACCTTGCAAAACTCAAGGGATACTCGGACATTGGAAAGCATAGTCCTATAGTAGTTGATAGGTGGCAGTGGGTATTACAACTAGGTCCACCACTTGTCCAACCTATGCTCTAATATAGCAAGGATGCTTTGGTTTCAAGGTCCACCATAATTTCCAACCTTGCTTCCATTAATATAGCAAGGAGAATTTGGTCTCAAGGTTCACCACTTGTCCAACCTATGCAAACCTTTTTCATGTTGTAGCATGATTTTTTGTTTGAAGAGTATTTTTCTATAACTATGGATTTAACAATGTAATCTTTTTCACTTACAGGATGGACTTCGAATCTGGGGAGAAAGTACATATGATACTTGACAATGAAATTGTTGGTATTGGTTGTGTGTGTAACAGATCCAGATTCCACTTGTGGTGGTACAAAGATAGGGCAAGGAAATGTCTCCATACTAGTGGAGGAATGCTTGAAGGATGTGGTCCTACCTTTTCTTACAATGGATACTTCATCTCTCCAAGGCTCATTATGGAGTGTTGTTCGATGGTCAAAGCTTCTTTTGCGATCTTTTATATTAAATGGGAACTTAATTGATCCACAGGAAAGCTACAATGGTGATGAAGAACATGATCATTCTGATCCTCTAGTTACAGATGCAATACCTATGACAAGCCGAGAATTTGAAGCAGTGATTCGAGAGTCTTGGAGAAATCAGAGGGTCCTTTTAAAAGATGACACAATGATGCAAACCATGAATGAAGGGACCATCTTATATGTATTTCCACATGATTATGTCAACTTTCAGGAACTTGGTCATGATTGTGTGGGTGTGGGTATTGAAAGAGCAAATGCAAGCATTGATGATGTGGTTGAAGTGGGTAGCATCACTTTGCTAAAGTGGCCCATCAAGCAGACAACAATGTTGAATGCCCATTACAACACTTTGTTCCTGTTGATGGCATGCATGCTACATATGAGGATGTATCCAACGATGACAATGTTGGAAAAAAAACTTGATGGGAGTAATGTAGTCCAGTTGTCAAGGAAGAGACGATACACTTTCATGAACAGGACTCAAAAATCAAAAGTAGCACCAGCTTCCACTTTTTACCTTTCAAAAAAATCAATTCAAAGGGTATCATGCATTGATTGTTGTGCACAAAAATGTTGCCAGTTTGCAGATCGTGATATGGTGACAAGGTTACGACAACAATTTTGGGGAGAGTCTCAAAAATCACGCACTAATTATGTTTATGATGTTCTTTCTATATGTTATCAGAAAGATGAGAAGTCACGATACCAATTCAGGCTAAATGGCTCTATTGTTTGTTGTAGAGCATGGTATGAGCTGCATGGAATACCAAAGACATCATTTTATCGATACAAGGAGAACTTTGAAAATGGTGTGCGCCAATATGTACATGGAAACACATGTACATTGAGAAGGGGACTTTAACATACTAGTTTAGCAAGAGCACTACTAAATGAGTTTGTGGAAAACAACTCTGAGAAGATGCCACATAGAAGTAGAACACTGCTAGATGGCTCAAGAGAGACTCAATTGGTGATTCCATCAACATACAAACAAGTGGATATTTTATGTGAAATCAACACGACACTTGACCAAATGGGCTATGAGAAGAAGCTATCCCAATCTTCTTTTGATAGAATTTGGAACAAAGAGTACCCACATGTCACTTTAACAAAGACAAGTGAGTTCTCTAAGTGCAATATTTGTAGCTCAATCAAGGCAAGGTTAGAAGCTAAACCTTCTCTTGAAGAGAGAGCTCTTCTCTTGAGGGAGAGATAAGTTCACATGGCACAACAAAAGAGTTGCAGAAGCCTATATTATGCATGGCGCACGTATTCACAAACTCAACCACAAAAATGTGTATGCATAATCCATGATAAGATGGATCAAAAGAAGACTGCCATTCCTGGATTACGCATTGTTCCTAAGGGTGTGGATTCAGGATATAATCTGCAGGTGGAATTGATTGACATGATCACTCATGGACATGGAGAAGGTCATTACGGACACTTTGTCTTGAATGGTTTGTGGCCAGCTGATTCAAATCTTACAATTGGCTCAATTTCTAATTGTTTACATAATGTAGAGAGGATAGATAAGCATCCTCTTGGTGATCTAGTAACAAATGGACTTCCAAGGAGCAATATTTCACTACTACATGCTTTGAACTCAAGGGATGCTTTGGACTACCATAACTTGAGTGATGGAAAAGAGCCCATTGTGCAGCCATCAGAAATTGTAGAAGAGGAATTGGGGTCAACATTTCGCAGGTTGCCAGAGAACTTGTTGCTACAATTGGATAATTTTGTAGGGGAAAACAAAAATCGATACTTATTTACCTATTTGTCAATGCTTGTTGCAAGGGGTGTTTTCAAAACCATCCAGGTAGGATTTTTAATGGTTGGGCATACACATGAAGACATAGACGCCATGTTTAGTAGGTTTTCAAAGAATTTGAGAGTTACACAAACCTATACTTTGCCAATTTGATGGATACATTATGATACGGCTCATCTTCATCTCCAGGTCCATTTTTTCTCACAAAGATCCCCGATTTCAAGCAATATTGTGATGGCTATCTTTGTGATGGACAAGACATACTTGTTGGACATTCCAAACCGCTTCAGTTCAGGTTCTTTATGTAGGATGAGACACCAATGATGCAATATAAGGCACATGTAGGTGTATCAAGTTGGAGTGGAAGTATTCGCCTTTGGAAAACAGACACAGAAGGCAAGCCAATATTACCACATGGAGATCCACCTCTAGTACCAATATCGGAGTATGTCAAGGCCCACGAAGAAGTCATTTTGGGGCTAAAGAACTATATAAAATTTTGGAAAAATTTAGGGAATGGTTCAAGTATTCCACGATATTATAGACCTATGATAGATTATTGGAGTAAGGTAACTGAAGAGATTGGAAAAGCAATCATATCAGAGGGAGTCTTGTATGAAATGTTTTGGCCAAAAAGTCAAGAATATTCTTACCTACAAAGCACTACAATGAATTTGCAACAAGGAGCAGAAAGATTCCTAGGCCTTGAAGAGTTGAACAATCATTTTTGTGGGCCTCAACGAGATAGGCCAAGGGAAGAGTTTGACCCTATGTCTGATGTGCACCAAGGTGACTTTCTTATGCTTGTTCCGAGTGACACAGAAATCTATCCAGTGTGGCTTGCAATGGCTTTATCTAACATTGATAATGAGCCTACATCACCAAACTACAGAAAACTCTTGATTCAATATTGGGCACCTTGCACGAGAAAAAGTGGGATGACAGATACTCAAGCTTACAGTAATTGTTGGAAGGGTTATTGGGTTGTCAACTATAAGGACCCACAAGTGTGGGAAACTATAGATGCAATTGTTTGGTCCTGGAGACCCAACAAAGAAGGACCATTTTCTAGAATAAAGATTCCAGAAAGACATGCTCTAAAAGCCAAAGAAAGCCTCACTCGTGCACATCAACCACACTTGGATCAAAGTTTAGATATGGTATCAAATGTGGAGTAGAATTATATGGAGCTTCTATTGTGACTCAATTTTGTAAACAAAATCTTTTTTGTATCTTCCTTTGTTTTATGTAATTCTGTATCTTCCTTTGTTTTATGTAATTCGTAGTTATTATTCAAATCCATGTGTTGTACATCCTCTTGACTTTTGGTGTTTATCAACACCACAATCCTATGAGATTTTCACTTTATTTATTAACCACACACCTCAATTTTTCCCACTTTCAGTGGAAAATTCCCAAATTACATGAATTTAGTCGATTTGGAGATTCCCATAATGTGAGATTTTTACCAAAATACCTAATATGTTACATGCATAAATCTAAAAAAATTATATATGTGAGATTGTTTGTGTTACATGCATAAATCTAAAAAATTTAGTGGTTTAATCTTCATATAGTTTAGGTGTTTTTTTTTCTGCTTTATGTTGTTTAGTTTTTGGCTATGAAGGACCCATCTTTTGGAAGAAAAAATTCACTTTGCTTATTATTTCATTGCACTTCATGGATTATTTATCTTTGTTTATCTTTGATACTCATGACTTTTATGTTTTGCAGCTCAACATTCCTCCATGGGTGTGCTTTCACCCATGCTTCTATGCTTTGCTTTAGCGGCACATGAGGACGTGCGCCAAATTAGGAGGGGGGGAATGTTAGCAGTGGCTAACATATTCTACATGGATTATGCGCCAAGCAAGGGATGTGCTATTGTGCACAATATTTCCTATTCATTGTATAAAGCCTTGGGCTCATTTAGGAGTTCCAAATTGTACAAGATTAGTCTAACTTTATCCCATAGTTGAAGGGCTTAAAGCCCAAAACTATAAAAGAGCCCTATGTTAAATGAGGTCATTCTTGGGTGAGCTCTCTTCTTTGTAGAGTGGATGGTCACAAGGCTCATGGAATTTCCATGCCCATGTAGCTCTTGATTTTTAATAATCAATTGCACTTTATTTCTTATTAGTCTTCTTTGTTTTGATTATGTGAAGTGAGATTGTATTAGTGTGATGTTAGATCTCTAATCCCTTTTTGGTCAATCTCTTCTATCCACACCATTGGCCATGGTATGTGAAGGCTATGCCTTTCCTCTCTTTCTCTCTCTGTACAAGGTGTGTGGTTAGTATGTGTGAATACACAGTCACATTGAGTGCATAGACCGAAATAGCCACACTAATGCGAAGTAGGTATGTTAATTGCATGCTTGTGTAGTTGTGTGATTAGGAGTTGTGATTAGTGTGATTGATCCATGAGGTTAATTTCAATCACATGATTGTGTGCAAGTGACTATTAAGTAGGAATGTGTGTTTGATTAGAGGAATCCACTTCCATGGCTTCTCTCTGTGATGGGTAGAAGGATCCCTTGCATCCTCTATTTCGATGCATCTTATGATGCTCGTGCCTCCAAGCCAAGTTGCCGATCCACAGATTGATAATTTTGTGTGGGTTGTGATTAGGCCGTTGCTACAAAGCCTCCCTATAGTCATGATGTGATGTCACTAAAAGTGAGACTTTAAATTATTAAAATAAGGTGGACTAAAGAAAAAATTTGGTGCATTAGAAGATTGCTTTGAAGTATGAAGACCTTGCCTATACTATAAAAAATTGTGATCAAATAATGTACTACTTTTTAAAAGAAAAAAAAGGTAAAACCATACTTTGTAGTATGAAGACCTTTGAAATTTCAAAACCATACATGTAAACCCAAATTCAATCTTTACCAAAATAGATTATGCTAGAGGTACATGCAACTACAACTTCCAAGTCTTGAATGTTGAAGATTTCACATCTTTTAGCAATGCTTTACAATAAAGTCCTTCTTGAGACTAGAAAGGAGGAGGGGGTTGTGAAGGAAAAATTGTGTGTTGTGAAGATTTGTGAAGTGGGGTCTCGAGAGGTACAATGTGTGGTAACGGGCCGACCCACTTCTGCTTGCGCTTGTGAAGGGGCTTCTTGTGGTGCATGTATCCTCGTGGATGCAAACATCTTTTTGCATGATACGACCTACATATCTAGTCCATCCACAACTTGGAGGTAGAGCCTTTGTTCCCTCCAAGCAGGCTGAGAAACATTCTTCATCATACTCTAGGCTCACACAGTGTCTATGTAATAGCCGACATGCCCACCACATTGCTATTGTGTTTGCAAACAAATCTAGTATAGTATCTCCGGCCTGAGTGAAGGTACCAAGCAACCATCTGTCCAAACAACAAGCATGTCGTTAGATAATCTTCTAGTTTTTTAATTATAAACTTTGTGCTACAATACTTACAATGCAAAAGATGATTGTTCTTGTGTTGATCCTCAGATTGGCCGACCATCACTTCTACATGCCACCACCAATCGATCCCTCTCATTGTAAACAACCTCTAGAATGTGTGTACTATTTGGGTGATACCGCCCACCATTAGCTATCATCTCTCCAACATATCAGGGAAGTCCTCCTCTAGGCCCTTGGGACATAGTTGAAGACAAAATTAAACACCACATCAATCTACAAATATGCACATTTGTGAAAGGTTCCTCATGGAACAAAAATAGAGTAATTTACATCTCTGCACATGGTTGCTTGCTCATGTCCTCTGAAAAGAAGTTGACTCTTTAAGTAAACAACAGATTATGTGAGCACAAAGTTATAAAGTACAAAATGATAATCTAATGACAACTATACAAAGAATAAATTATAAGAAAAATCTTTGATGACTCTCCATATATAACACAACTTACTTGCATTGTGAGACTCAAATACATGCTACACAATTATAGATGGCGCACCAAATCCATCAACAAAATAGCACCACCCAATGTTATGAGGTATGAAGCCTAAACATTGAAAGTCATAAAGAGGTTTATTCTCTCCAGCATGATAAACTTAAAGATGGAGATGATGTTAAGCTCTGAATGTAAGCTACAAAGGTATTTTTCTTACCATTTTATCTTTATGTTGGAGATGAACCCTTGCAATGCCCACACACTATTCACACCTCCTATTGTTGTGGTATGCAAGTCGTGTGAGCTCATACTTTTGCCATCTTCGGGAGTAGAGGTTTCCATGTAGTGTGAGTGAATAAAACTAGAAGGAGTAGAATCTTGTTTCATGGTATAATGGAGGTGAGAGAAGGAAGAGGAGCTAGCTTGGTGTGAAACTTTGTGGTGGACAAGGGGAAAAGATGGGGGAGGAGCTTGCCTTGTGCTACAATGGAGGTGGGAGAAACATAGCAAAGAGATAGTGTTAGACTATCGGGGGTGCATGTGGTTGTTGCAGCAATGGAAAGCTTAGGAAAGAGTTTGTAGAGAGAGAAAATCACTTTTTAGCTATAGAATAGGTTTGGAAAGACTTTGGAGGGTGGAAAATGATGTTTTGAACTTTTTTGAAAATTTTCAATTTTTTGAAATTTTTAGTGCACGTTTTTTACTTTTGGAGGTCAAAAATACTTCTGTGACCATGAAATAAGTTTGGGACCTTTTAAGGAGGGAAAACTTGAAATTTTTAGTGTATTTTTTAATCCGGACCAAAAAGTGGGGGAAGAAAGGTCAAAGTGGTCCTCCCTCCCCACCATCCCTTTCCCCTAGCCACCTCCCTTACCTTTTCATTAGGTAAGACGCCATTAAGAGGTTTAAGGCTACCTTGTCCCCCTACTTTTTTGAGAGTATAGAGTGTGTCCACAACCCTCTTCCTATTAGCTAGCCTCTAATTAACCTCAATCCCAAAGGGCCCCTAGAGGGTTCATATTTTTCCTTATGTTACATGAGATATATTCCACATGTGGAGAATATGAGTCTCTGGGACTGACATTGGTGCGTGTCATATCAATTAAGTATCGCATTGAAGTTCCTAGGTGCTCACCAAATCTGTTTTTTAAGACCATTTTTAGCACTCCATATCACGAACAATTTCAGTGGCAAAAAATTGTTAGATACTCAGAATGACTTATTAAGGTACAAGTGCTGCTAAACAACATTAACAGATGGTTGTTTATGCATGTAGCAAGGCTATGAGTCGTTATTGAAAAGGTTTCATTGTTTGTACCTAGAAGTGATTAATGTTTCACCTTCTATTATGGTTCAAACGTTTTAGCAAGGCTTGAAAATGATTACAACAAAAAATATTTAGTTTTTTCCCAGAAATATTTACACTCCTCTTTAATGTGTGATAGGAGCATCACATTCGCCATAAGTATTGGCAAGTATGATCATGGATATGCAAGTTTGGATATGTTTTTGCTAAATGCATGCACACTAGGTGTTATGGGCCCTAGTGTTTTAGCAATGGCTGATTTGGTGCGGCATACATATTCATCACATTAGTTGCTTATGAAGCATTTTGCACTCTATGTGCAGTATCTCTATGAGATTACTTTGGATCTACCAATCACCAATAGAGGTCATGGCTCAGTTTGGTGGGTGTTTGTGGATCTTTGCATGTCATTGTTAATTCCTTAGCAATATTGTATGGCATTGTGATCCCCGTTTACCAACAATCATTTTGTAAGACTGTCTGTAAACTGTGAAACACATGTCAATATTATCATTATCCAAGTGGATAGGCAAATTACAAAGTGTAATCTCATGCTAAAGGATATGTGAAGTGCGTACATTAGCACCAAACAGTTCAATTAGAAAGAATTTATTGCTCTGGTTGGAGTTTGATTATCATAAGTTAAAGCATGTTTGCAACTAGGTTTAGTCTCTTCATGTTTAAGTTAGGTTGTCAACCTTGAACACTAGTTATGGTGGGGCTGTTTATTGGTGAAAATTGAGAACAAGTCAAGGACTTATATTTTGTTGATAAGTCTTCATGGAAAGTGAAAAGAGATACTCTTTTGGGTACATCTTTGTTGTGATAACTCGTTGAGCATGCTCGTACGTGTTCTAAATGGAGTCTATACACTATGTTGGATAGGAGCCAGTAACACATGATGGTTACAAATGAACAACAATGTGGAAAAACAAGATGTTACTTTTGGTTTCATTAAAGCTCCTACTGAACTATGTTCTGGTCAAGCAAATAGCTAGATCCATGAAGGATGCCATAGTGGGAAACATTAGTGTATCACCACGCTTGTTTTCGAGGATGAAAATGCTTATCCGGGGGGGAGTAATGTCAGGACAAGGATCCTAAGGAGCAAGGCTCGATCTAGCGGGTCAGGGACCTGAGCCAGGGGCTCGGACTGGACCAGTGTGGAATGGGGATCAGTATGATGGCTAGGGCTAGGAGCCGGCCTATATATAGGGTGGTAGGGGGTGGATTCGATATCTCAGCCTCCTAGGTCTTATACAATTTATCTACAAAGCCTACATAACCACCTCAAATTCTAGTTTTAACATCTTGCACTTATATAAAATCAGTCTTCTTATGGAAAGCTAACAAAATATTTATCTTTGAAGAAATTTAAACTCACAACCAGGGCTATGATACAATGAAATTAGCCTTGCACATTGTTTGGTTCTTCTCTAAAATGATGCAATTTTGTGTAATCGCATAGAAGTACTAGGTTCTTTGCAAAAAATGAGAGAGAAAGCTCTCAAAAATCCCCACAAGACCCCTCTTTTTTCTTTCCCCACTTGCCAAAATTTTGAAAGTAGATTACTATAACTACATGGACCAATCACAAGTGAAAACCTTTGTGTTGTACCTTTGATCAAGGTTACTCCATGTAAATTTATCCTTTCTTGACCTATACCTTTGACTCGAGACTTAAGTGGCCAATTTAAGATGAATAATACTTTTAGAAAGTTAGATATTAATTTTCATGACATTACCTCTCCCTTGAAATCGTAGTCGTCCTTGACTATGGAGTAGGGGAAATAAAGTCAGAGCTAGACCTTTTGATTTGGATAGAGGATCCATTTTTACTAATTTTTATGAAATTACCTCTCCCTTGCAATCATAGTCATCCTTGACTATGGAGTAGGGAAAATAAATTCATAACTAGTCCTTTTACTTTGGGTAATGGATCCTTTTTTACCTATCGGTCGACATCTTTCCACAGTGGTGACTAATTCCACTTTGGTGCTTGGAAGACTTAGCTGTCACAAACATAGGTTGTTTTTAAGCGAGAAATGTTTGGCAAGTGCTTTGTCAACTAAGGCGAGCTTTTTTTTCTATCAAACAAATATTTTAATAAGTGAAGCTATCAATTTAAAATAATTTATAGACTTGATAATAGCAAGTGTTACACATCTTCCTTCCCACATCTCTCGTATCTCATGGTTATCAAGGGTGATAGATATGCAAAGTGAAAAAATGCTTGTGTTTTTGTCAATTTGTGGATTACCTTTTGATGCCAAAACCATGAAATGAAACAGGTGAGTACTCATGTGAGAACTAGCAAACCAACCACAATTTCTTATTTGCTTGGCCAATGTCCTATTGTGACAATGGCCTTCAACATACCATAAAACCACACTTTTTGAAGCACCAACTAACATTTATGAGTACACGAGGCTCATGTGATGATGCCTTTACTATTATGTGATGCTAGAAATTGGAAAAGTGAATGATGCACCACTTTGTCACACCAAAGAGTCATCTTCATGGATTGAATTCCTCAAAAAGATTTGACGCAAAATGGCCTAAGGAGACTACATGATTCCAAATAGTGTATGATGCTGATGCTAGAAATTGGAAAAGTGAATGATGCACCACTTTGACATGTCTTTGAGTCATCTTCATGAATGGAATTTTTTTTCTTAAAAAGATTCGTACAAAATGGCCTAAGGCAACTACATAATTGAGGATAGCATATATTGCTATTCAATACAAGGGTATGTCCTATGTCGACTAAGGGCATTGTGAACCTCCTCATCTCGAAGGATAGGTTGGTCAATGAACATATGCTCATTTTGCCAAGAAACTAGCACACAAAGAAATACAAAGTAAAAGTGTTTACAAGCAAGGTAAGGCTTGCCTTGCTCTTCATGCTCTAGAAAGTCAGGACACGTGCACGAGGCTCTCTCTTGATTCTTGATCTCCATGCTATAGCTACTGCCAATTAATGTATTGATGTTTGAATCTAACTTGAGAATCTCATGAGATTTCTTGTGTCACAAAACCCCTTCAATTATCTTGTCTTTCATCTCAAGTGCCTTGGTTATTATCTTCGCTACCTCTTCGGATAAGACTTGCCTTGATCTTCATGCTCTAGAAAGTCAGGACACATGAACGATGGCTCTCTCTTAATCTCCATGCTACAGCTACTGCCAGTTGATGTATTGATGGTTTGAATTTAACTTGATAATCTCATGAGATTTCTCATGTCACAGAACGTCTGCAATTATCTTGGCTTTCAGCTCAAGTGCCTTGGTTATTCTCTTCGGTACTTCTTTAGATATTGACGTTCAATATCTCACTTGGATACCATTTTGAATACTTGAATACTTGCAACACGAGGATGAGGCAATGAAAGAGGTTGTAGCGCCTCATATATATGGATATAACTTTTTAAGAATGGCTGGCACCACATGTATATTGGTTTCATTTAGCCAAAGAGGTGTGAAAATTTAAGAGAGCTATGGAGGAGGAGATCCTACTTGGAAAAAAGCTCATGAAAAAATAAGCACATGCCCGGGGTGTGAGCTAGAGGAATACCTTCCACAAGCTCGCAATGAAAATTTTGAAGAAGCTTTCTCAATTTGGCGGTCAATAATGAAGGCTAGCTTACTTGCCAAGGAGAAACCTCACATAAAGTGTATCGCAAGACGAGTGTTGTATAGGTAATCAACCATGAAGGCTAGATTACTTGCCAAGGGAGAAACCTCACATAAAGTGTACCGCAAGACAAGTGTTGTATAGGTAATCAACAATGCCAATGAAAGCATGGTCTTGTGGGCAATAAACTCTTAAAAACTAAGAGACTATTGTGTTGTAGGTGGTGGAGCCATGGTTTCCAAGTTTTGAATTGGAATCATGAGCATCAAAGTGATGCATGGGTCTATAGTGAGCACGAGGAGACAGGGATATACACCATGGACATGATTGAGAAGCTTTCAGAGAGCAAATGGTGGACACCATGCCCATGGTTCATAGACTACCGAGAAGAAAAGTGTCTAGTAAATGCGATTGACCTCAAAGAAGGTACATTATTTGAAACATAAATAAATAAATGTATATATATATATACACATGTATATATACATATGTATATATGTATATATACATATATACATATATACACATGTATATATACATATGTATATATGTATATATATGTATATGGAAAATGCATAGTGTATTTTTTTAAATTAATTTATGGTTTTGTACATAGATAAAGAATCAAAAGGAAATGAGAAAATGTTGGATGTGGAGGAGTCTAGGCCTACATCTAAAAGAGGTAACAAAAGAGGAAAACAAAACAAATTAAAAATCTCCTCAAAGAAGTGCAAAACTCAAGAGGATATGGAGAACACTGACAAGGAGGAGGACTTGGAGGAGAGCCACAAAACTCAACATGTTGAAGAGGGAATCACAAGAATAAGCAATCTCAGAATCTCATATTGAACCCCTAAAAAGTGGGAGCACACATCCACTAGACCAAGAGACATTGGATACCTTTACTTCGGGTATGCAATCTAGTTTGATGTACTTTTTTATATTCAATATGGTTGGATTATGTGTTATTTCTCTAGGGGTAGGTCTTGTTATCCAACCGGTGGACTTACCACTATTATGCGACACTGGAGATATTGTAGAGAAGCTATACAATTCGAATAGCCAAGATAGGTGAGTGAAAAATGATAAGAAATAGCTTGTATTGTCTAAAGGTTGTACTTTGTTAAGCTTGACTTGTCTTTTCAGAAATTTGTCGCAAGTCCAACTGCTCTTGGGGGAATCGAATAGGTTTGGTGACATGGATCGTGCCAAAGCTTTGTGTGGAGCCCAATTGATTTGGGTTGACTTTCCAATAGGTTCCTTGTATCTCGTACTATTCCTCTTGTACCTACTTGGAATGAGATGAGACTCGACCTCATTGAGACAAATACAACTCATGCACAAGAGTCTTTTTTGGACCATGGCACCTTTTTTGCAACCTTGCGAGGGGAGGATCTTAGTGATGTGGTCAATGTTTGTGGAGATGCAAGCTTTACACTTGAGCGTATTCTATATCTTGAGATCTATGGAGAGTTTTGGAGGTCTGACAATGAAAGTGATCCTGAATAGTAGAATTTTTGTAGAATCTTGAACCAATAGGTACTCTCTAGGAGCTCCTAGAAAAGCCATCCATATAGTATTACTATCTTCCCTAGTGTCATAGACACACAAATACTCAAGTGTATATGAATATCTAGATGAGGAAGACAAATACTTGTAAGAGAAGCCAAATAACAACATTGTCTCCATTTGTAATTATTTTCATGAGGCTAGATTCCTCTATAAATGCAATATAAATGTGTGATTTTTTTAAATGGTGTCACATTGAGTGAAAGTATTTAATTTAAATTACTGGAGTTTCATACAGATTTGAGAATTATTGTTGAACTTTATGGATATTTTGATTTGCCTGTAAGATGTTTCAAGTCTCAAGTCTTAATCAGAATTCAAGCAATATTTTGATTTCAGTTTAATCATTAATGGTTATTCTTATTAAAGTGGATCATAACCTTTGTCAAGATGTCCTCATTTGGGGATGCTGAATATATATCATTAGCAACGTTTCACAAGTTGAGAAAGCTAAATTCTTGCTTTCCAACATGTTATTGTTTCCATACTATGCCTATGCCAAGCTTGACTTAGAGAAATGACAACTTGAGATGAAGGTGTCGATGTAAAAGAGTGACTTATTATTGACTCGTGTTTCATCATACATATATTGTAAAGCCTTTGAGTTTCCACCTTTTTGAGTAGTGTTGACAAGTTTTTGGTATCAAATCTTCTTAAATATCCCTATTCATGAGCTATTGGTAGCTATTTCTTTGGTATTGCTAAAGATGATACAAGTAGCTATTACCTTGTGAACTTAAATGTTAAGTTGCGGATTTGATTTTTACTATGTAGCTCATTTGGATAGAGAAAGTGTAAACATAAATTATAGATACATGCATTGTGAACATAGAAGATATGTACAAATCGAGCCTATGTAAACTGCTAATCAAGAAACCTTTGGTTGGATACTATAACAATAGGGGTCACATGTGGTTTCAAATACCAAAGAAATGGCTTAACCAAAACATTCCCAGGGACACGAGGTGGACACGAGGAAGTAAAAATTGGCTCCTTGTTTGGTCAATTTCTAGGCTTAACCAAAACATTCCCAAGAACATGAGGTGGACACGAGGAAGTAAAAATTGGCTCCTTTGACCTGGGGAGTTCACTAAAGTATATGTAACATAGCACACGTGTTCAACATAAGGGATTTTATATTCTTGTAAAGTTACAGAAACATGTGTAGATAAGGCCTATAAGGGGTACTTTTAATCCATTCTGGTGAACGCACATGATATAGGAAAATTTTACATAGTGAATGTTCAAACCTTTGAACACAGGGAAAAAGGGACCGAGGGGGGGGGTGTTCTGATTACATCAAACATTACACCTCTATCTCATGGCCATGTATTTAAAAAAGCCCCTATTTGTCATTATAAGGCCCTAAGGGGGGATCTCTTGCTCTGTGTACATCTAACTTACATCCTTATCTCATACTTATACACAATAATTTTACAAATTTTTGCCATGTAAAGGCTCCCAGGGCCCTTGTTTTCTTTTTTTTTTTAGTGTTGAACTTTTAGACCGTGATGCAAAAAAAATCATATCTTGCTCGGATTCTTCAAAAATCAACGTACAAGTTGGCAATTTCTTTTAAAATGATATAAAACAGACATTTCTGACTTTTTCCTTAATCTACGGGCTCCAACGAGCATTAAAATCATGGAATCTGAAAATACTCAAAGAACTAATGTTTTTTATTGTGTTAAAGACTCCTTAACCCTACACAACATTAGCCTTAATCCCTAAAAATTAGGTTTCCTTACAAGGCCCATGCAAGGTCCATATTTCTCCTAATGAGGATGTTTGAAAAAAGAACATCCTTCAAGTACGAGATGTACTTGTGTGTGGAGGTAACTACAAACACTCCGCGATGTGAGTGAGAGGGACCCTCATTATCCTAACTCCACATTGGCTAAACTGAACTCCTTGAGTTCCTAAACCCTATTGTATCCCATGTGACAACATGTGCCAAATCAAACCCAACAAGCGGGTCCATAGAGACGTAATGAAGAAATTTATTTTGGACACTACAACCCAAATTTCTTGGCTCTTACATGACCTTGTCATCTCTCTTAAGAGCAAAAAAGGATGAAAACATAGAAGTTTATACATCCTACTTGAAAAATTAAAAAAAAATTAAAAAAAGAAACAAAAACAAACAAATGCGTACGTGTAGGTTGAACATAGTGTTCACTTACCTATAGGCAAATGCACCTACCCAAATTTCCCGCCTACAAAGGCCTAGGAACACTAATTGAAAATTAGTGAAATTCAAGTAGTATGGTATATATAACCCTAGGTGTTGGCTTTGCAATCCAAACCCCTTGGTTAAAATGGACATTGTCAAACCCTTTGGTTAAACTTTGTAGAAAAAACTTCTCAACTAATAGTCGGCCCTTGGCCTGTGTCCATGACCCCCCTTGGGTTTGCCCTTATGACTTAGAAAGCTTAAAATTTTGCACTACCCCTTGGAAGTTGGTTGACTTCTTTTCTTGAAAGCACAAGTGTGAAGGTTCCAAGAATTGATTATCAACACTTAATAAGTGATTTAGTAATCAGGAGTTGGGTCTTACCCCAAAACTATACACATATAGACACTCTTAGTACTATAGATAAATCCACTTAAGTTGGAATCGTATTCAGAATTAGATCTTTTTCAAACCCAAAAATCCATAATTTTGGGTTTTTATGAACAGCCATGTTGTCTGAAATGTTGGCGTCACACTACAAGAGGCTATTCATATTAGCGACGCTCACACAGCGACGCTCCAAAAAAAAATCCCGGCGTCGCTAAAAAAATAACCGAGTGCGCCCAAAAACTCAGATCTCAGATCTGAGTTTTTCGGCGCCCTCAAGCAAGGAGCAGGTAACGCTCTCCCTCACTCTCTCTCTCTCTCTCTCTCTCTCTCTCTCTCTCTCTCTCTTTTTCTTCTCCACACACACACACACGAGGAGAGGAAGGAGAGACAGGTATGCTCCTTCCCTCTCCTCATTCTCATGTTCCCTTCCCCTCTTTCTCTCTCCCTCTCTCTCTCTCACACACACACACATACACACACACACATAGTGTTTTTGAGAGAGAGAGAGAGAGAGAGAGAGAGAGAGAGTACAAACAAAAACAAAAACGCACACACACATACATAAACAAAGAATGCACACACACATTGAGAGAGAAAAAGAGAGAGAGAGCATGCATAAACAAAAAACGCACGCATTGAGAGAGGAAAAGAGAGAGAGAACATGCATAAACAAAAAACGCACACATTGAGAGAGGAAAAGAGAGAGAAAACATGCATACCATCCAAAAAACGCACACACATTGAGAGAGAAAGAGAGAGAAACTAATTTAACGTCATAGGAAACTAATTAAAATTAAAAGACCTAAAGATCTAGCCGACGAGGAGTTGAACTCAAGACCTATTATTCAAGAGGGAAATGGCATAATCAATCTATCATACTTGGCATGGGTGATAGAAAGGTTATACCATTTATCTCTTTTTATTGGCACACACATCCACACACGCGCACACACACAAGAAGAAGAGAGTTATAACGTCGTAGGAAACTATCTTAAAAGACGTTAAAGATTAGGTTATATGTAGACTTACATTAAATTAGATTTAGGTTTATTTTTAACTAGATTTACGTTTATTTACGCTAGATTTAGATTTACGTTATATTAGATTAGATTTAGGTCTCCATAGACTGCGATGCCTGCATGAAGCGGGTGAAGAAAGCCCTCAATGGAATATAGGGTATTGCTGCCTTCACTCATGGTGGGCTCCGTCGATCCAAAAGTATTGGTGAAATGTCTTCAGAAGATAGGGAAGAAGGTGGATCTTCACGGCGGCAAGAGTCACTACATCCCCGACACAATGACCATCTAGACAACCTCTAGTCATTCAACAGCAACTTCAAAGTTAGTAACAAGAGCAAGAACGGTCTAAAGGGCCAATTGCTGTTGTCAGATGTGGATGGAGATGAGGCAGCGTCACCGCCGGAAGTTAACTCTCACATCTTTAGTGATGAGAATGCCAACTCTTGCCGAGTTATGTGAAAAATTATGTGTTAAATCAGTTTTAAGGTTCTTATAATCCCTGTTAGTTTAGTTCTTTGTTTTTAATATAACATAATTTACGTTAGATTTAGATTTATGTTATATTAGATTAGACTTAGGTTTATTTAGGTTTATCCACACACACACACACACACACACAAGAAGAAGAGAGTTTTAACGTCGTAGGAAACTATCCCAAAAGACGTTAAAGATTAAGTTAGATGTAGACTTACGTTAAATTAGATTTAGGTTTATTTTTAGTTAGATTTACGTTTATTTAGATTTACCCTTATTTACGTTAGATCGAGTCCACGCAAGAATTACTTACGGTTTAGGGTTTAGAGTTAGACGAACAGTGAAAAGATCTACTGTGAAAAGATGTTAAGATGATGTGAAGTGCTACAGCTAGAGAAGAGGCAAAGGGGTTTTGTCCACTACATGCAGTATCATGTAGACATGGGTGTGTAGATTTCTTGTACCCACAAATATAGGTATTGACCAATAAAGACGAGATTATAACCCGGTGGTTCTGATCTCCGTGCACCTCTAGACCGAGGTGTGCGGGGATTGGACATGACTAGAGAATGTGAGGTAAAGAGAGAGAGAGAGAGAGAGAGAGAGAGAGAGAGAGAGAGAGAGAGAGAGAGAGAGAGAGAGAGAGATAAGACGAAGAATGCCAATAGAATATTAAATTTGTTGTCCAGGTTATAAGTTTTTTATCCTCATTATGAGTAGCGACGAGGATGTGGGACCGTCCAACCGAAACACCTATCTCTCAACGAGGGTCTTATGTCCTTGTAATCAATGCAAGCATGCTGTGCGACGGACAAGACGTGTTTCTTTGCAGCACGTTCGCGAATTTGGCGAGTTCGATCCATCTATTATAGATCGAGTTGTTGCCAATTATAACTCGTCGGACTCTGACGCTGGCCAACAAGCAGCAATCTTGCAACCCAATAGACGTGTTTGCAGGCGCTTTGGTCAAGCAGCATATGTGAGGCCACAAGATGTAGCCTCTGACAGCTCGGGGGATGATCATGCAGAGCACATTCCCAACGAGGCAATGTTTGAGCCCGAGATTGATGAAATGATCGAGACGATCATGGATCCAGACAGGCTTATCTATGATGATATGAAAAGTGAAGCCGATACGACACTGTATAATGGAGCACGTATGTCTAGATTAAAAGCACTCCTGGTTCTTCTCAACATGCAGGCAAAGTTTGGATGGAGTGACACTAGCGTCACAGCGCTTTTCAGGTGATCTATTACAATTAGTTTACTTTAATAAAACTCTAAATGTATAATGATCTGATAGATTTTTACACGACTGTATTATATTTTTATGTTGTGTAGATTGCTGAAAGATCACATACTACCAGCTGACAATGTGATGCCAGATTCCCGAGATGAAGCAAGAAAGATTTTGTGAAACTTGGGGATGGATTACAATTCTATCCACACTTGTCCTAATGACTGCATTCTTTTCAGAGGGGAATACATAGACATGGAGAAGTGTCCGAAATGTGATTCCGAAAGATATCGAGTAGATCTCCACGGGACAAAAATTCCACATAAGGTTTTGCGACATTTCCCTCTGCTTCCTCGCATCAAGCATTTCTTCGAATGTAAGTCCATGGCCGCCCTAGCATCATGGCATGAGGAGAATAAATCTTCGGATGGTGTGCTACGAATTCCTGCAGATTGCGTAGCGTGAAAACATATAGATGGAACATGGTCGGATTTTGCTAGGGAAGCTCGAAATTTGCACTTAGGCCTGGCTATGGATGGTGTAAATCCATTTGGTCAAAGATCAACATCTTACAGTGTATGGCCCGTTGTCATCGTCAACTACAACATTCCCCCATGGTTGACTACGAAGAAGGGGCACCTATGGCTAAGCTTGATTGTGCCAGGGCGATATAAAGTGGGGAATATGGATGTGTATCTTCGTCCACTATTGGAAGAGCTACAACAATTGTGGATTGGCATAGAGGTGGTGGATATGAGCCGACACACAGGACGACGGAATGCTTTGATCAGAGGCATTCTAATGTGGACCATGCATGACTATCCCGGGCTAACAGAATGCTCAGGTGATCTATTGACACTCCTCACTCAGACACTGTAAATCTTGTTTTTTCCCATAGTTGATCTATTATCATGTGTATACATGCAGGGCTTCAAACAAGCGGATATAGAGCATGTGTCACATGTGGACCTAGACTGAATGCACGTAGGGCACCCTCACTGAAGAAGCAAATCTACGAAGGTCATCAAGCGTATCTTCCAGAGAATCATGTGTTACGCGACGGCTTTTTGGGAAGAGAGCCACCAAGGATGTCTGCACAAGCATGGTTAGAGCAGAAGGAGATGTGCGATGACGGATTGCCTCCAGGGATGAAGAGACTATCTCTATGGTACGAGTTACCATACTGGCCCCGACTCATGATCAATCACTTGCTCGATCCAATGCACATATTCAAGAATGTGGGTAATCTACTATGGGACCATCTGACCGGCAAGAAAGATACTTTGGGAGCCAGAGTTGACCTTAGAAATGTGGATCGTATGGAGCAATATTGGCCGCAAACAGCGTCTGATGGATCAATAAAACTCCCTAAAGCACCATGGATTTTCACAGGAGCCCAAGAACGCAAAGTAAAAGAGACCATTCGATCTTTGCGGACCCCCACTCGCGTAATGCACTCGCTCCGAACGTGTTTTACTAAAGAAGGAAAGCTTACCGGTTTGAAGTGGACTTTAATATCATTGCTGCACATACTTTACAGTTTATTTTACCGGTTGCCATTGAGGGATGTTTGTCTCTCGACATCCGTAACACAATCTACAAACTTGCAAAGCTGGTGCCATGGATCTCACAAAAGGAGAACAACGTAGACTCCATACCATTCGCCAAACTAAATGCTGTGGAGCTTGTGTGCATGTTTGAGAAACATTTTCCTACTACAATGCTAACCATTCAGGTGCATCTTCTTGTTCACATAGTTGATGAGGTGGAAATAGCTGGCACAGTTCATTCCAGATGGATGTTCTTCTTAGAACGTTTCATGAAAACGCTTAAGGGATATGTGCGTCAAAAGGCACGTCCGGAGGGTAGCATGGCAGAAGGTTGGTTGGTATCAGAGTCCCTAGTGTACATTGGAGAGTGGCTAGACGGATTTGATAAATCCCGGGACACGCTATGGCGAACCATAGATGATGAGCGCATATCTGGGATTGTCATGTGCAATCTCGGTGTTGAGAAGAAGATGACGGAAGATCTAGAGGCTCAAATCAACCGATTTTGCATGCTTAACAATCCAGTGATGCAAAAGTGGATTTCACAATATGAGGATGCAAAGCAAGAGCGACAAAGGGCACGAATCGAGTGGAGACGGGGAAGACGACCACCGATGCACTATCCAGCGGTTCTGGAGAGCCTACCAACCTTCATGAGCTTAAGATGGTTGCACAACCAATTGAAAAGCGCACAACAATGCGGTGACGAAGTGACTGAAGAAGAGTGGGAGTACTCTCGGGGTTGCGCGACCAAGGTAAGTTTGCAATGTACGACTAGCAAGTGACTTTATTTATAAACGTTTGAACGGCCACTCATAATCTTTGTTCGTTGTAGTATAAGTCATACATAGCAGCATGGTGTAAAGGTCGACATTTTAGGGTGGAACGAATCGACAAAAAGCGTTTTACTCAAGATGCTACTACTCTATATGGGGTGCATGCAGAGGAGCTACAAAATGAAACAGAGGATATGTGTTTAAACGGAGAGCTCTATATAGATATAGGAAGTTATGCTGAGTTATGCGAGGATGAGAGAGAGATCTCTTAAAGCCACAAATATTGTATTTGAACAATTTTGCTCCGTGTTGTAAAAGCTCTGGCTCTCTAAGTACCTTCCATGGTGTATAACGCTCTTTTCTACTCGCGCTCACATCTTTTGATTGAAAATTCTGAGTTTTCGACTTGCCTCTTCTATCACTCAATTCATTGCGTCATTGTATTTATATGCGTCATTACGTCATTGTATTTAATGGTCTTTGCGCATTGTCTACTCTATTCATTCAATATTAAGTTTAAATATTCGTGTGTTTAATGCAGGTATGGATGATGAGGAGTTTCTTTCTTCTTTGTCACCGCAGCAAAGACAGTGGTACGTGGAGCGTCATCGCTCTGGCGCATCATCGCGCGTTCCTACTCCATCCGCATCTCCCTCTCTTTCGGAGCATTCGGCGCGCTCCGAAGCTTCGGCGTCGATGAGACGAGCTTCACACTCGTCTAGACACCGGCGCTCTAGTGGTGGCGGTGGCGGTTGTTGTGGGGATTCCGCCACTGATGCCTCCACACCGCCTCGTGTTCGACGAGGCTCTTTACCCTCCCCTTCTTTGCCCGCCCCCACACCAGCCACAGCATCGCCATCTACGCCAGGTTTTGCACGGCTGACTGTTCCTAGAAGCTACACACCTCTACCTACTCCGCCAGGAGCCACCCCACTCGACACTCCTCGCTTCGGGGCCCAGACGCCGATGGAGACACCTGACGTCCGTACCCCCATCGACACGCTGCTAGAGACCCCTGCCGGGACACCCAGGTTCACGCGTCACCGGCCAGAGGGATTGTCTTACTCCATCGACTTCAGCGGCGGCATCATCATGGATGATGACGGCAAGAAGGTGATCTCGCGCATGCGTGGTCTTTGCTCTCAGCTGTTTAGACACTACATACTAAACAAATGGAGTGAAGTACCAAGTGATTTAAAAAACAGAGTCATCAGCATACTTCATGATGAGTTTCCCGTTCCAACACGGGATCAGCGCTTCAATGAAGACTTGATGAAGATTCGAATGCGCGAATACTGCAAACACAAGTGTTCCGAAGTGCAAAAAGCAATCAAGAATGGGTGGAACAGGCCAGATTGGCTGGCCAAAGAAGATTGGAAGAATGCGAAGAAAGCAGCGCGCGAGAATCCCGACAAGTGGAAGCAACAAAAGGATGCAGCCAGAGCGCGAGTAGAGGCAGGGAGCTCGCACCACTTGGGGAGCGGTGGATGGGCATCATTTGAGGCCGAGTTTGTAAGTGTTTTCACATTGCTCTTTATGTTCGATAGT
This sequence comes from Adiantum capillus-veneris, assembly GCF_014529385.1. Classification (NCBI taxonomy): domain Eukaryota; kingdom Viridiplantae; phylum Streptophyta; class Polypodiopsida; order Polypodiales; family Pteridaceae; genus Adiantum; species Adiantum capillus-veneris. The sequence goes on from NC_140938.1 coordinate 15,430,518, forward strand.
TTAGGGTTTATGAGTTTTTTAATTCTAACATAATGAAATCTTTGTATGTTTTGACAGTGGTCGATGACAGGACGTGATCCCACACCGTACGAGCGCGAGTACGCAGGCAGGAAGGGCTTAAACACCCTGATGGACATTCTCAGTTCTCGCGGCGGCATGGTTAGTATTAGGGTTTACTCTTTTTTATTTTTTGTATTGTTTTATAAATGTCGTTATATGTTTATACTTACTGAAAGCTGTCTTATTGTCTTTTTTTGTAGAATCCGACAGATACGCCGCTTGGACGCGATGAGACGTCTGACTAGACGACGTCAGTTTAGCCGTAGCTAGATAGCATTAGTTTAGGGTTTCTCATAGCTTATGTATCATGAGACGGATTTTATACGTCTTTTTGAACCATGTATATTATTACATTTGTCACCGCAGTTCCTTTTGCCAATCAATTCTTTATGCCTATGATGTTGTACAATTGTCATTATTATATTTGCCAATCAATTCATTTTGCCTATGATGTGTACAATTGTCAATTTTGCAAACAATGCGTCTTGTGGGTGACTATTTTGGGTCTATTATCTACCCTTGCACTTTTCTTTAAAAGTGAATCAAGTACAATATGGTTGATGGGTGGCAGGGCATTCAATGCCCTGCCACCAAAAAAAAATTCTCTCGGGCGTCGCTATAAGCGTCGCTATTTATGGCTCTGTAGCGTCGCTATAGTCTTCTGTGTAAACGTCGCTATAACCGTCGCTATGAGCGTCGCTATATAGCGACGCTTATAGCGACGCATATAGCGACGCTCGTAGCGACGGTTTTAGCGACACCGGGGGTCATAAAAACCCAGTGTATTTCCGTCGCTAACAGCGTCACAAGAGCACACAACCTCTTGTAGTGTCATCTATACACCTTGGTAGAGATAAGCCCTTATGAATTTAAGACGTTCAAAAACTCAACTTGATCTTCACACTTAAAGTGTGTAGTGGTATAATAATGCTTAAAAAAATTGCTAATGGCAAAACTCTTGCTTGTCCATTAGAATTCATGGGTATTCATATTGCTAATGGCAAAACTCTTGCTTGTCCATTAGAATTCATGGGTATTCAAATGAATAGAATTGTTAGATCTTGAAAGCAATCACTAATGGATTACAAATAGATGGCTCTTAGACCTTATTGTTTTCTCTTAGCCCTTCTTGCTACCGTATTGACATAGAAAGATTTCAATAAAATCATGCCTAGTTTCACCTTTTCTCGCACAGAAGTTGCACAGAGAGAGAGAGAGAGAGAGAGAGAGAGAGAGAGAGAGAGAGAGAGAGAGAGAGAGAGAGAGTTGGGCTGAGGAAAACCCCTTATTCTAATGTATTGTATGTCCCTTGCATATGCTCCAATGCAGACCATGTCTGTGTCATAGCTTATCCTATAAGTGTACAACAATGTGCTTGTACAACTCTCTCGTAGAGAGAGGTAACATAAGTCTCTTCTTGACCCACCTACCTTGGATGTGATCATGACTATACCAGGGTGACTTAAGTGTGACACTTTGTTTGTAAATAAACATAAATTAAAAGAATCTTTTAAGACATCAGTCACTTACCTTGTCCTTGACATAGTAGTTAGTGTTATAGCGGAAGTGTAAATAGTAATGAGACGAAATTATGTCAATATCACTAGCATGCCATGCACGCAGAGGTGTAAGTCGTTGGCAACATTACGGCCCTACAGATTGAGCCGATACCAAAAGTGTCGTGCATAATCAGGCATGGATACATCACAATTTGTCGTTGTCATACGTAAATTGTGAGCTTATATCCTCACATTGTCGAATGTCCAAAATTGTGTGCCATTGTCATTCATTTGAAGTCAAGGGCAAGATCTTGGCATGGGTTAAAAGCCTTGCTTTTCATAAATGTTGTCAAAGAACTTTGCTTTATACAATAGGCAATCTTTGACAACTTGAAAGTTAAAATGTAGAAAAACAAGAAAACTTTGAAATTGTCTAACCTGGTTGCCTTGCTATGACCAGTTGTCTTGAGTTTTTGAAATAAAAACTCATTTAAATCTGGCTCCTAGCTATATTTGTTGCTCGAGTGAGTTAGCGTATGTATAATATACGCCCTCGTGTGATTTTGAAAACCTGCATACATCTTGGCAAGTTTTCCCAAGTTCGTATGCTATTAGCATGGAAACCGCTATGCCAAATGTCAAAAGGGAAGTCTTGCTCCACATACGTGCTCATGCACTATTATGGTGCTCATAGCTAACACATACTCTTGCCAATTTACAATAGCATAACAAGAGAAATTCAACCTTGTCGAGCATTCACAAATAACCCGACCTTGTTGAGTTGTACAATGTGTTGAAAAACAAAAAAATACTTGCAATAGATGTGCCTCGTATGTGCTTGACTTGATTACGTAGACGGAGCCTTGCTCCAGTGATGTCTTGAAAAACTTGTCGGATCACGCTTGCCGACAATCGATGAATTTTTCCATGGAGGGGAAGAAGCCGTGCTTGTAAACTAAATCATTTCTCACTCAAGCATGGGTTGAGTGTGAATGGTTGTTGCACACCGTGTGTTCAAAACAAAAATATCATGCTTTTGGTAATATTGCCAAGCCTTGCTATAGCTTAACACAAGCCGTGCTTGTTTGAAATGATGTGCCAACATATCATATATGCATAATCCATATGTTTGTGTAATTCTAGAAATGAACAATCAATCACGCGTGCCAATCCATGCAGAGAAATGGAATTGACCAAGCTCAGTAACAACCTTGTTGTAAAGGCAATCAAGCCATGCTTGATAAATTCCAACCAACCCCTTGGGCGACAATAAGTGTCCAAGTTAGAATTGACAAACCTCAAAAAAATTCAAATGATTACATAACCATTATGAAATTGAAGTGGAAACTTAAACATGAGTACCTAAAGTTGGAATATCCATGAAGACAGCATAGTCGAGGGTACCTGCTCTATCCCTTGGATATCCGTGCATGTAGGTGGAAGCTATATCATCCGATGAAGGCTTACCCATAATGACAATTTCTCCATTCTTTTTGTATTGGTTTGGCTCCATTTGAGCACTCCTAGCATGCCTTTTTGATTCTTGTATGGCTTCTTTCCAGCACTTAATTGAGATCGCAACTTTTGGAACTCTTTCGTGGGCTAATGCTCTTAACTGGGGGTGCCCAAATTAGGGCGCCCTTTTTGCTGAAGAGCCGACGTTGCAGAATGAGCCAGGCTTCTACGCTCCCAACGAGCTCCTCCTTGCCTGATTTCATGCCAAGCTCGTCTCCTCCTTGTGCATGCATGGGGAGGCTCCCACGGTCCTCGTTGGCCGATTTCGCACTATGTAACCAAGGGGTCATGCCCACAGCTCCTGTGCTTTCATGTCGACATCGACCTCCTTTTGCAACTGAGCATGCATGGAATGCAAGCATGCTCTCCCTCCTCCTTCTAGGCGTGAGAGAGAGAGAAGAAGTCCCCATAGCCTTGCATAGAGAGAGAGAGAGAGAGAGAGAGAGAGAGAGAGAGAGAGAGAGAGAGAGACCTTTCTTCCATGCCCTCCACACCCCTTCTCTTTCCTCTCCCTTGAGCTCTGATACCAGTATAAGACCTAAGAGACTGAGATATCGGATCCACCATCCCACCACCCTATATATAGAGCGGCTCCTAGCCCTAGCCATGATACGAATCCCCACTCCACACTGGGCCCGAGCCCCTAGCTCAGGTCCCTGACCCCCTAGGTCGAGCCTTGCTCCTTAGGATCCTTGTCCTGACAAATTGCTCCATAATTCAAGGTAATTTATAACAAAATACATGCTAAGCATTCAAAAACGAATCTCAATTGTCAAAAAGGAATAAAGATTAGAAAATCTTGAAAAATCCAACCGAAATAGATAGAAGAATATTTCAAGAACTTTTAAAATTTGAGGGGTATTTGAGGAATTTCCTCAAATTAAAGGGGTGTTTTGGTAATTCTCCCTAAAAACTATTATATGTGGACTGACAGAATACACAGTGAAGCCTCCACTGATGCAATGGTACAAGCAAGCAATGGCAAATGGACAACTTTGGGGAAGCTCAAATTAGAAAAAGGCAGCACATTGGCGCAAGGGCTACAAATGTTTGAATTTAAGTTTTCTCATTGGATGTTAAAGCAACGCATGGAAGTCATCGGCCCAACCATCTGGATCGGAGGATTTGTTTTGAAAAGGTGGCCAGGAAGCCTTTTACTCTGTTGTTGAATTATTTCTTCACCAATTAGCACGATCAAACACGCACTGTTACACTGTGCAGGGAAAGGGGTTTTATACCTTGGATTCCTATAATGAGCACGTCCATCAATTAGAACAATCAGCCCCAAGGATACTCCGTATGCTGTGCAGGATAGGAAAAGTGTGAGGATTGGGGACAAATTGGCCTTTGAAGTCACCCTTGAGGATGGGGAGGACAGGATTTTTCGACAATACAAAGAGAAAGTACATACACAAGAAGTTTTGGACAAACTCTCACAATAATTCCCACATTGTGACTTACCTCAACATCATGAGCTTCTGTGAGGGAGGCACCGCATACGTAGCTAGGTACGATTGGGGGCAGGGGATCGTCGGCCCGGTGGGGGAGCCGGTGGTCCCCTGTCCCTAATCGTACTTAGCTAGGTATGTGGTGCCTCTGAACGTGGACGAAAAGGCAAAATGAAAGCAGGACTAGTTCCAGATTGCATGGATACTGACCCAACCACCATTGATGAAAGTATAGAACTTTGCCGAGCTTGGGGCAAAGTGAAAGACCAAGAAGCCCCAATTTTCTTTGATGGAGGAGCCAAGGCAAACTTCATTTCACCTGAATTGGCAGCGCGGCTCGAGATTACACCCAATCAGATGGGACCACAAGTAGAGGCAGCTCTAGCGGCACCCGATAGGGACGTGGCCATTACACCTGTCATTGGCAAACTTAGGTTGCATTGTCAGGGGCATTTGGGGCACAAGGTCTTCTACATAATTCCTTTGGAAGCTTGTGATGTTCTCGTGGGAATCCCTTGGTACCATAAGAACAACGACGTGGTCGATTATTGAACGAAGAAAGCGACATTGACTACTGAAAAGGGCCGAACCATTGTACTTGATGTGAAACTTAAGGGTGAGTCTATCCCTATTGTATCGGCTTCGACCGTTTCAAAATTAATAAAATCCAGTCTCTTTGTTTACTCGATCTTTTTAAAAGAGTTGAATGATGAACATATATGTCTGACCTTGATAAAGAACGCCAAGATTTTCTCCACACTCATGCCGATTGCTTTTCTGAGGGCCTGCCCAAGCGAGTTACCACCAGCTCGTCCTGAGGATCATACCATTGATCTGATACTTAGAAGCACACCACCGAACTAGCCACCTTACCGTGTGAGCCGAGCCCACAATGAAGAGATTATGAACCAAGTGAAAGACCTTTTGGAAAAGGGTCTTATCCAGTTGAGTACTTCACCTTACTGCTCTACGGTGTTGTTGGTTTTGAAGAAAGACGGATCTTGGAGAATGTGCATCGATTATAGAGCTCTCAATAAAAACACCATCAAGAACAGATTTCCAATTCCTAGGATAGAGGATATTCTTGATCGACTATAGGGATCCTTTTGTTTCCACAAGATCGATTTGAAGAGCGGATATCATCAAACCTGAATCACGTCGGGAGATGTCTACAAGACAGATTTTCGGACGACCTTCGGTTTATTTGAATTTTTGGTGATGCTCTAGCGACCTTTAACCAAATGATGGATAGGATTTTCACAGAGTACAGATCTTTTGTGGGCACTTTCTTTGATGAAATTATTGTCTTCTCCAAGGATGAGGCAGAACATAGAGAATATCTGCTACAGGTCTTTCAGGCATTGCGGGATCACAAGTTGGTGATCAATGCAAAGAAATCCTACTAGAGATACACTTTTTGGGACACATCATCTCAACAGCAGGAGTGCAGATGGACCCAGCCAAGATTGAGACTATTCGTGATTGGCCCGATTTGGAAAATGTCCATAAAGTTAGAAACTTCTTGGGCTTATGTTTTTACTATCGGCGGTTCGTTAGAAAGTTTGCAGAGGTTGCTTCCTCTTTGCACATCTTGACATACCTTTCTTGTGGGGACCCACAGAGGTGACTGCCTTTCAAACATTGAAAGAGAAACTGACTACAAGACCAATTTTGACTTTGTCGGATTTGCAAAAGTCATTTGAAGTACATTGCGATGCTTGTGGTCGTAGTCTGGGTGCGGTCTTAATGCAAGAAGGCCATGTCATTGCCTATGAGAGCCGATTGTTTTCAAGGCCGGAATTGACAGCACAGATATATGAGAAGAGCTTTTGGCGGTTATCCATGCTCTTACTCAGTGGCAACATTACCTACTCAGAGCCGATTTTACGATCTTCATAGATCACCACAATTTACACTACTTCTTGTCACAGAAGCAGCTATCGGAAAGCAGATACGGTGGGTGAACATCTTGTCACAGTTTCACTTCCAGATTGTCCATGGACAGGGACAGAATAATTTGGTGGTAGATGCTTTGTCCCGAAAGCCGTTGCTTCTGGCTATTTCTGCAATACATCATAGAAGCTTTGAGGATATGGTCGATCAGTATGCCACAGATCCGGATTTTGCAGATGTATTCGATCAAATACAGAATGGGGAGGTAGTAGCGAGATATTCCATTCGGGATGGCTACTTGAAGAAGAAAACGATGTTGTGCGTTACGCAACCGTTGAGGGAAAAGGTAGTAGCGAGATATTCCATTCAGGATGGCTACTTGATGAAGAAAATGATGTTGTGTGTTACACAACTGTTGAGGAAAAAGGTTCTAACCGAATGCCACTATCCGCCATTTACGTGTCACCGCGGCATTGCGACCACCTTGAAAGGTGTGGAGAGATACTTCTTTTGGCCAAGACTCAAGAAGGATGTAGACGATTTTGTACGCAATTGCTTGGTATGCTAGAAGGTCAAGTTTGACAAGCATAAAGCACATGGCGACTGTTCGTTGTTGGAATCCATAAGTGCCACGAGAAAAGGATCGGATTTCTAAATAGAATAGAAATCGGCCGCGGTCTGATACCATTGTAACAAACTTGGACACTCCAAGTCAAGATTCTACCGCCACACAACATATATTCACCTCACAACAATTCATGATTCTCAATTGATTCAATACGGCTGGGTAGAGTTTCGTACTTGGATTGTCCAAGTTTAAGGGCAGCGAGCCAGTTAGTCACCTCCTTGCAGGAACGTATGCTGATGTGGCGACCCCTTCTTGGGTGAGCAAGGCTGGAAGCCATACCCTAAAAATCGAGAGTCCTATTTTACACCCAGTCAGCCCCAATTCTATCACGATTTTCACTCCATTTTTACCTTGTTTTACGACAAGCATCATCTTCACCAACGTCATCTCCTCCAATGAGGTGTTGCCAAGTGGCCTAGTTCTCCTTGCAGGATTGTAAAAACCGATATTAGATAATCAAGGTAACCAGTTAGCTATGCTCAAACTTGGGGTGAGCGGAGATTTGTTATGTGGGTGACCAGCTCTAACTTGGGGTGAGAGAGGTCCAGGCCAGGTTCAGGGAGCGTCTTGTCGGCTGCCCTTATGTTCTAATGCTATCTCTCTACCCTACCGGGACGGCTCCGGTTGCCCGCAGTGCCGCACACACTCTCGTGGGTGTTGGCATCCTGTTTCTTCTTCCTAGGTACAGATGTTGGAAAGGTTTTGGCATTGTTTTGCAGATTGCTGATTTTGTGAGTTTTCCCCGCATCTTCCGCCGCTGCCACCTCTGACCTGGTATCAAAGAAGCTTGAGGAGCATCTACGGCTACGTTCTTTGGGGCTGATTAAAGTTAGAGGCTCATCTCCATCTATGACTCCGTTCCCCATGTCTACGGCCACAACAGATCAAGAAGGAGCCATACCTCAACTCTCAAGAGATGGAATAAGAATACAACACAGTCATCCCACCTGCGGATGGATCAAGAAGATCAGGATTGGTTGTCTACATTTGAAAAGAAGACAGATACAAAGATTCTGACTCTTCCTTCTATTCCGAGGGAGTCCCATCTCAACGGCATCAGTAACTACCGCATATGCAAGGCAAGGATGCTATCAGTCTTTGGAGTCCTATGACTTGCAAGAGTTTGTCCTTGAGAGGATTCCAGTTGCCAGCCCATGTTCTACACATCCTTGATTACGCCAGGGAGGTTGACGGTCATCACCTGGGACAAGCTTGTTCCCCAGGTTCTTGACCAAGAAGATCGAAATGTCTCTGGACAAGAAGGCGGATTACTCGAAAGGGTAGCTTCCATTACCACAGTGGCTCTACTAGTACCTACTCCTCCTAGACCTCCAGGCCAAGTAATCCACGATCTCCTGCTCCGCGACTATGATCAACGCCGCTGGAGATAACATGGCGAGAGTGGCCACTATTGGAAGTGGTGCCCACATCGACACCGCACCTCTAGTAACACTCGTTAGCGGCTACGGCAAACCCACAATCGCCTTCGTTGGAGAGATTATTGTTCCCACAGCAGTTACAATGGGTGATCCAAATCCCTCTCAATGGGAATGGATTGAAAAAATTGATAGCAGAGCATCCCAACATGTGACTCCGTCGTATCTCTTGAAATCATAGTCGTCCTCGACAATGAGGTAGAGAAGATAAAGCCTAATCATTAGTCTGTTTGCTAGCGGTGGGTAGAGGATCCCTATTTTACCCTACGACACCGTTCCGTAATGGATGACTAGTCCATTTGGTGTTTGAGAGCCTTAAGTGCCGCAAGTATGTCTGCACATTAGTCCGTATCAACCTTCCATAGTAGAGTGACAAGCTCTACTTGGTGTTCGGGAGACGTCGTCTCCACAAACATGATCTTAAGTATGCATACTTATTAACATTTGTGCACAATAAAGAAAAAGAGAGTCTTATAAGACAAAAACTTTGTTCATTTATACATATTTACATTTGCTTATTATAGGGAATCATTCTAAGCATTGACAAGGTTTAGGTTATCCTTTAATTGTATGCCTTGCATCCATCTAGCATCTTCAAAAGGATAATGTTTAAACTTGATAAGAGATCGTCGGATAGTCTTACCGCCTCTCAATACTTTGTCTTCATGTCGGAGAATGGACTTGGGTTGCAACACCTCTTCTTAATCCTCGATCTCCGGTGGGTCTTCAATGGTTGCTTCTTGAGGTGGCTCTCCTTTGTAAGGCTTTAGTAGGCTCACATGAAAAGCATTGTGTATGAGCAAATGGTTGGGCAACTTGAGTTGAGAGGCCATCTCATTAATTTGCCTAAGAATCTGAAAGGGACCATAATTTCTTTTTGCTAATTTAGCATAGCTTTTGGTGTCGCGTAGGATTCTTGTCCGTTGTGTGCCTTAAACGAGCCTTGGGAAACTTAAGCAAGACCCAATCATTTTGTTTAAAAGCTAGGGCTCTTCTGTGCTTATCAGCAACATCCTTTTGCCTTTGTTGAGAGATGGATATAGCATCTTTAAACTTTTGGAAATATTCTTACAAGTCTCGGCTATATTCATCTGTAGTAGCGAAGATCTTCCCATGTACCTTGAGTAGGAGGGGACTTTTTTATCTTCCCTCCATCACCTCAAGGTGCTTTTACCATGGAAGTATATACAGTGTTATTGTAAGCATACTCCACTAAAGGTAAGTACTTTCTCCCATTGGGACTTTTGATCTACTTTTGTGACATAAGCTTTTAGTAGATCAAGAATTGATAGGTTAGCTAATTCACTTTGGCCATCCATTTGGGGGTGATAGGCCAAAGAGAAGTTTAACCTTGTACCTAAATTCTCAAAGAGACCCTTCCAAAAATTACTGGTCATTTTAAGATCTCTATCCGACACTATGGACATTGGCAAGCCGTGGTACTTGAAGATTTGTGATATAAAGAGGGTTGCCATTTGATGGGCCTTAATAGTCTTTTTGACATGTATGAAATGTGCTTCTTTGCTAAACCTGTCCACTATCGTCCATATTCTTGTATTCCCATGGATAGACTTGGGCAATCCAAAGATAAAATCCATGGATATGCTCTCCCATGGTGAATTAGGGATTGGCAAAGGTTGAAGCAATCCAGGTTACTTCCCTCTTATCAAACTTCATCTTTTGGCATAATACACATTTGAAACATACTCTTGTATGTTTGCTTTCATGGCAGGCCAATATAAGTATGTTTCTATCCCTTTTAGGGTAGATTGAATCCCTCTATGGCCCGCATAAGGAGGAGCATGAGATTTGTACATTACTTTCTCACATAGTGAGTTAGTAACACATAGCTTGGTGCCATAGAGAAGATAACCATCTTGTAAGGTAAATGGTTCTTCCTTCTTTCCTAGTGCAAGGGCCGAAATTACATCTTTAAAATTGGGATCGATAGCGTACTCATCTATCATAGAATATAGATCATTGTGAGTTGCTATGGATACCGCATTCACTCTTGGTCGCCTTGAGAGTGTATCAGCTACTTGATTATGCTTGCCAGCAATGTGAGCAATATGAAAATGGAATTGCGAAAGGAAATTTTCCCACCTCATTTGTTTGTCGGAGAGCTTGGTGTGCGTCATGAAATACTTTAGGCTTTGGTGATCCGTTCGCAGAATAAAAGGAGTCCCCAATAAATACTGCTTCCACTAGTCTAGAGCATGTAGAACTGCTAAGAGTTCCTTCTCATATATACCTAGAACTTGCTCAACAGGGTCGAGCCTTCGACTTTCATAGGCTATGGCATGCCCTTCTTGGAGCAAAAAAGCTCCAAGGCAATCACTATAGGCGTTGCATTGGACCTCAAATGGCTTTGAGAGGTCCGACAGTGTAAGCACAGGTTGAGAGATAAGCTTCTCTTTAAGATTTTCAAAAGCATTGTTCTCCTTAGTGGACGTTGTTTGTGAGAACTTTTCTATGAAGCATCTATAGTATGCACATATACCTATAAAGCTTCTTAGGTCATGCAGATTCCTTGGATGAGGCCATCCTTTTATTACCTCTAACTTTGATGGATCCATTTGGCTGCCATCTTGAGAGATAATGTGACCTAAATACTGAATCTCTTGTAAGAAAATTTTAGTTTTTTTTCGATTAATATAAAGTTTATTCTCTCATAAAACTTAAAATATTACTTGGAGGTATTGCTTGTGTTCGTCTAATGAATTATAGATGATTATATCATCAAAGAACGCTTTAGTAAAGCTTCAGTGAGGCCTGAATAGCTTCTCCATCAGGCGGTTAAATGTGGATGGTGCATTGGTCAAGCCAAAAGGCATGATAATGTACTCATAAATACCAAACGTAGTGCAAAATGCGGTCTTTACAATGTCTTGATCAACTATCCTTATTTGATGGTAGCCACTTTTTAGGTCAATCCTACTGAAGTAGGGCGACCCCTGTAGCTTGTCAAATAGGTTTTCTACTCGTGGAATGGGAAACCTATTCTTGATAGTGATCCTATTTAGTGCTCTATAGTCGACACACATACGATATGTGCCATCTTTCTTTTGCACTAATAACACTGGTGAACAAAATGGAGATGAGTTTGGCCTAACCATGCCTTTCTCAACCAACTCATGCTCTTGCCGCATAATCTCCTCTTGTTGAGCTTGAGAAACTCGATAATATGTAATAGCTCAATAATGGCTAAGCCATAAAGCCCCGTAGGACTACATTATTAAGACCATAGCTCTCGATGGTATCCCCGTAAACTGCATAAAGCAGGCGTGCTTCAAGGATGAAAAATCCCTATTCTACTTACTCTTTTGCAATTAATAACACCAACCACTTGTAGCAAGCTTGAGGACCTCTCTTCTTGAGCAAGAAAAGAGAAACCAATAGCTCTGATACCAATGTAACATTTAATATACTAGTAACTTGTGTGTAGCAGAAAATGATAACATCGTGAGCATTTCATTAAGAATAAGTTCCAAATGAGTATAGAGAGAGTACTTCATTGGAGAAAGAAACATAGCAATTTTACACCTAGCTAGTTTGGCATAGACAATACTTGAAAAGAGAGAGAAATAGAACAATTGACAACAGTCGAGGACCGGATTTACATGGATTCGGTCCCCCCTCCAAAAAGTTTTTGTATTATAGCTTCTCCCATCAAAGAAGACTTTTGTACAATACAATCTTTGTGTTCCTTGACAAAACTCGTTCGTGCAGTGAAGATGGAAGCTTCATGCACCAAATTATGCTTGAAAAACACACCTAGTGGGCCTAGATTCAGTCCCAAGACCTCACACACCTTCAAAAATGGTGAAAGCTAGCAAGGCATGAGGAAAGATTGAGAGTAAGAAGATGTATCTTATGAGAAAGAGGTATTCTCCTCACATAATCACTCTAATAGCATATCTTAGCTTAGTAATTAGCATGGTCGAGGAGATGAGCATGCCATTGAAGCTTGGCTCTTGGTTGGATTTGCATTCCATAGCCAAGAGTTGTTGGTGTAGGCCTCTACTTCTCAATGCTTGGAGAAGGAGATGGAGTTCTTGCTCAACTCATGAGTTGTGTGTGTGTAGCAAAAATTAGATAGACTAAAATGCCAACCTCCCTCTCTCTTGGTCGACCCCTCCTCCCAATTATTCTTGTTGGCTTCCCATTTGCTCCTGCAAAGCTTAGCCAATAACAATTAAGAAGCATTATTGATAGCCTTGTGACATGTGTCCCCCTTTCCCGTCTTGTGAGAGCTTTATTAAAATAATTTATTTAAATTCTCATGGACCTTTTAGTCTTCTGGCCAATAGGAAAGCAAGCCATTGGGCTGTTGGATGCTCTTTGGACCCCTTGGTAGATTGTCCAATAGTCTTCTAGGGAGCTTAATTTCTATTGGTTCTTTTATCAAGAATTTTTAAATTGATTAGAATAATTTTATTCTAGCCTAATTCTCATTGATCCACCTCTATGGCCATCCAATAGGATTTGAGGGGAGATTGGGGCATCTAGGCTAGGAGACTGCCATGTGTCCATTATTCCCTTTGTGTAAAGGGGGACCTTGGGAGTGTGTGTGTGTGTGTGTGTGTGTGTTTCTCTCTCTTCCCTACCTTTAGGGCTCACCCCCTCCTTCCTAGGGATGTGGGAAGACTTTTTAGTCTTCCCATAAACATCCAATTTTCCCCACTTTTGGCCATTGGATAATTTAATTAAATTTAGGAACTTTAGCCTATGGAAGTCTTAATGGAGCTAAACCTTAGGTCTTTTAAGCTCCATTGATGCACATTACTCTTTTGCAGACTTCCCCCCTTTGGATCCCTGCTGAGACCGGTCTGACAGCCTTACCAATATTCTAGCTTTTACTCCCGTGGTACCTCCCCATATTAAATGATCAATTTAACATGAGAAAATAATTTGGGAGAATTAGATATTAGTTTTTATGACAGCATCATTATTTGTGTATATAGTTAAGTAGGTTGATGGAGGTATGTGTTGTGTCAGTCAAAGTACAAGGCATTGTTGTGATGATTAGGTCTTAAAGATTGCAAGCCTATTGGTACTCCTAAGGATACATGTTTAAAACTTAGTCTCACAATACCAAGGGTTGCTTTGATGTCACTCTTTGTGACCAATCTATTGGTTGCCTGATTTATGGATGCATCATGAGGCCATATATTCAATATATAGTCTCCTAGGTGAGAAGATTTATGCATGGCCCATGGTATATGCATGTGAAGGTAGTTAAGTGGATCTTTTGCTACTTGAGTGGCAATCTGTATCTTGGGTCTTTTATCTTTTTGACTTGAATTGAGCTGGATTTTATGACACACGAGTTTCCATCAGTTGTCTTTGTTTCATGCTCAACAGCTTATGCATGGCTGGTTGAGCAAGAAGTGGCATACAATGGCCGCTTATAGTTGTGAGCATGAGTACAAGGCAGCTTTCATAGCTAATGTTGAGTGTGTTTGGCTGCCTTGGTGGGCGTTGGATAACATTCTACCACAATGATCTCCCTTGATAGTGAGAGTCCGGGCAGTTGCAAGCAATCCAGTGTTCCATGCTCGCACAAAGCACATCAAGGTAAATTATCATTATGTCAAGAAGAAAGAATCTTTGTGGAGAGGTCAACTTGGCATATGTGTTTGTGGACGACAATCTTATTGATATATGCATTGTGAGAAGCTTGAACCTTTTCAAAAATCTTTTGGGTTTCTTCCCTCTGGGAACTGATCACATAGGATGAGCACTTCCATGTACATGAGTGTCAGCTCATGTTCAACGCATCACCATGTCACCATATATGGTAGTGATGCATGTGAATACGCTTAGGGATCTCGAGGCACTTTTTTCCCTTGCTAGGAGATTTTGTTTCCCATGGCTTGTACAAATACCTGCAATCTTTGTATTAGCACATTCACTTATCCTAATTCTAATGTTTTGTGCTTATGAGCTTCTCCTTCATCATCTCCATCTTCACGTGCAATTCTATAGTCGTATTTTAAACATTGATATCCAGATGGCTTGTCTCTTACATCCTCTGCTTCATCCCCATAATCACCGACTATCAAATCATTGACTAGATGCAAACAATTGTAATACCTTTGTAGTTAGCCAATCTAAAAATAAGGAGCGATCTGCATCAACCGTAGTAAATACAATAGGGAAAAATGATGTAGCAACCCTCCCATGCCATGCCTCTCATTCTTGCTTCAACCCATATTATGGCTTTTAAAGCTCGTCTACATATTTAGGATGACTTACATCCTCTTAGCCTTGTGGTTGATCCACACAAAACTATTCTTGCAGGTCACAATGCAACACCGCAATCTTCACATCATTTAATGTAAGACCTTTCAATTTGAGGTAGTCACAACTCTATATACAACATTAATGTCATTGTCTTGGCTACAAAGGCAAATGTCTCATCATAATCAATACCATATGTTTGTTCTTAACCTTTTTCTACCAATTAGCTTTATACTTGCTTACGTTATCTACAATATCATCCTCAAAACACATGTGTCCTATGTCCTGCACAATCTTTGCCACATAGCTATCATACATCAATCATTGCACAATATTTTTCTCTCTATCATACCGGTGTGATTCATAATCAGCAATTTCTTGTTTACAGATGTAATCTTCCGTAACAAGACTTTGCTCTAAATAACTTGAATTTCCATCAACATCATCATAACCAACACTTAAATTAAGTAGCTTTGGTAGACCATCAAATTTCTCCTTCCCTTTTTACGATACACTTGATGAATTGGTACAATTCACCTTCTCAAATACTTGCCACTCCATAGGTTTTGAAAAAAATTCAAGCTAGGTCAATCCTGTGGGACACTCAAAACCTGTGATTGTGCACGTGGTTTTTTTTTTGCAGCCACCTTTTCCTTTACATCAGCCCCAAATCATCCAAAATACCAAAATTTCATCTCATTAAAATAACATCCTTGCTCCATCAGTTGAAGTGTGAGAAGGTTGTAACATTTGTATCCATTTTACTAGACAACCCACAAACGCAAGTTCTTAGCCTAGTTCATATTATTTTAAAAATATGTAGAAATCACCTAGAACATGCAAGTACAATGCAACCAAACACTTTTGTGACAAATTTGGTTTTATGCTAGTGAGCTTCTCCTTAGGTGTTACATCATGTACTGTACTTGTAGGGGCTCATTTATAATGAAAGCAACTGCCATAAGGGATTTACTTATAGTTTATTATTCAATGCAGAAGCATTGGCATACTTGTCCTTTTTCTTGAATGTGTTAAACTTATGCATCAATTTTAATTTCCTTGTGTTTGTGTTGGTCTCATAGGATGTGACAAAAAATCTTCAAGCCCCCTTGGGATAATGTCCAACTTCAATGTCTTGCACACTAATGGACCACCAATACACGAGCTTTTGTGTTCCATGGTTCAATATTTAGAAGCTTTTACCTGTTTGGGTATTGGGTTGTGAATCTCAAGAATTCATGGAGCCCTCATAAGAAAGGCCAAAACGTGTTCAAGATTGTAATTGCGCACTCCTGGTCCCAAAAAGTGCACAAAACTCTATGCCACACAATCTTCCAAAAAAACAACCTAACTTGGAGATTGTTATCCACAACCACCCTCAAAATAAAGGCCAAAACAAGCTCAAAATTGTAATCTGGTTGCACACTCTTGGTCCCAAAAAGTGCACAAAACTCTATGCCACACAATCTTCCAAAAAAGGAACCTAACTTGGAGATTGTTATCCACAACCATCCAAAATCAAAGGAAGTAGGAGATGGTGAGCTCTTATGCTCAACCAACTCCTTGTCCATATTAAGGCTCCAATAACATATCAAGAGAAAGAGAGGAAGCGACCTTGAGCTCTTGCAAGTATCAATACACCCACACACACTCAAACTCAAGAGAACATACATAGAGATGAAGATAAAACCTTATTCTTCTTCTTCATGATTCAATAGGATAAGAAATGTCTACATAAACTTAGTTCAGAGTTCCACATAAGTATAGTGGTCAAGGGAAACCCACTAGTGAATGAGTTGGCAAGATAAGTGTGTCGTCACTTTTGGTAGGTAGACAATACTAGTCATCCAAATGTACCATTTACTTTATCCTGTATTACAATGGAACTCAAAAGAGTGCACAAAACGAAAGGGGTCAATTGGTGAAGACAACGGAGGAGGCGATTCTCCTCTTCTTTGATTGTTTTTTCCCTCTCCAAACCATAACTTCCGTTGGCATTTCTTCTTTTTGTAAAACAAACATGAAATTGCATACGATTTTGGTTTCTTGAAGGCAACTAATTACCAAAGCACTCAAGATAGCACAAGTTATTCCCATCACTTAGCTGATCTTCATGCACACCTCTGTTCTCTTGCGTGCTCACAATTCCAATTATTGCAACCTCATATAGGGAACTTTCTCTTGTTTTTGGGTGAATACACATGACTATGCTAAGAACATACTCTTCTGTTTTTGGGTGGAGCATTCTACTATAAATGCAAAAATTATTGCTTCCCTTATGTGGAAGCTTTAGAGACACTTTAAAGAATTTTCTTCCCCTTCTTTCTAGAGACTCTTCCTACTCCTTAGAGCTTTAAAGAATATAGAAGTATCAATGAGCTTAATTATGAATTTTAGGATTTCATTATCAAAATGAATTTGAGTAATTTTAACTACCACAAATCAAAAAGTACCAACGAGTCACTTGTTTAGAGTGAAAAATTTTAGTATTATATATTGCAATTTGCATATTTTGTCAATCACTTATTCTTTTGCAAACCATCGTGTTGCTGTCTCTATCATTGTAATTTTGCCAATGTTGTGTTTTTTCTAACCTTACACATGGTTCTTGTATCAACATGTGCAATCTAAAGCAAATACCTCTCTAGTGATACAGAGGGGTCGCTTGGAGTGGGGTTTGGGACCCCATCCGATGTTAGTCTTCTTTCGCTCTCTATCACTCACAAAACCTTCACTCATAATAACTCTCTCTCTTCTCTCTCTTTGTTTATTGCACAATCTGTCGTGAACTAAATAGAACCTTGTGTACATACTGAGTTCATCCTGAGTTACCACCATAAATCACTTCCGATGCACATTACATTGGTATTAGAGCTCTTTGATATCGTTCAATATCATCACTCGAGAAAAGAACCTAAAGAAACACATGAACTTTTTTTGCTTGTTAGAGATTGCACGTAAACGAAGACCACTTGGACACGTCAATCTCTCTAATCTGTGCTTTTGTAATATAGCGAAAACATCCTTTAAAGAGATGGTGGCATCGCAACTGGTGGAGAACTCACTTGGAAGTTTAATGAGCTCACATTTATGTCACAAAGAGTTCACATCCAAACCAAATCTATATTACTCTATTACGGAGGGCCAAATTCATGCAGCTCCACGTGGCTAAAAATGGGCACTAGCCGGTGGTGACTCTAGTGAGCGTGGAAGGGGACGAGAGGAGAACAGGCGGGAGGGGAGGCGAACAAGTGAAGGCAGTTGAAGAGGCATCCGAGAGAGAGAGAGAGAGAGAGAGAGAGAGAGAGAGAGAGAGCAGGGGTTAAGTTCGTGGCGCGTGGGGCACACGTGGTGACAGTGAGAGAGGGTTAAGTGCAGGGCACCAGTAGCGTGTGCACTGCACATGAGAGTGAGAGAGGGGGCATGTGTGTGTGTGGGCCATTGCTTTTCATTCCACCTCAGGGCCCACGTTACCAATAGGTGATACCCATTTTTGAAAGGAAAAACGATGCTAGGCTACTCTGTTGAGTAGTGTTATTTGCGACGAAATCCTCTCTCTCTCTCTCTCTCTCTCTCTCTCTCTCCCCATACTTTTACTAGAGCTTCTGTGAGCAGAATATGTGTCGCTACCTACGTGTAGTGAGAAAGGATAGCCATATGTTTTCGCCCCGCAGCAACGACAACCATTGTGGAGCGCAGCTATGCGGCAATAGCAATAGCAACAGCTGCATAGTGCAGCCCTCCTACAACAATAACGACCTCCGCGACAGCAGCTTCAAGTCTTTTGCGCAACCTGAGTGGGCTGTCTGCAGCAGCTTGCTCTGTAGCTCTGCGCGAAATAAGCACATTCAGCAAGCTCTGCGCAATAATGGAATCCATCAACAAGCACAAAAAGAATCCATAAAACAGAGGGGTATTTCGGTAATTTTCCTGGAAAAAAATCAGGGTTCACTCTATTTTAACCGGCTGAAATGATAAAATCCCAGTTAGGATTTGAGCTTGCGTTTAAGAATACCGAGAAATTTACACAAATTTTAGTGTAATTACCGGCAAAAGCTTCAAATTTTGACCTAAAATTCGGGAGAATTTCAAGTTTGCCCTTATTTTCATCGATTAGGGAAACTGTATTTTTCTATCCGTGTTGTAGGCTGCTGCCACTTCCCACATTGTTCATTTATTTTCCTGTTCCCATGTTAGATGGCAAGCCATCAAGCTTTTCCTATATTTTATTTTTGCAATTTGTGGAAATTCCCAAAAAACCCCTCAAATTTCAAAATTTTCCAATTTACTCCTCATATTTGACCAAAAATCCCCAAAATGCCCTTCACTATCTTCAAACTTTCCAAAATGAGCCAAGCCGGAGATAGGAGACACCATAGAAATTGGTGATCAGAAGGCCGCTCTGCGGGAGTTGAATAGTTGGGGGAAGTTGAAGCGGCGTCCTGAATAAGCGAGGCTAGAGAGAGATTACAAATTGAGAGAGAGAGAGAGAGAGAGAGAGAGAGAGAGAGAGAGAGAGAGAGAGAGAGAGAGAGAGAGAGCAGAGCTACCCTATTGCCTGGTTGCATTCAAAACCTCAAGGCTTTGTCCGTATTGCTGTCTTCCTTCCTCCCAATATTGAGCCAGCATTGCCGCTTAATTGGTCACCCCACCCCCCTGCAACCATTCTCGCGAGCCAAACCACCATCCCCGGCACGGTGTGGTGTCGCCGTGCGCACGCGCACACACACACGCACACTTTTTTTTGTAAATCAATTTGATTTATCTATTTGTGGGAAACCTCAAAGAGAGGAAAACCCACCAAAAAGATGAAGTACAAGCGAAGGAACACAAAAGTGTTCGATTGTACAAAACAACTAAAAGCATTCATAAGACAGCTAATGTATCTCTACAGTGATATCACCAACTTCCAAGGCAAACCGTAAAGACTGCCTAAGGGAAAGTTTGAAGAAAGGCAGGGGATCTGCATGAATTCGATGAAACATATGGCCACACACACACACACACACACACACACACACACACACACATAGAGAGAGAGAGAGAGAGAGAGAGAGAGAGAGAGAGAGAGAGAGAGAGAGAGTAATTACTGGCAAAGCTTCAGATTTTGACCTAAAAACTGGGAGAATTTCAAGTTTGCCCTTATTTTACCGGTTAGGGAAAATGTATTTTTCTAGCCATGTTGCTTGCTGTTGTCGCTTCCCACATCGCTCATTTATTGTTCTCTTCCCACGTTAGATGGCAAGCCATCAAGCTTGATGGCCAGTCACCAAGCTCTTTCTATATTTTATTTCAAGGAAAATTCCAAATACCTCTACAATTTGTGGAAATTCCCAAACTTTTCAAAAATTCCCAATCTTCTCCTCATATTTGACAAAAAATTCCCAAAATTCCATTCACTATCTTCAAAATTCCAGAAATGAGCTGCACCGAGGATAGGAGACGCCAAGAAAATTGGTGATTAGAAGGGTATTCCCAAAAATTCCCAAAATACAAGGATATTTTGGGAAATTTTGAAATTTGAAGGGTAATTTGGGAATTTCCACACATCAGTGGGGTATTTTGGTAATTTTCCCTAGAAAAAAATCAAGGTCCAGTGTATTTTGACGAATTGAAATTATAAAATCCTGGTTAGATTTTGAGCTTCCCTTTAAGAAAATCGGGAGAATTACACAAATTTTAGTGTAATTACCTACAAAAGCTTCAAATTTAGACCTAAAAATTGGGAGAATTTCAAGTTTGCCCTTATTTTTACCGGTTAGGGAAAATGTATTTTTCTAGCCCTATTGTTTGCAGGCTGTTGCCGCTTCCCACGTTAGATGGCAATCCATCAAGCTTTACGGCCAACCATCAAGCTTTTCCTACATTTTATTTTAGGAAAAATTACCAAAACACCTCCGCAATTTGTGGAAATTCCCAAAATACCCCTCAAATTTCAAAAATTCCCAATTTACTCCTCATATTTGACAAATAATTCCCAAAATGCCCTTCACTATCTTCAAAATTCCCAAAATGAGGCAAGCTAGAGATAGGAGACTCCATGGAAAATTGGTGATCAGAAGGCCGCTCTGCGAGAGTTGAATAGCTGGGGGGAAGCTGAAGCGGCATCCTCAATAAGTGAGGCTAGAGAGAGATCATAAGTTTTGAGAGATCATCTAGAGAGAGGCTATTGGAAATTAAGGCAACATTTGAGAGAGAGAGAGAGAGAGAGAGAGAGAGAGAGAGAGAGAGAGAGAGAGAGAGAGAGAGAGAGAGAGAGATGCCAACAAGGGAGGGGTGTGTGGAGAGAGAGAGAGAGGTGGGAGAGAGATGCCAACAAGGGAGGGGTGTGTGGAGAGAGAGAGAGAGGTGGTGTGGTGAAGGATGCCAACAAGGGAGAAAAGGAGAGAATGTGATAGACACACACACACACACACACACACATATTTATATACACATGTAGATACGGAAACACATTCACATGTTTGAGCTTGAGAAACTATGTAGGATTGGCCTATTGGTAAAAGCGAGTGAGATCCACCGGAGATGTGGGTACATATACACCGGAGCTCGTAGCATTAATATCGAACAAGAGTTCCTCCAATCAATGCTTGTCCGTCTTTGATGCAGGCCCCGTAATATTGGTCAAAATTTGGGCACGATCCTTAGCGCACGCATTGGCTTGTCCCGGTTTTGGGGCCTCCCGGCAAAAAAGAATTCAAATCTATTCGTGTTCATCAAGCTTCCTTTAGCTGTGCTTAAACCTTGATGGAAATTGCAGAAACCCTACCGTGCAGCAGACAATGGAGTCGTGCAAGGAGAATGTGCCTCCCATTTCGAGTTGCTCTTCTTCTACGTCCTCCTCATCAGGAAACCTCAAAAGAAAAGAGCTGAGTTTGGAGCAGCGGCGTCGAATTGATCAGAACTTCAGAGCAGCAAAGGCTATACTTTGTCGCAAGAGGGCGCTCAATGGAGCCTCAGGCTCTCCCCTTTGCCATTCCCCACAAACATGGGCGTCTCTGCCTTTCTTTGACAGGTGGTTTTCTAATACATTCCGCACTATAGATACCGTTAAGCTGCAATGCCATACTTTTGCATGCATCGCAGCAGTGGATATCAAAATTGCTAGTCACGAGTGTTGTGAAGACTGTCATTCTTTCATCTTGTCACGAAACTGTGTAAAACATAGCATTTGTAGCATTGGGTTTGTAATTGAGTGAATGAAATTCTACACAATAATGACTGGTGTTTACCCTTCGGCATCCATAAATGTGAGCAAGCAATCATCAACCGCCTATTGTAAAAGTTCTGACATCTCTAGACTTTGGCTATTAGATCTTAACTGATTTGTCGCAATGCCCTAGTGCCCACATTAATGAGTAATATCTAACATGCATTTATGGCGGCTTGAGAGTACCCTTCCTTTTGTCTAAAAATCTTCAAAAAACAACTAAACTGTGCAAAAGGCACCAAGATACAACAAATTCAGCGGAGATTGTAGAATTGTTACGTAGGGGTCACTATCCACTTAGGCTTTCTCATTTCAGAAAAAGCTTGTTGTCATCAAGTCGATCTGCCCCAGAAGTAACACAAGATCCTCCCAGTTTGGGTAGAATCCTCCATATCCTGCCCATAACCTGCTTGTAGCTGACGATTTCTTGTCTTTAGAAAATCTTGTGGTCAGCAATTTGCTTTGAATATCTCCAGCTCATACCACCGGGTTTCCGATGGAGTGAATGAAATTCTACACAATTGTGACTGGTGTTTGCACTCGGGCATCCATAGATGTTGGGCCAGCAATTGTCAACTGCCTATTGGAAAAATGCCGTCATCTCTGGCTATCAGTTGTCATCTCATATATAATTCATCAGTAGCATTCATTTCCCTGGTGGCAATTCATATATGGCGGGCTTGAGAGTATCCTTCCCTTTTATTGGAAAATATTGAAGAACAAGTGAAACTTTGCTGAAGGCACCGACATACAACAAATTTATCAAAGAGTGTAGGATTGTTGAGTAGGAGCCACTACCCACTTAGGCTGACAGTTTCTCATTTGGAAAAATCTTGTCGTCATCAAATCAATGTTCTCTGGCTCATCTTCTCAGCGTTCAAAGAGAGTGACAAAAGTTCCTCCCTGTTTATGTAGAATGCTCCATATCCTACCCGTTACCTTCTTGTAGCGGACGGTTTCTCATCTTCAGAAAAATCTTGTGGTTATCAAGTTGCTTCGAACTTCTTGAGCTCATCTTCTCAGCTCTTAGAGAGAGTGCCTCAAGATTGTTTCTGTTAATGTACAGCAGAGGATCTTGTGGACACTGAGCCATTAGCCACTTAGGCTGACAGTTTCTCATCTTCAGAAAATGCTTGTTGTCATCAAGTTGCTTCGTACTTCTCCAGCTCATGTTCTCAGCTCTCAATGAGAGCTCCTGCCAGTTTATGTTGAATGCTCAACATAGTCACAGGGGACAGGGCCTAGGGGTGGAGGACGTCCGAAACTGGGATGGGGACGGGCTGGGACGGTAGGGAACAGACGAATGGCAAGATTCCAGATGGGAACGCATGCAAACATCCGGCGGACGGACGGAGACTGACCGAAACGGCCGGGGACGGATGAGGACGGCCGGCCCATGAACGGTCCTTTTTAATTTTTTTTTGTTGAATTTTGGGCCGTTTCAAACGGCCAGTTGGCAGCCAAACAATTCTTTTTTTGGATGTTGAAAGTTTGAAGCAACCCGGTGGCTATAAAAGCAACCCTTTGGGCCACTTTGACATATCTCTCAAGCTCTCCACCTTAACTGTCCTCAAGTTCTCATTGCTTAAGGCTCAAGCCTCTCCTCTCTACCCTCGGTGCTTCGCCTCTACGGTCTACCCTCTCCTCGAGGCTCGGAGCTCTACCTTTGAGTCTCATCTCTACCCACTTGGCACTCTCTCCCTCCTCTACCCTTGAGTCTCCTCTCTACTCGCTCTCTCCCTCTCCCCTCTCAACTTTCAAGCCCTCCTCTACTCTCTCTCCACCATCTGTCATCTCAAGCTAACTCCACTTCTCAAGCCCGCTCTTCTCGAAGGAGGCCCGCCGTGCAAACATGGTCGTGGTGGGATGAAGTCGACTCTACCGTGCGTGGTCAAGGTTGCGGTGCAAGACCATGGACATGCAAGCTATGCCCGTACAAGAGAACGGGTGGTGCAAACAAAGTGCGAGCCCATCTTCTTCATGAATCTAGCCACGAGTTGAAGTTTTGCCCACGCATTACTCCTGAGAAGAGGTTGGAGCTTCTTGAGAAGCTCGCGGTATATGAGGTCGCGGAAGTGGCCAAGAAAGGCCGTTTTGTTGCCGTTGATCTCTCCGCAACGGCGACACCGCGAGAGCAAAGGCAAGCCAACCTTGGCTTCACCTCTCAAGCATTCAAGACGAATGCATCCACATCGGGGGCTTTCATTGCGCATCGCCAAAGCACCCTCAACGAAAATTGGAATCCTAAATTGAAGGAAGAGGTGGATAGGTTGGTTGCCCGATTCTTCTTTCACAACCACATTGCCTTCCATGCTTCGCTGTGAGTTTCCATTGTGACTTATGGCATATGCACGTTGCAATCTCCCTTTTTGTATTTCATTAAGGGGTCTCGTGAAACCGGCCTGTTCAATCCA
Organism: Adiantum capillus-veneris; assembly: GCF_014529385.1. Taxonomy (NCBI): domain Eukaryota; kingdom Viridiplantae; phylum Streptophyta; class Polypodiopsida; order Polypodiales; family Pteridaceae; genus Adiantum; species Adiantum capillus-veneris. Next base: position 15,454,864 of record NC_140938.1, read on the forward strand.
AAAAGGGCGGTAGACTTTACTTCAAACCTTGATTTAGCTTTCACCCATTATTAGTCGTCTATTCTACCTGTACTTTCAAGACACAACACGGGGGAAAGGGATACAGGTTGCTAGAATGCACCTGTATGAGAAGACCGACACCAGATTGACCCCTAACTTAGGCGCCCCTTTCGGTATTTCTTTATTGTTTAAAAGAGGGAATAAACGCTGTGGTTCCCTACAAGCTGCCCTGCACAAGCTCGGCTGAATTTCAACTGTTTCAGCCCGATTTCGGCAGCATAACTGTACTAGGACCCTTCACAATCAGAATTCCCACGCATTGACTGACTTTCCCGACGCGTACGGGCACTTTACAAAACTTGGCGAGAATCTGCAGCACGCTGAATTCTCTGTTTTCTGCCCCGAAAATGCGCCAGATCACCTGTACAGCGGTCCCCTCGCGTCCTCAAACCTCTTGGGGGTATTAGGGACCGTTTAGGGCTAAAACCCTAAACCTGCAAAAATACACAGCAGGCTGTAATTCACTGTTTCGGGCTTCGTTTCGTGTGCCGGTCGCATCCGTAGCAAGTCCTCGAGCTTCCGCACTTGTAGGGCTACTTGCCCTTTGAATCGGACGAGATTTCTGGCGTGAAACCTCTCCGAATTCACCTGTAGCTGCGGGGGATTAGCCGCTAGCTAATCCAGTACCTGTGCAAGAGGCTCTTGCCTCAGCAATCGCGCATGAACCCACACAACTATACATTGGTCAAATGAAAAGCCCACTAGAGGGGCATAACATACTACCATAGAGGAGAGAGAGGGCAATGCGTAGCGTGCAGGGCATCACTCCTGGCACCGCACTGTACATAGGAGGGAAAGCAAGCACTCCATAGCTCTTAACTTGTGACAAAAATCTACAAATGAGCCCTTCTCCTCTCTAAAATCAGCGCCCCCTTCTCTTGCATGAGGAAAGTGTACCAGAAGGTGCCACTTGGCACATTTATAAGCATTTTTCCGTTTTGGGGTTGCCACCTAAAAATCTCCCAACCGGTTGCCCAGTTGACTTCACGGCAGAGTAAGAAAATGTTCCCCTTGTCATTCCGGAGGTAATGACGCAAACACATTTTGAAGTCCCAAAATAGTAGTTCCCTAAATTTTAGGAGATGCTGCCATTGTATCTTTCTAGGTCATCTGACCCCCTTTGTACACTGCAGCCACACCCATAACTGAAATGTAGCCCCTGTAGCAAAGGATTCCACTTTGGCTAGTCAATGACCCCACTTTGGCTAACCATAGTGCTTGTCCAACCTTAGTGCTCTCTTGCCCTCAGGCCTGGACTCCCTTTGAACAGTTCCACACTAGCTATGCAATGGAGGGCAGTTAGATTTCCCGAGGAGTGTTTCCAAAAAGTGAAAGTAAATAGATAATAAGAAAGAAATCAACAAAAAGGATAGATAGTAGTCACACGTTGGTGACATACCCCCCTCTTGAAATCTCAAACGTCCTCGTTTGCATCTATGTCGTACATGCTTACAGTCAACACTCATGCATTTAACACCTGTTGACACATGTACGACACATACATGCTCATTGTCAACCCTGGTGTATTCAACACCTCAACGACACATGTATTGCTTGCGTGTGAACCCTGTCCCAATGACATAGTGGTAGCTTTGCACTCTGCCATTGCTTTGAGTCTCTAACTTTTCAATGACAAAATGATAGCCACACATTTTGCCACTGTCTTATAGTACACGTTGGGCCCAGTAACACTTTCGAGCATACCCAAACCGACAGTTTAAGAATGTAGTTACACATGTACCGTTTGGTAGAAGCAATTACTGTATCCTTGACAAACTGACAAGAAATACTCACTTCTATAGCACTAACCATACTTTTGGACATTCCATAAGAGCAATTGCCAAATTGACAATCTATACAGCTCTAACATTCATGCAACAGGTATTTCATTTGAGCTCACTTTAAATACCATGTACATCATTTGTTTTAGAAGCCATTGTCACACTGACAATCCATGTAGCTCTGAAACTCAAGGGGTCAAGGTAGGTTGCAAAGAGAAGGCTTCAAGGTAAAGTGATAACACAGTTGGTGACTTTGCAAGTTCACCTTCTTCCATCCACTTAGCATCCATTGGTGGATAGTTTCTGAACTTTACCAAGTAACGCCTAGCAACCTTGCCTTTCACTTTTCTTTCTTTGTGTGCCAAAATCTGTTCCGGGACCAAGATCTCGTCAAGTTCCTCGACTTCCGGCTGATCTTCAGCTGGCATATCTTTTGACACATCACCCACATAGGGTCTGAGAAGACTCACATGAAACGCATTGTGAATCTTCCAACTGTCAGGCAATTTCAGCCTATATGCAACATCACTGATTATGTCGCATACTTGAAAAGGCCCATAGTAACGCATGTTGAGCTTTGGAAACAGTCTTTCCTTGCGCTTCATCTTCTTTAACCTTGCCTTTTCAAAGTGTAAAAGCACCCAATCACCAAGTGAAAATACCACTTCACGACGGTGACAATCAGTTGCTTTCTTTTGCTTTGCCTAAGTCTTTTCTAAAGCAACTTTGACGTTCTTGTACATTTCATCCATGTCCTGAACATACTTATCAGCTTCAAATATCTTGTCCTTTGTATGTAGTATGGGAGGAACTTTCTTGCCACCTTCAACTATCTCAAAGGGTGCCTTGCCAATTGATGAATGCACTGTATTATTGTATGCATACTCCACCAATGGCAAATACTGCTCCCACTTTCCTTTATGCTCTGACACATAGCACTTCAGCACATCTAGGACAGTAGAATTTGCGTCTTCTGACTGCGCATCTGTTTGAGGATGAAATGACGAAGAGAATTTGAGCGTTGTGCCCATATTCTCAAACAAGCCTCTCCAGAACAAACTTGTCATGCGTGGATCACGGTCGCTAACAATCGACTGTGGCATGCCATGATAGTTGAAAATATTTCTCATAAACAAGCGTGCCATCTGATCTGGCTTTATCTTCTTCATGACAGGAATGAAATGAGCCTGCTTGCTGAATCTGCAAATAATGGTCCAAATACCATCTTTTCCTGTCTGCGTTCTCGGAAGATCAAAGATAAAATCCATAGCAATACTTTCCCATGGTTTATCTGGAATAGGTAGTGGTTGCAATAACCCTCGTGCCTTTTGCCTATCAAACTTGACCTTGTGGCAAATTAGGCATTCTCGCACAAAGGCATCCACATCCCTTCTCAATGTAGGCCAATAGAAGAATGTCTCAACCGCTTTAACTGTAGCATCGATACCACGATGCCCTGCATACGGTGGGACATGACTCTCTTCTATAACTTTGCGTCGCAATGGCTTTGTGACATACAATCTGCCATGCATCATCAGGAACCCATCTTTGAGAAGATAGTGTTCATGACGTTGTCCATCCATTAGCTGCTCGAAGACCCTTGCAAAATCTTCATCATTTGCATATTGTTCTCTCATATCATCAAGTTCATGATGATAAGGAATTGACACAGTTGAAATTTGTGGCTTCCTTGACAAGGCATCAGCCACAACGTTCTTCTTGCCTTCCACATGCACAATCTAAAAATGGAACATGGACAAGATATTTGCCCATCGCATATGCTTCTCATATAACTTTGTCTGTGTCAAGAAGTATCGCAAGGTCTGATGGTCCGTTTGGACAACGAAATCTGCACCTAGCAGGTAGTGTTTCCAACTTAAGAGCGCATGAATCATAGCCAGTAACTCTTTCTCATAGACTTGCATGGTCATCTTTGGCCCTTGCAAAATTTTGCTCTCATAGGCTACTACCTTGCCATCTTGCATTAGCACTGCACCAATGCTACTACCACAGGCGTCACACTGGACCACAAATGACTCCCTAAGATTTGACAACACAATGACTGGATCTGAAGTCATCTTTTCCTTTAAGAGATTAAAAGCTGAAATCTCTTTTTGAAACCGGCCTGTTCAATCAAAAAAGGGCGGTAGACTTTACTTTAAACCTTGATTTAGCTTTCACCCATTTAATTTGTCGTCCACTTTACCTGTACTTTCAAGACACAACAAAGGGGAGAGGGATACAGGCTGCTAGATTGCACCTGTATGAGTAGACCGACACCAGATTGGCCCCTAACTTAGGCGCCCCTTTCGATATTTCTTTATTGTTCAAAAGAGGGAATGAACGTTGTGGATCCCTACAAGCTGCCCCGCACAAACTCGGTTGAATTTCCACTATTCCAGCCCGATTTCGGCAGCATAACTGTACTAGAATCCTTCACAGTCAGTATTCCCACGCATTGACTTACTTTCCCGACGCATACAAGCACTTTGCAAAACCTGGCGAGAATCTGCAGCACGCTGAATTCTCTGTTTTCAGCCCCGAAAATGCGCCAGATCACTTGTACAGCGGTCCCCTCGCGTCCCCGAACCTCTTGGGGGTATTAGGGTCCGTTAAGGGCCAAAACCCTAAACCTGCAATAATACACAGCAGGCTGTAATTTACTGTTTCGGGCTCCGTTTCGCGTGCCGGTCGCATCCGTAGCAAGTCCTCGAGCTCCCGCACCTGTAGGGCTACTTGCCCTATGAATCGGACGAGATTTCTGGCGTGAAACCTCTCCGAATGCACCTGTACTTGCGGGGGCGTTAGCCGCTAGCTAATCCAGTACCTGTGCAAGAGGCTTTTGCCTCGGCAATCGCGCATGAACCCACACAACTGTACATTGGTCAAATGAAGAGCCCACTAGTGGGGCATAACATACTGCCAAAGGGGAGAGAGAGGGCAGTGCGTAGTGTGCAGGGCATCACTCCTGGCACCGCACTGTGCATAAGAGGGAAAGCAAGCACTCCATAGCTCTTAACTTGTGACAAATTCTGAAAATCAGTCTCCTCTCTCATTTTAGGCGCCCCCTCTCTCGCCAGGAGTAGCAAAATGCTCACAGAGTGCCACATGGCACATTTTCCGACTTTGGGCATTCCCAGCTAAAAATATCTCAACTGGTGCGTCAGTTTACTTTGCAGCAGGGCAAGAAAATGTTCCCTTTGTCATTCCGGAGGTAATGACATCAACACATTTTCAGGTCCCAAAATAGCAGTTCTCTAAATTTTAGGAGATGCTGCCATTGTATCTTTCTAGGTCATCCGACCCTCTTTGTACACTGCGGCCACATCCAGAACTGAAATGTAGCCTCTGTAGCAAAGGATTCCACTTTGGCTAGTCAATGACCCCACTTGGCTAACCATAGTCCTTGTCCAACCTTAGTGCTCTCTTGCCCTCAGGCCTGGACTCCCTCTGAACAGTTCCACACTAGCTATTGCAATGCAGGGCAGTTAGATTTCCCGAGGGGTGTTTCCAAAAAGTGAAAGTAAATAGATAATAAGAAAGAAATCAACAAAAAGGATAGATAGTAGTCACACTCTGGTGACATACCCCCCTCTTGAAATCTCAAACGTCCTCGTTTGCATCTATGTCGTACATGCTCACGGTCAACACTGATGTATTCAACACCTGTTGACACATGTACGATACATACATGCTCATTGTCAACCTTGGTGTATTCAACACCTGGTCTACTCATGTATTGCCTGCGTGTGAACCCTGTCCCAATGACATAGTGGTATCTTCGCACTGTGCCATTGCTTTGAGTCACTAACTTTCCAATGACAAAATGGTAGCTGCACATTTATCCATTGTCTTATAGTACACGTTGGATCCCGTAACACTTTCAAGCATACCCAAACTGACAGTTTAAGAATGCAGTTACACATGTACTCTTTAATAGAAGCAATTACTGTATCCTTGACAAACTGACAAGAAATACTCACTTCTATAGCACTAACCAAACTTTTGGACATTCCATAAGAGCAATTGCCAAACTGACAATCTGTACAGCTCTAACATTCATGTAACATGTATTTCATTTGAGCTCACTTTAAATACCATGTACATCATTTGTTTTAGGAGCCATTGTCACACTGACAATCCATGTAGCTCTGAAACTCAAGGGGTCAAGGTAGGTTGCAAACCGAAGGCTTCAAGGTAAAGTGATAACACAGTTGGTGACTCTGCAAGTTCACCTTCTTCCATCCACTTAGCTTCCATTGGTGGATAGTTTCTGTACTTTACCAAGTAACGCCTAGCAACCTTGCCTTTCACTTTTCTTTCTTTGTGTGCCAAAATCTGTTCAGGGACCAAGATCTCATCAAGTTCGTCGACTTCCGGCTGATCTTCAGCTGGCATATCTTCTGGCACATCACCCACATAGGGTCTGAGAAGACTCACATGAAACGCATTGTGAATCTTCCAACTGTCAGGCAATTTGAGCCTATATGCAACATCACTGATTATGTCGCACACTTGAAAAGGCCCATAGTAACGCATGCTGAGCTTTGGAAACAATCTTTCCTTGCCCTTCATCTTCTTTAACCTTGCCTTTTCAAAGTGTAAAAGCACCCAATCACCAAGTGAATATACCACTTCACGACGGTGACGATCAGCTGCTTTCTTTTGCTTTGCCTGAGTCTTTTCTAAGGCCACTTTGATCTTCTTTTACATTTCATCCATGTCCTGAACATACTTATCTGCTTCAAATATCTTGTCCTTTGTATGTAGTATGGGAGGAACTTTCTTGCCACCTTCAACTATCTCAAAAGGTGCCTTGCCAGTTGATGAATGCATTGTATTATTGTATGCATACTCCACCAATGGCAAATACCGCTCCCACTTTCCTTTATGCTTTGACACATAGTACTTCAGCAGATCTAGGACAATAGAATTGGCCTCTTCTGACTGCCCATCTGTGTGAGGATGAAATGACGAAGAGAATTTGAGCGTTGTGCCCATATTCTCAAACAAGCCTCTCCAGAACAAACTTGTCATGCGTGGATCACGGTCGCTAACAATCAACTGTGGCATGCCATGATACTTGAAAATATTGCTCATAAACAAGCGTGCCATCTGATCTGGCTTTATCTTCTGCGTGACAGGAATAAAATGAGCCTGTTTGCTGAATCTGCAAATGATGGTCCAAATACCATCGTTTCCTGTTTGCGTTCTCGGAAGATCAAAGATAAAATCCATAGCAATACTTTCCCATGGTTTATCTGGAATAGGTAGTGGTTGCAATAACCCTGGTGTCTTTTGCCTGTCAAACTTGACCTTTTGGCATATTAGGCATTCTCGCACAAAGGCATCCACATCTCTTCTCAATGTAGGCCAATAGAAGAATGTCTCAACCGCTTTAACTATAGCATCGATGCCACGATGCCCTGCATACGGTGGGACATGACTCTCTTCCATAACTATGTGTCCCAATGGCTTTGTGACACACAATCTGCCATGCATCATTATGAACCCATCTTTGAGAAGATAGTGTTCATGACGTTGTCCTTGCATTAGCTGCTCGAAGACCCTTGCAAAATCTTCATCATTTTCATACTGTTCTCGCATATCATCAAGTTCATGATGATAAGGAATTGACACAACTGAAATTTGTGGCTTCCTAGACAAGGCATCAGCCACAACGTTCTTCTTGCCTTCCACATGCACAATCTGAAAGTGGAACATGGACAAGATATTTGCCCATCGCATATGCTTCTCAGATAACTTTGTCTGTGTCAAGAAGTATCGCAAGGTCTGATGGTCCGTTTGGACAACGAAATCGGCACCTAGCAGGTAGTGTTTTCAACTTAAGAGCGCATGAATCACAGCCAGTAACTCTTTCTCATAGACCTGCATGGTCATCTCTGGCCCTTGCAAAATTCTGCTCTCATAGGCTACTACCCTGCCATCTTGCGTTAGCACTGCACCAATGCTACTACCGCAGGCATCACACTGGACCACAAATTACTTCCTAAGATCTGGCAACACAATGACTGGATCTGAAGTCATCTTTTCCTATAGGAGATTAAAAGCTGAAATCTCTTTCTGTGTCCATCTAAAGGTGATTGCCTTCTTTTGAAGAGCATGTAAAGGTGAAGCAATCTCAGCGAAATTTCGGATAAATCTTCTGTAATAGGAGCATAGTCCCAAGAAGCTTCGGACATCATGCACCGTCTTCAAATCTGGCCATGACTTGATCGCTTCAACTTTTGCAGGATCCATTCTGACTCCATCCTTTGAGACAATGTGTCCCAGAAAGTGGATCTCTTCCAGAAAAAATTCACTTTTCTTTGCATTGATGAGCAACCTATGACTGCGTAGCTCTTCGAATACAATGACCAAGTGATGCCTATGCTCCTCTTCATTCTTTGAGTAGACTATCATGTCATCAGAGAATGTACCAACAAACTGCTGGTGTGGACGGAAAATTCTGTCCATCATCCTATTGAACGTAGTAGGAGCATTGTGAGACCAAAGGGCATCACTAAAAATTCGTAAAGGCGAAACGTCGTTCTAAAAGCAGTCTTGTGCACATCCTCTGATCTAATGCGGATCTGATGGTACCCACTCTTTAGAGCTATGTTGCTAAACATAGCTGCTCCTTCTAATTTGTCCATAATATCATCAATTCCAGGTATAGGGAACCTATTCTTGATGGTATTCTTGTTCAGTTCACGATAGTCGATGCACATACGCCATGAGCCATCCTTTTTCTGCACCAACAATACTGGAGAACAGAATGGAGATGAACTCGGCTGAATCAGCCCCTTTTCTAACAGCTCCTGTACTTGGCCCATTATCTCTTTCTGCTGAGCGGCACTAACCCTGTACGGAGGCTTATTTGGTGGGCTACTGCCTGGCACCAAATCTATCGCATGGTCCTCGGGTCTCTTTGGCGGTAATTGAAACGGTAATGAATCGGAAAAACAGTCACTATAGTGTTGTAAAAACATTGACCTTTCTTTATCTAGCACAGATAAATTTGATTCATCACAATCTGACACTGCACGTGCAAAAACCAAGTACGCAGAAAGATGCTTTTTTATTACAGAAGTAATAGCAGAAGCTGATACAGTGGGAATAGACTCTCCTTTAAGCTTTACATCCAGAATGTGAGTCTTTCCCTTGCTCTGTACAATGATCTTTTTGTTGTAGGCATCCATGATTCCTTGTACACGAAACAACCAAGGAATACCTAGCAACACATCACATCCGTCCAGTGGCATGATGTAAAATTCTTCAGCATCTACATAGGACTGGATATGTAGGCGCAACTTTCCAATGATGGGTGTCACAGCCTCTGTATGGCCAGGACATGCCAAACCTGCCTCTGCTGTATACCCCATCTCTTCAGGTCTGATTCCCAACTTTGAAGCCAATTCTAGGGAAATAAAGTTGGCTTTGGCACCTGGATCAAAGAAGATAAGCACTGTTTGATCCCTGACCTTTCCCCATGCTCTGCAAAGCTCACTTGCATCTGAATTTGGCTTGTCGCCCACCATATCTGGCACTAGACCAGCCATGGGTTTCTTTCCTTTCTTGTCTTCTTTGTCATCAGAATTAGCTGGCCTTTACTTTGTAGGACAATTGTAAGCAATGTGGCTAGGCTGCTGACATATAAAGCCTTTGTTCTCTGTCCTCAGGACCTTCTTTTGCTCTTCTGACTTGCGAGGAAAACGTCTTTTCCATTTCTTTTCTGGTCCTTTTTCTGATTCAGCCGTATCTTTATCTTCCCCTGCGTTGGCTGACTCTTGAGTCCCTCTAGGACCCTCATTGGGAACGTGCTTCTTGGCTGAATTTTTCTTGCCTGATCCTGCCTTGATGCCAGTGTTAAATTCACAATCTTCTCCCTTGAGCAAACCATTGCCAGTGTTTGCTACCTCGATGAGCTGCGTCAAAGTAGTGACTTTTGTCTTCGTATAGTACTTTCTCAATCCTTTAGGTAGGCCACAACAGTATTTTTCAATCTGTTCTGTCAATGGCACAAACCTATAGGAAGTTACTGGAAGTAGAGCTTTCCAAAACTTCTGATTGTAATCATCCAGATTTCTGCAAGTGGCAGCATTAAGCTGGTGCCATTCTGTCATGACATCTGCTTCAAAGTCATCAGATAACCATGCTGTTGCAAAAATCTGCTTGAAGTAAATCCATGTGGACGGAGCTTGCCCTTGAAGCAATAAAGTTGTCCACCATTGTCCCGCATTCCCTGTCAAGAAAGTGGTTGCCTTGCGGACCTTTGAAGCCTCTGTAAAGTTTCCTTTTGCATAGGCCTTGTCAAACTGCTGGAGGAATGAGAGAGCCTTCTTCCTGTCATCAAACGCTGTAAATGTCATGAATGACACACCTTTGCCACCTTCTTTGTACGGAGTTGGCCTCTCCAACGGCATTAAATTGTCATATGGAAGTGACTGAAACATGGGAACACTGTTAGGGTTCGTTTGTGTTCCCTGACCGCAATTAAGTTGACCTGGAAACGCCATATTTGGCTGCTGATTTGTAATTCCAGCCATACCAAAATTTGCCCGTGGCATCCCAAATTGGCCCTGAGTGCTCTGAAACACTGGTAGCATGCCCGTGACACCATACATGGGGTTAGGCATCATCGTTTGAGCACCCCCCGAACACTGTTCCTGGCGTGTAAAACTGATTTCCAGGTGCATGACCAGCCATGCTCTGGAATACCGATCCACCTCCAAAGTAGCCAGGGTGTACTGAAGGTGGTGGGAAGATCTGTTGCATAGCCTGTAGGTTGCTTCCCTGCCCATTAGAACCAGTTATAGGCTGCTGAAAAGTGGCTGGCTGAACTGGTAGAGCTTGAAATACTGGCATCTCAGCCACCTGTTCTTGCACCTTAGGCACAGGTTGTGGAGACTGCATGTTCTCCGTCAAGTGTACATGTGTTTCAATTGACTGTGCAGTATGAATCACCTGTGCTCGAGCCTTAAGAGGCTTTTGAATATGATCCAGTGACCCAACTTGCTGAGACGGAACAGGAGGTTGCAGAAAGGCTAAAAACCTCGGATTCTGCATTACTTGTGTGAACATAGCCACAGCAATAGCCAACTGGGTCCTGAATATATCATCATCCGTCTGTGGTGGTCTTGAGGACTCACCCACTTCATGTGTCTGTTGACCCTGTGAAGAGGAAACCTCTTCAGTCACATCATCTAGTCTGTCAGCCATAATTGCTATTTCCTGTGTCTAGTCTATGATCCCCCGTGTCTTCAAGCCCAATATGACCAATGCTCACTTCTATGGGAAAAAGTGATTTAGTCCCGTCGATGGAACCATGAAACCGGCCTGTTCAATCAAAAAAGGGCGGTAGACTTTACTTTAAACCTTGATTTAGCTTTCACCCATTTAATTAGTCATCTATTCTACCTGCCTGTACTTTCAAGACACAACAAAGGGGAGAGGGATACAGGCTGCTAGATTGCACTTGTATGAATAGACCGACACCAGATTGGCCCCTAACTTAGGCGCCCCTTTCGGTATTTCTTTATTGTTCAAAAGAGCGAATAAACGTTGTGGATCCCTACAAGCTTCCCCGCACAAACTCGGCTGAATTTCCACTATTCCAGCCCGATTTCGGCAGCATAACTGTACTAGAACCCTTCACAGTCAGTATTCCCACGCATTGACTGACTTTCCCGACGCATACGGGCACTTTGCAAAACCTGGCGAGAATCTGCAGCACGCTGAATTCTCTGTTTTCTGCCCCGAAAATGTGCCAGATCACCTGTACAGCGGTTCCCTCGCGTCCTTTAACCTCCTGGGGTAATTAGGGACCGTTTAGGGCCAAAACCCTAAACCTGCAAAAATACACAGCATGCTGTAATTCATTGTTTCGGGCTCCGTTTCGCGTGCCGGTCGCATCCGTAGCAAGTCCTCGAGCTCCCGCACCTGTAGGGCTACTTGGCCTATAATTCGGACGAGATTTCTGGCGTGAAACCTCTCCGAATTCACCTGTACCTGCGGGGGGGTTAGCTGCTAGCTAATCCAGTACCTGTGCAAGAGGCTCTTGCCTCGGCAATCGCGCATGAACCCACACAATTGTACATTGGTCAAATGAAGAGCCCACTAGTGGGGCATAACATACTGCCAAAGGGGAGAGAGAGGGCAATGCGTAGCGTGCAGGGCATCACTCCTGGCACCGCATTGTGCATAAGAGGGAAAGCAAGCACTCCATAGCTCTTAACTTGTGACAAATTCTGAAAATCAGCCTCCTCTCTCATTTTAGGCGCTCCCTCTCTGGCCAGGAGTAGCAGAATGCTCATAGAGTGCCACATGGCACATTTTCCAACTTTGGGCATTCCCAGCTAAAAATATCTCAACTGGTGCGTCAGTTGACTTTGCAGCAGAGCAAGAAAATGTTCCCTTTGTCATTCCGGAGGTAATGACGTCAACACATTTTCAGGTTCCAAAATAGCAGTTCCCTAAATTTTAGGAGATGCTGCCATTGTATCTTTCTAGGTCATCCGACCCTCTTTGTACACTGCGGCCACATCCAGAACTGAAATGTAGCCTCTGTAGCAAAGGATTCCACTTTGGCTAGTCAATGACCCCACTTGGCTAACCATAGTCCTTGTCCAACCTTAGTGCTCTCTTGCCCTCAGGCCTGGACTCCCTCTGAACAGTTCCACACTAGCTATGCAATGCAGGGCAGTTAGATTTCCCGGGGGGTGTTTCCAAAAAGTGAAAGTAAATAGATAATAAGAAAGAAATCAACAAAAAGGATAGATAGTATTCACACGCTGGTGACACTTTCTGTGTCCATCTAAAGGTGACTGCCTTCTTTTGAAGAGCATGTAACGGCGAAGCAATCTCAACGAAATTTCGGATAAACCTTCTGTAATAGGAGCATAGTCCCAATAAACTTCGGACATCATGCACCGTCTATAAATCTGGCCATGACTTGATCGCTTCAACATTTGCAGGATCCATTCTGACACCATCCTTTGAGACAATGTCTTACAGAAAGTGAATCTCTTCCAGAAAAAACTCACTTTTCTTTGCATTGATGAGCAACCTATGACTGCGTAGCTCTTCGAACACAATGGCCAAGTGATGCCTATCCTCCTCTTCATTCTTTGAGTAGACTATCATGTCATCAGAGAATGTACCAACAAACTGCTGGTGTGGACGGAAAATTCTGTCCATCATCCTATTCAACGTAGCAGGAGCATTTGTGAGACCAAAGGGTATCACTAAAAATTCGTAAAGGCCAAACGTCGTTCTAAAAGCAATCTTGTGCACATCCTCTGATCTAATGCGGATCTAATGGTACCCACTCTTTAGATCTATCCTGCTAAACATAGATGCTCCTTCTAATTTGTCCATAATATCATCAATTTTAGGTATAGGGAACCTATTCTTGATGGTATTCTTGTTCAGTGCACGGTAGTCGATGCACATACGCCATGAGCCATCCTTTTTCTGCACCAACAATACTGGAGAACAGAATGGGGATGAACTGGGCTCAATCAACCCCTTTTCTAACAGCTCCTGTACTTGGCCCATTATCTCTTTTTGCTGAGCTGCACTAACCGTGTACGGAAGCTTATTTGGTGGGCTACTGCCTGGCACCAAAATCTATCGCATGGTCCTCGGGTCTCTTTGGCGGTAATTGAGACGGTAATGAATCGAAAAAACAGTCACTATATTGTTGTAAAAACATTGAACTTCTTTATCTAGCACAAATAAATTTGATTCATCACAATCTGACACTTCACGTGCAAAAACCAAGGACGCAGAAAGATGCTTTTTCATTACAGAAGTAATAGCAGAAGCTGATACAGTGGGAATAGACTCCCCTTTAAGCTTTACATCCAGAATGTGAGTCTTTCCCCTGTTCTGTACAGTGATCTTTTTGTTGTAGGCATCCATGATTCCTTGTACACGAAACAACCAAGGAATACCTAACAACACATCACATCCGTCTAGTGGCATGATGTAAAATTCTTCAGCATCTACATAGGACTGGATATGTAGGCGCAACTTTCCAATGATGGGTGTCACAGCCTCTGTATGGCCAGGACATGCCAAACCTGCCTCTGCTGTATACCCCATCTCTTCAGGTCTGATTCCCAACTTTGAAGCCAATTCTGGGGAAATGAAGTTGGCTTTGGCCCCTGGATCAAAGAAGATAAGCACTGTTTGATCCTTGACCTTTCCCCATGCTCTTTAAAGCTCACTTGCATTTGAATTTGGCTTGTCCCCCACCATATCTGGCACTAGACCAGCCATGGGCTTCTTTTCTTTCTTGTCCTCCTTGTCTTCAGAATCAGCTGGCCTTTTGTGTGTAGGACAATTGTAAAATTGTGGCCAGGCTACTCACAGATAAAGCATTTGTTCTCTGACCTCAGGACCTTCATTTGCTCTTCTGACTTGCGAGGAAAACGTCTTTTCCATTTCTTTGCTGGTCCCTTTTCTGATTCAGCCGTAGCTTTGTCTTTCCCTGCGTTGGCTGGCTCCTGAGTCCCTTTAGGAACCTCATTGGGAACCTCATCCGATTGTAGTCATCCAGATTCTTGCAAGTAGCAGCATTAAGCTGGTGCCATTCTGTCATGACATCTGCTTCAAAGTCATCAAATAACCATGCTGCTGCAAAAATCTGCTTGAAGTAAATCAATGTGGACGGAGCTTGCCCTTGAAGCAATAAAGTTGTCCATTGTTTCGCATTCCCTCTCAAGAAAGTGGTTGCCTTGCGGACCTTTGAAGCCTCTGTAAAGTTTCCTTTTGCATAGGCCTTGTCAAACTACTGGAGGAATGAGAGAGCCTTCTCCTGTCATCAAACCCTATAAAGGTCGTGAATGTCACACCTTTGCCACCTTCTTTGTACGGAGTTGGCCTCTCCAACGGTGTTAAGTTGTCATATGGAAGTGACTGAAACATGGGAACACTGTTAGGGTTCATTTGTGTTTCCTGACCGCAATTAAGTTGACCTGGAAATGCCATATTTGGCTGCTGATTTGTAATTCCAGCCATACCAAAATTTGCCTGTGGTATCCCAAATTGGCCCTGAGTGCTTTGAAACCCTGGTAGCATGCCCGTGACACCATACATAGGGTTAGGCATCATCGTTTGAGCACCCCCGAATACTGTTCCTGGTGTGTAAAACTGATTTCCAGGTGCATGACCAGCCATGCTCTGCAATACCGATCCACCTCCAAAGTAGCCAGGGTGTACTGAAGGTGGTGGAAAGACCTATTGCATAGCCTGTAGGTTGCTTCCCCGCCCATTAGAACCAGCTATAGGATGCTGAAAAGTGGCGGGCTGAACTAGTACAGCTTGAAAGACTGGCATCTCAGCTACCTGTTCTTGCACCTTAGGCACAGGTTGTGGAGACTGCATGTTCTCCGTCAAGTGTACAGGTGTTTCCATTGTCTCTGCAGTATGAATCACCTGTGCTCGAGCCTTAACAGGCTTTTGAATATGATCCAGTGACCCAACTTGCTGAGACGGAACAGGAGGTTGCAAAAAGACTAAATACCTCGGGTTCTGCATTACTTGTGTGAACATAGCCATAGCAGTAGCCAACTGGGTCTTGAATATATCATCATCCGTCTGTGGTGGTCTTGAGGACTCACCCACTTAAGGTGTCTGTTGACCCTGTGAAGAGGAAACCTCTTCAGTCACATCATCTGGTCTGTCAGCCATGATTGCAATTTCCTGTGTTTGGTCTATGATCCCCTGTGTCTTCAAGCCCAACTGACCAAGGTTCACTTCTATGGGAAAAAGTGATTTAATCCCGGGGATGGAACCATGAAACTGGCCTGTTCAATCCAAAAAGGACGGTAGACTTTACTTCAAACCTTGATTTAGATTTCACCCATTATTAGTCGTCTATTCTACCTGTACTTTCAAGACACAACACGGGGGCAAGGGATACAGGCTGCTAGAATGCACCTGTATGAGAAGACCGACACCAGATTGGCCCCTAACTTAGGTGCCCCTTTCGGTATTTCTTTATTGCTTAAAAGAGGGAATAAACGTTGTGGTTCCCTACAAGCTGCCCCGCACAAGCTCGGCTGAATTTCAAATGTTCCAGCCCGATTTCGGCAGCATAACTGTACTAGGAACCTTCACAGTCAAAATTCCCACGCATTGACTGACTTTCCCGACGCATACGGGCACTTCACAAAACTTGGCGAGAATCTGCAGCACGCTGAATTCTCTGTTTTCTGCCCCGAAAATGCGCCAGATCACCTGTACAGCGGTTCCCTCGCGTCCTTTAACCTCCTGGGGTAATTAGGGACCGTTTAGGGCCAAAACCCTAAACCTGCAAAAATACACAGCATGCTGTAATTCATTGTTTCGGGCTCCGTTTCGCGTGCCGGTCGCATCCGTAGCAAGTCCTCGAGCTCCCGCACTTGTAGGGCTACTTGCCCTTTGAATCGGACGAGATTTCTGGCGTGAAACCTCTCCGAATTCACCTGTAGCTGCGGGGGATTAGCCGCTAGCTAATCCAGTACCTGTGCAAGAGGCTCTTGCCTCAGCAATCGCGCATGAACCCACACAATTGTACATTGGTCAAATGAAAAGCCCACTACGGGGGCATAACATACTGCCATAGAGGAGAGAGAGGGCAGTGCGTAGCGTGCAGGGCATCACTCCTGGCACCGCACTGTACATGGGAGGGAAAGCAAGCACTCCATAGCTCTTAACTTGTGACAAAAATCTGCAAATGAGCCCTTCTCTCTAAAATCAGCGCCCCCTTCTCTTGCATGAGGAAAGTGCACCAGAAGGTGCCACTTGGCACATTTATAAGCATTTTTCCGTTTTGGGGTTGTCACCTAAAAATCTCCCAACCGGTTGCCCAGTTGACTTCATGGCAGAGTAAGAAAATTTTCCCCTTGTCATTCCGGAGGTAATGACGCAAACACATTTTCAAGTCCCAAAATAGCAGTTCCCTAAATTTTAGGAGATGCTGCCATTATATCTTTCTAGGTCATCTGACCCCCTTTGTACAGTGCAGCCACACCCATAACTGAAATGTAGCCCCTGTAGCAAAGGATTCCACTTTGGTTAGTCAATGACCCCACTTTGGCTAACCATAGTCCTTGTCCAACCTTAGTGCTCTCTTGCCCTCAGGCCTGGACTCCCTCTGGACAATTCCACACTAGCTATGCAATGCAGGGCAGTTAGATTTCCCGAGGAGTGTTTCCAAAAAGTGAAAGTAAATAGATAATAAGAAAGAAATCAACAAACAGGATAGATAGTAGTCACACGCTGGTGACATCTCGACACCCATACTAATACAACATGCTCTTTTTTGTGTGGATAGGTCTCCATACTTTCGAACCATGGTTACGAAAATAGGGGAATATGGCCCCTCTTATGTGCCACCTTCATCGGAGAGGCTTCGCACCACCCTCCTTGACAAAGAGAAGCTCGCCGTGGAGCAAGCGGCCCAAGCAACAAAGGATGGAACGTAGGTAGGGAAAATTGAGTAAGTTTGTATATAAGCAAAGCTAGGCTAGCACTAATTGGCAGAAGAGGTAGCAGGAGCACCGCTCAATAGGCACCTTCTCAGCAAGAACCCCCCAGCAAGGCCTACCGTTTTTGCTACACAGCAGAGAGGCTAGCGTTTTGTATCAAGACCTCAGATCAACCAATGTTTTTGCATTTGTAGATTCCCGGCGACAACAGAACCACAGATCAGCCTAGTGTTTTGCATTTGCAAGACATCCGGCGACAGCAGATCAGTTTTCAATCCTAGCATTTTTGGTTTGCAGATCAGCTCCGGCGTTTTGCAGATTTACCGCGATGGAACATCAAGGAACATCAGTGTTTTCAGTTTTCAGCAGTTAGCACCCGCAGTAGAAGTCCAAACCTCGCAGATCTCACCTTCCCGCAGTAGTTCCTCGCCGCACGGTCAGTTTCCGCAAGGTTTACAGTTTCAGCTCGGAAAATGCAGATTTCAGCATCTGTGTTTTCAGCGCGTCGTCGTCGTACCGTCGTCATCGATGTCGTCATCAACATAGAGTCAGAATTCAGCAGATAAAGATTTGCAGATTTTAGCCCTTAGAGTTTTCAGATTTTAGCCCGTCTCGTCGTCGTCCTCATCGTTGTCGGCATGGTCGGCAAGTCCAAGCATTGTAGAGATTTATGCAATCATAAGTAGACCGCTCTCGCCATAGAGAGTGGGGCCTTCGAAGGAGGGTTTTACAACGTCTCTGGTGTCGTATTCTCTTCTCAATCTTATCTCGCAGTCTCATGCACTTCCATTCACGGTGTCTATTCATTTTGTTTGTGTCCAATGCACTCTCTCACTAAAGGAACGGAAGGCTCTCCCTTCCATAAGAATAAAAGAAACCCTTGAGCACAGTTCGGAGCACTCGTCTTGAGCAAAGTTCAAACATTCATTCCGCTGCACCTAACATTGGTATCAGAGCTTTGGCAGTGTTCTGTATCACTCAAGGAAAGAACCACAAGAATCACAAGAATTTTTTTTGCTTGTTGCGGTCGCACGAAGCCAAGTTCGCTTGGGCGTGTCGATTCCTAATCGGGTTTATGAAGAGTGACAGGAATCCCAGGAAAGAAGGGCTTGTCAAGCCTCACCTTGTGCCTCTTTTCACTCATTGAGAGCGGACCGTGCACTTAGCGGCTGGCCAATCGACGTGAGGTGGGAAAAAGCAACCTTGGTGTGAGCGCAAGGCCGCCAAGGGGTGCGCTCGCAGAAAAGAGCAGAACTCGGGTGAAGAGAAGATCCTTCTCGAACACAGATTGCAAGCAAAAGAAGAACCTCAAGATCCCAAGAACCTCAAGACCCTCAAGAACTCAAGACCCCCAAGAACCCAAGTTCCTTGTGAACTTAAGAACCCAAGACCGCAAGGACCCACAAGAACCCACGATTTCAGTGGATGGTCATCACTCGAAGCGGAATAGATACTTCGCTTAGAGGTGATGAGGATGAGAGAGGCGAAGAAGAATTTTCCCCACCAGGAGGCTTTTCCCACCCTCCCCCTTCCCTATCTACGTGAAGGATTGCACTAACTCCTATGGAGGCTTTCGACAAGATGGTGAAGGACATGAAGTTAGAACGCAAAGCACGAAAAGCAGAAAGAGAAGCAGAAACAAAGGCCTACAAAGAACAAAGGGCAGCCATAGACCATGAATACGAAGAAGGAATGGCAGCCATAAGGCGTGAAGCACGATTGGAAGCCAAAGAAAGACAAGTTGAATTTGATCGCGAGAACAAAGCAAGAAAAGAGAAGAGCGACCAACACATGAAAGAGTTCTTGCGATTGTTTTCAATTGTGCATGCATCGTTGAACAGAATCAGGGATAGGAGACTCTCTCAGTCTCTTCTCCAAAGCATGACAGACAGGATTTGCATGATGATTTGAATGATAATGATGAGCATGATGATTTGGATGACATTGACAAGCATGATGATTTGCATGATCAAGATGTGATTTCTCACAAGCATGATGAGTTGCATGAAGATGATGTGATTGTTCACATGGATGATGTGTTAGTTGATACTTTCTCTAGTGAAACTAACCTCATTACAGATTCGATTCGTCACGAAGAACCGATCTTGGCTCTCAAGCCTAGGTCCAAAGAACCCCCTGAGGAAGAACCGATCTTGGCTCTCGAGCTTAGGTCCAAAGAACCCTCACAGGAAGTATTATGTGTTCGCATGATTAGTACGCACGCATTGTACGAGTGTTTAATTCGTGATCGTTGCCTGTATTTTAGTCCACGTCTCTATGTGATCCCTTTTCCTAGGCATGACATATTGTACGTTGAGCACGTTTCACTCATGAATGAGCATGAATGTATATGGATTGTTCATGAAAAGCTGAAAAGTATGCATTCAAGGAAGTCACATTCCCTGTCTCTTCCTTGGCATGACTCAGTTGTAGAAAGAGCATATGAAAGTATGAGCACCAAGCATGGACATTTCCGTTGTGAATTGCCACAATTGATTGCTTTAGATCAAAAGAGAAAGATTCGATCTCATTGTTTGCGTGTGTGTGGTGAACGGTTTGGAACTCCATCACTTTGTTCATCTACATTGCATGCACAGTCTTTGAGGAAGACAAGATTTTTTCCACTCACTTTACATGGAATGGGTATGTTCATGTTTTTGTGTTGGAAATGGTTTCAGGAAATTTCAGCCATGGAGATTCTTGAAGAAGAAAGAGCATGACTCTCGACGAAGTTGAAGCATCGAAGGAGCCACAGAAGACTTTGTGTCGCTTTCGGCGCGGCCCAAAGAAGCAAGCGTTGCAAACCTTTATGAAGTTCAAGTACCGCACGACCCACACATCAGAGTTGGCCGGCGAAGAGTCCCTTCTAGGATTCTGGATGCTATTGGCGATCTCCCTCGACGCCATACAGTTCGGTACCAGTACCTCACTTTGAAAAGGAGGGGATGTCACGTGACACATCCAACCTTATGTGTCCGTGGATAAGCTACATCACGACAAGGGTTCAGTTAGTCCAGTCAGTCTAGATTTAGAAGTGATCTGACAACTTTGTGAGTCTATTCATAGACCGTGCATGACCAGTCACTTAGTGTAGATGCATATCCTCTGGTTGCACACAACATGATCATAAGCATTCCCATCAGAATCCATCAAAATCCTTCATGGGAATTTTCTAGTGCATTTAGCCTATTTTCCATATTTTTGACATTTTTCACTTATTATTTTTAAGTGACTTTTGTTGGAAAGTAGGTAGGGAAAATTGAGTAAGTTTGTATATAAGCAAACCTAGGCTAGCACTAATTGGCAAAAGAGGCAGCAGGAGCACCGCTCAACAGACACCTTCTCAGCAAGAACCCCCCAGCAAGGCCTAGCGTTTTTGCTACACAGCAGAGAGGCTAGCGTTTTGCATCAAGACCTCAGATCAGCCAACGTTTTTGCATTTGCAGATTCCCGGCGACAACAAAACCACAGATCATCCTAGCGTTTTGCATTTGCAGGACATCCGGCAACAACAGATCAGTTTTCAGCCCTAGCGTTTTTGGTTTGCAGATCAGCCCCGGCGTTTTGCAGATTTACCGCGAGGGAACATCAGCGTTTTCTGTTTTCAGCAGTTAGCACCCGCAGTAGAAGTCCCGAACCTCGAGATCTCACCTTCCCGCAGCAGTTCCTCGTCGCACGATCAGTTTCCGCAAGGTTTACATTTTCAGCCCGGAAAACGCAGATTTCAGCATCTGCGTTTTCAGCGTGTCGTCGTCGTACCGTCGTCATCGACATCGTCATCAATATAGAGTCAGATAAAGATTTGCAGATTTTAGCCCTTAGCGTTTTCAGATTTCAGCCCGTCTCGTCGTCGTCCTCATCGTCGGCAAGTCCAAGCATTGTAGAGATTTGTGCAATCATAAGTAGACCGCTCTCGCCATAGAGAGTGGGGCCTTCGGAGGAGGGGTCTACAACGTCTCTAGTGTCGTATTCTCTTCTCTCTCTATCTCACAGTCTCATGCACTTCCATTCACGATGTCCATTTATTTTGTTTGTGTCCATTGCACTCTCTCACTAAAGGAACGGAAGGCTCTCCCTTCCATAAGAATAAAAGAAACCCTTGAGCATAGTTCGGAGCACTCATCTTGAGCAAAGTTCAAACATTCATTCCGCTGCACCTAACACTTAGACCATGATTTATCGGCAATGTAGCTAGCAATCGCATCTAGATCCAATCGGGACCTCATCGATGTCCGATTGACTAACCCCTATTGCAACCATGTCTATTCGAGATCAATTAGACCTAAATGCTGCAGTCATTTCGTCTATCAGTTCTTGCACTTAAAAACAAGTCAAGAACACATCAGTTTCATATTCCGGAATTCCATTTCATAAAGTCATACAACAGAATACTGTCAGCTCTCAGTATCCCTGAAGCTCAAAGAGACATCAGTGACTCTAGTATACAAAAAATCAAGGAATCTATTGACAAAGGAGCGGAGTAACTCCCCTCTTGTGCATCCCACTCACTAGATCTTTGGCCAAGCTGAATTCTGGGTTCCATTTGGAATAGACTATGCTAAACCAAAGCTTCGAGGTAAAATTTCACAATCTGAGGAGTATCTGCTAGGTCCTCCTCCTCCATCCACTTCGCATCCAATGCAGGATAGTTCTTGAATTTGACCAAGAACCGCCTTCGGACTTTACCTTTATTCTTTGTGTCCTTATGTGCCAAAATCTGTTCAGGAACAAGGATCTCCTCGTTTTCTTCCACTTTGGGTTTCTCATCGGGCTCCCCATCATCAGGCACATCACCTTTAAAAGGTTTCAGGAGACTCACATGAAATGCATTGTGAATCCTCCAAGTGTCAGGCAGTTTTAGTCGGAAGGAGACATCATTGATCTTTTCGGAGATCTGGAAAGGTCCGTAGTATCTCATACTAAGCTTTGGAAAAAGCCTCTCCTTTCCCTTTTTATTTCTCAGGTGTGCCTTCTCAAAACGTAAGAGCACCCAATCTTCCTTTTCAATTTTAAATCGTGACGATGGCGATCCACTGCCTTCTTCTATCGTTCTTGAGATTTTTGCAAAGCCTCGCGGACTTTGGCAAAAGCCGTGTCTAAGTCATACGTATACTCATCCGCTTCAAAAATCTTATCTTTCCTACTTAGGAAGGGTGGAACCTTCGCAGCACCTTCAACAATCTCAAATGACGCCTTCCTTGTCGAAGAGTGTATCGTGTTATTGTAGGCAAATTCCACCAAAGGTAGATACTTTTCCCATTGAGTCTTCTGATCCGAGATATAAGATTTCAATAAATCCAAACCACTGAATTGGCAATCTCAGATTGCCCATTAGTCTGTGGGTGGAACGATGAAGAGAACTGCAACCGCGTGCCAATGTTCTTCCAAATTGCCTTCCAAAACAAACTCGTAAATCTAGGGTCCCTGTCGGAGACAATCGTCTCAGGCATGCCATGTAATTTGAAAATCTGGGCCACAAATGATCTCGCTAAGTGATCAGGCTTGATTGTTTTCTTCACTGGAATGAAATGAGCCTGCTTGCTAAATCTGTCAATAACATTCCAGATACCATCGTGACCACTCTGCGTTCTCGGGAGATCAAAAATGAAATCCATTGCAATACTTTCCTAGGGGCGGGTGGTCATGGGCAAAGGCTGTAACAATCCCCGTGCTTTATGCCTGTCAAACTTGACCTTCTGGCATACTGTTATGTCCCACTCACAGGAGAGGGGATCTAGCCTAGATGCCGTCGGGATGGGTGTCCAGTGTTCGGGCGGACGTAGTGTGAACATGGCTAGTGTGGCCGGCCATTATTATAAAAGGGAGGCCAAGGCCTCATTTGCAGTCATCAACCCCACTGGCAGAGTGCCAGTGGTTAGCCCGCGAGGCTAAGAGTGCGCGAGGTCACCTCGAGGAGGTGAGGCCGGGTGGTATGGGACGCTCGGTCTTACAGATGCACGCCTATGTCCTCGGACATTGGCCCCAATACGGCGGAGCTGTCGGATGGTGGCTATGGTCTGGTGGTTCGTCCGACGCGTATCTATAGGCGGTCTGTGTAGCCGGGAGATCCTATCTCCTCGTACGTTTCATGGTATCAGAGCTGGCTTGGCTGCACGAAGGACAGTGTGCACACCTACGGGCTGTTTAGAGTCGGATAATCATTGTTTCATGCAATTTTTGATGAAATGGTTGTTTAACTAATTCTTTTCCTTCTTAAGCAGATGTGCAGGTGAAAAATTGATGTTTGGTTGCTGATTTTTGATAAAAATCAGCAAATTAGCGAAGGGAAGTGCCCAAAATCGGAGCTTTTTCATCAATTTTCCCGATTTTGAGAATGTACTTGTTAACGGGATGATTCTTTTTGAGTGATTTTAGATGAAAATCACTTTATTGCTGTTTCATCTGCTCATTGAGCGTTAAATTCAGCATGCCATATTTCAGCTGCTACTAAACTCCTTCTCTACTTCTCTCTGTGTAGTGACTAAGTTTACACAAAAAGAAAAAGAGAGAGAGAGAGGGAGAGAGAGAGAGAGAGGGGGGGAGCAGCTGTATGCAGCGAAGAAATGAAATGAAATGAAATGTTATATTAACGTCTTCAAAAGGCCAAAATGACCTATGAGACCAATCAGTTACAAAATAGTGAATCTAATACCATGTCTGGGTACAAAAGAACTAGAAAAGAACTAGAAGTGGAACAAAATACTACTACTACTACTACAATCTAAAACTACGTGGGTGTAGCAGCTGATACAATAGGTACCCGGTAAACTGGATGTAACAGTGTGTGAAACAAAGATGGAAGAAATGGTGAGGATCCATCCTCATCTGCACTCTGGATGTCGAGAGAGTATGGCTCGAATCTTCTGTTGTAGTCTCCGTCGATGCTGTGTAGCTCCTCTCCTCAGTCGCGGTCGTCTGTATCTCTGTAGCTCCAATGCTCGGTCGATGAGAGTGCCAGTAGTGGTCGAATGAGTGTGGGACGAGCTCTGCAGTGGTGGCTGCTCCTCTGGCTGTCCCATATCTAGTGAAAAGAAATCTGTAATGTGTCTCTGGGACTGCCTCTCTCTAGCTCTCCCCAGTAAAGTGTCTCTATACCTGTGTAACTCAAGTAGATATAGTCCAAGACATCTCTGATCCTCATAACTCATGACCCTAGATAGAGGACCAAAACCCTCTCTGAATAAGCAGTGGAAACGCCCCCGTATCTCATAGAACACTGTGCAATGACATATGTAGTGCAACTCTGTCTCTGGCTCTCTCTGGCATAATCGGCATATCCTGCTGTCTGCTGGTATCCCTCTGAAGCGTGAGCAGCCAGCGTGGAATCCAAAGTGGAGCCAGCGTGGGCTGGTTTTTGTGCGAAGGTCCCGTGTTGGGTACATGCATGCGTAGGTGATCTCTCCGGCTCCACGCGCGTTGATTTTCTCTCTCCACGCGGCACTAATCTGCCAACGCTACCTTCGCAAGCTAATTCACGCTGCAAGTCTTTTTACGCTATCTCACTTAGGCCTTGGTTTATTTAAACAAGGGACCCTTTTTTTTTTGTTAAAGGGTGCCCAAGGTACTTTGGGTTTTTTTTAAAGGTATAGTTTGAAACCTGCATATTATTAAAAACTCACTTACAGAGTTACACAAACTTACACAGAATTCACTTTTAAAGTTCTTTGCTTCTCTCCCGAGTCCTCTCTCTCTCACCTGCTCGCGCTCCCGCCATCACCTGCTCGCCTTCAAACGCTCACGCCGACTCGCGGAGCTCCTCAAACTTCACTTTTTCGCGATCGAAAACTGCAGAAAAGGTCGAGTTTTGTGTGAAAATTCCAGCTTTTTACGCACTTCGCCATGGATTCCTCCAGCTCCGATGTGCAGCGTGACGACGTGCCAGGTAACATCCAAATTCCGTTCACGCATGCTCTCTACACATGGATTACAAGTACTTTCCAGAGTTTCGACCAGCGTGTTATCGCTCTGGAAAACGCAAATGTTCAGATGAAACTTCGCTTGGCCTCTCTTAAAGGGGTCGTACAGGGGCTCAATTCTCGACTTTCTACTCTCAAAAATATGGCTCAGTCGACGACTGCGCGTATTTTTGAGGGCGAAACCTATCTCCAGCAATTGCGGATGCAGATTGTTGATTTTGGGCGTTCGCAAGGTGGTCCGACTGCCACAATTCCGTACAAAACTACAAATTTCTCAGGTGAAGAGAAGGAGTGTACGGAACTGGCCGTGAATAACTGGGTGCACCTGTGGACCACATACTTTGATCTCCATGGGGAGCATGATGAACGAAGGATTCAGACGATTCCTCTCTATCTGCACAGTAAGGCGCTTACCTGCTGGCGTGACATGACAGAGAAGCCTATGACGTGGGCTGACTTTTGTGTGACAGTCAAGAGGGATTTCGCCAAAATGGACCCTTTGAAAGCTTATGCCAAACTGTAGAGTCTTTCGTTGAAAACTCTGTCTTTTGATAAATATACGACAACTTTCAAAGAGGCGCTCACCTTCTGCAAGGTGGACTCTACACACGCGTTGCACATGTATCTGTTGGGATTGCATGAGGACTACCGTTGGGCCTTAATAAAGGATAAAGCCCCGACTGACGTCGAGGATGCAGTGGCAAAGGCCAGGACGTTCCATTTAATAAATGGAGCGAATTATGAGAAGAAAAGAATTGCAGACCATTAATCCGGTGAGGGTGCTTCGAGGAAGCGACCTCGATTCCAGCATAAGTCTAAATCACCGCCGAGATCTTCTCAGGAGAAGAAGAAAGCCAGAAATGCTTCAGTTTCTGATGCAGTGAAGAAGGGGGCTTGCTTCTGATGTGCCCAGACGGGTCACTAAATCAAGGATTGCCCCAAGAAGAAAAAGATGCAGAAACCGCAAGGTTGTCCTTCGGTTCAAATTCACGAGATCTCAGGTAACTCTGATGTTGTTCAAGTTGAAATCCATCATTTAGCGCACAGCTCATGCACTAATTGTACTTTTAGCACCAAAGCGTTTGATAAGCACGATCTTCTCCGTTTCCTCGGGAAGATCAATGGTAACGACGTGACCGTACTCCTTGATAATGGAAGCTCACACAATTTTGTGGATGCAAAATTGGTGCAGAAACTGAGCCTGCGGACGCGGGACAGTGACCATGAGTATTGCGTGAAGATGGCTCGTGGCGTGGATACGGATGTATGGAATCGGATGGTTCCAGACTTGTTGCTCGAGCTGGTTGATTACAAAGAGAACCTGGATTTCCATATCGTGCGCTTGGACAGAGCAGATGTTATTTTAGGAATTCCATGGTTTTATGATAAACAAGACTCATTGTATATAGACTATGTACATCACTCTCTTGTTTTTGTTAAGCAGAACATGCCTCATGTATCTGTGTCGCTTTGTAATAAGAAGTCTGTAAATAATGGTTTTGCAATACCAATTGTTACTGCTTTGGAAATGTATAAAGAAATAAAGTCTTCTGATGTTGACTTTTATCAATGTGTACCATCTGCTTGGTTTGATTCATTAGTGCTTGGTACTTCTGTCATCACTGAATTTCGTAAAAATGTTTCATGTTCTTTTGTTGAACTTGGGGATTCCAACGAATCCAACCTTATCCGAGGAATCATGACTGATTTCGAGGATGTTTTTCCTTATGATCTACCTCCTGGCTTGCCGCCTTCGAGAGGAGTAGATCATGGCATTGAGTTGGTGGCTGGTATTCAGCCCTTCTCAAAGCAACCCTATTGGTTTAGCAAAACCGAGGAGGACGAGATTTAGCGACAACTGAAGGATTATCTCGACAGGGGTTTTGTTCGGCCTAGCAAATCTCCGTGGGGAGCGTCAGTGCTACTTTCTCGAAAGAACGATAACACTATGCGCTTTTGCGTGGATTACAAGGGGTTGAATAAGCTCACTGTCAAGAACAAGTATCCGCTCTAGCGCATGGACGATCTGATAGATCGGCTCCATGGAGCGTTGTATTTTACGAAGATAGACATGCGATCAAGCTATCATTAGATACGGATCAAACTGGAAGATATCCCTAAGACAGACTTCCATATGCGTTATGGTCACTACGAGTTTTTGGTCTTGCCTTTTGGTTTGACCAATGCTCCAGCTACGTTCCAGCAGATGATGAATCATCCGCTAAGACCATTTTTAGGCAACTTCGTTGTTGTATTTCTCGTTGATATCTTGATCTACAGCCGAAGTTTGTCTTAGCACCTAGTGCATATATGCACTGTTCTCGAAGTATTGAGAATTGAGAAGTGCGAATTCTTTAAGAAAGAGCTTCTGTACTTGGGTCACATCATTACTTGCGATGGAATTCGCGTCGACCCTGAGAAGTTGGATAAAGTGCGAAATTCGCCCATTCTGAAGAATGTACGCCAAGTAAAGTCCTTTTTAGGCTTTACTGGATTCTTTTGCAAGTTCATCAAGGATTACTCTAAAGTTGCTGCTCCGCTTACGCAACTTTTAAAAGGAGGGGTGAAAGGGCCGAAGACTTCGGGTCCTCATCGTAAGGGTAATCCCCCTGTTGTCTGGAATGAGCGTCTCTACAAGAGCTTTCGGATACTAAAGCACTTGGTGACTACTGCGCCAATATTGCAAATTGTGGATCCTAGTAAACCGTTTGTGGTTGAAACGGATGCTAGTGATTATGCTATTGGTGCGGCATTATACCAGGATGGACGTCCTGTGGCGTTTGAAAGTAAGAAACTTTCTGACGTTGAGATGCGTTATCCAACGTATGAGAAGGAGCTTTACACCGTAGTCCACGCCCTGAGGAAATGGCGGCACTACTTGTATGGCTCTACGTTTGTTGCATGGACAGATTATCATTCCTTGCGCTATATCTGTGATTAGGGTGATCTCAGAGGTCGGAAGGCTAGATGGGTTGAGCTTATGCAAGAGTTTGACTTTGAGATCCGTTATAGAAAAGGATCCAGCAATCGAGTTGCCGATGCGCTCAGCAGGATTCCTGAGGTTAATGCCTTGTATATGGTAGAAGATATCGTCAGTGATCGAGATACTAAGTTCACTGGCCGATTTTGGCGAGATGTGTTTACTCATCTTTAGACGAAGTTGAGTATGTCGTCTTCTGACCATCCTGAGTCGGACGGACAAACGGAGAGGATGAATCAGACGTTAGAGGACATGTTGAGAGCCTATGTCTCTCACAGGCAGTCTGATTGGGAAAGGTATCTTCCACAGTTAGAGTTTTTGCTACTGGATTTAGCCCATTCATGCTGATGTATGGATTCGAGCCTAAATCCCCGATTGCTATTGGCTTAGAGAAAGTCAAGGAACGCCAAGCTCGTGATTTCTTGTATGACATGCAAGAAATGCTCGAATTGGCTAAGGAAAGTATAAGGACGGCTCGTGATCGAGTCACTACTTATGCTAATCAAAAGAGGTCTCCAAGGACTTTAGATGTAGGACAATGGGTCTATCTGAAGATACCCAAGGATTCCAAGACTATGCGAACGGGAAGCATTATAAGCTTTCAGCTAGATATTGTGGTCCGTTTTTTATCACAAAGAAAATTGGCCAAGTTGCCTACAAACTGGCTCTTCCTTCGGATGTTAGTGTACATCCAGTGTTTCATGTCAGCCGCCTTAAAGTGAAATTGGGCGAAGCCGACGTTGTTGTGCCTATCGAGGAAAATGTATGGCAAGATATGCAAACTGAGTATATTTCTCGAGAACCAGAAGCAGTTCTAGATCATCGTACCCATCATTCGCGTCATAAGGCTTATGATGAGTACTTAATTAAATGGAAGGGTCAATCTGAAAGGTTCGCTACTTGGGAACCTGTTCGAGCTTTGAAGGCTCAATATCCCCACTTCATTGATGAGGACATCAATGGTTCTTAAGGGGGGAAGTATGTTATGTGTCCCGCTCACAAAAGAGGGGATCTAGCCCAGATGCCGTCGGGATGGGCGTCCAGTGTCCTGACGGACGTAGTGTGAACACGACCAGTGTGGCGGGCCATTATTATAAAAGGGAGGCCAAGGCCTCATTTGCGGGGATCGACCCCCCACTGGCAGAGTGCCAATGGTTAGCGTGCGAGGCTAGGAGTGCGTGAGGTCACCTCGAGGAGGTGAGGCCGGGTGGTATGGGACGCTCGGTCTTACATGTGCACGCCTACGTCCTCGGACGCTGGCCCCAGCACAGAGAAGCTGCCGGATGGTGGCTATGGTCGGGTGGTTCGTCCGACGCGTATCTGTAGGCGGTCTGTGTAGCCGGGAGATCCTATCTCCTCGTACGTTTCACATACCAAGGAACTGCGCACAAACTCTTCCACATCCTTCTTGAGCCTCGGCCAAAAGAAGTATTTCTCTACCCCTTTCATGGTGGTTGCATTGCCGCGGTGACCCGTAAAAGGTGGACAATGGCATTCAGTCATAACCTTTTCCCTCAACTACCGTGTAACGCACAACATGGTTTTTCTCATCAAGTAGCCATCCCGAATGGAATATCCCGCTACTGTCTCCCCATCCCGTATCCGTGTGAAAACGTTTGCGAAATCTGGATCTGTGGCATATGGTCGACGATATTCTCGAAGCTCCTATGATGTATCGTGGAAATAGCCAGAACCAACGGCTTCCGAGACAAAGCATCTGCCACCACATTCTTTTGTCCCTGAACATGGACAATCTGGTAGTGAAAATGTGACAAGATGTTCGCCCACCGCATCTGCTTTTCCAATAGCTGCTTCTGTGACAAGAAGTAGCGAAAACTCTGATGGTCTGTAAAGACAGTAAAATCCGTTGCGAGTAGGTAGTGCTGCCACTGAGTAAGAGCATGGATAACCGCCAAAAGCTCTTTCTCATAAATCTGTGCTGTCATTTCCGTCCTTGAGAACAATCGGCTCTCGTAAGCAATGACATGGCCTTCTTGCATTAAGACCGCACCAAGACTACGACCACAAGCATCACAATATACTTCAAAAGACTTTTGCAAGTCCGGCAAAGTCAAAACTGGTCTCGTAGTCAATTTCTCTTTCAAAGTCTGAAAGGCAGTCACCTCTGTGGGTCCCCACGAGAAAGGGACTCCTTTCTGTGTCAAAACATGCAAAGGGGAAGCAACCTCTGCAAACTTTCAAATGAACCGCCTGTAGTACGAACACAATCCCAAGAAGCTTCTAACTTCATGGACATTCTTCAAATCGGGCCAATCACGGATAGTCTCTATCTTGGCCGGATCCATTTGCACTCCCGTTGCTGAGACAATGTGTCCCAAAAAGTGTATCTCTGGTAGGAAAAATTCAATGCCTGAAAGACGTGAAGCTGATGATCTCTATGTTTTGCCTCATTCTTGGAGAAAACAATGATATCATCAAAGAAAGTGCCAACAAATAGCATGTACTCTGGAAAAATCCTGTCCATCATCCGGTTAAATGTCGCAGGAGCATTGGTTAAGCCAAAAGGCATCACTAAAAACTCAAATAACCCAAAAGTCGTTCGAAAGGCTGTCTTGTAGACATCTCTCGGCGCTGATATGATGATATCCACTCTTCAGATCAATCCTGCTAAAGCACGAGGATCCCTGTAATTTGTCGAGTATATCATTGATCCTAGGAATCGGAAATCTGTTCTTGATGGTGATTTTGTTGAGAGCTCTATAATCGATGCACATTCTCCAAGATCCGTCTTTCTTCAAAACCAATAACACTGGAGAGCAATACGGTGAAGTACTAGGTTGGACAAGACCCTTTTCCAAGAGGTCTTTCACTTGGTTCATAATCTCTTCATTCTGTGCTCGGCTCACACGGTAAGGTGGCCGGTTCGGTGGTGTGCTTCCTGGTATCAGATCAATGGTATGATCTTCAGGAGGAGCAGGTGGTAACTCGCTTGGCAGGCCCTCTGAGAAGCAATCGGCATGAGAGTGGAGAAAATCTTGGTGTATTTTATCAAGTTGAGACATATTTGTCCTATCCTCATCACTCAACTCTTTCATAAAGATCGAGTTAACAAACAGACTGGATTTCATTAACTTTGAAATGGCCGAAGCCGATACAATAGGGACAGACTCACCCTTAAGTTTTACATCGAGTACAATGGTTCTGCCCTTCTCTGTCGTCAATGTCACTTTCCTCGCCCGATAATCGACCACGGCGTTGTTCTTGTGGTACCAGGGAATTCCCAAGAGAACATCACAACCTTCCAAAGGCATTATGTAAAAGTCCTCATGCCCCAAATACTCCTGACAATGCAACTGAAGTTTGCCAATGATAGGTGTAATGGCTACGTCCCTGCCGGGCGCCGCTAGAACTGCCTGCGCAAGTGGTCCCATCCGATCGGGAGTGATCTCGAGCCGCACCGCCAATTCCGGTGAAATGAAGTTGGCCTTGGCTCCTCCATCAAAGAAGATTAGGGCCTCTTGGTCTTTCACTTTGCCCCAAGCTCGGCAAAGTTCTGTACTCTCGTCCATTGTGCTCGGATCGTGCACCCACACAATCTAGAACCAGTCCTGTTTTCATCTTGCCTTTTCTTCCACGTTCCTCAGCTGCTCTCGAACTCTCAGGCCTTTCGTCAGCCTTGTCATTCTGTTCTTTCTGTGCTTTTTTAGGGCACTTCGCGGAGATATGTCGAGTTTCCCCGCATCCAAAGCACTTCTCTTCCCTAATGAAGCGAGCCCGCTCTTGAGGAGTATGCTTGGGTCGTGCATCCTTCTTTTCTGGGTTGCTCTTTCTCTTTCTACTTTCATTCGTCGAAGTCTGTTCGGCTCTTTGTGTCATGATCTCATCAGTGGGGTAGGTCAAACTGCCAGAGTGAATTGCAAAACCCTGTTTCGCATGACTCATCAACTCTTGAATAGAATCTGACTTCTGTTCCAAGCAGTGATCTGGGATCTCTGTAGGTAAACCCAAGGTAAACTGCTCAATCTGTTCTCTGGACGAGATCTTCTTGAATGAAGAGGCGGGTAGAAAAGAGCTCCAGAATCTCTCGCAATAAGCGTCCATTGTATCTTTGTTGGTCATCCGAAGATGGTTCCAAGCAGCTCGTATAACGCGTTCATACTCTCGAGTTAGCTAAGAAGAAATAAAAAGCTTCTTAAATTTCAGCCATTTAACTGGCGCAATCTTGTTTAAAAAAAGCGTGGACCACCAAGTTCGAGCATTCCCCTTAGAGTAAGATGCAGCTCTCCGAATCTTAGAGTGCTCTGAGTAGCGTCCTCCTGCGAAAGTGATGTCAAACTGCTGTATAAAAGACAAAGCCTTCGAAGCATCTTTATATCCCGAAAATGTGTCAAATTTAATTGACTGTCCACCTTCCTTAAACTCTCGGACTTTCTTGCTTTTGTCTTCTAGAAAGTCATACTGGTTGGCTTTATAAAAATTCTTCTTCTTTGCATAAAAGTGGCTGTCGTTAGAGTCTGAACTGTCTTTAGACGAGTCCTCTGTAGAACTGTCACTCACTGGGCGAGATTTAGACCTCTCAAGCGTTGCTTCTTGCCTCACTTTTTACCTTTTCGGTCTTCTTTGCTCGAGTCAAATGAGCTAGAAGAACTGTCAGAAGAAGAAGAAGAAGAAGAAGAAGAAGAAGAAGAAGAAGAAGAAGAACTGGGTACTCCTTCAAATCGAACACGCTTCATCTGTTTCTTTGCCTTTTCAAATGTCGACCGATGACCCAAATAGCCCGGGAAGTCAGTGCCTTTCTTTTGCTTTTTGCCGTGCTTTTTGGCTTTGTTTTGCACGTCAAAAAGCTGAGCAATTCGCGCATCAACCACCTCTTCTAATTCCTTCTCTGAATATTTCTTGTGAGCAAAAGGTTTCTTGAGAGTGGGTTTTGGGGGTGGTGTTGTGGTTTTCTGTCACACTGCACATGCACTTCCTAGAAAGAAGTCTCGCTCATATATTTTGCAAATTTGGGTCCTTCGTAAAATTGAGCATCATCTTTGTTGCATTGCCGATCAATTGACGACGCTCCATCTCTCGACGCTCCGCCTGAGTAGGCCGAGGCGGGCCATACTCCTTGTCGGTATCTTCGTTGTGATCCCTTCCCGCATCTCCAGATGCAGAGGGAGTCGACTGATCTTTGCCTGAAGCCATAGGTGCCGCGGAAAAAAATTTTGGGATCCGATTTCCCGTAGAAGAGAAATCAGCCGTGCTCTGATACCACTGTAATAGACTTTGGACACTCCAAGTCAAGAATCTACCACGAGAGCACCAAATAACCACTTCAAAACAGTTCACAGTTCACAATTGATTCAACACTGGCCTAGCGGAGTTTCGTGCCTAGAGATATTGGCCCCAAAGACTGGTGTCCCTTTCGGTGTTTCTTTTTGTATTAATTTGAGTTCAAAGTACAAGAGTGCGGGCAGGTGCTCACATTAGACTCTACGTCCATATGCTCTGAGTTGTGAGTGGCCTACCCACTTATTTGAAGAGTACAAGGGTTGCCAAAAGCAGAGCCCCAAAAGCTGAAAATCAAAAGCCTAAAATTCCAAAAGCTTTTGAAGATTAAAGCCCTCATAAAAATAAAAGCAGAGGCTCCTTCTTTCTCTCTCTTATGCTTTTGTAAAATAAAGCAAAAGAGTTCTCAATCTCTCTCTTTCTATTTGTGTAGAATAAAGCCAGCAAAAGCTGCCAAAAAAACTGCCGCACCAAAAACTGCCACGTCAGCCTGTACGGTTTCTGTGATTTGCGCCGCAAAACGGGGACTTGTCCGTACAGTACAGCCACATGTCATCTTTGCAGCCATTTAGGGTTAGGGTTTTCCATCTGCAACCATTTAGGGTTAGGGCTTCCCATCTGCAGCCATTTAGGGTTAGGTTTCCCACCAGAGGGTGTGTGTATATAGCGGGCAGACAGTGTAGGTCAAAACATACCTTTTTTTTGTTTTTTATTTGGTCGTTCCGACCCCCGTCCCCGTTCCCTAACTTTTGCCGTCCCGTCCCCGACCACGACCCGCCGTTCTTGACCTGCCCGTGACCCGTTACCTGCTTGTAGCTGACGGTTTCCCACCTTTGGAAAAATCTTGTGGCCATCAAGTTGCTTCGAACTTCTCCATCTCATCTGCTCAGCCTGTAAAGAGAGTGCCACAAGATTCTCTCTGTTAATTGCATTCTCCTATCTTTTCAAGACATTTTGTAATATATAGCATCGGGAGCATGGGGTTTCTGATGATGTATGATAGTGATTGATGGTCACTTGGGTGTTAGGCAAACAATGCTGCAATTGTCAACCGCCTATTGTATAAGCTCTGTCATCTCCGGCTATTAGCTGTTAACTCATTTGTAGCATTGCCCACGCTAATGAATAAATTCTAGCATTTCACATATGGAGGCTTGAGAGTATCCTTCCCTTCTGTCAAGAACCAAGTGAAACTGTGCAAAAGGCACCAAAATACAACAAACTCAGCAAAGAGTGTAGGATTGTTAATTAGGAGCCACTAGCCACTTAGGCTGACAGTTTCTCATTTGAGAAAAATCCTGTTGTCATCAAGTCGATCTTTTCTAGCTCAATACAGACTCCAAAGAACAAACAATTTATTATTATTGTTTACCCCATGACCAACACATGATGCATACACAGAGCCACACAAAATGCCCAAAAGCCACACAAATGCCTTTAGAAGCCACAAGAAATTTGTGCAGACCTTGTTGTATGTGTTGAACTTTAGACAGAGAGAGAACAGGCGTAGAGAGTGCAAGCATAGAGACGCAGGTTTGAAGAAAATACGGAGGCCAGTGAAATGAAACATGTTCTCATATCAAAAGGGGGGCACACTATTTTTTGCCTTATAAACAAAATTGTTCCTAAAAGAAGCTTATGAAAGTTGCTTTTGACTCTGGGAGCATTATGCTCAATTTTAACGCAGGTTTTCGTGAGAGTGCTCACTCTGCAACTTGTAACAATTGTTGATCGATATAACAAACAAATACTGCAGGGGTTTCCTATTTGGGGGCAAACACTCTCTTAAAGGGAACTTTGCCTCTACCATGCCGACTCAGAATAAAGTGTGGAGTTTCTTTTTGGTTCTTTCCAGTTGTTTCAAGTCTGTATCAGTTTTTTTCCTGTTGGCACGTGGTATTAGTGGTAGGTTATAGGCATATTGTAGCATCAAGAGATCCTCACTACTTAGTATACACGTTTGTTCTTTGAGCACAAGAAGAGGGGGAGAGAGTGTCAATTGCTACTAAGGCTGGCGAGAGTGAAATGTTTTAAGGTGAAATGAAATGAAATGTTATAACATTGTGTTCAACATATTTCACATTTGAGGGTAAAACATTTTGTGGTGATGTTAGTAAGCACAAGGTTAAAGGTCTGGTAAAAATGCCTAATAGCCTATAGACATTTTGTATATGCATACATGGTATACATGTATGGTAACACATGCATCTTTATTAAGTGACAAGTTCACAGTCAGGAAGCAACTTAAGGATTTGAGTATCAACTCTCACAAAGTCGGAACTCCAATCTGAAGATTCAACTTCTTAAGTTAGGGCAAATCAAGTCAAGGAGTTGACATTTTTTAAGTTTTACGAATCCAGCTAAACTTTACAGTGCTTCTGCATACATCAGGGCTCCTTCTTTCCACAAAAATGAAGAGGCCCCAAAAGATGGTGGTAGTCATCCGTTGCATAAAACGGCAATTAGTTTTTTTCCAAAAAGCTGTGTGCTGCCTGCTGTTATGGCCGGGCTTTCTGGACAGCCAAAATTTGTTTCGGCTATTCTGTAATGTTCTGTTTTGGATCCCGATAATGTTCTGTCATCTTGAATGCCCTTATTTCCGGAGCGTGTCAGATTGCCCGGGAATGTTGTTCTGAGGTTGTTCCAAGGGGCTCTTTCAGCCACTCTGTACTATCTGATGAATAAGATTCGTTTTCGTTTGTGTTTGTGAAGTACCAGAGAGTATGATATGTAGTATGTGTTGTTTACGTTTAGGTTGTGACTGTCATCATTATTGAAAATGTTTTTTAAGTGCGGGTAATTAAGTGCGTAATAATTAGGCACGGACAGATCCATACTAGAAAGCGAAACAGTGCTCAATGTATTCATGGAGAAAGGATTTATAAAATTCTACTGGTTTGCTCTTTATATGCTGTTTGTTCAGCCCTTTGATCACATTGCAGACTGCCTCATGTCAGGTGCCCAAAGAGGTGAAAAAATGAAAGCCTTCGTGGTATATTGATAATAAGATTGAGAGCCAATAGTTGTATATGATGTTGGCTGCCTCATGT
Source organism: Adiantum capillus-veneris (assembly GCF_014529385.1). Lineage (NCBI taxonomy): Eukaryota > Viridiplantae > Streptophyta > Polypodiopsida > Polypodiales > Pteridaceae > Adiantum > Adiantum capillus-veneris. Next base: position 15,491,365 of record NC_140938.1, read on the forward strand.
CAGGTGCCCAAAGAGGTGAAAAAATGAAAGCCTTCGTGGTATATTGATAATAAGATTGAGAGCCAATAGTTGTATATGATGTTGGCTGCATATCCAGTCTTAAGTCACATTTATCAAGAGAGTGGGGAGCACCTTGAATGTTGAGATGACATGAAATAGTTGCTATACATTGGTTCTTCTTTATTCTTGCTGATGTTTGGATTGTAGATGGGTTGTAATAAATATGGGCCGCTATTTGATTGGGCACAGAGTCCATTCAAAACCTGAATGTAATCAAGCAATTCAGGGGATGCCGGCTCTACCGGCAGCAGCTATTGAAGCTGGAAGGCCTGGTGATGCTCAATGCTCTCTTGATACCTCACCTTTAACCAGAAGTTTCACACCACCATGTTCATTACCGACGACACAAGTGAATTCAGACCTCAAACTGCAAAAAACTTTCTCAGAAACAGAGAATTTCCTGACACCTGTACAGAAAAAAAATTCAGTTTGCATCTTCTCCTCTAATACCAGCAGGTGCAGTACTTTCAGCCATTTGTCCAAAGGTTGTTCAATATACAAAGATTTCCTGCGTGGTTGATCATTGAATGCCTGCTTACAGGGTATCTTTAGATTCAAGAATGCCGGAAAATAACCTGTCCATGGCTGGTGCAAACAAGGCGCTGCTTCCACTTCACATTGAGGAGGTGCTTATACCAGACTCAGATCTTGACGAGAACATGTGTATGCAACTGGATTCCCTTTCTTCAGCTAGAGCTCCTCTAATGCAGTTATCTACAAATAGGCCCCCCGAACAATCTCGGAATTCATACTCTCAGAATAGTTCTCAACTCTCATGTTCCTCTATGGAAGGTCACCCCAAAACTGCAGTACTGCCAGCAACAATAGAAGGCAGTGTCTTTGAGCTATACCCACCTTCATCCTCACAGGTAGATTCTACAAAGGCCTCCATACCCGTAGCATCAGAAGAGGCTGGTGTTTTGACTTCATCAACAGAGTTCTATTTGCAGGAGATACTGTCATCCATGATAGATACAAAGTTTGACAGTCTTGAGGAAGCAGATCAATCTTGTACAAGGAGTGCATCTTTAGATACTGTGGTTCCAGAGCAGCAAGTTACTTTGAATGTTTTGCAAGAAGCTAATGGCTTGTCAATCAGTTGTGAAAGTTCATGTGTTCAACCTAGGCTGAAGTCAATTTCTGAGACAGATATTCTAGTGCAAATGTCAAGCTCCACTGTTAATACAGTTGCAGTTAATTGTTTGCCATCCTCATCTATCCTAGAATCTTGTTTAGGTGAAGCTTCTGCCGATGCCTCAAAAATGCTGCCTGCATACTTACAGACATTAAATGACACACAGAGAGAAGCGGTGCTTAGTGACATACAAAAGCCATTGCTTATTCTTGCAGGGCCTGGAAGTGGCAAGGTAATGCTTTAACCTTGTTATGATTGAAAAAAATCTGCTCTCTCAGTTATTCAGGCAAAAGCTTTACGTAAGGAGGTTTCATCGCCTGGTTCTGTAATCATCATTCAATGTTGAAGCATAAGTGTCATCCTTAAGTTTGATTCTGTTTCATTACGCCACTTGGTTAGTGTTTGAAGTCTCTGAATGACTGGTTGCAGACTTCAACAATGGTTGCTCGCCTCTTACGTCTGTTGAGTGAGGTTTTGATTTACATGTTTTACTTCCCCTTGGTTGTTCCATGGACCCTTATGAGTTTTCATTCATTAATGTTAATCTTGATAGGGTGTGCAAGCTACAAACATCCTGGCAATGACTTTCACAACTGCAGCTGCAACAGAAATGAAGGAGAGAGTTGGTGCTCATGTTGGTAAATCGGTCTCTAAAGAACTGAATGTCTGCACCTTCCACTCTTTCTGCTTGCAGCTGTGTCGATCCAATGCAGAAAAGTGAGGAGACTTGTCAAGTCTTTGTGATTGCAAATTATTGATTGTGTTGAGAAATGATCTGAAAGGAGTCTACGTTAAAATCTGTTTCCTAATCTTATTTTCCTTGTGAAATCTGCAGGCTGGGGCGTTCTCCTGATTTTTTGGTGTATGGGCATGGGCAACAAAGGAGGGCAGTCATTGAAGCAACAAGGCTGGCCTTGCCTGAAATTCAGTCGTCAAAGGATGTTCCATCAGTGGTTGGTGCTGCTTTAAATGCTAGCATTGGTTCCACTTCTGATCAGCTTAGCGATCCAAGGTTGCTGAAAGAAAGGGCTAGAAAATGGGACAAGTTTGTGACTCAAGTAAGAATCATGAGAAAAACTGCTTTTACATCCTTGTCAGTTGAGAGACTGACTGGTGGTTCCTTTATTTCAGGCCAAAGCTTCTGGACAAACACCTGAATACTTTGAAAGTGTTGGAAATGTGTCAGGGGTACGCATTAGATTATTTGATGTGTTTCAGTGTTGGAAAGTTTTATTAGCTGTTGTGCTCAAGACTGATGTACTGGTTTCAGGCAGCTGTTTTGAGGCATTATAATGCAACACTAGCAACTTGTGATGCTCTTGATTATCACGATTTCATTAATCACGCAGTTGCATTGCTTCTTGATGACGAGGAAGGTAGATCTGATTGGTTACATATTTCTTTTGGGTGATTTATGAAGGCTTCCTGGTTGTTTTGATTTGGATTATTTTATTATGAAAAAATGTGTTTCCCATCTGATTCTTATAGTTTACTTGAATACCTTTTCATGTTAGCCTTGAAGCAGTGCTTGTTAAAATGGACTTGTCTACTCGTTGATGAGTTTCAAGATACCAGCAAAATGCAATATGAGCTCTTGCGTCTACTTGGATCTCAGAAGCGGATTACTGTTGTTGGTGATGATGATCAAGTAAGTTAATGTTATTTCCTTGGTGTATCAGACTCTTACAATCTAATATTAACGCGTATAATTGCAGTCCATATTTAGCTTTAATGGTGCAGACTCTAATAATTTTGAGGCCTTCCGAAAGGACTTTCACGACTTGAAGGAGGTAGAGGATCTTTTTGCATAAAATTTGCTTTCTAAATAGTCATTAAAGGACATCTAGTTTTCTTTAATTGTCACTAAAAATTATCATACCCTTCTTGCAGGTTAGGCTGCAACATAACTACCGTTCAACTAGATGTATCGTAGAGGCTGCTGCTGCTCTCATTGGAAACAACGTCAATCGCTGTGAAGGCAAACAAGCAGTGACCAATAATGAGTATGGTGAAATGGTATCCATAAAAGTTTTGCTAGTTGTGTAAGCTAATTATTATCTGAAATGTGGTTGAAAGCTTGCGGTTAACCCAGATTTACAGCTTATGAACTTGTGTGAACAATGCTAGGAAGCTTTGTACTGTAACAGAGATATAATAAGTTGTTTTGTTTTAGTTCTCAAGCTTCAAGCTGCTGATGCTTCCTTAATAATTTTAGATAAGTGTAAAGGAATGCAGGAATGATGATGCACAATGCTGCTTTGCAATTGATACCATCATTATGAGTGCACAGAAATTGTCCCCCAACAAATCTAGTTATGGAAACTTTGCCATTTTATATCGTCGTCAAGTAAGTCGTTTGCTTGATGGTCTCATTGAACTGACTAGTTAACTATAGCAAATAATTTGCTCAAATAAATCTTTTTGATATGGATTCCTGAGGAAGTCTCCTTTTTTTCATAAAGTGTTGCTACTGTGACATTTGTGATATTTGAATGTTCAAGGCATAACAGTATTGGTAATTCTCTAATGATGTTTGCTTTATAAGGTGACTGGAAGGATTTTTCAAACAGCATTGCGATCCCGAAAAATTCCATTCAATATTCATGGTGTTGCTTTTTATAGGAAAAAGGTAATTCATGGTGCTTTTCATGCAGGCAAAGATCTAAGCTGCAGCATGTTGAGCCCTTTGTTTTGCAGGTTGTAAAGACCATCATTTCCTTGCTTTGGACAGCCTTAAATAGTGATGCTATATATTGCAGCCGGGTTTTCAAGGCTCTGTTTGGAAGTGACAGGGTGGAGGCTAAAAAGGTTTCTTATATTGCTATGCGTTGATCATTATTCGGTTTTAATCAGCTGAAAGGATTTGATAGAAGGGGCTCTATTTTTGGTTTCATTATGTGTTAACTACTGTATCTCTATGTAGCTCTTACATAACTCAGGCACTATCCAAGAACAAACTTATTTGGCATGAAATATTAAAAAGCAAGCTAAGCGTTTAGAAATCCTTTTTTGTATCGGGAGGATGACTGTAAAACAACATAAAGTTCAGCTTCCAATCTAAAATAGTCTTTCCTCTACTAACAGTTGAATTCATTTTGCTTTTGTTGTCCTTTCACCCACCTATTCCACAGCAATGTTGGGAAGAAGAGATCATCATTAGAACAAGAGTCTTGGCGAAAAGAGAGCTGTCATATATTTTGTAACAGTTGAGAACGACGGCTGGAGTGTAAGTACAAGGGCGGCAGTCTAGTGTGGACATGAGCATGTCTACCCTCATTTTTTCTTTGTTTGGAGCCGGAAGACATCAGACGGCAGGTAACCAGACTACTAGGAGGTGAGCATGGATAGCCTTTTTCTCTCCATGGGGTTTGTATAGTAACAGGGTTTCCCTAAACACGATAGGACATGGGGTATTGAATAAAGAGGGAGCTGTGGGATCGATGAATACAAACTGGGGCACGGAAATCGAGATCACGAGAGCAGTTTGATTAGTGGGCCTGTGTCCAAGTTTACATTTTCTGTCCAAGTTTACTTTCACCAGGTAAGTGTGTGATATAAGGCTATCTTTTGCTAGGGGGCCAAGAAATCCCACAAGACTGCATGGTTAGAGCTCGAGCCTGTTAAAGTGGATGTCGTGGGTCGAAGACCACTGGCGGGCACAGGTGCGCCTTTTTGTTTGAACCACTTGGTACCTTAAGATGCCTGCGTATACCTCCCCACAAAAGATCCTATCACCAAGGAGTCTAAAGACCTCATGGAACTTAGTGTGGAGGATATGCAACCTGACTGCGAAACGCTGGAGGCCCAAAGCAAAATGACTTGTTCAGAGAGAGACATTTCCTAGCTCTTGAAGGCCAAGGTGAAAACACCTAGATTAAGGTTAAAAAAGATCAAATGCTTCCAAATTTAGGTTTGTAGGTATGGACAAATGAGAATTTCTTCATTAGTAAACCCTAGTATTGAAAGGAGAAATTTCTTGTTAATCTGCATGGAATGGGCTCTATTTTCATGTAGGTGTGAAGTAGACAAGCAATAAAGGCAAAATGTTTGATAGTCATTTAGAATAAGAGCATAAACCAATAAAGCTGCTTACTGCATTTGTAAGGGCTTTGGCTTTGTCTCCTACCATCTTGACTCCGTTTTTTTGAAACAATATTGCTGAAACAATAAATCTCATTCATTAAAATTCACTCTTCTTCCCATTGATGACCATTTGACATGTTTAAAACTCCAATTTTTTTGCTAAACATTGTTGATGTCCAACTTCTGCTAAAATTGGTCTATTTTCAGCATGCAAATTATGTGTTTGATTTAAATCTCATAATATCCATGTACAATCTTGTGTGGTTGAAGTCAATGCAGACTATGCAGGGAGGGAGAGACTGGGGGAGGTGGAGGATGAGGAGCATTATGGATGCGGCTGCAAGGCCTAGTCCACCATCAGGGACCGACACCCCACCCTGTTCAAAGGGCATCGCTCCCTCTGTATGCTCTTAGAGTAAGCAGATTAGTGCATCCTGGCAAGGTTTATACTAGACACTCATAACACAGAAAGCTCTCTTTATAATCCCGGATAACACCTTGCAGGGAGTGTCAGACATAGATAACTGCATTTTTTCAGAGATCCAATCCACCTCTGCCCATCAGTAGGGGGTCACTCTACAGAGGGCAGAGACACTCAGGGCCAGCAAGAGACATGGGGCACCTGGCTTTTTGACGCCTGTCTCTATCACTGAGAGATGACAGAGATCAGAGACCAGTTTCACCCAGAGATCCAATCCACTTCTGCCCACCAGTAGGGAGTCACTCTACAGAGGGCAGAGACACTCAGGGCCAGCAAGAGACATGGGGCACCTGGCTTTTTGACGCCTGTCTCTACCACTGAGAGATGACAGAGATCAGAGACCAGTTTCACCCAGAGACTACAGAGCGCCTTGCTCAGCTCAGATCAGATCGAGGCATATTCTTTAGGGAGCTGCTGATACCCCCCTCTTTGATGTACACAATACTACACCCCCCAGTGTAGTACATGATGGAGTTAGCTAGATTGTATACCCTATGCGTATAGTCCTGCATCTAGCAGTAGAGCTCCATCATCCAGCCATCCATCTTGGCTACCACCCGTTTTGGCAACCCCCTACTCTTGTATACTCCAGATCAATTCCTAGCATCAGCTTATTAGTTAGCTGTAGTCTTCTATTTCCAGTCCAGCTTTTCCTTTTTTTTGGGATGACAAAAGATATACCACACATGTACATTGATTTGTTTCATAGGCTGAGTCTGGCCTTTTAAAGACGTTAATAGAATCTTCCTTCCTTCCTTTCTTTCTGTTAAACTTCTTTGTCTTTATCTTCTGTGTCATGTGGTCATTATATATTGTCTTAATCTTTTAATCATGGGGTTACCAGATCATGACAGTGTATTGTTCATAAGCTGTGTGAGCTTGTCCTTTAGTGTTCATTCAATACGTAATCCTTGTCTGATAGTTTTCCTTTAGTGTTCATTCAATATGTGATCCTTGTCGATATCTTTTATGATTTCCGCTTTACTGGCAAGGTTGTGGAGTATGTGGACAAAGTGGCCAAGGCTTCTCAAAGTGAATTTCTGGAAGCAGCAAGGAGAGTATTCACTGCAAAAGTCTCTGGAATGTTTTCAAGGTGTCTCTTTTATAACATTTGCTGCTACTATTTTTAGTGTCCTGCTAGTTCAAAGTGAGATGGTCTGGCTCCATATTCCACTGCTTGTTTTCTAGGCGTCAACTTGCTAGTGGGAGGAAGGTTCTGTCAGTGATTGATGCTGTCGGCAAATTGGTTCGTAAGGTAGTTCTTTGTTTCTTTGTAATTTAAATAAGTACAAACTAGCTCGTTGTGGACTGGTCAATTAAAAAACTGTGTGGCAGAAAATGTAGTGTGTGATATGCAAGGAAGTCCAAACACCGTTTTATTTTGAAGTCTATAGGAGACCTTTGTTCTTACCTTTCAATATACAAGCACCTAGGTAGATATATATAATAGAAGAGGGTTTCAGAGGAACATGTCCAATAGGGTGCAACAGGTTACCATGGATTTTTTTAGAGGGGTTGAGTTACAGCAAACCCCCCCCCCCCCCCCCCCCCCCCCCCCCCCCCCCCCCCCCCCCCGCGGGCAAACCCCACGCCCCCCCTTCCGCACCTTCCTTGAGAAGTTCGGTGCTGACGCTTGCCGAAACAGGGTCACTTTTTACAACTCATGTGTAGTGAATGAGCCTTATTAAAATGGGTCACTCTTTACAACTCGTGTGTAGTAACAGCCAGGTTGGTTGTTTACCAACCTTTTCTAGAATTATTTGGCTACAATCAGCCATCATAGCAGGACCTGTACACCAACTATGACAATCATAGATACCTTCTGTTCCTGTGGGGGGTTATGATGTGTTTGATAATGTGGCTTGTAAGCACAAGGCTGAGGTGCTTAGGGCTGAGAGAAGGGGATGTGTGACTTTGTAGAGAAATGTGTAATGTGTTACTCAATGATGTGCTAGCAAGCATAGGGGTGAGGTTGCACAAGGTGAGAAAGAGAGGAAACATGTGACAATGTTTAAGATAGAGGGTCATAAGTTGTGTTAAAGTGGTTTATTGTACACCGCCACTCTCAAAACTTAGCTTACAGTGGATATATTCAAGAGCGGAAGTGTAAAAGCAGGCAGTGACGTAGGCTACTTTGGGTCCCTTTTTTTTGGCGCTATATTGGTGCATCACAAATATCAAACAAGGAAAGAATGCCAACAAGGATGGTGAATGCTGTTGGCTGTGAATGAGCTTAGGGAGGATCTAAATGATGAACATTTGCAGATGGAGGTGCTTAGATGGGAGTGCATGTAGGTGGAGCATGACGCGGAACTATTGTAGAGCACATGGTAGAGGTTACGTGGGAAGAATGCCTTGCACAATAGTGATAGTAACTTTATCTGCACTTTAAGAGGGTATTCCAAAACTTAAACTGTCACTATTCGTCGATGAAGACTCTGGCTCGAGTGTACTTTACCCGCAAAGCACTCATTCGAATTTGTAACTGTGTTTGATAATCTACTTGAACTCCACAAGGTAGGGGCGTTCCAAATCTGATGAGTTAAGAGGGAGAGGGGTTGCCTTTTTATAGGCGGGCTTTTTTTGGGGGGGGGGGGGGGGGGGGGGGGGCGGGTTTGTGTTTCATATGAGGATGGGTTCTTGAGCAGTGTGGGTAGTGTGAACCAAGCCCCGCCTATATAAAGGCAATCATGATGCTTTATGAATAGGACCATGGGCTCATAGGTGAGCTATCTTGTGTGATCACCACGCTTGAACTATAGAGGGAATCGAGGATGGTTATGATAATATGGGGTCCTATAAATAGGACACGGGGCTCATTTATGAGCTATCTGTTGTGATTAGCACACATGAGCCCTTGGTAGTGCTTGCTTGGACACCCAAGCTAGGTAGTAGGGCGTGGATTGGTGGTATGGGATGCCAGTTCTTGAGGTGAGGCACTATGCCGGGATAGCTGTAGTCTTTGAGGCTCGGGGGTTTGGCCATCACATATGGTACAACATTGGTCAGATATGTGGCTTAGTTGGGGCAGCGTGTAGGGTGCAGCATTTGGCAAATATGGGGTGAGTCGGGGTTATACTGGAACGGTGGCAAGCTCTCCAAATCAAGGCCATGTGCTCCTAACCATGCTCTGACCTGAATGTACAAAGCTTTGTCATATCCAGACTCTGCTATTTGTATGGCTGCCTCGAATGCTCGCCATGGGAGTCTGTCAGCCGGGAGCTCTCTCACTCTCTGGATAAAGCAGACTGTTTGAAAGAGTGCCTCCACTACGGGGGGGGGGGGGTTAGCAAGCTTTGCCTTGATGATGTCTTGTGGCACTGTGTGCTTGTCTCAAAACAGGCAGGAGATCATGTATACCTCTGGTCTCTCGATCCGTGCCCACTGGCTATCGGTCAACCCGGGTGCCCACACTGCTATTGCGTACATCAGGGCTATAGAGAGAGAGAGAAAAAAAAAAAGAAATGTTATATTAACGTCTTCAAAAGGCCAAAGTGACCTATGAGACCAGAAAGTTACAATGTGGTGGATCTGATACAAAGTCAGAGTATGACAAAAATGAAATGCCAAATGTCACAATAAAATACTATGGAATCCTAAACTACTAGGTGTGAACTAAGCAGCTAGCTGGGATAGCTAGATCACGAGAGAGAGAAATGAAATGAAATGAAATGTTATATTAACGTCTTCAAAAGGCCAAAATGACCTATGAGACCAATCAGTTACAAAATAGTGAATCTAATACCATGTCTGGGTACAAAAGAACTAGAAAAGAACTAGAAGTGGAACAAAATACTACTACTACTACTACAATCTAAAACTACGTGGGTGTAGCAGCTGATACAATAGGTACCCGGTAAACTGGATGTAACAGTGTGTGAAACAAAGATGGAAGAAATGGTGAGGATCCATCCTCATTTGCACTCTGGATGTCGAGAGAGTATGGCTCGAATCTTCTGTTGTAGTCTCCGTCGATGCTGTGTAGCTCCTCTCCTCAGTCGCGGTCGTTTGTATCTCTGTAGCTCCAATGCTCGGTCGATGAGAGTGCCAGTAGTGGTCGAATGAGTGTGGGACGAGCTCTGCAGTGGTGGCTGCTCCTCTGGCTGTCCCATATCTAGTGAAAAGAAATCTGTAATGTGTCTCTGGGACTGCCTCTCTCTAGCTCTCCCCAGTAAAGTGTCTCTATACCTGTGTAACTCAAGTAGATATAGTCCAAGACATCTCTGATCCTCATAACTCATGACCCTAGATAGAGGACCAAAACCCTCTCTGAATAAGCAGTGGAGAGAGAGAGAGAGAGAGAGAGAGAGAGAGAGAGAGAGAGAGAGAGAGAGAGAGAGAGAGAGAGAGAGAGAGAGAGAGAGAGAAATGAAATATTATATTAACGTCTTCAAAAGGCCAAAATGACCTATGAGACCAGAGCGTTACAATGTGGTGGATCTGATACGAAAGTAACAAAATGATAAAATATAAATACTATGAAATCTTAATCTGATAGGTGTGCACTAAGCAGCTAGCCGGGATAGCTAAATCACAAGTCACAAGAGATCCAGCATTGGTCGCTGGCGGATCTCATCAATCTCCTCCATGGTCAGCAGTCTGGGCGTCGTGCATGTCGGGCCAAAGTGATCCGAATCCTCTGATGTAGCCTCCATCGATGTTGTGTAGTCCTCCGCAGTCATGGGCGTCTGGATCTCCCCAACTCAGTCGCTCGGTCGATCGGTGTGCCTCTGGTGTGAGGCGACAACATCTGCTATGGTGGTAGCTCCTCCGGGTGTCAAGTGTCTGCTCTAAAGAAGTTTGTGATGTGTCTCAGAGACTGGTTGGCCTCTTCTCTCATCAGGCTCTCTGTGTGTCTGCGTAGCTCGAGCAGAAACAAACCCAGGCATCTCTGATCCTCGTACCTCATGACTTTGGAGAGTGGTCCCTTGAAATTGGCCTGTAGGGCGGTAGGCTTTGGCTTTCACCCGAAATTCTTTACTTTACTTGAGAGAGAGAGAGAGAGAGAGAGAGAGAGAGAGAGAGAGAGAGAGAGAGAGAGAGAGAGAGAGAGAGAGAGAGAGAGAGAGAGAGAGAGAGAGAGAGAGAGAGAGAGAGAGAGAGAGAGAGAGAGAGAGAAATGAAATGAAATGTTATATTAATGTCTTCAAAAGGCCATAATGACCTATGAGACCAGAAAGTTACAAGGTGGTGGATCTGATACAAAGTCAGAGTAACAAAATAACCTAACAACAGTACAAAACAAAACAAAGATATATTCTATGGGATCTTGGATTGGTCAATGTGATCTAAGCAAAAAACTAAGCCAAAATGGGCGGCTTGTTGGGATAACTGAATCACAAAAGATCTAGCATCGGTCATTGGCGAATCTCATCAATTTCCTCCATGGTTAGTAGTCTGACCGGGCGTCGTGCATGCCTGGCCAGCGTGCTCCGAATCTTTTGTCGTAGCCTTCGTCGATTCTGTGTAGTCTTTCGCAGTCGTGGGCGCCTGGATTTCCCCAGTTCAATCGCTCAGTCGATCAGTGTGCCTCTGGTGTGAGACGAGGGGGAGTTCTGCTGTGGGAGTGGCTCTTGCGGTTGTCCCGTGTCTGCTCTGAAGAAGTTTGTGATCTGTCTTTGAGACTGGCTAGCCTCGCCATTCAGCAGGCTCTCTCTATGTGTGCGCAGCTCGAGCAAGAACAAACCCAGGCATCTTTGATCTTCGTATCCCATTATTCTTGAGAGTGGTCCAAAACCCTCTCTGAACAAGCAATGGAAGCGGCCTCGTATCTCGTAGTAGATGGGGCAGCGGCATGTATAATGCAGCTATGTCTCAGGTTCCAGGTCACACAATGGGCATGTCCTGGCCTCTGCCAGTACTCCGCTGTATCTCCCAGTTTCAATCCGTAGCTGGTGAGACGATGTGTGTAACTGGCCAATAGCACATCGTATCCCATGAGACAAGTGGGTATCCATGTACCTTGGTCTCGTCACAAAACCATCTTCCGTGAGCTGGAGAAGGTGGTCTCTGTAGAAAGACATCTTCGTGCCCAATTCTTGTGCTGGTTGTATCCATGTCCTCCTGGTGTCTAGCTGGGTCAGGTCTTGGCGGATGAGCTTGGTGATCTCCGACTGTGTGTGTGTGAGAGAGAGAGAGAGAGAGAGAGAGAGAGAGAGAGAGAGAGAGAGAGAGAGAGAGAGAGAGAGAGAGAGAGAGAGAGAGAGAGAGAGAGAGAGATGAAATGAAATGTTATATTAACGTCTTCAAAAGGCCAAAATGACCTATGAGACCAATCAGTTACAAAATAGTGAATCTAATACCATGTCTGGGTACAAAAGAGAGAGAGAGAGAGAGAGAGAGAGAGAGAGAGAGAGAGAGAGAGAGAGAGAGAGAGAGAGAGAGAGAAATGAAATGAAATGTTATATTAACGTCTTCAAAAGGCCAAAATGACCTATGAGACCAATCAGTTACAAAATAGTGAATTTAATACCATGTCTGGGTACAAAAGAACTAGAAGTGGAACAAAATACTACTACTACTACTACAATCTAAAACTACGTGGCTGTAGCAGCTGATACAATAGGTACCCGATAAACTGGATGTAATAGTGTGTGAAACAAAGATGGAAGAAATGGTGAGGATCCATCCTCATCTGCACTCTGGATGTCGAGAGAGTATGGCTCAAATCTTCTGTTGTAGTCTCCGTCGATGCTGTGTAGCTCCTCTCCTCAGTCGCGGTCGTCTGTATCTCTGTAGCTTCAATGCTTGGTCGATGAGAGTGCCAGTAGTGGTCGAATGAGTGTGGGACGAGCTCTGCAGTGGTGGCTGCTCCTCTGGCTGTCCCATATCTAGTGAAAAGAAATCTGTAATGTCTCTGGGACTGCCTCTCTCTAGCTCTCCCCAGTAAAGTGTCTCTACACCTGTGTAACTCAAGTAGATATAGTCTAAGACATCTCTGATCCTCATAACTCATGACCCTAGATAGAGGACCAAAACCCTCTCTGAATAAGCAGTGGAAACGCCCCCGTATCTCATAGAACACTGTGCAATGACATATGTAGTGCAACTCTGTCTCTGGCTCTCTCTGGCATAATCGGCATATCCTGCTGTCTGCTGGTATCCCTCTGAATCTACCAGTCTCAATCTCGAGCTGATGTGAGGATGTGCGTATCTGACCAATGGCACAACGCAAACCATGAGACATATGTGTGTCCATGTAGCTGGGTCGAATCACAAACCCATCTCCTGTGAGGTGGAGAAGATGCTCTCTATAGAAAGCCATCTTCGTGCTCAACTCCTGAGGCGGCTCTATCCATGTCCTCCTGGTGTCGAGCTGGATCAGGTCCTGACGAATGAGTCTAGTGATCTCCACCCGTGTAAGAGACAGAGAGGGTGCCTGAAGAGAATACTGGAAAGGGGGCAACCTGTCCATGGTGAAGCCATGCGTCTGAAACCATGAAGTCCTCTGTGCATACCAGCATGAAGTGTCCCCTAGTAGAGCTAACTGTCTGGAAGACTCAAGGGCCAGTCTAGCATATCTGTCTCTAGTAGTATCCCATAGGCTGTGCACAAAGGACACTGATCTGGTAAGCGCCTCAATCTCCATGGGTTGGGCAGCTAGCTCTGCTCGAATGATCGCGTGAGGTACGGAGGCCTTGGCTCTAATCAATCGGGAGATCATAGATACAGAGAGAGAGAGAGAGAGAGAGAGAGAGAGAGAGAGAGAGAGAGAGAGAGAGAGAGAGAGAGAGAGAGAGAGAGAGAGAGAGAGAGTGCTTTGCAAAAGGAACGTGCGACGGGAATTAACACTTAAGCACATACATGGCTCGGAAGCTAGAATGCTCCGAGCAGGCGCCGACAACCTGTAGGCCCCAAAATTGGCGCCCCTTTCGGTATTTTTTTATACTTTGAGAGGGTAAATTACATAGTAAAGTCCTGGGAATTCTTTACTTGTATCCAGCTAGATACCACCTGTATTGGCCAAATTTCTGCAGCATAATAGTCCCAAAACTTGCGCGAAACCTATTCCCTTGCTGGAATTCACTTCCACTGGCATAAACCCTCTGATTTCTGTCCAAAAACAGTAAATTCAGCTCGCTGTATTTACTGGTTTTTGCCCTGTTTTCAGCGCTAAGCAGTCCTTGAACTATCCTTTGTCAGTGCGGCACTGTTCCCAATGGTTCTGGCGTCCGTATGGCTGAAAAACAGTCAAAATACAGTACACAACCAACGCTGAAATCGCACCTTTACGGCGAGGTTATCACCCTCACCGGTGCCTGCTTTTGTAGTAGTAGTTAGCTACTCTTGTTCCTGCTCAAAGAGGCTCTTGCCTCAGCCCAAAAGCATGAAACCACACAGCTGTACATCAGACAAATGAAGAGCCCTCTTGTGGGGCATCACATAACTGCACATAGGGGAGAGAGGGAGCGTGTAGTGTGCAGGGCATCACTCCTAGCACCACACTGTACGTAGAGAGGAAAGCAAGCACTCGATAGCTCTTAACCTGTGACAATTCTTGCAAAATGAGGCCTCCCAGCTACAAATTCAGCGCCACTTCTTCATGCATGAGGAAAGTGCATAAAAATGTGCCACTTGGTGCGATTATAAGCATTTTTCCGTTTCGGGGTTGCTGCCTAAAAATCTCCCAACTGGTTGCCCAGTTGACTTCGCGGCAGAGTTGTAAATGTTCCCCTTGTCATTCTGGAGGTAAAGACGCGAAAACATTTCACGCCCCAAAATAGAAGTTTCCTAATTTTTAGGAGATGCTTCCGTTGGGCTCCCACTGGTCTTCTGACCATCTATCCTCATTGGGACCACAACAAAAGTGCAATGTGCCCCAACTGTCTTTTGTTGGTGATCCCACCTTGACTTTGTGCCTTTATTGAGTTCACTTCCTAGTATCCACCGACTTGCTTAGTGCGACGTAGGGACCTACATGATCTTGTATTGAGCCTAGACATCCTCTTACTATACGAATTCCAGTGCCGACCCACTTCCCGTCTACGAGTGAAACTACCGTTCACATTGGCCATACCGTGTCCGACTATTTGCAACTTCAAAAAGAGGGTCCCAAAAATAAAACAATAATCATAGGAAAGAAACCAACAAGTAAGGTTAGCAGTTGCCACGTCCTCGTGACATAGTTAACAGTTGCCACGTCCTCGTGACATACCCCCCTCTTGAAATCGGAAACGTCCTCAATTGCATATCAAAAATACACGCCACTGATGATCTTGTGTTGTTAGCACTCTTTTATCATCGCATGTATCCGCAAGAAAGGTCGTAACACATAGATACAAATGACTTAATGATACCTTCATACTTTTGTCATTTCCATCTATTACACTGAATTCATATGTACATTTGATGTGGTAGCTCTATCATTAGCCCTCCTCTGCACACGTTGGGTTGGGACATAGGTAGGTTGTAACCCAAAGGCTTCAAGGTAAAGCTGCAATACATTTGGTGACTCTGACAGTTCATACTCTTCCATACACTTTGCATCCATAGGCGGATAGTTCTTGAACTTTACCAAATAGCGTCTTGCAACCTGTCGTTTAACTTTTCTGTCCTTATGTGCCAAAACTTGCTCAGGTACCAGGGTCTCATGAAGTTCCTCAACTATTGGCTGATCCTCATTTGACATATCTTCTGGCACATCACCCACGAAGGGTCTTAGAAGACTCATGTGAAACGCATTATGAATCTTCCACGCATCATGCAATTTTAGCTTGTAAGCCACATCTCTGATCTTGTCAAGCACTTGAAAAGGCCCATAGTAACGCATGCTGAGCTTAGGAAACAGTTGTTCCTTGCCCTTCATCTTCTTTAACCTTGCCTTTTCGAACCTTAACAGAATCCAATCACCAGGTGATAAGAGCAATTCAGGACGGTGACGATCAACAGCCTTTTTTTGTTTTGCGTTAGTCTTCTCCAAGGCAACTTTAATTTTCTTATAGATTTCATCCACGTTCTCAACATATCGATCTGCCTTAAAGATCTTGTCCTTTGCATGCAAAATGGGAGGAACCTTTTTGCTGTCTTCAACAATCTCAAAAGGTGCTTTGCCAGTCGACTAATGCATCGTATTATTGTACGCATACTCAAGCATAGGCAAATAGTGTTCCCACTTGCCTTTATTATCTGACACATAGCATTTCAGCAGATCTAAGACAATAGAATTAGCCTCTTCTGACTGTCCATCAATTTGTGAAAGGAAGACGAGAACTTGAGCGTAGTGCCCATGTTCTCAAACAATCCTCTCTAGAACAAATTGGTCATGCGAGGATCACGATCACTGACAATCGATTGTTGCATACTATGGCACTTAAACACATTTACATAAACAAGCGTGGCATCTGATCATATTTTATCTTCTTCTTGATAGGGATAAAATGGGCCTGCTTGCTGAACGTGCAGATAATGGTCCATATACCATCATTCCCTGTTGGCGTTCTTGGAAGATCAAAGATAAAGTCCATGGCAATGCTTTCCCATGGCTTATCCGGAATCGGTAGTGGTTGTGATAGCCCTGGTGCCTTTTGCCTGTCAAATTTGACCTTGTGGCAAATCACGCATGCTCGCACAAAGGCATCCACATCTCTCTCCTCAAGGTAGGCCAATAGAAGAATATCTGTACCACTTTAACTGTCACATCAATACCACGATGCCCTGCATACGGTGGGACATGATTTCTTCCATGACCTTATGTCGCAATGGCCTAGGGACACAAAGTCTGCCATGCATCATCATAAAATTATTTGTGAGGAGGTAGTGCTCACGATGTTGCCCCTCTTGCAATTGTTCAAAGATCATTGCAAAATCTTCATCGGTAGCATATTGTTCCTTCATATCATCTAACTCAAGATGATCACAACTGAAATTTGTGGCTTCCTTGATAATGCATCAGTCACAACATTCTTCTGGCCTTCCACATGCATAATTTGGAAGTGGAACATAGAAAGAATGTTTGCCCATCGCATATGCTTTTCGGATAACTTTGACTGTGTCAAGAAGTATCGCAAGGTCTGATGGTCTGTTTGGACAACAAAATCAACACCTAAAAGGTAGTGCTTCAAGCTAGAAAGCGCATGAATCGTGGCCAAGAGCTCTTTTTCATAGACTTGCATAGTCTTCTCCGGCTTGCAAAATTCGGCTTTCGTAAGCTACTACCAGTCCGTCTTGCATTAGCACTGCTCCAATGTTACTGCCACACGCGTCATACTGGACCACAAATGACTTCTTGAGATCTGGGAAAACAATTATCGGATCTGAAGTCAACTTTTCCTTTAAGAGACTAAAAGCTGAAATCTCTTTTTGGGTCCATCTGAAAGTCAATGGCACAAATCTGTAGGAGGTCATTGAGAGTAACGCTTTACAAGACCTCCAATTATACTCTAGCAAGCTCTTGCATGTAGCCGAAGTAAGCTGGTGCCAATCTGTCATGACGTCGACTTCAAATTCATTTGACAGCCAAGTAGATGCAAACATTTGCTTGAAGTAGACCCAAGTGGCCGGTGCTTGTCCTTGCATTAACAATGTCGTCCACCATGTAAGCGCATTGTTCTTTAAGAAAGTGGCAGCTTTCCTGACCTTAGAGGCCTCTGTAAAATTCCCTCCTGCATAAGCTGTATCAAACTAATGGAGGAAAGTGAGAGCCTTTGCCTTATCCTCGAAGCCACTGAAAGTGTTGAACTTTACAGCTGCACCACCTTCTTTGTACGCTTTCGGCTTTTCTAGTGCCCGCAAGTTGTCATAAGAAATGGGCTTCAACATGGGCACTGTAGTAGGCATCATCAGCACATCTTGGCCATTAACATTTTGCGTCAGAGGTGCGATATCTGGCTGTTGTCCAGAAAGACCAGCCATGCCAAAATAACCCTGTGGCTCCCCAAACTGGCCCTGGTTGCACTGAAAACCTTGCTGCATGCCGATGCTACCATACATGGGGTTTGACATCATGCCTTCCATACCCCCAAACACTCTTCTTGGCATGGACGGCTGACTTTCAGGTGCATAACCAGCCATACTCTGGAACACAGATCCACCCCCAAAATCCCCAAGATGTACAGTGGGAGGTGGAGAAACTGGGTGCATTGCCTGGTAACGAGTTCCCTGTCCATTCAAGACAGCATGCGGGCTCTGAAAGGTGGCGAGCTTAACTGGCATAACCTGTGGAATAGGCGTCCTAACCACCTGTTCAAGGACGGGAGGAACCTGTTTTGGAGCCCCCGACTCCGCAACATGCGAGTGTTCCCTATCCTGTTGAGATGCATGAAGTACTTGGGCTTGAACCTCTACAAGCTCCGTTCGCGGTGTAGGTTGCCTATTTTGCTGTTGTACTGGTTGCGCTTGCAAGAACTCCATAAACCTTGGATTTTGCACCAGTTGCGAAAAGACATTCACCGCGGCAACTAACCGAGTCCTGAACGCATCATCCTCAAGTTGCCCAGTCATAAAGCCTTGTACTACTGGAGGGACATTCACATTAACAGGAGGTACAGTCTGACGTGGCCGTGAGCTCTCGCCAATCTCGAAGACCATAGGAGTTTCCTGTCTGTCCTTCGAAGAGGAACCCTCTTTTCCCTTTGTTGGCCATAGTGTAATCGTGTGTTCCTGTACTCTGTGTCTTTACCCAAAACAATCGAGGCTCACTCTTTGAGAAAAAAGTGATTGATGTCCCACCAATGGAACCTTGAAACTGGCCCGTAGGGCGGTAGGGTTTGGCTTTTACCCGAAATTCTTTACTTTAATTTAGACACACAGAGAGAGAGAGAGAGAGGGAGAGTACTTTGCAAAAGAAACCTGCGACGGGAATTAACAATTAAGCACACACACGGCTCGGAAGCTAGAATGCTCCGAGCAAGCACCGACAACCTGTAGGTCCCAAAATTTGTGCCCCTTTCGGTATTTCTTTATACTTTGAGAGGGTAAATTACAAAGTAGAGTCCTGGGAATTCTTTACTTGTATCCAGCCAGATACCACATGTGTTGGTCAAATTTCGGCAGCATAACATCCCCAAAACTTGCGCAAAACTTAATCCCTTGTTGGAACCCACTTCCACTGGCATAAACCCTCAGATTTTTGCCCACAAATAGTAAATTCAGCTCGCTGTATTTATTGGTTTTTGCCCTGTTTTCAGCCCTAAAGAGCCCCCGAACTGTCCTCTGTCAGTGCGGCACTTCTCCCAATGGTTCTGTCGTCCGTATGTTGAAAAACAGTCAAAATATAGCGCATAACAAGCGCTGAAATCGCACCTATACGGTGAGGTTATCACCCTGACCGGTGCCTGCTTTTGGAGAAGTAGTTAGCTACTCCTGTTCCTGCTCAAGGAGACTCTTCCCTCAGCACAAAAGCATGAAACCACACAACTGTACATCAGTCAAATGAAGAGCCCTCTTGTGGGGCATCACATAACTGCACGTAGGAGAAAGAGAGCAGTGTGTAGTGTACAGGGCATCACTCCTAGCACCACATTGTACATAGAGACAAAAGGAAGCACTCCATAGCTCTTAACCTCTGACAGTTCTTGCAAAATGAGGCCTCCCAGCTACAAATTCAGCGCCACTTCTTCATGCATGAGGAAATTGCACAGAAATGTGCCACTTGGCGCGATTACAAGCATTTTCCCGTTTCGGGGTTGCTGCCTAAAAATCTCCCGACTGGTTGCCTAGTTGATTTCGCGGCACTGTTGTAAAATATTCGCCTTGTCATTCCGGAGGTAATGACGCCGCGAACACATTTCACGGCCTAAAATAGCAGCTCCCTAATTTTTAGGAGATGCTTCCGTTGCTCCCACTGGTCTTCTGACCATCTATGCTCATTGGGACTGCATCCAAAAGTGCAATGTGGCCCAACTGTCAGATACTTTTTGTTGGTGATCCCACCTTGCCTTTGTGCCTTTATTGAATTCACTTCCTAGTATCCACCAACTTGCTAAGTGCGACGGGGAACCTACATGATCTTGTACTGAGCCGAGACATCCTCTTACTATACGAATTCCAGTGCCAACCCACTTCCCATATGTGGGTGAAAGTACCGTTTACATTGGCCATACAATGTCCGACCATTTGTAACTTCAAAAAGAGGGTCCCAAAAATAAAACAAAAATCATTGGAAAGAAACCAACAACTAAGGTTAGCAGTTGCCACGTCCTCGTGACATAGTTAATAGTTGCCACGTCCTCGTGACATCCAAAGCCCTCTTTGAACAAGCAATGGAAGCGGCCTTGTATCACGTAGTAGACGGGGGAGTGGCATTTGTAGTGTAAGTCTGTCTCAGGCTCCATGTCACAGAGGGGGCATGTTCTCGGCTCTGCTCGTACTCTGTTGTATCTCCCAATCTCGACCCGCAGCTGGTATGAAGATGTGCATATCTGGCCAATAGCACACCATATCCCTTAAGACAAGTGAGAAATGAAATGAAATGTTATATTAACGTCTTCAAAACGCCAAAATGACCTACGAGACCAAACTGTTACAAAATTGTGAATCTGAAGATTGATACTATGTCTCGGTACAAAAAAGACTAGAACAAAAATAGTACTACTACTGGAATCCATCCTCATCTGCACTCCAAATGTCAAGAGAGTATGGCTCGAATCCTCTGCTGTAGTCTCTGTCGATGTTGTGTAGCCCCTCTCCTCAGTCGTGGCCGTCTAGATCTCCGTAGCTCGAGTGCCTGGTCGATGAGAGTGCCGATAGTGGTCGAATGAGTGTGGGCCGAGCTCTGCAGTGATGGCTGCTCCTCTGGCTGTCCCATATCTAGTGAAAAGAAATTTGTAATCTTTCTTTGGGACCGTAGAGAGAGAGAAATGAAATGTTATATTAACGTCTTCAAAAGGCCAAAGTGACCTATGAGACCAGAAAGTTACAATGCGGTGTATTTGATACAAAGTCAGATTAACAAAATAAATTAAACTAGAGAGAGAGGGTTTTGATGTAGCTCGGGTGGATCTAGCATCGGTCGTTGGCCGATCTCACCAATCTCCTCCATAGTTAGTAGTCTGACCGTGCGTCGCGCACGCCTGGCCAGAGTGCTCCGAATCTTCTGACATAGCCTCCGTCGATGCTGTGTAGTCCTCCGCAGTCGTGGGCGCCTGGATTTCCCCAGTTTAGTTGCTCGGTCGATCGTGTGCCTCTGGTGTGAGACGAGGGGGAGCTCTGCTGTGGGAGTGGCTCTTGCGGCTGGATTTTCCCACTGCAGTTGCTCGGTCGATTGTGTGCCTCTGGTGTCAGACGAGGGGGAGCTCTGCTATGGGAGTGGCTCTTGCGGCTGTCCCGTGTTTGCTCTGAAGATGTCTGTGATCCTTCTTTGAGTCTGGTTAGCCTCGCCACTCATCAGGCTATCTCTGTGTCTGCTCAGCTCGAGCAAGAACAAACCCAGGCATCTCTGATCCTCGTATCCCATGACTCTTGAGAGTGGTCCAAAACCCTCTCTGAACAAGCAATGGAATCGGCCTCGTATCTCGTAGTAGATGGGGCAGCGACATGTATAATGAACCTCTGTCTCAGGCTCCATCTCACACAAGGGGCATGTCCTGGCCTCTGCTGGTACTCCACTAAATCTCCCAGTCTCAATCTGCGGCTGGTGAGAAGATGTGCGTAACTGGCCAATAGCACATCGTATCCCATGAGACAAGTGGGTGTCCATGTATCTGGGTCTCGTCACAAAACCATCCTTCGTAAGCTGGAGAAGGCGGTCTCTGTAGAAAGCCATCTTCGTGCCCAATTCTTGTGCTGGTTGTATCCATGTCCTCCTGGTGTCTAGCTGGGTCAGGTCTTGGCGGATGAGCTTGGTGATCTCTGACTGTTGTAAGAGTGAGAGATGGTGCATCCAATGAGTACTGGAATGGTGGCAGCTTGTCTATGTTGAACCCATGCGCCTGAAACCATGATGCCATCTCCCCATACCAGCATGTTGTATCTCCTTGCATGGATAATTGTCGAGAGGACTCAAGTGCAATGCGAGCATATCTGTCTCTAGGAAGTTCCCATGTGCGGTTTATGAAGGAGACTGATCTGGTGAGCGCCTCAACCACTAGTGGGGGGGCCGCTAGCTCTGCTCGGATAATGGCCCGTGGTACTGATGCCTTGGCTCTAACAGGCCGCGAGATCATAGAGACGAGAGGTTTCTCCATGTTCCCGCATGCATTTGTGCGATCCGGCCTCCCGTGGTGATCCAATGAAGGTCCCCATATCTCAGCTCCATAGAGCAATACTAAAGCCACCAAAGTGTGAAAGAGCTAGAGCTTCGTCCGAGGCTCCTGAAACTGAACCTGCGAACACATCTTCTCCAATCTACCCAGTGCTGCGTGGGCTCTAGTCAATCTGGTCTCTGCTGCTCTTCTGAGTGAGAATGCA
Source organism: Adiantum capillus-veneris (assembly GCF_014529385.1). NCBI lineage: Eukaryota > Viridiplantae > Streptophyta > Polypodiopsida > Polypodiales > Pteridaceae > Adiantum > Adiantum capillus-veneris. Next base: position 15,513,468 of record NC_140938.1, read on the forward strand.
GGTCCGCTAAAAACCACTCCAAGCTAAGTGTAAGCAACTGTGTACTCCACAGTCTCCTGGCCGTATGTGAATGAAGGTGCTGACCTCTTGATCCATTGTGGGGTGGTATTAAACACCATAACCTTGGTTTTACCAAGGTTGACAGACAAACCACTTTTGTGGGCAAACCTGTGCAAAGCATCCAATTGACGTTGCATTCCCTCTGGAGATTCGGAGATCAACAGTATATCATCAACATATAACAAAAGTGGAATCCATGTCCTTGCCAACTGTGCACCTCTATCACCATCGCTCTCAATGTAGTCATAAACCTCATCCACATACATACTGAAAAGAGTAGGAGAGAGCGGGCAGCCCTTCTTCACCCCAATAGTGGAGTGAACCGGTGTAGAAAGTCCCTCAGGGGTGTGTACATGCCCTACTACTGATCTGTACAATGCCAGGATCCCCCAAATGAGCTTTGTGGGTACTCCCATTTCCTGTAATCTGCGCATCAATCTAGCTCCGGGTACTGTGTCAAAAGCTTTGCGGAAGTCCACAAAGCTACAATAGATCCGTCTCCCATGAGATCTGCCCTCTTCGATGATGGCCCTGAGTGTTAGGATATGGTCAAGAGTAGAGAAGCCTCTCCTGAACCCTGTCTGCCCAGCTGCACACATTCCTTCCCTCTCTGCCCATCTACTCAAGTGTTGCTCAAGAATGGATGCATACAACCGTGCCAGTGTGTGTCCAATCATGATAGTGCGATAATTCCCAGGCTCCATGGGGTCTCCTGACTTGAAGATAGGTACAATCGTAGATAGGCTCCAAGTGTCCGGTAGGCCCTCACACATGTCACGGTTAAACATAACTGCGAGAAGCTCTCCTAGTAGGTCTTTGGCATGCATGAAATGCTCAGCGACTAAGCCATCATGATCATATGCTCTCCCAGTCCTCATCTTGTCAATGGCTTTCTTCACCATCTCAGCAGTGAAAAAAAGCATATGTGTGTGGGCATGGATCGGGGGGGCTGGGAAGGGGCGGCTGTCCAGGTACTATGTACAAAGATGATGCGTACTGCCCCTAGGTCTCTGTGGAGGAAATAGCAAGGGGGGGACTGCTCATGAAAGAGCCGCCACGCTTCACGCGAGTCCTGACTCAAGCATAGCTGGTATAGATCTTGCTCGAGTCGAGCCAAAAAAGCCCTCTTCTTCCGCCGCACTAGGCATCGGAAGTCAATCTGTGACTGTCTGTGAGTGACGTCCCCCAAAAGCACCTCCCTCTGAAGTCTAGCTCTAGTATGGCGGCACTCCTTATCGTACCGGCTGTTTTGAGGCATGCTCCCTGATCGGCGTCTCTGCTCAGGCTGGGTGTGTGGGTACGCCTTTGTTGCTGCATCATGTAATGTCTGTGTTAGTTTAGTAGTTAGCTCCTCCAGAGGTCGCCCTGGGTCCTCAATGCATAGGCGTCTGTAGATCCCGTCTATGTATACAGAATCCGTCTCCCGTGTGAAGGTGTAGCGTGTAGGGGCTGCTACCCGTGGCCTGTGTTCTACACTGAACTGGAAGGACATGGTCATCGACAGCAGAGCATGATCCACTGCCACTCCGACCGGTCTGGGTCCAACTGTGAGATCTTGGACCTCGCCGAAGCACGATCAAGAAACACACTGGAAGAGGGCGAACTGCAACCTTCAGTAATTGATGAAATCAACACGATCAAGGACAAGTACGGGCCATCAAAGAGGGAGAAGACCAACACAAAGAGATGACGACTTCTTGGGTGGATGTTCTTACCAAAACTCAACAGAAGACGGATGAAGCCGAGAAATGGATCAAGGTGGCCAAGAAAGGAAAAGGCAAGGAGATAACGCCCACTTCCACACCCACTATCATTAATCAAACACTAGACGAGGAGAAAAGAAGACGGGTGCGCGCTTTCATGTGAGAATTTGCGGTCTTAAAGACAAAGGCAATGTGGACGAAGAGGTAAAAGAACTCATGGCCTTCATGGGGGTTCATGAGCCGATGCACACAAGAGCATGGAGAGTGGGCAACATAAAGAAAAATGGAAGCAGTGGGGAAACCTCAAAAGAAAGAGCACTCATCCTCCGTTTTCCCTCCATGGAAGCAAAGAAGTCCTTCTTGAAGAAAAGACCAACTCTTAAAGAGATTGGTATCTTTCTCGGGGATGATCTCACCCTCTCGCAGGTCGCTCATATGTAGGAAGTAATGCCGGAGATTAGAGCGGCAAGGGCAAAAGGCAAGATTGCCTTTTACCGAGATGGAAGATTGGTAACACTAGAGCGACGCTCCACATGACGGTGCGAGACTTATGGGACCACACTCAAAGTGGCTGCTTGGAACTGTAGTGGATCTATGCGTCTTGATGTGGGTGCTTTTGAGGATTGCTTTACTGGAAGAGACATCATCTTTTACTTTTAGACACACCAGGCCACTAGGCAATCCATGCCTCACATCAGTGGATACAGGTGGGAGACAGCTTACAGACAGGAGACACGCTCAGAGCACAGAGGACTATTAGGGCTCGGGAAGAGTGGCGGTGTTATTTAGAGAAGATCTGCAGCCAATGATACACCCTAGGGATGAGCAGGCTAGGTACATGTGGGTGAGACTGAAAGCAGAGACGGGGAGATATCTTTACATTGCTATTTGCTACTTTCCCCCGAGTACATCAGTCTATGCATCACCCAGAGGACAGTCCCCTTTTTCTATTTTGGATGATGACATATGGGAGTTCTCTAGAGATGGTGACACTATCATTGTAGGGGACTTCAATGCTAGGACTGCCCATCACCAGACAGTGTTTTATGATACTTCAGAGGAGATGCTGAGAGAGCTAGATGTTGTAGAGACGGGCTTGTCCAGACTATCACGCGATGTGGAATTACTGAGTATGGGCGACAGCTGATAGACATGGGCACCGCCAGATGGATTGGCCGAGAGAGAGAGAGAGAGAGAGAGAGAGAGAGAGAGAGAGAGAGAGAGAGAGAGAGAGAGAGAGAGAGAGAGAGAGAGAGAGAGAGAGAGAGAGAGAGAGAGAGAGAGAGAGAGAGAGAGAGAGAGAGAGGGGTATGAAATGAAATGTTATATTAACGTCTTCAAAAGGCCAAAATGACCTATGAGACTAGAGCGTTACAATGTGGTGAATCTGATACCAAGTCAGAGTAACAAATTGAAATGACAAAATAAAAGTACTATGGGATCCTAAACTAGTTGGCATGAACTAAGCAGCTAGCTGGGGGTAGCTAAATCACAAGTCATAAGAGATCCAGCATCAGTTCGCTGGCGGATCTCATCAATCTCGTCCATGGACAACAGTTTGATCGGGCGTCGTGCATGTCGGGCCAAAGTGGTCCGAATGCTTTGATGTAGCCTCCGTCGATGGTATGTAGTCCTCCACAGTCGTGGGCGTCTCGATCTCCATGGCTCAGTCGCTCAATCGATCAGTGTACCTCTGGTGTGAGGCGACAAGATCTGTTGTGGTAGTAGCTCCTCTGGGTGTCCAGTGTCTGCTCTAAAGAAGTCTGTGATGTCTCCGAGACTGGCTAGCCTGTCCTCTCATCAGACTCTCTCTCTGTCTACGTAGCTCGAGTAGAAACAAACCCATGCATCTTTGATCCTCGTACCTCATGACTTTGGAGAGTGTTCGAAAGCCCTCTCTGAACAAGCAGGGAAGCGGCCTCGTATCTCGTAGTAGACGGGGCAGTGGCATGTGTGTGTAATTATGTCTCAGGCTCCATGTCACACATGGTGCATGTCTAGGCCTCTGCTGGCACTTCGCTGTATCTCCCAGTCTCGATCCACAGCTGGGGTGAAGATGTGCGTATCTGGCCAATAGCACACCGTATCCCATGAGACAAGTGGGTGTCTATGTATCTGGGCCTTGTCAGAGAACCGTCCGTCGTAAGTTGGAGAAGATGCTCTTTGTAGAAAGCCATCTTCGTGCCCAGCTCCTGTGCTGGCTGTACCCATGTCCTCCTGGTGTCTAGCTGAATCAAGTCCTGGCGGATGAGCCTGGTGGTCTCGGGGAGAGAGAGAGAGAGAGAGAGAGAGAGAGAGAGAGAGAGAGAGAGAGAGAGAGAGAGAGAGAGAGAGAGAGAGAGAGAGAGAGAGAGAGAGAGAGAGAGAGAGAGAGAGAGAGAGAGAGAGAGAGAGAGAGAGAGAGACCAAATGGGGTCCTACTAACCCTCTTAAGAGAGAGAGAGAGAGAGAGAGAGAGAGAGAGAGAGAGAGAGAGAGAGAGAGAGACCAAATGGGGTCCTACTAACCCTCTTAAGGGCCCCCCACACCGTTGCCGACGTGGTATTATTTGCTTTTGATCGCGTAATGGAATGTACACACCTGGATTACCTCAATGCAGACTCTACTGATTTGAATGGCCAATGTCATTGTGCTAACTCTTTAAGATGAAGCACCCTTGAGGCTGATTTGATGCTCCTTGGTTTTGTCGAGCTAGCTCGTTTAAGCTCTCGCTTGTATAGGTCTTTTAGTATGGACTAGAGTAGTCCAACTTGGTCTGTCCAGCTCAGTCCTAGGCCAGCTGGTCTAGTCACTCGTCCTGGTCTAGTCAGTCATCTTGGTCTAGTCTCTCGGTCGTTAGTCACTCGTCTTGGTCTAGTCTCTCCCCCCTCAGGTCTAGTCACTCATCCTTGGCTAGTCTCTCGTCCAGGTCACTCACACTAACCTAGTGGAGGCTGGACCAGCTAAGTAAACGTGTTAGTGCCCAAAGCTTGGGTGGGTTTCTGATTACTGCATGACACATACGAGGCAGTCCAAAGAACGACAAAGTCCATTACCGAGTCCTCTGAAGTACTACCATTGAGAGTGCCAACCCTTTGTGCCGAGTAGAAGTCCACCAACCCTGTTACCCCTACCTTCCCACACGGCTACCTCCACTCCCTCAAACAGTCCACCTCCCAGTTCACCTTCCCCAGTACAATTCTCGCCCCATGTGTTACAACAAGCTCTTGAGCAACAAGCTCCTGAAGAGGCAGCCATGAAGGAGCTCACAAGCGTTTTGGCTAACGTGAATAGAAAGTTTCCGACTTCCAGAGGACTCTCCATAGAGGATGTAGACGACCATGCTAGGAGTGTCTCCCTCTGCAGGGGTCGTGGGCTCTACAGGGAAGACACCTACCTAGTGCTCTTCGCGTCAACCTTGGATGGCTTAGCCGATAAATGGTACAATGAGTTTGCTGAGAACCATTTTACGACTTGGGCCACATTACGATGGCAGTTTTGTGAAGCTTTCAGACCAGGGACTTCCAAGAAAAGGTTTTGGATGAATTGGCCAACCTCATGCTACAGTTGCATGAGACTTTTGCAGAACTCATGACAAGGACAAAGTCTCTGGTCGCAAAGCTTCCTCAACGATCAGGAGAATTCATGGTCAAGAAATGGGTAGAGAAGGCTCTTCCCAAGACTTCTGAGCAAAAGCTTCGAGAGAGTCTCCGACCTGAAGCCATTCTGGAGGAGTTTGTCGCGATTGCTACTAGGATAGAAGGGGCAAGGAAGCTCTTCACCGACCCCCCTCAGGTAGAGACCACCTCAATATTTTTGGAAAGTCCCTCTAACCCTTTGGCTTCTTCACGCACGGAGCTCGAAGCCCTGAAGTTACAGCGAGCTCTTCAAGAGGAGAGATCATTTTCTCTTTGACAGGAGAAGCCTCCACATCAAGAAGCTTTGGACCAGATCAAGCGGGAGCTAGCGGAGCTCAAGGCTCATCAACGAGCTCTTCAAGAGGAGAGATCATTTTCTCTCCTCATCTGTCCAATCGCCCCATTTTGTGCTACAGGTGCGGGGATATGGGCATTACCAAAGCAAGTCGCCTGCCTCGTCTGTCCAATCGCCCCATTTTGTGCTTCAGATGTGGGGCATATGGGCATTACCAAAGCAAGTGTCCCCTACCCGAAGGGTCTCCGCCTTGCCGTCGTTGCCTTGATGCTAAGGATCACTACAGTAAAGGTTGTCCCAAGCAACGGGCATCCACCTCTTCCAACCTCAGTCAAAACCAACAAGAGTTTACATTTCCGAAGATCAACTTGATTGTGGTAAGCACTATTCCTCAACGTCACCTGCTACACATGTGGTTACCCCTAAGGATAGGGAGCAACAAGTGGAGGAGCCCATTGGTGTCCTCACTAGGTCTCAACAAGCAGCCCTAGGCCTCAGTCTTCCTAAAGGTCCAGCTCCTTCATTTCCTCCTCAACAACCTAGTCCGTTTGCAACATCTGACAAGCCATCCCCTGGTGCCTACTACAGACCGACCTCTATGCTATCTGATATTGATGGGGCCTTCTTGGAAGCAGTAGCTGGCTTGCAGCAAATCAAAGTCTCAGAACACTCCTTGCCCAAAAGCAAAAAGTCTACAGCAGAAACTATCTTGAAGAACACCTTTCAGTAAGTTTCCCTTTACGACCTGCTAAAGCTCGATGCAAATCTAAGAAGTGACACCCTTACAGTTATTTAGTCTCTTTACCCGGGTGCAGGGCCTAGTGGCGGGCACCTCCCATCAAAGTCCTACATGCTTTTCTATCGCGCCGCTCCCCTCACCGATTATTACAGGAGTCCTCGTCTCACTATATCTATTCTTGGGCGCCAATTCTATATTGGTATAGTCGATGGTGAATCTGGCATCAATTTGATGCCGGAGTTCACTATGTTGGCTTTAGGTTTGCAACCTACCCGCCTTGCTCCCTTCACAGTTACATTGGCCGACAAGAGGACAACCTACCCATTGGGCATAGTGGACAAGGTGCCTTTGCAGGTACAAGACTTCACCTTTAGCTTGGATTTTGTTGTGGTTCGTCTCCCCAAGGTTGAGAGAGGATTTCCTCTTCTCATCGGTAGGCCACGGCTATGGCACACTAAAGCACTTCATGGTTGGGGAAACGACGCCATGTGGATATATACTCTTGGCTCCTCAATGAAACCAGTTTGACTCGAAGGAGGTATGGATCTAGTAGTTCATCATAGTTTTTTGTGAGTGGAGTCCAACCCTAACTTGGAGCAGCCTACCCCACCTGACGGGACCGACGAAGATCTACTGCTCCTGTTGAGACCAGTGAGCCACATCATCCAGAAGCAAGTGTGACAGTCACTGAGGATCATACTTATGTTCTCGTGATGGAAGCCATCGGCCTCGGTGAACCTATAACACATCATAGAAGGGGGAAGAAATCTCCTTTGCAAGAGTTCACCAATGTCTCACCTCTTCCCTTAGCCTCCTCTGTGGCAGACTCCCCGCCCATGCAAAAACACTCTGCTGTGTCTGAGGACTCACCCGCCGAGGAGCTTCCACCAAGTTGGTTACAAGAGGAGTATGCTGATTTTCACATCCATCAGACACCAGCCCATGATGTCTCAAAGCTCCAAGAGGCAGTTCAATCTTCATCTTCTGATGCACCTTCACGAGCTACACCTCTTGACCTGGTCAGAGAAGTCAACCTAGGTGACCCTAACGACCCTCAACACATCCTCTTAGCCGCTTGGTTATGGGATCATCCCGTGCTACTCGATCATGTAGTCTCTTTTATGCACCCCTTAAAAGATGTTTTTGCATGGTCTTACAAAGATTTGGAAGGAATCCCACAAAAATTGGGAGTTTATACTATCCTTGTGGTCGTAGGGGCTAAGCCAGTCGGAGCCCGAGCTTACAAGCTCAACCCTAAGTATGCAGAAGCTGTCAAGAAAGAGCTAGAAAAGATGCAAGAAGCAGGGATTATTGTACCAATGGAGCACTGTGAGTGGCTATCACCCATGGTAATAGCGCCTAAGAAGCAATCCAATAGAATCTGCATGTGCGTTGACTTTCGTGCTCCGAACTAGGTAACTATCCCAGATGGTTTTCCCACACCCTTCACTGAGCGTGTCCTCGAAGATGTGGCAGGGCACGTACATTATAGTTTCATGGATGGGTACTGTGACTACAATCGGTTGGGTATCCATCTGGGTGATCATATCAAAACAGCTTTTGTGACTCTGTGGGGTATTTTCATTTACACCAGAATGTCCTTAGGGCTGAAAAATGCTTCGCTTTCTTGCAATCGCACAATATATCTCATCTTTTGTCCCTTGCTCACGGATCATCTTCGTATATTCATGGACGATTTTTCAACCTTCTCGATTGCTCAATGTTCAACCCAGTGGAGAATGTAGAGGAGCACCTTGCTCAGCTCTCCGCCGTCTTCCTCAGGTGCAGGGAGGCACGTCTGAAGCTCAATTCGAACAAATGTCATTTTTTAGTCACTGAAGGTACACTTTCAGGCCATGTGGTGTTTGCTAAAGGTTTAGGCCTGACCCAAAGAAGATAGTAGCCATCTTGAAGTTACCTCCCTCTATCAATCCCAAAGGTATTCTGAGCTTTGTAGGCCACAAAGGCTATCATCGCAGGTTCATCCGTATGTATGCTCATGTAGCCCAACCATTGACCCGACTCTCCAGTGCTACTGTACCCTTTCAATGGTCAAAGCACGAGGTTGAAGCATTTGCATACCTCAAACAATGCCTAATTGAAGCACCTATTCTAGTTGTCCCCGATTGGTCTCTTCCATTTCATGTACAGACGGATGCCAGTCAATCGGCTGTCGGTGCTGTGCTGACTCAGCCTAGCAAGGAGTGTTCACTATGCAAGTCGATTGCTTACTAAAGCAGAGCGCAACTATAGCACGACAAAAAGGGAAGGTTTGGCTATTGTGTATACTCTACAAAATTTCGTCACTATTTATTAGGGGTCCACTTCACAATTATTACTGATCACCATGCTCTGCGCTATTTGCTTAATAAGTTGCAAGTTGCCGATCGAGTATGGCGGTGGCTACTTCTCTCTCAGGAGTTTGGTTTCGAGGCGGTCCTCCGTCTCGACAAGCATCATGTCATGGCTGACCACCTCTCTCGCATTCAAACAGGTGAAGAAGCTACAGGGATTGCAGATGACTTTCTAGATATTAGTCTCTTTAAGGTGGATACAACTCCGGAATGGTACGCTGATGTCTTGCATTTGCTATCTATTGGCCTATACCCAGAGAATATATCTCCACTACAGAAGAGAAGATTACTGTTGAAGTCTAGACCATTCACTCTGATTGGAGGCCAGCTCTACAAGTCGGGACCAGATGGTGTTCTGAGGCGGTGTGTCTCCCCCCATGAAGTTGAATATATTCTTGAGGATGCCCATAATGGTCCCACTCGCAGCCATTATCCTGGTCACATCACCGCCCAAAAAATTCTACAGAGTGGTCTTTGTGGCCCTATGTTTTTCGAGATGCAATAGCACATGTCAAAGTTTGTGATGTTTGTCGGCGTTGTGGACGGAAACCAAGTAAGCAATCCAACCATCCTCTGCAAGTCTCCATGGTATGGTTACCCTTTGAGAGATGGGGCTTAGACTTTGTGGGTCCAATTTCTCCCCCGGCTGAACCAGGTAATTGGAAGTATTTGCTTGTGGCTACAGATTATGCAGCCAAGTGGGCAGAGGTCCTGGCAACAACTGATTGCATTGGAAAGACTGTGGCAAAGTTTTTGTACGAAGATATTGTGCAGGTTTGGATGTCCCTTGGAGATCACCAGTGATCCGGGCAGTCACTTTGTTAATGAGACGATTTCAACTTTGTTGGCCAACTACAAGATTTTTCATCGCAAATCTTGTGCCTATTACCCTAGAGCCAATGGGTAGGCCGAGAGCACACACAAGGTTTTGATCGCCCTTCTATGGAAAGCATGCCATTTCCATCCAGCTTCATGGGCTCAAGCTATTCACGATACCCTCTGTGCGTTTCGCACTTCCTTCAAAGCGACCACCACTTACACCCCTTTCCAACTAGCCTTCGGTTTGGAAGCCATAGCTCATTTCAAATTCAACACAGGCTCCCCTCGAGTAGGCAGTCTTCGTGTTGATTGGGGTATGGGCTCTGCCAATATATCTCGTCTATCAAAATTGAAAGAGAGTTGCTTGTTAGCTTCCAATTCACTCCAAGTAGACCAGCTCCGTCGTAAGGCGTGGCATGATCGTTGTCTTTGCCAGCTGAAATTCAAGCCCGGATCATTAGTGCTACTCTATCAGGCTTGCTACCAAAGGAAATCCAAAAAGCTTATCCTTGCTCGGCAAGGCTCTTACAAAGTGCAAGAGATTTTGCCCCAAGGAGCTGTTCAATTATCCACCCTAGCAGGCCTCCCTTTGCCCCTAGTCAATGGCTCTCGGATTAGGTGCTATCATTCTGCCCTTTAAAAATCTTTATTGACTTCCCCTCTGATGGTATGAACCGAGTCTCACTATTTAGTAGCTGCTTTCATCACCTTTTCTATTTGAGTTTACCTCTTCTATCCGAGTAGGTCTATTTTGTGTTGATGGGTTTAGGTTTTGGTTGTTCCCTGGTGTACTTCGTGCAAAGCACCTTGTGTATGCTATTCTTAATTCTGATCGTTGCTTTCTATCCTGGTGTACTCTTTATCTTCCTTGCCTAATCTTAGTTTTGGGTCACTCATCATAGGCTCTAACTCCTCATTACCTACTGTGTCTCTGATGTGTCTATTGTGTCTCTGATCGCTCTCACTGAGTGGGTGTGAAGGTGCTCTTCAAAATGTTCCTTTACAATTCAAGCTGCAACATGCATTCAGTAATTCACCTTACCTGTGAGCACTTATTGTCAACCGTTTCTATTGCACTGTTGGATTTTTGTTGCTAGTCCGTGCACTTGTTAGTCTCGCCATGCTGTGCGTCACTCGCCACCTTCAATTGGTAGTCCTTGCCCTGCAAGTCCCTCGCCTTGTTGTGCGTCCCTCACCATTCGCCCTGCACTCGCCATTCGCCTCAAGTGCTCACTGCACACTTCAGCTCCTCGCCCTCGACCTAGCCTTGCACTAGCCTTTCACCCTCGCCCTCGCCTTTCGCCATTAGACCTTGCCCTCGCCCCATGCTGGCCTCGCCCTCGATTCTTGACTTGGCCTCGCCTTCGTCCAAGTCTCGCCAATCGCCCTCGTCCAATTTGGCTCGCCTTTCGGCGTTCACCTTTTTGCAGGCCACATAAGTTTATCAACAAGCTGATCTAGTCTTTAATTTTTAACGAAGCCAATACCATCTGTCTGCGTATCAAAATTACCTGCACACTTCGCAATTCCTTGCACATCGCTTTCAGCGTTGGACTGCAACTCATGCCCAGTCCTACTCCATATTTTGTTTCCCAACTTCCATCGCAACCTCTCCTCCCTCCTTGCTTACTATCGTTGGTTCCTCCCTGGCCACCCTACAGATAAACAGTGACCCGTGGCGCATTGCTCACAATTTGGAAGTGGCTCTGGCAGAAGATGGAATCAAATCTTTTTGTGCGGTTGTATGCTCCCTGTATGCTACTCTACTTTTGTGTTCCATGTATCTCAATGTATCCAGGTGTGGTTTAGAGTGCATGCTTTGACAACTCTACTCAATTGCGATAGAATACAGTTGTATATGTATATGGGTGTGGATTAGTGCAGAGCATGCTTTTTGAAAATCTCGTCAATTGCAGACTACAATTTCTCAATTCTCAGGTAAATTATCATTCAAGATCTCGACAATGGTTCGCACTAGGAATTGCGAACAACACCTTTAATCCGAGCAGGAGTCCTCAACCTCCTCTGGGGATAGCAGTGAAAGCAAGTCGGACTATGCCTCGAGTTCAGAGCGATTTGTTCGAGGAATCCTCCGATGAAGATTCACCCCAATCAGTTACTCCAGGGAAGGTGACCACTCTTCAGGTGCCCCGTCCTTCTGGTGCCATCTCCAAGGTACCCCTACTTATGATATATCACTTACAGGCCCCCAACCCAATACTCAAGGATTTTTTTCCTCAGCAGCAATTACGACACCTTGGTCTCCTCATCTGGCTTAGACAGATCTATCTTGCACCATTTCCAATGCTATTTCGAACTCAATGGAGTTACTCTTACAATGGAGGATGCTGGGCGTGATAGGGATACTGAATGTGGCTGTACCTTTGTCCACCATTAAAATCTTCTCCGATCTCTCCCTTGAAGACACCGGCAATGCTTGCCAAGAGCTGTTGACACAGTCACATATGAAATATATCAGGAATCAGCAACTGTACTTCATTTTACAATATTAATTTTTATTGTGCGCATCGGACAAGGCAATGGTTCCTTCCTCTCCAATTGTGTATGATGCATTTTTTTGTCTTTGCCATTGTTTGCCCTATCCTTTTCACCATCTTCTCTTTGAGGCGTTGTAGCATAGGGCAAAGCGATTTCGGACACAATGAAAGGGGAAGGCTGAGAGGTTTAAATGCTATGCAGTCCCCATTATGTATTGGGTAGTGCAAACTATGCAGTAGAAAGGAGATGTCACTGCTGTCTCTAATCCGCAAGATGATGCCATAGAGCAGTCGGTCCATCCAAGGCACCCAAAGGGAAAGGCACTGTACGCAAAAGGGCTAAGGGACCAATCGAAGAGCTGACAACATTACCTTTCTCAGAGTCCCAGGTTGAAGTCTCTAGTGTCAAGGCTGCAACTCCAACAAATGTGATCGGGGTCACTTCCGTGGCCACCTCTACCTTTATTCCACCTATTGTTAGTTTTGCAGGTGCCCAAACACACGCCCCAGTTGTGTCGGCAGTACCACCTACTCCTACTCCTAGTGCAGGGGCACCTAGCTGTGGCGAAGGTGACGCATTTGACAACTTTTCGCTCCAGGCCGACAATCTTCTAGATGCGGACAGAAAAGCAATTTAGACTATTTTAGATGCAACCATCTCTTTGCAGGGTACTAACGGGTTGCCTGGCACTGCATATGATAGTATGCAGAGGGAAGTGTGCAATCACCTTCAAAGATCGATGGATAGGGATTTGTTAATTTCTTAGGCTCAATATCACATTAGAATTCTCACTTGACAGGTACAATATCTCAAACACATAGTCCGCACATTACAAATACAGTTAAAAGAAGCAAATGATATGGCTGCAGTTCACTAACTTTCCCTTGTGGTCAGTTTATGTCCCTCCTCCGCCCAACACCAGTCTATAGCCGTTTCACAAACAGCTACATCCCTGACAACTACAGCTCCAAGATCTACTCATGTTCTTGCTATGGCACTACAAGTGGACGCTTCGAAAGCTCATTTGAGGGATTCTCAAGGAGCCAAACAACCACCACCTAGTATGGAGTCTCAGCACCCTTGGTCTGCTTCCTCACAGTTTTGGAGACCCTCCATGGCCTCACTCTCCCAGCCCACCTCGTCCTATCCATCTCCCTTTTACAGCGGCTTTCCCGGCTTTCCACCAGCTGGTCCACCTTCTCACCCTACCTAGTCTATTTCTCATGGGGTGGGTGCTCCCTATCTAGTGTACCCTCCTCATACATATGGCCACTACCCTCCGTCATACACCTTGCCTCCATCTCCTTACCCACCTTTCTACCCACCTTCACCTCCATCATTCGATCACCAATAGCTAGCAGCTCTAGGGCGTCTTTAGCTCATGAGCGTTTTCACCCTCCAGTGTACATAACCATGATACAATTACCTTCTTGATTAATGAAAATATCAATGGTGTTCATTTTTGTCACAACATTAGAGCGGTTAAAGATTGTTGAAGACTGAATTTTTTTATTGCTTTTCCTTTGGATGGAGTGTATAGAGAAGAGCAGGCTGGGTCCACCCTAATAGAAAAGAAATTATGTGTATGGATCCACTTTGATAAATGTACCTGGTCTAGCAGCACGAAGTGATCCCACAACCAAGCAGCCTAAAGAATGGGCTAGGGGTTGTCAAAGTCGACCAAGTTGATTTCATTTATTGGGTCTGGAGAGCTCGGCTGAAGATGTTTCTGGCATAGACATCATGAGTTGGTGGTTATTCAATATTGAAATTTGCATATGCTTCTTGTAGACATCGTTGGGGAAGATTGTCGAAGGGTAGTTCATCAGACACCGAGGTGAGCTTTGCCTTGGTCGGATAGTCAGACACAAAGGAGGTTGAGGGTTGGGCGAACTCGTGCCAAGGAGATTTCTTTCCTCCTCTATGGTTTATAGGCTCACCAAGTCCAAAGGAGCATCTGAGCCATCGGCCTCGATGACCTCAACACCTACTTCTAGGCTAGGCGGTGCACTATGGCGAGCTACTGTAAGGACATTATAAAATGGGGTATCCTACGGCAAAGATTGAATAGAGACCCCATAACAAGGCACAAATTTGGTAGCTTCCAACCACTCCAACAGGCTGCCTTCTAGCGCGTCAGGCGGAGTAGGCTGTTCCAGTTCGGGGTTGGACTCCATTGACAAAGAACTATGATGCACCACTAGATCCATTCCCCCTTCTAGTTCTCATTGGGGAACCATGGGTATATATCCACATTGCGTCATTTCCCCAATCATGTAGTGCTTTAGTGTGCCGCAGCCATGGTCTACCAATGAGCAAAGGAAATCCTCCTTCAATTGGGGAGGCCGTGTCTTCTGATCGGCTAAAACAAATGTGAAGGGGGCGGGTCGGGTAGGTTGTAGACATAATGCCAACATTGTGAACTTAGGCATCAGGTTGATGCTAGATCCACCATCCACTATCACGCATGAGGATTGCTACCCCAAGATGGACCTAGTGAGACGAAGGATTCTATAATTAATGAGGGGAGCAGCCGGGTAGGATATCATATATGACTCTGATGGTTGCTCTCAGAGGTGCCCGCCACTAGGACTTGCTCCGGGTAAAGCAACTGAATAATTGCAAGGGTGTCGGTTCAAAAACCCGCGTCTAGCCGAAGCTTGCAATAGAGCGACATTTGTTGAAAGGTATTCTTCGGGACAGTTTCCGTTGTAGTTTTTTCTCTTTGGATCAATGCCTTCTCTGTTTCCTTGATGTGTTGTAGGCCAACAATTGCTTCTAAGAAAGCCCCAACGATATCAGAGAGCAGAGAAGCTAGTCTGCCCTTGGCACTAGTGTATGGCTTGTCAACTACTTGAGTAGGTGGATTTATTGGTAAGATAGTGGGTGGAAGAGTTGAACTTGCTGGAAGGCTGATACCGAGGGGTGATGTCTGTGCTCGAGTGAGGACACTAGCAGGCTCCTCCACCTGCTGCAATTTGTCCAGAGGGGAAACCACATGAGTAGCAAGTGCCGGTTGGAGGATGTTGCTAACTACTATCAAATTGATCTTGGGAAAGGTGAATTTAGGTTGGCTGTGACTTGGGCTCGAAGATGTAGATGCGCTTTGTTTTGGACAGTCCTTATTGTAGTGATCTTGAGCCTCAAGGTAATGTTAGCAAGGAGGAGACCCTTCAGGTAGAGGACATTCGCTATGGTAATGCCCACATTCCCCGCATTTGTAGCAAAAAATGAGCCGATTGGATGGGCGAGTCGGGGGACGAGGTGGTCTTGGATCTTGCTGCATGGAGGTGGATGCCGAGGTGTAGAAGATGTGAGGAGTTGAGGTAGAATTAGCATGATAAAAGCTGTGCGATGGAAAGGTGCTCTGCATACCTTGCATAGGAGCTGTAGTCAGCAAAGGTGGCATGTAGTTTGGATGTCCATAAGGGGAAACCATGTTGGATGCAATTGCCAACCTTTGTTGAATAGTAGGAGCAAGGCTCTGTTGTAGTTGCGGAAATCCCTTGAGGTAGTTGCAATCCTTGCCTTCATGTCCAGATTTTTCACAGAGGTGGCAATAAGCTGGAAGGGGACGTTCGTGTGGGATGCATTGGAGAGCAACATGATCTACACCAGACCATAGTCTTAGACTTTGGCTGAGGCTGAAGCTCCTCTAGATCTCTCTTGATCTGGTCCAAAGCTTCTTGAGGTGGGGACTTCTCCTGTCAAAGAGAGAAGGATCTCTTGTCTTGAAGAGCTCGTTGTAACTTCACTGCTTCTAGTTTCTCGGGGAGAGTGTTCTCTACCCACTTTTTGACCATGAATTCTCTTTGTTGCTGGGGAAGCTTGGTGACCAAAGACTTTGTTCTTGTCACAAGCTCTACAAAAGTCTCATCTGGCTGGAGCACTAGGTTTTGCAAACTCATCCAGAACCGTCTCTTAAAAGTTACTTGGTCTAAAAGCTTCGCAGAACTACCGCCTTAGTATTGTCCAAGTAGTAAAGTGGTTCTCAGCAAACTGATTGTATCATTTATCTGCTAAGCCATCCAAGGTTGACGAGAAGAGCACTAGGTAGACGTCTTCTTTATTGAAGCCACTACCCCTACAAAGGGATACAAATCTCCTAGCATGGTCGTATGCATTCTCTATGGAGAGTCCTTTGAAAGTCGGAACCTCTATGTTTATCTTAGCCAGAACGCTTGTTAGCTCCTCCATGATTGCCTGCTCGGGGCTTGTTGCTCAAGAGCTTGCTGTAACACAATTGATGGGAAGTGTATTGGGGAAGGTGACCATGGTGGTGAGGAGTTAGTTGAGGGAGTCGAGGTAGATGGTTGAGAGGGTAGGGGTAGCGGGGTTGGGGGACTTCTCGGCACGAAAGGCTTGCACTTTTTGTGGTAGTACTTCAAAGGGCTCTGAAGTCACTAGTGGGCTTTGATGATCTTTAGACTACCTTGTATGTTTCATGCAGTAGCAACAAACCCACCCAAGTTTTGGGCACGAAGACCCTTGAACTTGTTGGATAGTCTATACCTATTGGACGAGACTCGACTAGACCAGAGACCACACCAGCTAGATAGGGGCGCGAGCGACTTGATCAGATAGACCCACCAGAGCGAATGTTAACTAGGCCAAGTTGGACCACACCAACCAAGCTAGACGAGGGTGAAGGTGGACTATACCAAGCTGGACCACACCAACAGGCTAGACCAGGCGAGGTGTTGAACCCGCTAGCTCATTGACCATGTATGCTGGAGTGAGACTTCAATTGAGGTCCACGTGCCAAAAATAAGAGCAGCTGCATCAAATTTTTTTTTTTGTGTGCTCTCTTCTGTGGGTGTTCCTGATTGCAATATGCGTGAAACCTCACTCCAATAGAAAGAATACACAACAGAGCAATGGAACGAGAAACTCAAAGGCACAACATTAGACTCATAACACAATGGAACTCGACTAACTCATGAAACCAATACAAACATAACGCAATGGAACTCGACTAACTCATGAAACCAATACAAACTTTGGTTGGCAGCATGTTGAGCTCCAAGGCCAGGATTCATAAGTACAATGGGGGTGTTGCTATACCGGGTAAATTTATCAAAGTGGAAAATCGAGGATCCATATTCACATAATTTCCAAGGAACCAGTGATCTCTGTTGAAAGACACGACATTTCTTTGGTGGCAACGACGGGTTGTTGATAGCAAAAACACACCTTCTTGGGAAAAATTTCCATGCGCTATTCACAAGGAGTTTGCGCTTGCTAATGCAGATTTCCATACCCAGTCCTCTCTCTGCCGCGTGAGCCAAGTGTAACCTTTTTGCGCTCTACTAAATCTGTGTTGGACAAGTAGACCTCTATTTTGAACAGCCATTGATCTAGCATTGATGACCATTGTAATGCTTGGGCAGTTTAACATCCAATTTCTTCTTTTGTGCACCATTAAAAATTTTGTAGAGAAGTTGAAGTTCACTATTGTCTACCTCAACAGGGTCCGATTCTTATTTTCATCCACAGATGCTTCGGAAGAAGATGACGGTGAGTATCTCGAGAAGCATTATCGTGAGATTTTTGTGTGTGCAACTCCTTTATACGAGTGTGTTTTGATGGAAGGCTTGTTGAAAATGTTGCCATGTGCTCTTTGAGAATTGCTATTGGGTCCTCGGGTGGAATACAATCATTGCTATCTTGGGATTGTGCCATGTCTATTGCTCAGAGAAACTAAATGGAATTGTGTGGCGTGATCGTGTGTCACATACACACAACACTCTTGCTGGATGGGGTCTGCATTTGGTGTTGGTAGTGGGTCTTGAAGAGTTGACTTGGGAAGAGGGAACTCTGTTACTGTGTCATAGAAGTGTATGGATGAATTTGGTATTGGTTTGGGAGCAGGTTCTATCTCTTGAATAGGTTCTGGGACGAGTACTTTAGGAGCAAGAACTGCCTCCGAATGGGTTCCGGCTCTGGCGAATGTGGAATAATTATGATCTTCGGCTATGGAGAATGGAAATGGTGATCACCTCGTGCAAGAGAATTTGTCGGCAGATATTCTTGTGGAATCTCATCTACATACGAGGGATACGGAATAGACACTTATTGATTGTTGTCTGCCATGGCTCTTGTTGCTATTGTGCACAGGAGAGAAAAAAGAAGCCAGCTTTGGAGGAGCAGAAGAGGGATCGAAATTCTACCAAGCGCTGTCCTTGCAGCATCTTTAATTTTCACGCTGTTGGGTGTTTAAAAAAAAAAAACAGTTCACATTGGTTTAAAATATTGGGGCAAGGGAGTCAAGTTTGGTGGATCTTAGATGTTGATTAAATTGGGCTTTTTTTGGCCTGCCCAGAGGGCAAAGGTTTAGAGGTCTTTTTCGTTTGAAGAAGGCCATAGTGGGGTGGGTGGATTTTTGGTGCAAATTCTGGACTGTGGATGCAAGTCGATCGGATGGAAGACACGTGTACAATTTGCTTGTTTTTTAAAGTTGTTGACATTTGTGTACCTCTTTCTTTAAAGAGGATCATTGAAAATTGGGTTACACAGAATCTTTTTCGTTCTCTTCCACTTTTTTCTTGTAATATTAGTTTGTAAACAAGGTGAAGAATCACGTTGGCCTACTAAGGAAATGTAATGCAAAAGTAGATGAGAATTGTGTTTGTAGGATTTATTTTTTCACAACAAATATTTTGAAAGGTTGTAGAGAGTGTATATTATAAAGGGAGTAATAGATATATGGCAAAAGGTGACTAGTAGGTGTAGGTTAAGTTGTTTTAGTGGAAAACATGAAGAAGTTTCTTGACGAACAAATTTTGCCGAAGTTAGAAGTTTAGATTGTTGTTTTTTGAGATAAGTGTTGTAGTGAACTATGTAAAGAAACCAATGTGTATATTTCAATATAGGTTGGGATTTTAAAGTTAATATTGATATTTAAATGACATCAAAGTATGATCAATTAACATTGATTATTGCATTATAGATCCAAAGAAATGACGCGTCTAAGTAATTTTGTGTGAAAATTTAAATCAACAATAATAATATTTTATGAAAATGACACAATTAATGATATTTTTCTTGTAAAATTCTCTTAATCAAGTGTTACATGTGATATGTATATATGAGTTTCTTCTTTGAAACTTATTTTATCAACATTGGAAATTTGTAAACCTAATCTCTAATAATGATACATATTACACTAAAGTAACAAGTTGACATTTGCCTATTAAAACCAAAAGTTTTTAAAAAAATCTCAATTGTGAAGAAATTATTTCATTTAATAGCAATTTATAAATTTTTTTTGAAGAAATTTATAATTTCTTTATAGTTTACAATTCTTTCATTCTTAGTTGTGAATAAATTCTTTCATTTAAAAACAATTTATAATTTTTTAGTTGTAAATTGTCTTCAAATGAAAAAAAATATACGACGAAAAAAATATGTTTTAAATAAAAAAGTTACAAAGAAAGTCATTAAGTTCTTAAATGAAAGGATTTATTAAAACTAGCAAGGTGACGAGTCATATTGGTATACTAAAACAATTTAATGAAATGGACGCATGTGAAGCTCTTACTTTAAAGGGTTGTTAACAAATTAAAATATAAAAAACAATTCAATCGATTGGTATATTAATTTTTTTAATGAAATGGAGCAATCCATGCTCTTAAATGAAAGGACTTTTTTACAAACTAAAATAACAAAAAAAAGATGGAAGAGGATGAAAAAGATTGTCTGTGACTCAATTTTCAATGGCCCTCTTTAAAGAAAGAGATACACAAATGTCAACACCTTTTACAAAAATCTAAAAAATATATTAAAAAAAAAGCAAATTATACACGTGTCCTCCATCCGATCGACTTGCATCTACGGTCCACTATTTGCACAAAAAATCCAGCCATCCAACTATGGCCTTTTGCAGACCAAAAAGTCCTTACATTTAAGAGGATGGGCTCTATTTCATGAAAAGACCCTTTAATTTAAGAGTTTCGCATGTGTCCATTTCATTAAATTTTTTTAGTATACCAATGTGACTCTTTACCTTGTTAATTTCAATGGGTCCATTTATTTAAGAACTTAATGATTTTGCAAGTTTTTTATTTAAAACCTATTTTTCTCGCTGTATACCTTTCTTTTATTTATAAACTTTACAACTAAAAAATTATAAATTGTCTTTCAATGAAAAAATTTATTCACAATTAAGAATGAAAGAATTATAAACTATAAAAATATTGTAAATTTTCTTTACAAAAAAATTAGAAATTGTTCTTAAATGAAAGAATTTCTTCACAATTGATTTTTTTAAAAAAACTTTTGCTTTTAATAGGCAAATGTCACCTTGTTACTTTAATGTATTATTATTACTGATTAAGTTTAGACATTCCTAATGTTGATAAAATAAATTTCAACAGAGAAACTCATATATACATGTCACATGTAACAAGAAGAAAAATGTCATTAATTAGTGCCATCTTCGTGAGTTATTTTTATTTTTCACTTGTATTTTCACACAAAATTACTTTGGCCCATCATTCCTTTGGAAATGTTTCTATAATGCAATGATCAATGTCATTTAATCATACTTTGATATTATTTAAATATCAATATTAACTCTAAAATCCCACTCTATAATGAAATAAATCACATTGGTTTCTTTACATAATTCACTACAACATTTATCTTAAAAAACAACAAACTAAATTTCTAAGTTCGGCCAAATTTGGTCAACAAGTAACTTCTCCATGTTTACCATTGAAATAGCTTCAGCTACACCTACTAGTCACCTTTTGCCATATATCTATTACTCCCTTTATAATATACTCTCTACAACCTTTCAAAATATTTGTTGTGAAAAAATTAATATACTCTCTCTACAACCTTTCAGATAGTTGTAATATACTCTCTCTACAACCTTACCCAAGGAAGCTAAGGCATTGTTAGGCTTTCTTCACGGACATTGTGCAACATGTGGCGAGTGCAACATATTAGCTCCAGACTCCAAGACTTTGAAAACTGGCCAGAGCTCAGTGAGCACAACTTCGCATCCTATAGCTACCCCGCCTTGCTCTGCTTGACGATAGTGCAGGCGGCCGGCCAGCTCTTGTGGGAAACTTTGATCAGGCAGATCTGCATCTGATCGCAATCAAGCACCTATTCATCGCCAATTTACTTGTGTGGGTTGAGTTTGTCAATGGCCATGCTCAAGAGGTTGGCATCCATGGTGTGAGCTTTCCCAGGTAGGCATTGCTGTATTTTTCCAGCTTGTAATGTGTATCATCTGAAGTGGACTACCAAGTTGGTTTCTGTGGTTCATGACAATAATAAGAACAATTTTACAAGAGCCCCACAAGCTATAATGATTGGGGATATTTCACTCGAGATAGATTTGAGCGCTAATGATCTTATCAGTGAGCTACCATCTGAGGTTCGGGTGCTACCATTTGAGGTTCAGTGAGTAATGAAGAATTGCCTTCACTCCTAGTGTTGGATTTTTCTGACAACAATTTGACAGGAAGCATTCTAGATTATTTAGCTGATCTTCATAATTTAACAAAGTTTCTCCTGAGCAAGAATCATTGTCTAGTTTTGTCCCAGGAAACTTTCCAATGCTGAGAGCGATGAACTCCCTAAATCATTTGCACTACCTACCCCTACTCCGTCAAACTAGGTTAATGAAGCACCCTATGGTGGTCGTGGTGTGCCTAAGTAAAACAATTACTCAAATTCCATCTGATTGCAGCCATTACATCTGCTCTGATTGAGGGGCAACATCTCTCATATAGTGCCATGCTAGGGCTTCTGTGAGGAGATGCATATGTATCCAAGTGGGATTATAGGATTCCACTCCCATCATCATGGAGCTCATGGTTCAGTGAGTCATGTACCCAACTCATGAAAGGGAGCAGCAGAAAATGCTGCTCAAGCTGCATGCAGCTAAGTACTTGTCTCATTGTCCCGCTTAATATATTGGTGACTCTCAAAGTTCCAAGCTGTTTTTGCCTTGCCTTGGAGGCATTCCTAAGTTTTGTGTAGAAAGGGATTGTGAGAGCTTAAGCCGGTTACTATTCTCTGTATAGGGAAGGCATGGCCAAAGGAGGAGCCCTTTTGCTTTCCTTTTCCTTCAGGATGGCCCCTAGCTACCTCTTATCGGTCCTTGCATGGCCTCCTCTGCAGGAAGAGGCCTCTATGGTCGTGATAACCCAACAGCTTATGCAGCATCAACATCAGTAGGTGCATACGTATTGTCACTCCCCCTATTACCCATAGCGCCCTATCGTACACGACACAGCTTGCTTCTATGGATAATTGGCTTGCCTCATCTTGCTGGCAACAAGTCAAAAGTAGAGATTTTTTCAAAGAAGATTTGCTATGATTTGCTAGGCAACATTCTTTATGTGCCTCCTTTCGTCTGATGGTCCCCTTTGGATCGTCACATTACGAAGTCCAAGTTCTCAATTCTTTGTCTGCTGATGTTGTCAAACCCAATGGAAACGAGGCTTGCTTTGCCTTCATACCCTGAATTGACCTAATTTTTTAGGAGTGTACATGAAGAGGAGCTTGTTCATGGGCTCTTGTTTATTAATTCAAAATGATTTTGCGCGCATAATGAGTAAACTGCACACGTAGGAAATAATCCTTCTTTCCAATGATCTGATGGGAACAACATATCACATATTGCAAGAGAATTTGTGACGCTCAATAGAGTAACTGCCATGAATGTATTTTGTTGAATTTGTGGTATCTTGGTCAAGCAGAAGTTAGTTTTGTCGTACAGAATCTTTCAATTTCACAATCAACATGTGGTACTACCTAAGGTAACAGGTTGGCTATCATAATTTCTCCCTCAAGTTGTGGTCGCATTTGGGTGCTTTCTTCTTGTATATGTTGGTGGATCATATTAGGTTGCGTAGCTGTGTTGGCTTCATCTCCAACCTTGTGGACATAAGTGTGGCTTTCTTTAATGTCTTCTTCTCTATGAAGAGATCTATAGAAGAAGTGCTGCACTCTGGACATGATTGCCATGTAGACCTTATCCTACAACTCCAATCTATCGCCTTTGAAGTAGCAAGAGGCTGATTTCTTTACACCACCTATAACCACCTACCCATGTTCCCATCATCATACTTATCCGCTTCAAATTTCATCAAACACCATGCATTTGAGTGCCAGCACACTTTTGTCATGCCACTTTGGCACGAGAGCAATGAGTTTGTCTTCTTGGTCTCTCGATCATGTGTGCTCTCGGTTGGCATTTAAATATTCTCTTATAAGGGCTCTGCACAAGTCGGGAAGCTTTGACGAGGATTTAATCGATACCTAGTGAGGCAGTGATGTTTGCATTGCCGTGTGAGCGTCGAGGCCTTACCAAAAACGTTTTTTCTGACTAGAGAAAAAAACAAGTTGGGTAGCTTTGACGAAGATTTGATTGATACCTAGTGAGGCAATGATGTTTGCATTGCCATGTGCATCGAGGCCTTAATAAAAACGTTTTTCCTAGCTAGAGAGAAAAAGGAACCACTAGGAAGTCTCCCGGTTTTAGGTCAATATTTGAAAGGCTTGAGCTTGGGAGATGGGGACTGGTTTGAGCTTGAGCCTTGAGCTTGTAGGGAGAAGAACGCCCTTAAGTAGTTGTCAAAGAGGGTCTCATGGAAGCAAAAAAGAGGAGGGGGAAAGTTCTTGGGACACGTTCTGAGTTTGTTGGTCAGAACGTCTGGCCATTGTGGGACACTGAAGATGTCTGAAACTACATTCTGGGTGGTTTGAGGGGCCGGGAGCTCCTGGTTCTCATGGAGCGTAGATGTATAGGACTTGCTACCAGGGGGCCTAATGTGAGTGCTCAGCACCTTCTCTGATAGACATCCAATTTAATGCTCGTAAGACAATGACAGGGCTTCTGTTGGGAGGGAGGATCAGTGCAGTGTGCAGTGTTTGACATTGGTATCTTCCATGCATGGACGATAACTACAATTTGAAATTGCTGTGAAATTATGTTCGGATTTTGTCTTTGTGCGGGCACTTGCCAGTTGTATCTTTCTTTTTAAATGATTTGGCAATGAACGAGTTGTTTATTTGTTTGCAAGTAGAAGTTCTTGGTATGGGGATCACACAGACATGGTAATTTTCATGCTAACTTGACTGCTGTGGCAGGAGTCTTCGCTATCAACTGTGGTGACAACCGTTGTCAACTTGATACCTCAGGTGAGATTTAAATAGCTCTGTATCAGAGCTTTCTTGATTTTCTGACAGGCCTTATGGCTTTTCTTTCCAAGTACTGATTTAACTTTGTCTAAGGCAATCATAGTATGCTTATTTTAGTATTGTGTGAGAAAGGAAACTCTATGGAAAATTTTGTGATCTGTTGGATTTTCACTATCTGTCCATGCAATTTCCCCAATATCCATTGATGAGATAGAAAAGAGTTTTACTGTAACCCTGACCTCTCTTTCCCACAAGAGATGGGACGCAAAATTTGGTGCATTTTGCGACTGCTGCTTCCAGTTCTAAGAGTGATCATATGTTGGCAAATAGTTTTCTTAAATCTGAGCACATGGAGAAAGAGTCCTATTTGTTTCTATGTAGCTATCACCTCCCTTCGGACTCACCCAGGGTTTGCAGCAACACCAAGATGTGCTACATTCATGTTGGATGTTTGCATGCTGGGAGGTGCATCTGGGTGAGCTGCATTGTTTGAGTATTGACAGTCTCCCTCCCTTCAACGTTCAATTACAGCCTCCACTGCTGCTCCTGCCCTTTTTGGATCTGAATCTCTTGTAAACTGTAACTCAACAGGGTGATGAGAATGGACATTGTGAAATAGGACGTGAAGAGAATATGGTCAAGCCAGAAGATGGGTCACCATCGGCGAGCCAATTTATACTCCTTTCCTCAGATGCTTTTGTCATGTGCCATGCCCAACTTACTTCATAGCACCTCTCATGTGGTATTCATATATCTTTTGGCAGTTTCATCGATTATTGCATCCCTTAAGGACTGAGGCTCCGTAGGAGCAAGGGGATAGGGTAACAAGTTCACATTTGTCAGCTCTAAAACTAGGAGGGGGAGGAGATAGCAATGCATTGTCTAGTATGAAATACGAAGGGTTTGTCATTGCTTCCTGCAGGACAAATTTGGAGCCATGGACCATGGAGTTTTGAGGATCAGAGATGTGTGAGGCTCTTCTTGGTCAAGCTTACATACTTGGGTGTGCATCATTGCTAGATGAGGTCCTTCATCCCCAATTGCAGAAGGCACCTGGACAGCCCAACCCCGCCCCCTTTCAATATCTTGTTTTTTGGTTTCATTACATCAGGACACAGATACAGCGGTACTGTTTTTGGGGTCTCGTGGGCCTCTTTGGTCTGTAGCAAAGTTGGTATTTGTTTGTTTCTTGTGTTCTTTCTTCACATACAGGAGAAACGCCTAATAGAAACTTTCTTTGCGCTTTGGGGTGCAGAAAAGTTTTACTTAGTTTTAGTAATCACCTTGAAGAATAAACCAGTCATCTAAATGATGTTAATGTTGTTTTCTTTTTCTCGACACAGGCAAGGACGCAATGTGTTATGATTCTTCAAAAATTATTCCAGTTTAATCTTTGTTTTATGTTTCGCTTGACAGAATATACTAATGTGGATTCTATCACCAAAGAGGGGTGGATATAAAAACATGTTGGGAAAATAAGAAAACTTTTTCTTTCTTAGAAGGGCTTTGAATCCAGTTTAAAATCAGCAACTGAGGTTGACTTTGATTCTATAGAGCGACTTTTATTTCCTCCCTTCCTACCTAGATAACAATCTCCTTCTTGTGTTGACTGCACGGCATGCGTACTGCTTATTAGCAATAGTAAGTGTTATTACATTATCTTTTCTTTTGGAATATTGTTGTCCACGTTTGATTCGCTTATGAAATATAGAGCATAGAATTACATATTTCTTGACTGATGGATGCAGAGATCAGCATTTCAAAAACGAGCAGTCCAGAATGTGGATGAAGGGAAATTTTTGAATGAGGACGACGACCCTCGAACAGTACGTTCTCAATCAAGTTTGTGATTTGTATTGATTATCATTCTGTTTTACCATTTGGACGTGTAAATTTGTGTGTTTTTCCTGGAATAGAAGTATATTTGATCAATAAACACAATCAGTCTCTGGTGTAGATATATAGGGGGTATGTGCCCTCCCTCCTGACATCCGGGCTGTACTGTACTGAAACGAGACGAAAAGTGTCAAGAGAGCATGATCCACTGCTACATCCACTGGTCTTGGTTCTACTTTGAAATCATGAAGCTCGGATGTGCCATGACATAGTCCACTATGCAAGCTCCATGCCTGTGTGGAAAGCATGTGAAACCAACCGCTCTAGAAAAACATTGCAGGCCATTAAGTATCGCCAGACCATGTGTAGTCGCCATCACCGTGAGATGTCTCCCATACTCTGTCTCTGCACTCTATCTTGTGAATGTCTATCAAGTCCCAAATCTCGTACATCCAATGCTCGAAGCATCTCCTCTGAAGTTTCATAGAAGATTGTCTGGGCATTGCCCGTCCGGGCATTGAAGTCCCCTAGAAGGATGTTGTCACCATCCTTGGAAGACACCTATATGTCATTGTCTATGCTTGAGGAAAGTGATTGACCTCTAGACCCAGCATAGACTGATGCATTGGGGGGAAAGTAGCATATGGCAAAATCGGCCTGTGTCGGCCTGAGCCTCACCCACATGTATCTAGCACGATCATCTCTACGTACAATGTGTAGGAGTGGTTGTAGCTCCTCTCTGTATAATACTGCTACTCCCCCCAATCCTTTGCTCCCATGCTCAAATCGTGTGCCAGTCCGGCAAGCTGTCTCCCATCTATATCATGTAACATGTGGCATCATTTGTCCAGGAGCCTGATGAGTCTCTGAGAAGAATATAATGTTCTTGTCCCGAAAGCTATCCTCAGAGGCGCCCACACCCAACCTATAAGATCCATTACAAATCCAGGCTTCCATCTTCAGTATGGTCCCATAGGTCTCACACCGTCATGTAGAGCGTCGCTCTACAATCACCACCCGACCATCTGTGTAGAAAGCAGCCTTTCCCTTTTCCCGTGATGTTGTAATCTCTGGCATCACCTCTCTCATGTGAGCTAGTTGCGAGAGGGTGAGATCATCACCGAGAAAAACACCCGTCTTCTTGAGGGCGGTCTCTTCTTCAAGAACTCCTTCTCCTCCAAGGAGAGGAAACGTAGTATGAGTGCTCTTTGCTCTGAGGACTCTCCCGGTCCTTCACTCCTTTTGCTCACCCTCCATGCCTTTGTGTGTCAAGGCTTCTCCATTCCCATCATGGACATGAGGCTTGTGACCTCTTTTTCAACATTATTGACATCCTTGAGGCCGGTGACTCTCACATGTAAGGTACTTAGTCTCCTTCTTTGCTCTTCTTCGAGGGTCATGTTAATGATGGCAGGTTTACAAGAACTTAAAAGCCTCTTTACCTTTCCCTTCCTTGGCGACCTGGGTCCATTTCTTGGCCGACTTCACTTTATTTTGTGTTGTGGTGATGACCTCGACCCAAGATGACTTCTTTTCCTCCTCTTCCTTGATGACCCGCAATTGTTCTTTGATTGTGTTCAGCTCCTCCATCATGGAAGGCTGAAATTCCCCTTTTTCAAGTCGCCCAATTTTGACTTCAAGAAGCTCACCTTGTAGGTTTCGGATAATGGAATCTTGGATGACCTCTTTCTCTCCGAGCAAAGCGATCCTCCTACGCACGCTCTCTTTTTTCGGTCCATCGTTGAAGAATAGTGCCCCCCCCCCCCCCCCCCCCCAAGACGAATGTGGTGGCACATGTGTTGTCTTGCATCAAGCAACGACAAGCAGCCTTTGAGTGGGAGGGCATATTTTTGCACGTCATGCAGTTCCCCCTTCCTTTACCCCCCAAACACTTGCCCCTCTTTCTTGCTGTCATTTACGCCGCTGCAAGATCTGCTCGCCATCATATATCATTGCTGGTCTTTATTTCACAATACTTTCTGTGTATCGAGTACTCATTGTTTCATAGGGAGTAGTTCCATTAGTGGCACTTTTCATCCTCAGAAATACGATGTTGGTGATTCATGAGCCTTTTAGGTTCCAGAATCAAGAAAGCCACTCCATTGGCGGGGAATCCCTCATGGTCACCATCACCAGCTTACTGAATCGCTTTCGGTCTCGAGTATTGAAGGTGAGTTTGCTCTTCATCATGGATTCTGAATGGGTATCCTATGGGATCAGCCTGTCAACAAATACATATAGCTCCATTTCACAGTCCAATCGCCAGATTAGAGGCTTGTTGTTTGGTATGCAGAATGGTGGGAGAAAGGTTGTCAGCACAACAACATTTGGACTTCTTAAGAGTTGCATTTCTCGGGCCACCTATTTTTAGGATTGTGAGAATTATCAGACGAGGTTACTTTAGTGTCGGCACTGAGTTCCCTGATTGGCTGTTAAATGGAAGGGGAATGGAAAGAAAATCACTAGGTGGGTTTTCTTGAATGCATTCCTTACGGGTCCACAAATATTATGCATTGATGGTAGGTGCAGTCTTTCGGTGCATGCAT
Source organism: Adiantum capillus-veneris (assembly GCF_014529385.1). Lineage (NCBI taxonomy): Eukaryota > Viridiplantae > Streptophyta > Polypodiopsida > Polypodiales > Pteridaceae > Adiantum > Adiantum capillus-veneris. The sequence goes on from NC_140938.1 coordinate 15,542,098, forward strand.
TCTATAGTTCCCTTAACTGTTATTGAAACTGATGGTACTATTTGTTTCTATATTAAATTTGATACAGCTGTGCCTTACTTGTTGCTCTTTTCAAGCCCTTTTGTGTCTATCTGTGCATCTCGTGCTAACATTGCTGAGTCCATTGTTGCTACTGAAGGTGTGTTATTTCGTTCTCTTAATGTCTTAGGTCCTGCACTTGTTTTTTTGGGCACGTTTAGTTTACTGCTATGTTGTGTGCCATTTAGAATCAAGAAAAATAGAGCTCGCATGGTTAAGAGAAACCCCTTTCTTGCTTGGTAAAGGCCACTCTCCCAGAGCCCCCTTTATATCCCTAACCCTACAACCTTGATGGTCTCCCTACAACGCAGAATGCCCTGCTTGGAATGGCTTGCAAGGTTGCACTTTACCCTAGGATCTCCAGCTAGCAATATATTGGCCCCGGGGTGCATGAGGCCCTTAATTTGCTTAGTGGTGACCTTGAAAGAGTGGCTTCCTAAAAGGTCACTACCTAGTGATGCATGCACTATAAGATGAAGTGGGACCCGATTCATTTACTTATGAGCCTACCAAGGGAGGCTTTTGAGGGGGGTGCTCACAATTGACTCATGGCCTTTGGTGTAGAGAAGGGCCCAAATCCGCATTGTAAGAGTTTCAACTCCATATTACACTGCAAGGTTGTTTCCATATGTACGTACGGAACAATTGCGTACCATATGGACGTTCTGTACGGATCTGTACCGTACGGATCGATCCATACGGTGCTGTATTTAAAATTTTTTTTTTGGCCGACTTGGGCGTGGCTGAGGGTTTCACTTCATTTAGGTGAGCAATTTTTAGGGGATTACTTGGAGACATTTGAACACCTGGTGCAGAGACTGGTCACTGCAGAGGATGCCCACTATCTCCCACTCTCTTTGGGCTCTACATCGACGAGGTAGCTGACTTCATCATACACAGAGGAGGAGGAGGAGTTGACATCTCAGGTACACTTGTCCATGTTATGCTATATGTTGATGACATCATTCTAGTGTCTGAGTCACAGATAGGACTCCAGTTACACCTACAGGCTCTAGATGATTTCTGTACACAGAGAGGGCTGTCAGTGAACCTTGGGAAAACCAAGGTTATGATATTTCACACATCTAGACACATTAGACGACAGACGATCTTCACCCTTACAGGAGGCCAGATTGAGGTGGTGGATTCATATGTATACTTGGGTATCACATTTGCTAGCACAGTGGGACGCTTCTCTATGACAAGAGCAGCGAGGGATAGATTGACACGAGGATATGTTGCTCTGGCCATGCTTGAGCGATAGTGTCATCAGGCACACTTTCAGGAACCCCGCACAAAGGGGTGGCTTTTTGATACTTTGGTCACACCAGCATTGATGTATGCAGCGGCAGTTTGGGCACCTGGGCTCTCTACTTCCTTTTGGACACAGATTGAGAGACCACAGATCTTAATGTTCTCACGGGTGATTCGCAGTAAACCTTGGTCCTTCAGTACCACATGACATCATCAGAGCAGAGTTTGCTGCCCCGCCCATGCTAGTAGAGGCTCTCTTCTATGTGGTCTGCTTTATTCACTGAGTACGAGATATGGACCCTGATAGACTATCTCACAGAGCTTTTGAGGCATCTAGACAGCTAGCGGAGGATGGTGACACAAGATCATGGTATGCACAGATGATACAGTTATTGACTCGATGTGGGTGGGACATAGACCACTTACCACCTCTTCAGTACGATCCAGATGCCCCACATATACAACTCACATAGTGAGAGGAACAGAGTTATGAGACAGGACCTAGTACAGCGATACACGACAGGGACCTGGATCACACCCCACCAGCCCCTGCCCACGAAGATGCTATACTACAGAGACTCCTTTTTGAGCATCTCCGAGGATGGGTTTATCCAGAGGCCCAGATATATGGATGTATACATGCCCCACAGTGCCCGAGTGGCGATTGGCCAGCTCAGAGTATCATCACACCAGCTTGAGATTGAGGCAGGCAAAGCGGCACGGGTCATTAGAGCAGAGAGGATCTGCAGACTATGTCAGGAGGAGGTTGAGAGCGAGGAGCATTACATATGCAGGTGCAAAGCATACAGTGACATCAGAGACAGATACACTTCCTTGTTCAGTGGACACTCCACACTACGCCAGATCATGGAGTCTACAGACTAGCGCCGATCTGGCCAGTTCTTGATAGAGATACAACGTCATAGGGAGATGCTACTACAGATCCTATTACAGGGAGGGAGAGACGGCAGCTCCAGCTCACTGACTTCTTTCAGAGATCTACTACAGTGCATATGCCGACACAAGAGGGGGTTACCCTTCAGCGAGCTGAGGACCTCCGAGCCAGACGGAGACCGAGAGCATTTGGTTACCAGACACCTGTACCACATGAGAGGGAGATTACAGAGATTCGGGCTCGTCATCAACGTCGTATCCAGGAGCAGATCGCTCATTTACATCTACATCCGGAGATCATGCTACAAGGGATTTTTACTTCGCCATCGCCTATGTATCACATATTACATCCTCATTATGGGATTGGATGGAGCTAGCTAGTTTGCAATGCATTCTTGTACACCCCTACGCATATATTTCACATACCCTTAGTGTTAGTGCTCCATCTCCCACCCCGCTCCACTCATCACTCCTATCCTACTAGTTCAGTCCTATTTTATTTTATTTCATGTTATATTTTGTCCTTTTTCTGGTCACCCAGAGGGCATTGACAGTTGTACATCGATTTTGTCTCATGGGTCGAGTTCGGCCTCTAGTAGACGTTAATAAAGCTTTCTTTCTTTCTCTCTCTCTCTCTCTCTCTCTCTCTCTCTCTCTCTCGTCTGTGTCTTGTTGCTTGCAATAAAATCATCATGCCTAAGCTATGCAACTAGTACAAGAAGGAGCATACCAATGTTATTTGCATTGTCAACACTCTAGGCCAAGCGGGTTCTGGCACTCGACGATGGCAATGCAAGTACTACAATTTGCAACTCAAGAGTGTCCTGCTGGATCACCAATACCTGTTATCGGGTTGCCTTCGGCTAGTGCATTGGAGGTGCCTTACTCTTTATCGTGGATTCGGATGAATTATCCATTGAGATTAGAATTTTTGTAGATACAAACAATTCCATTCACAATTTAGTGGCTATATTAGAGGCATGTTGCTTGGTATGCTAAGTGGTGGGAAAGAGGCTGTCAGCAGGTTAGCTTTCGAACTTGCTCAAACATACCTTTGTCGTGCCACCTATTCCTTAGATTGTCTCTTCATTGAAGAGAGGCTGCTACAGGGTGCAGTTTGACACATTGGACAAGGCTAGTCTAGCATTGGCACAGATTCCCCTCAGCTTCAAAAAAACATATTGTTACTTGTATAGATGGAGGGATCCAGCTAGCCTCGGTGGAGATCTATCAGTTACAACCAGGTTTCCAGGTCTATTGCCGGAGTTTCAGCTGCATATTACAAAGATTGGCAATAGTCCAGTTGTTGGAGGGAGTATTCTTTATTGGTTGACCAAGACAGTGGTTTGCATGTGGCAGAGCAAGCCAGTGGCAGCTGGATGCACTAGGTGGAAAGTGCTTCCAGAGAAGAGACAACATTTAGTGCCACCCACCAACTGTCTATGACTGAGAGATGCCATGTGTGCATGATCACTTTAGCTGGCAGCTCAGTCACCATGAAACACACCGTAAAACGTTGAAAGTCCTGAAACATGTCACTGGTGCTGAAAGGCCTCACATGAAACCTGGGCTTAATTGCCCCTTAATACTTTACGTCAGTGCACAAAGTTGAACCGTGAAGGCAATGGGTTTCTCATGATTTTCTTAAATTGACGCTTTGGTCCGATGTTTCGCGGCTCTTTCTTGTAGGATGAAACAAGGTTGTACCAGTCTGTATGCACGGATCCTTACCGTACACTACGTTCGGATTGATCGTACAGTACGCGGACTGATCGTATTGTACGGCAGTTTAAAAAAAAAATTATTTTTTGGGTCAATTGGGCGTCCGGATGAGAGCAGGAGGATAGCAATTTCAGTTTTGTACTTAGGGCAGCGTAGATTTTCCGTACGTATGTTAAATTGGGGGCTCTTGTTATGCGCGTGGCTGTTTTGAAGGACTTTCTGCAGCGCAACGCAACAGAGGGTGAGGGTGCGACTTACTGTGCAGTGTGTGCCGGTTCACGTAAAGGTAACTCTCTCTCTCTCAGAGACTCATCAGGCCCCTGGACAGGTGATGCCACATGTGGTGGGATACAGATGGTAGACAGCTCACAGGACAAATGCGAGATCTGAGCATGGGAGTAGAGGTTCTGGAGGAGTAGCAGTGCTATTCAGAGAGGAACTACAACCATTACTGCATATTGTACAAAGAGATGATCATGCTAGATATATGTGGGTGAGACTGAGAGCTAACATAGGTCGAGTCCTATATATTGCCATATGTTACTTTCCTCCCAGTACATCAGTGTATGCTGCATCCAGAGGGCAGTCGCCTTTCTCTATACTAGATGATGACATATGGGACTTTTCTAGGGATGGTGATATCATTACCTGCCCCACTACTGACCTGTATAATGCCATGACTCCCCAAATGAGCTCTGTGGGTACTCCCATCTGTTGTAATCTGCGCATCAATCTAGCTCTAGGCACTGTGTCAAATGCTTTGCGGAAATCCACAAAGCTACAATAGATCCGTCTCCCATGTGATCTACCCTCCTCAATGATGGCTCTGAGTGTCAAGAGTAGAAAAAACCCTCCTGAACCCTGCCTGGCCGGTTGCACGTATCTCCTCCCTCTCTGCCCATCTACTCGGCTGTTGCTCAAGAATAGATGCGTACAACCGTGCCAATGTGTGTCCAATCATGATAGTGCGATAATTCCCAGGCTCCATAGGGTCTCCCGACTTGAAGATCAGTACAATAGTAGATAGGCTCCAAGTATCAAGCAAGCCCTCACACATGGCACGGTTAAACATGACTGCAAGAAGCTTTGCTAGTAGATCTCAGGCATGCGTGAAATGCTCAGCCATTAAACCATCATGATCGTATGCTCTCCCAGTCCTCATCCTGTCAATGGCCCTCCTCACCATCTCCGCGGTGAAAAAAGCACGTGTGTGGGCATGGATCGGGAGGGGCGAGAAGAAGGGGCTGCTAAGTACTTGTGTACAGAGATAATGCGTATTGGCCCCAATCCTCTGTAGAAGTGATGGTGAGGGAGGGGAAAGTGCTCCTGAAAGAGCCGCCATGCCTCACGTGAGTCTTGACTCCAGAACAACTGATATAGATCCTGCTCTAGCTAAGCCAAAAATGCCCTCTTCTTTCGCCGCACTAGGCGTCGGAAGTCAATCTGGGACTGTCTGTGAGTAATGTCCCCCAAAAGCACCTCCCTCTGAAGTCTAGCTCTAGTGTCCCGACATTCCTCATCATACCAACTGTTCTAGGGCATGCTCCCCGAACGGCGGCTCTGCTCAGGCTGGGTATGTGGGTATGCCTCTGCTGCTGCATCATGTAGTGTTTGTGTCAATATAGTAGTAAGCTCCTCCAGAGGTTGCCCTGGCTCCTCTGTGCATAGGCGTCTGTAGATCCCATCTATGTATGCAGAGTCTGTCTCCCGCGTGAAGGTGTAGCGAGTAGGGGATGCTGTCCGTAGCTTGTGTGCTACACTAAACTGGAAAGAGATGGTCATTGACACAAGAGCATGATCCACTGGCAAACCAACAGGTCTGGGTCCAACCGTGAGATCTTGGATACTAGAGATGAGGCTCGGCTGTGCCATGACATAATCCATTGTGCTGGCTCCATATTTGTGTGGAAAGCATGTAAAACCCCCTGAAGCGGGAAATCTCTGTAGGCCATTCAAGATGGCCAATCCATGTGCAGTCCCCATGTCTATCAAGTGTCGTCCATACTCAGTGTGTTCTCCATCTTGTGATAGTCTGGATAGGCCTGTCTTTGCAGCATCCAGCTCTCTCAGCATCTCTTCTGAAGTATCATAAAATACTGTCTGATGATGGGCAGTCCTAGCATTGAAATCCCCTAGAATGATGATGTGGAGAACTCCCATATGTCATCATTCAAAGTAGAGAAAGGGGATTGTCCTCTGGGTGGTGCATACACTGACGTGCTCGGGGGAAAGTAGCAAATAGCAATGTAAAGATATTTGTTTGTTTTTGCTCTCAGTCTCACCCACATGTACCTAGCTTGGTCATCTCTGCGAGCTATATGTATCAATGGTTGCAACTCCTCCCTGAATAACACTGCCACTCCTCCTGATCCTCGCCCTCTGCGCTCTTATCGTGTCTCCTGTCTATAGGCAGTCTCCCATCTATATCCACTAATGTGAGGCATGGATTGCCCAGGGACCTGATGTGTCTCAGAGTAGAAGACGATGTCTCTTCCCCTGAAACTATCCTCAAAGGCGCCCATATCAAGTTGGATAGATCCATTACAATTCCATGTGGCAACTTTGAGGGTGGTCCCATGGGTCTCGCACCGTCATGTGGAGCGCCGCTCTACAATCACAGCCCGGCCATCTCTGTAGAAGGCCGTCTTTCCCTTCTCCCTTGCCGCTTCAATCTCTGGCATTACCTCTCATATGCGCAAGCTGTGTGAGAGTGAGGTCATCTCCAAGGAATATGCCCGTTTTCTTTAGTGTAGGACGCTTCTTCAAGAAGTCCTTCTTTGCCTCCATGGATGGGAAACGGATGATTAGAGCTCTCCCTTTTGAAGTCTCCCCATTGCCTCGTGTCTTCTTCCCCACCCTCCATGCCTTTGTATGAGTAGCCTTACTACCCATCATGCGGAGAAGTTCTTCAACTTCCCCTTCCACCTCATCCCGGTCTTTTAGACCGGTTACTCTTATATGCAAAGCTCTAGTTTTCCTTCGTTGTTCTTCCTCTAGAGTCATGTTGATGATTGTAGGAGTGGGGACAGATGTTGTTTCTTTCCCTTTGCCTTTCTTAGCGACTTCTATCCACTTCTCGGCCTCATCCACCTTCTTTTGCGTCGTCGTGATCACATCCATCCACGAAGACGTCTTTACCATCTTTTGTTTCTCCTCCTCTTTGATCATCCGTACCTGCTCTTTGATGACCTTGATTTCCTCTACTACCGAAGGTTGGAATTCCCCCTCCTCTAGTCCACTGCTCGCTCTATCAGCAAGTTCTCGCTTGAGAGCTGAGACCTCTTCTTTAAGTGATTTGGAGTCCGCCTTAAGTGCTTGTAGCTCTGCGTGCAGGTCCTCTTTCTCTTTCTTCCACTGCGCGTCTTCGTTGAGAAACATTTGAAGAAGGTTGGCCTTTTCTTTCCACCATCCCTCCATATCTGCTTTCCAGTCTTTCATCTCCCTCTCCATTTGTGTAATCCGCTTGTTTGTAAGCACAAAGGTTGACTCGGATGGGGCTTACATACCGGAGAAGCAATCATGACCTCCATCAAAAATACAATCTGCACTTCTGCCAAGTCAACCCACTATGTCCACATCACACATACATCCCTGTTCCGCATAATGCATACATGTGTGTTCCCCATATCAATCATACATTTTTTGAGATTTTCCTTTTCTGCAACTTTCTGTCAATGCTGAAATTTATGTAACTCTGAAATTTTGAAATTTCCCTGCAGGTCTGCAACTTGTGAAAAATGTAAATGTAAATTCTGTATTTTCTAAATTTGCAGGTCTAAATAAATTTTGCAGGTCCGAAAAATTTCAGGTGTGACTGCGCGCTTCCGCAGTGTAATGTACCTGCCGGCTTGGGGGGGGGGGGGGGGGGGGGGGGGGGGGGGGGGGGGGGGGGGGGTATTGTCACAACAGGGGGGGGGGAGGGAGAGGCGCACTCAAGCTGACCACGCGCTGCTGTGAGAGAGTAAGCGCGTTGCTGTCCAGCTGAGAGAGAGCACGTGGGGCTGAGTGGGCTGCATTGGCAGCGCGCAACAGAGCAGTAGGTGGCGTGAGGGGCCGCAGCAAGTGAGGGGCGTGAGGTTGCAGCAGAAGGTGGCGAGAGAGAGAGAGAGAGAGAGAGAGAGAGAGAGAGAGAGAGAGAGAGAGAGAGAGAGAGAGAGAGAGAGAGAGAGAGAGAGAGAGAGAGAGAGAGAGAAATGAAATGAAATGAAATGTTATATTAACGTCTTCAAAAGGCCAAAATGACCTATGAGACCAATCAGTTACAAAATAGTGAATCTAATACCATGTCTGGGTACAAAAGAACTAGAAGTGGAACAAAATACTACTACTACTACTACAATCTAAAACTACGTGGGTGTAGCAGCTGATACAATAGGTACCCGGTAAACTGGATGTAACAGTGTGTGAAACAAAGATGGAAGAAATGGTGAGGATCCATCCTCATCTGCACTCTGGATGTCGAGAGAGTATGGCTCGAATCTTCTGTTGTAGTCTCCGTCGATGCTGTGTAGCTCCTCTCCTCAGTCGCGGTCGTCTGTATCTCTGTAGCTCCAATGCTCGGTCGATGAGAGTGCCAGTAGTGGTCGAATGAGAGTGGGACGAGCTCTGCAATGGTGGCTGCTCCTCTGGCTGTCCCATATCTAGTGAAAAGAAATCTGTAATGTGTCTCTGGGACTGCCTCTCTCTAGCTCTCCCCAGTAAAGTGTCTCTATACCTGTGTAACTCAAGTAGATATAGTCCATTAGCTATTAGAGAAGCTTCGTTAGCTATTAGTATACATACCTGCGAGAGCACACGTAGAGCCAAAGTAGTCAAGCGTGGAAGACCTTGGCGACCATAACTCTGCCAGGAAGTGAGAGCAAAAGTGGTTGCCTCCGAACGCAATGCCACCGCATGCAAAGACGATGGCCCCAAGTTATTCATGTACCTGCACATCTCTGCATCTATTTCGAGTTGCTCCTGCTCATCGAATAAACGATTGATGTACTCATCCTTAAGTGTCAAGAGATCACTCTCTTGAAACAACCTTGGGGTCTTGTAGAAAGGACGGAGTAAAGCAGCCATCCGATGATAGGATGGCTCATAAAATTCCACCTACTCTCTACAAGAGCCAAGATATCATCTCGGCTGCAAAAAAACAGCAATGCCAAAAGTCAGACTCCATGGCACATGCCACATGGTAGGCCATAGCATGTTGCATTCACCACATATCAAGAGTACCAGTAGAAAATATTTAATAGCATAAATATCAAAGTTGTAAGAAGTTTAACATCTGATACTCACCGTTGCTGGGTCAAGCCTTCGCATGCCGTGATATGGCTCGAGATGGTGAACAAGGCCCAATGTGGATCCCTCCATGTCAATGACTCGTAGCAACACATACATTGGCTGCAATGCCACTATCAGAGTCTGCACCTTTGTCCGAAAAGAGTCATCCAAGACATGTCTCTGAATGGATTTGGTGTCCTCAGTTTGTGCACGAGCCATGTCTCTCCACTTTGGGTCCACAACTGTTTGCAACAGTGCATCCCTCACCTTGCAGCGTCTCTGCAACACCAAATACATATATGCAAACCTGGTCTTGGAAGGCCGCACCATATCAAGGGCAATGTGTCTATAAAAGATGGCTAAAGCCTGATGCTTCTTTCGGAAGAATGTGGTCATCCTATTAGCCTCTGAAATTGTGGGTTGCACCCGAGGCAGTTTGCCTATGTCCTACATCAGCATATCTAAGCAATGGGCTGCACATGGAGTCCAAAAAATGTGAGGAAACGATGCCTTTCCCATTTCTCCCATAGCTTTGCAGTTGGTTGCATCATCTGTGACAACTTGAACCACATTATCTTTACCAACGTCATTGATGGCCCTACGAATATGCTCAAAGATGAACTCGCCTGTGATCTTCTCTATTGCCTTCCCTGCATCACAACATGCAAGAAATATGTACCAAGGCAAGAGGAGACAAGTATCTTAATGATGTGCCGCCCGCGTATGTCACTCCATCCATCAGAGATGATGCTGCATCCAAACGGCTGCCATCCGGCCTTCACAAGGACCAACGCCTTATCTATCAAGGCCTTCTGATCGTCCAGTGCTCCGGTGCGCATCTTTTTGTAATCGAGCCCACTCCATGAATCAGTAGCACCTGCACCTCCCTGGGCAATGGCCCTAACCATCCTCTCCCACTGGTCCGTCCACAAGACATTGAAACTAATGTTGCACTCGATGAGAGTGCGAGCAATCTCCATCTCAGCCACTTTCTGACGCTCTCTCACCCAAGATAGAGAATGCACACGTGAAGGCAAGGTGGTCTGCCTAGGCACATGCACATCACCACCCTCCTCCTCGTCAACCTGCATGACACGAGCCCTCTTCCTGCTAGCAGATTTCTGAGACCCCGAGACCTCCTCTACCTATGCTAAAGAATCACCAAGTTGTCCAAGAAGAGCACCTTGCAAAGTGTCTTCTGTTTGCTGTTTTTTTTTTCCCCTTTCTCTATCGCCGCAAATGCAGGAAATTTCTCAGCAATCAATGCTTCCGCACAGCCACAAGTACCTTATTGCATTTGCCACAATTATTTGTGCAATTGATGCCGGTCAGATGCATCACAACTCGAGTGATTGTACTCGACAATGTAAAACCACAGTATTTGCATGAGCACTTGCGACAACCTATTCCAGCTTGCCCAGGAGTGTTCACAATTTCACAACACATCCTCTCCATTCCTCCCAGAGATGCACCAGCTCTAGTCTAGGCTCTGCTGCTCTTCTCAAAGAAAATCTCGGCCAAGTAAAGACTACCCCAGGTAAGTGTATGCATCTGTATACTCCACAGTCTCCTGACCATATTTGAAAGTAGGTACTGATCTCCTGACCCATTGTGGTGTGGTGTTGAACACCATAACCTTGGTTTTATCTAGGTTTACACACAATCCACTATCTCTGCAAAACTGCGTAGTGCATCCAAATGTCGTTGCATACCTGCTGGTGAGTCAGATATCAGCACAATATCATCAGCATATAGGAACAATGGGATTCACGTCCCCACCACTTGGGCACCCTTGTCACCCTCTCTGTCATCAATGTAATCAGACACCTCATCAACATACATACCAAATAGAGTAAGAGACAGTGGGCAGCCTTGTTTCACTCCAATAGTAGAGTGAACTAAATCAGATACCCCTTTTGGAGTGCTTACATGTCCCATCACTTATCTCTACAAAGCCATAATCCCCATCTCCTTTAGTCTGCGGATCAATCGAGCTCTTGGTACCATGTGAAATGCTTTGCGAAAATCCACAAAGCTACAATAGATCCGTCTCCCATGTGCTGTTCCCTCCTCAATGATGGCCCTGAGTGTCAGAATATGATCAAGAGTGGAGAAACCCCTCCTGAAGCCGGCCTGACCCTTTGCTCGTACACCCTCGCCCTCTTCCCAATTACCCAAGTGTTGCTCCAGAATAGATGCATACAACCGTGCCAATAAGTGTCCAACCATAATAGTGCAATAGTGTCCAACCATAATAGTGCAATAGTTCCCAGGCTCTGTAGGGTCACCATCCTTGAAGATGGGCACAATATTAGACAACCTCCAAGTCTCAGGTAATCCCTCACACATGGGACGATTGAACAACACTGCGAGAACCTCGCTCCGCTACTAGACCGTCATGATCATATGCCTTCCCGGTCCTCATCCTGTCGATGGCCCTTTGTACCATCTCAGATGTAAAGAAAGTGCTCGTAGCTGGGAAAGGCTTGGTAGGGTCTGGAAGGGGTTCTTGTCCATGGACCGTATATAATGATGTCGCATATTGGCCCCACACATTAGGTGAAGTAATCACTGGGGGAGGGGAGTGCTCATGGAAGAGTCGCCATGCCTCTCCCGAGTCCCTACTCAAGAACATTTGATATAATTCTCGCTCCATTTGAGCTAGGTAAGTTTGCTTCTCCCATCGCACAAGGCTTCGAAAAAAGCAATCCGAGACTCTCTGTAAATGATGACTCCTAAAAGAAGATTCCTCTGAAGCTGGGCTCTCATCTCCCTGCACTCCTCATCATACCAACTATTCTTGGGCAGGTTCCTAGAATGTCGTCTCTTGCCCGGCTGCGTGTGTGGGTATGCCATGGATGCAGCCCCATGCAGTGTCTCAGTCAGTAGAGTGTGCGCTCTTGCACTGAGAGGCCAGTACCATTTGTGCAAGCTGTGCCTTCCAATAGATAGTCCCATATCTCCTCTGTATAAATGAAATCAGTCTCTGGTGTAAATGTATAGTGGGTGTGTGACCTGCCTCCTGTTTTCTAGGTTGTACTATACTGAAATTTTACGGACAATGTCAAGAGAGTATGATCTACTCCTATGCCCACTGGCCTGGCTCCCACTGTGAAATCGTGAATGCAGGGGACAAGGCTCGGTTGTGTCATAACATTATGCACTGTACTAGACCCATGTCTGTGTGGAAAGCATGTGAATCCGGCTGCTCCAGGAAATCGTTGTAAGCCATTAAGTATGGCTAATCCATGTGTAGTCTTTATTTCCATGAGGTATCTCCCATACTCCGTTTGCTGTCTGTCATCTGAGCTTCTGTGACGTCCCAACTCACCCACATTGGATGAGGTTTCTGACTACATTGAGAGAGATGGTGATAGAGGTGCAGAGCTGGCAGGGACATGGATTCCATTATTGTTATATGCTGATGATATTGTGTTGATCTCCGACTCTCCGGAGGGGATGCAATGTCACTTGGATGCTTTGAATAGGTTTGCTCATGAAAGTGGTTTGTCCGTCAACCTTGGTAAAACCAAGGTCATGGTATTTAATACCACCCCACGGTGGATCAGGAGGTCAGCGCCAGCATTCACATACGGCCAAGAGATTGTGGAATATACAGAGGCGTACACTTACCTCGGAGTGGTTTTTAGTGGGCCAACATTTTCATTGAGGAGGGCAGCAGAGACTAGATTGACCAGAGCCCATGCAGCATTGGGTAGATTGGAAAAGATGTGTTCACAGGTTCAGTTTCAGGAGCCTGGGACGAAGCTCTGGCTCTTTGACACTCTGGTGGCTTCTGCATTGCTTTATGGAGCCGAGATTTGGGGACCTTCATAAGATCATCACGGGAGGACAGTCCGTAGTGATGGATGGGGGGACATGGAGAAGCCTCTGGTCTCTATGATCTCGCGGCTCATTAGAGGCAAGGTCTCAGTACCACGTGCTATTGTTCGGGCAGAGCTAGCTGCCCACCCACTAGTGGTTGAGGCGCTCACCAGATCAGTCTCCTTCATACACCGTATGTGGGAACTTCCCAGAGACAGATATGCCCACCTTGCACTTGAGTCCTCTCGACAGTTAGCCATGCAGGGAGATACAACATGCTGGTATGGGGAGATGACATCATGGTTTCAGGCGCATGGGTTCAGCAAAGACAGATTGCCTTCCTACCAGTACTCACTGGATGCACCCTCTCTGACTCTTACACAGTCCGAGATCACCAGGCTCATCCGCCAGGGCTTGACTCAGCTAGACACCAGGAGGAGATGGATACAGCCAGCATAGGAGCTGGGCACGAAGATGGCTTTCTACAGAGAGCATCTCCGCCAGCTTACGGTTGATGGTTTTGTGACGAGGCCCAGATACATGCACACCCACTTGTCTCATGGGATACGATGTTCTATCGGCCAGATACGTACATCTTCACACCAGCTGCGGATCGAGACTGGGAGATACAACGGAGTACCAGCAGAGGCCAGGACATGCCCCTTGTGTTACATCGAGCTTGAGACAGAGTTGCACTACACATGCCACTGCGCCGTCTACTACGAGATACGAGGCCACTTCCATTGCTTGTTCAGAGAGGGCTTTGGACCATTCTCGAGAGTCATGCAGTACGAGGATCAGAGATGCTTGGGTTTGTTTTTGCTCGAGCTATGCACACACAAAGAGAGCCTGAGGAGAGGAGAGGCTAGCCAGTCCCAGAGACAGATCACAGATTTCTTTTGAGTTGCCACTGGACACTCGGAGGAGTTACTACCACAGCAGAGCTCGTCGTCTCACACCAGAGGCACACTGATCGATCGAGTGACTGAGTTGGGAAGATCCAGACGCCCACGACTGCGGAGGACTATACAGCATCCGTGGAGGCTGCATCAGAGGATTCGGATCACTTTGGCTCGACATGCACGACGCCCGGTCAGACTACTGACCATGGAGGAGATTGATGAGATCCGCCAGCGACCGATGTTGGATCTCTTGTGATCTAGCTATCCCAGCTAGCTGCTTAGTTCACACCTAGTAGTTTAGGATTCCATAGTATTTTATTGTTACATTTGTCATTTCATTTTTGTCATTGTTGTCATCTTGTTACTCTGACTCTGACTTTGTATCAGATCCACCACATTGTAACTTTGTGATCTCTTAGGTCACTTTGGCCTTATGAAGACGTTAATATAACATTTCACAAGTTGGAATTGCCGAGGTTTCCCTTGGCACAAAGGGGAAGGATTGACAGAGGTTCTACCACAAGCAGACATACTTTTTCTACTTGAAACGTGGGAACAGGACACATGTAGACTGCCAAGTATTCGAGGATATATTACACACTCGGTTTGGTGGCCTGGCACTAAGATGCGCGGGCAAGGGGGTGTTGCTATAATGTACAAGGAGGAAATGCAAAATCAGGTTAAGATATGCAAGATAGATGAACACAAACGATACATATGGGCTGAGATTTGTACATCTGGGAGATCGATGTTCATTGCGGGATGCTACATCCCACATCGGGAATCCCGGTTCTATGATTTGCATAATCTCTCCAAGAATGACCCTTTTGTCGACCTATATACAGATATTGCAACCTACACACCACAGGGGGCAGTGATGATACTCGGGGATCTTAATGCTCGCATAGCCAACATACGGGTTCAATTGGTTGACTACTCAACCCATCCCGCTGACAAAGATGGCGATCTTGTATTAGATGCAATATGGGATAGATGCTCATGCGATCACCTCATGAATGAACAAGGTTCGGCTTTGATATCCATGATGAATTCTATGCAACTTGTAGTCATAAATGGCACCAAGAAATTTGCAAGCTCCGGAACATACACATGCTATACATCAAACCATGGAAGAAGCACTAATGACTATGCGTTAGTTAGCCACAATGCATTGGATTTAATTGGACACTTTAAAATTGGGGCTCGGTCTCCGAACTCGGACTGTACTTCAATTCATGTATGTCTAGATCTCCCACACATGCCTAGACAACGCATCCAAAAGGCGACAAGTTGGGCGTATCGAATGCAAGCCACAAAGAAATTTGATTATGCCACTTTTCTGGACAGCCTACTGAGTAGCCAATGCATGTCCCAAAACATTTCAGAAAATTCGGCTACCTTTCGTCAAGCAATAGAAGAGGCTGCAGAGGTCACTATGGGGCGATCTAAAAGAAATCACCAAGAAGTGAAAGGTCTCCCTCATAACCTATGGTTTGATGCAGAATGTAAAGCAGCCAAACGCAAGTTAAAGTGCGTCAATAAGTCCACGAAGGAGTGGGAAAGTGCAGCCAAGGAATACAAGATGCTGAAAAGGAAAAAGAGAAGGATGCATGAACTTTTGAAGGAGGAGCAAGAGGTGATCAGATTTAAGAAAGAGCCCAAGAAAGCATGGCGCAACATGAAAGGAAAAAAGGAGGATATAATGGGAAATTTCAACATGGACGAAATGTATGTATATGCACAAACACTCTATGCTCCCACCGATGCTCAAATAATGATGAATGCTGAAATTCAGGTTGACACTAAGGAACCTATAACTTTTGCAGCGGCTTTGAGATGTTTAAGAAAACTAGCCACTTGGAGAGCCTCTGACATTTTGCACTTCAACTCTGAAATGCTGAAATGGTCGGGCAATGAAGCCAAGAAATGGATACACTGCATGATGAATCAAGCTATCCACCAAGGCATGCCTGAAGATTGGCAAAAGAATTGGGTCAAAGCTTTGTTTAAAGGCGGAGACCGTAACGTACTCACGAATCACCGCACCATCATGGTGGGCTCTTGTATGGCAAAAATTTTTGGGAGCCTGATAGAAAAGGATATTAGCACATGGGCTGCAAATAGTGGAAAGAGGGCTCTCGGTCAAGCAGGTTTTAGAGCAAAACATAGTACCATAGATCACTTGATTACAATCCGGATTATGATGGAAGAGGCGCGACTCAAAGGGGAAACTATGTACTGCTGTTTTGTGGACTTTAAGGAAGCGTTTGATACGGTACCTCGTCATGGGTTATGGTCCCGCATGGAGACCATTGGGGTTCCCATACACTTGAGGGTTGCGGTGGCACGCCTATACCATGCGGTTCGATGTAAACTGAAAATGCAAACAGGCTTCTCCAAAGAGTTCTTTAGCACAATAGGGGTCAAACAAGGATGTCCTCTGTCCGCAACATTATTTGGGCTATGCATAGATGAGCTTGAGGACTTTATCTGCCAAACAATGCAAGATAATGGAGATGCACCAAACATAGGTCTCATTACTTTGCTACTTCTTATTTATGCTGATGATGTGGTTCTTTTAGCGCATAGCATGTCTCTCTTGCAAAAACTTTTGGATGCGGTACATACTTTCTGCGAAGCCACAGGACTTTCAGTGAATGTCACGAAAACAAAATGTATGGCGATTTGTACACACAAATCAAAGGATCATCCCGCCCTTATGTATGATGAGCAAGAGATTCAAGCAGTGGACAACTTTAAATACTTGGGCATCATTATACCCTCGAATCATAGATGGGGCCAATGTGCAAAAACAAGAATTGAAGCATGACAAGCAAGGTATTACGTGTTTGAAAACATGTGTAAACAAAGCGTCACTAGAAGGTGGGAAATAAAGTCCATGGCTTTCAATGCGTGCGTGGTCCAAACGCTATTGTATGGGGTAGAGGTATGGGGACCAAGTATTCCGGCCAGCACATGGAATGACATTGAGAAAATTCAGAAAAAGTTCTTATGTAGACATATGGGGATAAAAACCACAACACCATACTCAGTGATGCTATTGGAGACTACACAAAGACCATTGGAAATGCTTGCCTTGCAAAGAATGCATAGATATCTCTTGAAGGTGAACCTGATGCCTCATAACCGTTTGCCTCACATAGCATGGGAGGTAGGATGTAAGCCGCAAAAGAACCACAAAAGCAAGTTTCTCACCTCTAGCCTTGTTGAGGACATCAGGAAATGGTTCTCTAAATGGAATGTGGGAGCACATGTGGACATGCATGTAGAGGCAGGTACCGAGCATGAGCACGAGCTGAATTTTGAACTACAATTACTTGAGGCCCTCCATAGCAAATGGAAGAATGCAATGCACAGGTCCAAGTTTGAATACTATTGCAAGCACATAAACACGAGATACTGGGAAGAGTACAAGACCGGGGAAACCCAAATACATATCAGGACACCCATGTCTTACCGTGCGAGACGGGCCATCACCTTGATGCGGACAAGATCACACATGCTCAAAAGTGAAACGGGAGGATGGCTGAATATTGATGCAAACATGAGGAGATGCACTCAATGCAACTTGAACTCATTGGAAAATGAGGCACATGTAACCCTTGAATGTCTAGCATATGCACACATTCGGGTCAACTTTCCCCAACTTATTCAAGAATGTACTACATTTGAGGAGCTTCTCTCAAGAACACATCCCTCTCCAGTAGCACTAGGCATCTATCTTGCCAAAGTGCTAGAACATCACACCACACTCACAAACAAAATCACCACAGAATCATGACACGTCCCCTCCTTCACATGAAGTTAGTGTATTGCAGGGCCAACATGAGGCTCCTGCGTGCTTACCACGCTTTGGGGACACCCAAGCAGGTATGGAGAAGAAGCTATTTACATCTTTCACACTTCATAGTCTATATTTAACAATATTATACATGATTCTTAAATTCTTATTTACACTATTGTTAACATGATGTACAACAAGCTGATCCCTCACGTACAAAGTTGGTAGATGATTCTGATGTAGAGAAGGTGGACCAGCATATCAGGGATGAGCAGGAGGAGATAGTACGTATGCTTCATAGAGAGCTGGAGGATGTGGATCGGAGTGTGACGAGGTCTCGTGTACGAGCTTAAAGCATTCCATTACGTCTACAAGCTGCAGGTGGGGAGAGTACGCGACGGAAGAGCATTCGCAAAGGGAAGCTACCCATTCGTACTCCTCGGCAACGTGCGAATGTGGCAGTTCGTCTCATTCACACAAGAGGGGGAGGATGATAGTGATTCATATGGTGCAGTCAAGGCTACATGTGCTATGGTGATAGAGCCAGAGTTTGATGACGAGGGCAATGTCGTGGAAGATGGAGACATGCTCTTTTCAACGCATCATCTTCCTCTATTGATGATGAGTTCAACTAGGCACTAGACACTAGTGACTAGTCCATACATTTTCACATATTTCAGAAGGGTGTTTTTCTCTATGTATGCTCTATTAGGAGCCATTTTGGCTTGACATTTGTCACTATTGTGGGTCGCTCCTTATTAGTAGTTGTGGACTACTTGAACCAATGTTATGTTTACACTTTTGACTGTGTATTATGTAGTATGTACGCTTTCATTGTTCAATTGTTAGCAGGTACTTTCATTGTTCAATGCTTGAAGGTTTTTCGTCGTTCTTTTGGAGGAGATACACATGTTTAATGTATGTTATACACGATCGTTACTTGGTACTTGGTTAGTGAATCTCCAGTTGTTAATGTTAAATGTGTTTAGTAATCATTGATGTGCCCCCAAGTAGTTTGCATGATATACATTTTCTAAATCTCTAATGGAGAATGGAAATTTTGTTAAATTTTCTCTCATTTTACTAACGTATTTTTACGCACATAAAAAAATTTATCCATACGGAACGATGTACAGTACGTACAGATACGTATTGTACATTACGTATGCTACCACCTTGGGATGAAACGTTTCTTATCGAAACTCCAAGTTTTGCGATGAAATGTTTTGAGATTGAAATGCTTTGTGGTGATGATGCTCCTGGCTACACACGTTTCAAGCATATTGATGAGGTTGCCTGCTAAGTGAGAGTGTGATGGGAAGCAATCTAAATGTTGGTAGGTCCCTGTTCTACTTTTCTGGTTGGTCCAATCCAAAGATTCTTATTTATTTTGTTTCCTTTCAACTTGCAGTACAGCTTTTTTGGTTCATAAGAAACTTTCCTGGATGTTTGCTTCAAAGCTGTGGGCTTTTTGGCTGGTGAAGAAAGCTTATACCTCTGCTCTTCTCAATTGCCTGTTTCTTAGCAGCAGCTACTTAGGTTAAAGTCAACACAAGGGGATATGATGGGATTGCTGTGATTGTTTCCATTTGCAAGATGCATATACATGCTTCACCTTTGAATTGATCCATATTGAAGCATTTTGATTAGCCAAAGTTTGCTTGAGTTAGGTGATGGAGTATCTCTTGGATGATGTGACGGACTTTTTGGGCATTCATTTCAATGCCAATGGAGTACAAAAGGACATTTTTAGTGAGGAAGGTGGATGCTTGCTACAGCTGAAATTATTCCTGGAGCATGTAACTTTTCGGGAGCATGGCAACATCAAGACTCGCAGAGAAGAGAATAAAAATTCTGTGACACTTACAACAATGCACCAAGTATGCAGCTCACTGTTTGCATCTGCTTTCTTGTGGAAAATTTGAGGAAGTAATACGCTGTGTTGTGTGCAGTCCAAGGGCTTGGAATGGGATACCGTGTTTATTGTCAAAGTAAGCTCTGGATGCGGAATCTAATGCTTGCTGCTGCCGTTAAAATTGGCACGCGCTTTGTTTATTGATCAATGCTGACAGATGGTCTTTTATGTGATTACAAAGGCAAATGATTCCGAGATTCCTCTGCTACACGAGGCCAGGGGCAGTATCTGTGATGGTGCCATGTCGATTGAGGTGAGGCTGCATGTGTTGTGCGGAAGTGATTTTTTTATCCCCCATTGAATGTAAGTGTATTATGCTATTTTTTTCAACTTTTCAGGAAGAGAGACGGCTATTTTATGTTGGAATGACACGTGCCAAGAGGAAGCTTTACATATTGTATATCACTTGGGATACCAATCAACAGGTTGTGAGAATGGGTATTTTGACATATTTCAAAGATCATTGATGTTGATACTCAAAATCTTCATACCAATGGTCTTGCCCTTTGAAAGTGTTGCAGTTGCTATGGCCTACTCGATTTCTGAACGAGCTACCTCGCCACCTTCTTGACTACCAGGCAAAGATCTAGCTCTCTTCAATCTTGACAGCAAGATGTTGCATTTCTCCAGCACTCACTGATCTTCTATTTCATTGGTTGATTGGATTTCTTTATATCATGTGAAGAACAAACGGCACCCAAATTGAAACACATGAAACCTTCCAATGTGCCATTGATAGCATGCTAATAAAGCTCTTAACTTGCTCCTAAAAACGACTCCAGCATGTGCTAAATTGGAGCACAAGTCGACTTAAGTATTCGTATGAAAGTTAATACCACTGGTTTCAGCCCCCCAGGACTCTCGATCGTGCAACCAGCTGACAGGACTCAGGAAGGAGTCATTACGCTCAGCAGCTTGCGTACACCCATGGAACATCTGGAACTTGGGTATCTCCCATGCTTCTTGCAATTATCTGCTGCAGCCAGATCTAACGCCTATCTCGAATGGCTGGCAAACCTCCGTGAGCAATACGTTCCATTGTCATCCGAGAGACCGTGCTGCAGAAATAAATGTGTCCTTGTCACTTGATGGACATCCCTTGTTCCCTCACTTGATGCCTCTATGTTTCTAGTTTTGTGTGGAAACCTTCTTAACTTCATATTGCGTCCTCCATTTCATTTACTTCTACGCATCTTGTAGAACAGTGGGTCATTTTTTAGTCTCCATCCCTAGAATGCCGGAGGGGATCTCATGAGGAGGAAGGGGGATGTAGGGGAGCCTTAAGGAGCTTATCAGAGATTTCCGAGGGCTGCTACTCTTAAGGAGAATGAGATCGGAGTTGGACGAGTCCTGACTCGCTGCAAGGGCTTCAGAGACATGATAGTGGTTTCTCAGTGAACCTTGGTAAAACCAAGGTCATGGTGTTTAATACTACAACTTGGTGTGTAAAAGCATTAGCGTCAGTTATTTTGTATGGGCAGATTATGTGAACTCTTTTACTTATTTGGAGCGGTTTTTAGTGGACCGATCTTTTTTTATGAAAGAGCAGCCCATGCAAGACGTAAAGGGCTACGCGACACTAGGAGGTCTTGAGAGGATGTGTTCCCAGGTACATCTCCAGGAGCCTCGCACTAAGCTGTGGTTGTTTGACACCTTGGATACATCTACAACATTATATGGAGTGCAAATATGGGGCCCTAGCATGCATGATGATTGGCAACCAATGGGGAGACTTTTAGTCTCGATGATATCGAGGATGATCAGGTGCATGGCGTCAATGTCACATGAGATCATTAGGGCTGAACTAGGGGTTGCACCAATTGTAGTGGAGGCTCTCACCAAATCTATGTCCTTTGTTGATTGTCTATGGAAGCTCCCTCGCCATTGATATGTGTGACTTGCTCTCGAATCCTCTCGACAATTAGTTAGCAATGGTGACAACTCATGTTGGGATGCGCAAGTGTTATCTTGGTTTCAGCTTCATGGCTGTAGCATGGACAAGCTGCCCCCCTTTCAGTACTCTCTAGACGCATTCTCTCTTACTCTGAGCCACTTAGAGATACATGGCTTGCACCTCCGAATGAGTTGAAAACAAAGATAGCCTTTTATCGAGATCACTTTCTTCATACTACAGAGTACTTCATCGTGCTACCGAGTATTTCATCTTACATGGTGTAGGAAGTACTGTTGATTAGAAGTGGATATGTCAGCAAGAGCGTGAGACAAAGGAGCATTACATATGCTGTTGTGCTGCTCATAATGAGATCAGAGCACGATTTCACTCTCTTAAGAGGGGTTTGGACCACTCTCTCGGATCATGGAGCAACACAGACTAGAGATGCTTGGGGCTCTTTTTTCTAGAGATACACCGGCTTAGAGAGACTCTTGATCAAGAGAAAGTCGACACAACCGAGAGAGCTTAGGGATTTCTTCACGAGTGCTAGTTATGGTCGGTAGAATAGTGAGCCGTTCATGGCATAAGCATGAATAGAGTAGAGTTAGCGCAGAGCTTGATTAGGCACACAATACAATAGAGCATCATTGCAAATAAAACTTGGTTCATAAAGAATAAATATGATTGTACACGATGCAACTCTACGGATTTTTTATGGTTCTCGGAAAAGATGGGTCTTCTCGTCAACTTGGCATATAGATTCAAGGTATGTGTCGTGTTTAAATACAAGATTTTAAAGGCACACTTTCTTGTTGTTTTAGTCTCCCGAAAAACTCCTCGGGTAAGCTTTGGAAATTGTCAAAGTGAAAATGCTAGCTTCTCGTGGAAACCTCCTTCTCTCAAGAGCGTGGTTGGTCGAGGCGGGTGCTTATAGCCAAGTTGTTGGTTTAAAAAATAAAACAAATAAATAATAAAAGTTCCAAATTTTGAAGTTGACGTCGACGTTGGGCCAGCCTGCGCATGAAAAGGTGGACAATGCACGTGACGCTCCTTGACATCGGGGAGCTTGTTGCAACGCCAAACGGGCAGTAGGTGCCGATTTTGGACTTGAGTCAGCGGATGGTGTGGACTTTGTGAGGGAGTGGGTCTCGAGCATCGTGATGTCAATGCCAAGGTCGTCGGCAGCAGGCTGCACTCAGGGGACCCTGTAGTTGATTCATGTGTAGGGTTAGCTTGAAGCCTTCAATGCAGGACTTGGTTGGGAGAGTTGGAACTGCGAGGCCCAGACAGGCAGTCCTTCGTGATGCATCTGGACTGAGTAAAAAGCTGAGGGCCGAGCAGTTGAGAATCGTGACGATGCCTAATGAGGTAGTGACAGAAAATGAAGTGGTTAGGACCCGTCACCATAGCAGCGAAGGTACATGGCATACAATACCCGTACTAAATGTATTTTTGAGAATCAAAAGTACATTTTTTAGATATGATAATTTAATAAGGACAAATGAACATGTACCTCATCAATGACTCTTCAATGTTTAACAATAGCATACAAAAACAAGCACCCTGAAGCTCTAAAATACACTTGATCAACTCGCAAAATATACTAGAATAGAATTGGTTTTGAGAAGAAAAATGCCAGACCAGAAAACGCTATGAGACTTGTATGTTTTGATATGCGATGTCCTGAATTCTAGATAAAATACACGTATTGTAGCTGCTACGCCTGCCACATTAATTTCCATACAAAAACAAGCACCCTGAAGCTCTAAAATACACTTGATGAACTCGCAAAATATACTAGAATAGAATTGGTTTTGAGAAGAAAAATGCCAGACCAGAAAACGTTATGAGACTTGTATGTTTTGATATGCGACGTCCTGAATTCTAGATAAAATACACGTATTGTAGCTGCTACGCCTGCCACATCAATTTTTATAAATTATTCCTTGAATCTTGAAGTCCAGCTAGTAGCATTCTAGCCAAAGGAAGCCAACTGACTCCCTTCTCCTCTTGTAAAAGGTGGCTCGATCCACTAAGGCGCACGTGCGTGTGTGCACACACACAAGCTCTTACACACACACACACACACACACAATTTGTCAAGATAATTAGGGATGGCTAATCATGGAAAAATTTGGCAAATCAGGGCTTTAATAGAAGCTTGTGCAGAGGGCTACAAACAATGAAATCTAGACATTGAAACGGGGTTTCAAATTTGCAAGAAACCAATCCGAAATGCACATTAATTACCAAAAAATAACTAAAACTAGCTTAATCATGAGCAAGGAGAAGTGCTAACCACGACATAAGCGTGTGTGATTGTGAATCTCTCTTTCTAATTACACTAGTGTGGGTAGTGGCACAAAGAACTGTATGTATCCCATTACTAATTAATTTTAGGAGAGATCAAAGAGGTCATTAGTGCCAAACCTAATATGCAATGCAAAGGTGTGTTGAATTAGTAATTGCAATTTCTAATTAGAGGAGGTGCCAATGCAATCTAGCATAGGACAATTGCGAATGCTTAAGATCTAATTAGATAGGAGATACTAATCTAGCTAATAGTTGTGATACCAGTGGTTACTTATGGCGGGTAGATTAGTGAGCCATTGATGGCATAACCATGATTAGACTAGAGTTAGCTTAGAGCTTGATTAGGTGCACAATACAATAGAGTATGGCTGCGAGTAAAACTTTTTTTCATAAAGCATAAATTACCTCTATATAGGCATATGCAAAGAAAAGCCTCTTGACACGTAAGGCATGCATATGGTTGCTCACCACAACACAAAGGGCTATGCTTTCAACATGGATTATAAGATGTTCTTCACATGGTTTATTGACACATCACAGTCCTAGGTGAAGGAGGGTGTCCTCACAAGAGATCCAACAGAAGCTTGCATCTCAACAATGAGCACCATTCAGGATGGTGCTGAGCGGCAGTACCATATATCCCCTCGATAGGGCATATTTCTTCATCGAGCTTGGTTGTTCAAGACGTCTGAGGCCTCGTAGATGTATGCGTAGACTGTGCACACATGAGGATACATTGCTCGAGACCAGGTAGTTTACTGAGGAGGTATGGAGAGAGAATCCCACGGACATGTTACTGATGTCTTCACACTAGGCACTGGACAAATAGAGGAGCAACCATCATTGCAAAGCTTAGCTCATACTCACACCCATGGTACTCTCGTTGACCGTGCATTGGAGCTAGGGAGATCGAGACCCCCATGATTGAGGAGAGGAGATGTCGAGATAGTATGGCTCAAACCCTCTCTTGTAGTCTTCATAAATGCTGTGAAGCTAGAGTACAGATGAGGATGGATTCATCACCCATTATATGACCCTCTTGTACTGGGCACCCATTGTATTAGTGATCACACATACCCCACAGAGTTCCAGCTAGTAGCGCTTGTAGATTCATTATAGTATCTCTTTTTTGTACCCAAACATGGTATTAAATTCACTTGCTTGTAATGAATTGGTCTCATAGGTCCTTTTGGCCTTGCAAACGTTAACTCTCTCTCTCTCTCTCTCTCTCTCTCTCTCACTCACACACACACACACACACACACACACACACACACACACACACACACACACACACACACACACACACACACACACACACACACACACACACACACACACACATTGGTTAGTCATACTTAATGGCTTACAGCGATTTCTTGGAGTAGCCGGTTTCACATGCTTTCCACACAGACACGGGGCCGGTACAGTGGACTATGTTATGGCACAATCGAGCTTTATTCCTTGTATTCAGGCTTTCATAGTGGGAGCCAGACCAGTGGGTGTAGCAGTGGATCATGCTCTTTTGACATTGTCCGTTTCATTTCAGTATAGTACAGCCCGGACATCAGGAGGCAGGTCACATACCCGCTATACATTTACACCAAAGACTGACTCTGTTTATACAGAGGAGATCCATAGCAGTCTATGCACAGCTAGTCTTGGTCTCTCAGTGGAGGAGTGCGCCACTTTATTGACTGAGACACTGCATAGTCCAACATCAGAGGCATACCCACACACTCAGCAAGGTCGGAGGCGACATTTAGGGAGCATGCCTCATAATAGTTTGTATGATAAAGGAGTGCAGAGAGATGAGAGCCCAGCTCCAAAGAGATCTTCTCTTAGGAGTCATAACTTATAGACAGTCTCCGATTGCTTCCAGGCGCCTTGTGCGATGGAAGAAACGAGCTTACTTGACCCAGATGGAGCAAGACTTGTATCGGTTGTTCTTGAGTAGAGACTCAGGAGAGGCATGGCGATTCCTTCATGAGCAATCCCCTCCCCCAATGCTTACTTCTCTTGATGTGTGGGGCCAATATGCGACATCGTTATATACAGCTCCTCGATAGGAACCCCTTTTAGATCCTAAAGAGCCATGTCCACCTACCAGCACCTTCTTTACTAAGATGTTAAAGAGAGCCATTGACAGGATGAGGACCAACAGGGCATATGATCATGATGGTCTAGTAGCAGAGCACTTTATAGATGCTAGAGATATGCTGGTAGAGGTTCTTGTAGTGTTTTTCACTTGTGCCATGTGTGAGGGGTTACCTGAGAGTTGGAGGTTGTCTACTATTGTGCCTATCTTCAAGGCAAGTGATCCTAGAGACGGTGGGAATTAACGTACTATTATGATTAGGCACACATTGGCACGATTGTATGCATCCATTCTTGAGCAACAGTTGAGTAATTGGGCAGAGGGTGAGGGTGTACGAGCAAAGGGCGAGGCTGGTTTTAGGAGGGGTTTCTCCACTCTTGATCATATTCTAACACTCTGAGATATCATTGAGGAGGCCAGATCACATGGGTGACGGATTTATTGTAGGTTTGTGGATTTCCGCAAAGCATTTGACATGGTACCAAGAGCTCGATTGATGCGCAAATTGCAATAGATGGGGGTGCCCATAGTGTTGATTTGGGGGATTACGGTTCTATACAGATCAGTGATGGGGCATGTACGCACCCCGGAGGAGATATCTAATTTAGTTAACTCCACCATTGGGGTGAAACAGGGTTGCCCACTGTCTCCTACTCTATTTGGTATGTATCTTGATGAGGTGTCTGATTATATTGACAGAGAGGGTGATAGAGGTGCCCAGCTGGCAGGGATGTGGATCCGGTTGTTCTTATATGCTAATGATATTGTGTTGATCTGTGACTCACCAGAGGGTATGCAACGACAATTGGATGCATGTCACAGTTTTATAGAGGATAGTGGATTGTTTGTAAACCTTGGTAAAACCAAGGTTATGGTGTTTAACAACACACCACACTGGATCAGGAGATCAGCACTGACTTTTATATATGGTCAGGAGATTGTAGAGTATACACATGCATACACTTAGCATGGGGTTGTCTTCACTAGGCCGAGGTTTTCTTTGGGGAGGGCAGCAGAGACTAGACTGACTAGAGCTTATGCGGCCTTGAGAGGCTTGGAGAGGATGTGTTCGTAGGTTCTGTTCCAGGAACCTCGGACAAAGTTATGGCTCTGTGATAGGTTAGTAGCCGCAGCTATGTCGTATGCGGTGTAGAAATGGGGGCCTTCTGTAGGCCAGGATCGTGCCAGATGTATGCAGAGGCCCTTGTTATCTATGATCTCTCGACTGATCAGAGCCAAGGCCTCCGTATCCCATGCTATCATTCGAGCAGAGCTAGCTGCCCCCCTATGGAGATTGAGGCGCTTACGAGATCAGTCTCCTTTGTGCACAACTTGTAGGATACTACTAGAGACAGATATGCTAGACTGGCCCTTGAGTCTTCCAGACAGTTAGCTCTTCAGGGGGACACTTCATGCTGGTATGCAAAGATGACATCATGGTTTCAGGTGCATGGCTTCACCATGGACAGGCTGCCCCTTTTCGAGTACTCTCTTCAGACACCCTTTATGTCTCTTACACGGGTGGAGATTACTAGACTCATTCGTCAGGACCTGATCCAGCTGGATACCAAGAGGACATGAATAGAGCCGCCACAGGAGTTGAGCACGAAGATGGATTTCTATTGAGAGCATCTTCTCCACGTCACAAGAGATGGGTTTGTGATTCGACCCAACTACATGGATACACATATGTCTCATGGTTTGCGGTGTGCCATTGGTCAGATACGCACATAATCACATGATTTGGAGATTGAGACTGGTAGATTCAGAGGGATACCAATAGACAATAGGATATTCCGCTTTTGCCAGCTAGAGCCAGAGACAGAGCTACATTACATAGGTCATTGGTCAGTGTACTATGAGATTCGAGGCCGTTTCCACTGCTTATTTAGGGGGGTTTCAGTCCTTTCTCTAGGGTCATGAGTTATGAGGATCAGAGATGTCTTGGGCTATATCTACTTGAGTTACATAGATATAGAGACACTTTACTTGGGAGAGCTAGAGAGAGACAGTCCTAGAGACTGATTAGAGGTTTCTTTTCACAAGATATGGTACAGCCAAAGAAGCAGCCATATCTGGAGAGCTCGGCCCACACTCATTCGACTACTACTGGCACTCTCATTGACTGAGCACTGGCGCTACAGAGATCCAGATGGCCACGATGGAGGAGAGGGGCTACACAGCATCGACGGAGACTACAATAGAGGATTCGAGCCATCCTCTCTCGACATCCAGACTGCAGATGAGGATGGATTCTAGTAGTAGCAGTATTTTTGTTCTATTTTTTTTGTACCCAGAGATGGTATCGGATTCACAGTTTTGTAACAGTTTGGTCTCATAGGTCATATTGGCCTTTTGAAGACGCTAATATAACATTTCATTTCATTTCCTCTCTCTCTCTCTCTCTCTCTCTCTCTCTCTCTCTCTCTCACATGCTGGAGGTCACCTTATGCCTGCTGAGAGGCAGTGCTGCTAACTACCATTGCCTCACCTCTACAGTTTCGGCACCTTCAACACCTGCAGCGACTGACGTGCCTACCTGCAGCAACAACACATCCAGCTGCAGTCTTGCACAATCTCCTCGTCTGCTGCCCCCCCCCCCCCCCCCCCCCCCCCCCCCCCCCCCCCCCCCCCCCGCCTACCTCGTCCACGTCCCCCCATTGGGCCGTACCCCACATCCTGCTGTACGAAGGCCAGAGCTGAGATGAAGTGACTGAGGAGGTACATCCAGTACAGTACCCTAGTGGACAGCAATGGCTCCAATGGACAAAAGAGAGGTGGAGGAGATGATCGCCCGGGCTATTACACAAATGAAGAAGGACGCCGACAAGGCATTGAATATAGAAGTGAGGAGGATGACCGAGAAAATCAAACAAATGGAAGACCACATCAAGGAACTCACCGAAGAGAAAAATGAATGGAAAAAGGCATTCGAAGGTCTTCGGGACACATTCAACATGGAAATACACAGGGTGCAAGAAAGTATCAACCACTTTGCATCTCCAAAGAGGAAGGGGAAATTACAAGCTTAGAGGACGTTGAGGTGGGGATCAAGAACAAGTGGAAAGCAGATATAAAAGAGGAAATTCAAACAGAAATGGAAGCAAAACAATCCGGATGGGTGGAGGTGGTCAAGAAGAACATCAAGAAAGAAGTACAGGAGGAGGCACACCTGGAAGAACACCTGAGGGTCCAGACCACACTTGAGGAGGAGCGACTACGCCAAATGAGGAAATACAACATCAGGATTATTGGCCTCAAGGAGGGTACCTCAGCGGAGGCGGATGCACAAGAGCTTTGTAGCCAATTAGGCTACAAAGACACCATGCCTTTTACAAAGGCACGGCGAGCTGGGCGGGATACTACTTGTGCACCCCCCTTGATATTATAGTTACGAGGAGATGACGAGCGTACTACTTTCTTCCGTAAAAGGGTGCTTTTACGCGGTCTACAAGGGGGACACATATTCATGGATGAGGATCTCACTAAGATGCAGATCAAACACAGAAAATCATGTATGCCCAGGGTCCTCCAGGCAAGGAAAGAAGGCAAGAAGGCCTTCTTCAGGGATGGGAGGATCTTCATCGATGGTCGCCCAGTTTCATAGGGATTCGCGACCCATGAGACACAGGCTAGGGCACAGGAGACACCACTCAGAGGAGCAATATGGAACTGCAATGGAGCTTTATGGGCACATCCAGAGCGCTTGGAGGAGATCGTCAGGGAGCATGACTTTATATGTCTCACTAAGACTCATGACAGCCCAGAGAGAGGACTACCCACAGTCACAGGGTTTCAGTGGGAGTCGGCCTGCAGACCCATAACCAGGCAGGGTACGGCTCGAGGTTCAGGAGGGGTGGCCATATTGTTTAGACAGGGACTACATAGACGGATACAGGTGATGGGCAGAGATGAGGAGGCGTGCTACATGTGGGTACGATTGGAGCTCACCCACGAGAGATGGTTATACATTGCCATATGTTATTTTTCTCCACATGGATCACGATATGCCATACAGGATCCTTACTCCCGATTGTCGGAGGACATATCTCACTATACAACACTCAGAGAAGTTCTCCTCATGGGGGACTTCAACGGGAGGACACAGAGCCGACAGTGTGAGATATATGACATGGAGCAGCCAGACATTATGAAGACACTAGATGCTGGGGAGATGGGGGTCAGCAGGCAGTCAACGGATAAGGGACAGGACAATACTGGATATGGCCGCCATCTCCTCGAGCTTGGTAGCAGACACCATCTCGTTATTTACAACGGGATGGCGAGATGGCCGCGGACTCTGGGGGATTTACATGTTTTCCTCATGGGGGAGGGGAGAGGACACTAGACTATCTATTGGGTTCCATTCCTACAGCAGATATCATACACACCTTTAGCATTGCACACCAACCCTTAGGGGCCGACCACACTTATCTTACTTTCTCCCTTTTAGCCACCCCCTACTCTGATCCGCCTACTTACAGCCACACTTTTACCACTATCTCTTTCACTCATGAGCTTATACTTGTGTATGTACACCATTTACATGAGCACCTTCTACATCTTGATCCCATGGCACCTCTTGACACACTTACTTCACAGATCACGTCTATTCTACACGAATCAGCCATCCGTAGTTTCCCGCATCATACACACACACACCCCCCACGCACTGGTACTATGCCCCAAAACAGATGGTATGATGACGAGTGCCAAGATCTTCACAAGCAGTTGCGTGTACTAGAGGCATGTGGAGAGATTACACATCAGCAGGCTCAACGTAGGATGCAGACCCTTACCCGTCGTAAAAAACGGGAATGGGAGGAGCACCAGTATTGGGATCTCTATCATCTACTCATGAGCCAGGACAGTGCGGAGGCATGGCGTCGCCTCATAACTCCTAGACCATCCACACCCATTCAGGACCCGGTGACATGGCACAGATACGCAGAGAGCTTGTATCAGATTCCAGATCAGCCACCTATACCCACACCACTCACAGCACGTCCCATATCATCCACTTTCTTCACCCCTCTCATGGTGAAGAAAGCCATCTTTCACTTACAACATGGTAGGGCCAAAGATCAGTCAGGATTACAGGTAGAGCATATTATATATGGTCGGGACACACTAGCACCACTCATTGCCCACCTCTTCAACCGGGCGCTAGCTGAGGGATTTCCAGAGTCGTGGACAGAGCACACTTTCGTGCCTATCCACAAGTCTGGAGACACTATGGACCCAGGTACTTATTGCACCATTATGATTGGGCCGATACTGGCCAAGCTATATGGTGCAGTGCTGGAGGCAGAGCTCAGTTCTTTAGCTGAGGGAGAGGGCATGCGGACACCAGGACAGGCTGGATTTCGCCGAGCTTTCTCCACCATTGATCACATCTTTACTCTACGCTGTCTGATTGACGAGACACAAGTGAAGAAGAGGAGACTATATTGCTGCTTTGTGGATTTCCGCAAAGCATTCGACACAGTACCCAGAGAGAGGCTCTTTCGACGCCTAGCTGCCTTGGGGATAGAGACCGAGATGATATGGGGGATTTATGCATTGTATGAGCATGTATCTGGCAGAGTGAGATGCCCTGGGCGACTATTTGACACCCTTGTGAGCACCATCGGTGTGAAACAAGGTTGTCCCCTATCACCTACACTCTTTGGTTTATATATCGACGAGATTGTGGACTTCATTTTACACAGAGGAGGAGAGGGAGTGGAGATAGGAGGGACTACAGTACATATCCTTTTATATGCAGATGATATCATACTGGTGTCAGAGACAGCCGAGGGCCTACAACAGCATTTACAGGCTCTAGATAAGTTTTGTTTACAGAGAGGATTGACAGTGAACCTTGGCAAGACCAAGGTTCTCATCTTTCACACATCAGCTTCTATCCGTCGACAGAGCAGATTTACAGTAGCAGGAGGAGATATAGAGGTGACAGGCTCATATGTTTATCTGGGGGTGACATTTACAGTAGCTTCTGGAGCATTCTCGATGTATAGACAGCATAGTTACCAGGAACGGGAACGCGGAACAAAATGCCATTCCCTGTTACGGGTACTCACGTTTGAAACACGGAACGGGGATTCGGAACGGGAACTTGGAATGCGAACGGGGAACGAAGACCTGAAAACGGCCATTCCCTGTTACTATGACAGGCAGTCAGAGATAGACTCACCAGAGGATATGCATCACTAGCTCTGATGGAGAGACAGTGTTACCAGGCCCACTTCCAAGAGCCCCGGACGAAGGGGTGGCTTTTCGATACATTGGTCACCCCTGCACTTATGTACGGATCATCTATTTGGGACTGGGATTGGCAGACTCAGTATGGACACAGATAGAGAGACCCCAGGTTCTTATGATCTCCAGGATGATCCGCAGTAAGTCATTGGTTCCACATGATATTATCCGAGCCGAGCTTGCTGCCCCACCGATGTTGAGAGAGGCATTATTTAAGCCAGTCTGTCTTCTACATAGATTCAGAGACATGGGGATGGACAGGATATCTTACAGAGCATTTACAGCATCCAGAGAGATGACTCTAGATGGGGCCACTGGTTCATGGTATGCCCAGACACGAGACTGGTTATCCCGACATGGCATTGATATTGACAGACTACCACCACTCCATTATGATACTCAGGCTCCGACCTACTCTCTCTCACGTTCTGAGAGAAATCAGGTCATCAGACAGGAGATATGGCATACCTACATTCAGCGGACATGGTGTCAGCATACAGACCTCCTGCCGCCGAAAATGCTCTACTATAATGAGCATTTTCTGAGGCTTACTGATCAGGGATTCATTGAGACCCCACGATACATGCAGGAGTATATGCCACACCGCTCACGAGTGAGCATCGGCCAGCTTCGAGTCTCATCACACCAGCTGGAGATTGAGAGAGGTAGAGCCAGAGATATACCACGGGAGGAGCGTATATGCCAGATATGCCATATAGAGGTAGAGAGTGAGAAGCATTTTGTGATCAGATGCCAAGCTTACACAGAGCTGAGGAAGAGATATGACAATGGGGACTCCTTACAGGAGTGTATGACAGACTATGAGCAGAGGAGATTTGGCCAGTTCTTAGTAGCAGCTTCAGATATCAGAGAGCAGTTACTACAGCCACCACAGAGAGGGGATAGTAGGGTTCAGCCCACTATCACACAGTATTTCCACAGAGCAGCACCAGATTCTATTACACCCCATACCGGGGGGGGGGGGGGGGGGGGGGGGGGGGGGGGGGGGGGGGGCTTACCGTTGAGCAGGCAGAGGCTCAACGGGCACGACGCAGACCACGACTCCCAGGATACAGGACACCTCGATATCATCGGAGAGAGATTCTGAGTATACTATCTCTACACTAGCAGCATCTAGAGCAGAGATACTCATCAGCATCTTGGGAGACTACACTCTAGAGCTGCTTCCAGCCACCACCAGGGATATACCACATAATGTCCCCTACTTCTGTTGCATGTGGTTAGTATCCTGCATTTCATGATTGTACTACCCTGCTGCATATAGATGTTCTGGATACACATATGAGCACGTCCTACTATAGGGCCGCCTATTGTATACTGCCCATTACACATACTACACCACATTCCATCATACAACACCACAGGGAGTAGCTTTACACTTCATGTTCTTAGTTTGTACCATTTTATTTTTCTCGATGCCTGGCGCATCAACACATGTATAGGATGTTGTCTCATAGGTCGAGTTCGGCCTTTTGAAGACGTTAACAAAGCTTTCTTTCTTTCTCACTCACTCTCACACACACACACACACACTTTTTTTTTTTGTAAATCTATTTGATTTAACTATCTGTGGGAAACCTCAAAGAGAGGAAAACCCACCCAAAAGATGTACAAGGAAAGGAACACAATAGTGTTGAGCTGTACAAAATATCTAAAAGCATTCATAAGAAAGCTGATGTATCTCTGCCGTGATATCACCAACTTGCAAGGCAAATCGCAGAGACTGCCGAAGGGAAATCTTGAAGAAAGGTAGAGGATCCGTGTGAATGCTATGGAACATATAGCCATTACGCTGTCGCCAAAGGCTCCAATATGCCCAAAACCTGACCCACATGAAGAAGGCTGCAAAGCACTGCGACGCCGGCGAGAAGATACCAAAAACCCAACACCGCTTATGGAAGACCATCAAGGGAAAACGTAACCGCATACACGCAGAGACCCGACGAAGGAATTCTCGAGTAACACTGCATTCCCACAAGAGGTGACAAACATCCCTCCTCGGCAGATAAGCAACGGACAGATGATGGACGGATACGGCGCTTCCGAAGAAAGGTACCGGCTGGGAGCACACCAAGTAAACACCGCCAAAGAAACAACCGCTCTTTCAACGGCAAACGGCTTTCCCATATTGCAGATATAATCCTACACCACCAAATATCGGATTTATGCATGTGCGAAATAGCGTTGCAATGATCAACAATCCATGGACGAGGCAGAAGAAGAGCATATGCCCGGCC
The DNA here is from genome assembly GCF_014529385.1 of Adiantum capillus-veneris. Taxonomy (NCBI): domain Eukaryota; kingdom Viridiplantae; phylum Streptophyta; class Polypodiopsida; order Polypodiales; family Pteridaceae; genus Adiantum; species Adiantum capillus-veneris. Next base: position 15,576,558 of record NC_140938.1, read on the forward strand.
AGCAGAAATATCTTGAAATGGCATTTCCCCAAGCTTCCAGTCAGACATTCGATCACCATCAGCCAAAGGGGAAACAGACAAAAAACCAGTCAACATTTGTTGTAATTCTCTCCAAAATTGGTGAGAGTGCATGCCCAATCCAAAGCGGCGAGCGGCAAATGGAAACTCTAAAGTAAAACCAGCTGCATCCACTACATCCTCAACCACTCGAATGCCACGGCAGGAGAGAAAATACGCCTGGCGAGGCGAGCGATCGACCAAAGTAAGAGAAAAAACCCGACTCCAATGAAGGCTCTCCGCACGAAGCGAGTTTCCTTCCCTCCGAGCATTCCATGAGAGATGAATCGTAACTTGTTCTCATGCAGAAATCAAGGTGGAAGAAAGCGGGCATCGAGGAATACGACCATCGATCTTACCAAATACTGCCTCCCACATGGATGATTGCCAGTGACCAAATGAGGATGTAACCACATGCTAACTCAAGTGTGCAAACATAAGAGTCCAAGGTTGAGATTGATGCACAAGTGTAGGCAAAAGCATAGCCTTCCTAGCAATGACATGCCTATGCAGGTCCAAAATATTCAAACCCCCAAAGCGCTATGGTGTACAAAGTTTTGCCATCGATATCAAGCGCAAACCTTTTTTGTGAGCACGCGTTCGCCACAAATGAGACAAAATGGCCGACATGAGAGAGTCAAGACAATGCCTGGGCCAGTGCAACAATGGCAAAAAGAACTGAACATATGCCATGAGGATACTCTGAACAATTCGCAGGCGAACATGTAGCGGCCAGGTAGAAAGCTTCCAGTAATGCAATTTAACATTCAAGCGATCCATGACCCAGTCCACTTTCTGCTTGTGAGTAACATTCCATCCAATTGGATAACCCAAATGCCTTGTGATTACATTTGGAAGAACAATCTCTCTTGGCCACAACAGAGCATGCCAATCACAAGAACGAAGCGGCAGAAGCTTTGATTTACGGAAATTCACTTTAAGACCAGCCGCAAGCGCAAACAATTCCAAAGCATTCATAATCTCTTGAACATTGTTTTGCTGATTCCGGGGCATAAATAGCGAGTCATTAGCATAAGCCTGCCCAAGAAAAGTATGACCTGAAGGTAACTGCAAACCATGAAGACGCTGCGCAGAGGTCAAGTGATCGAGATACATCAACAAAGGATGAGAAGCAATTGCATACACCAAAGCACTAATAGGGCAGCCTTGCCTAATCGAACAAACAAGCGGCCACGAATCTTTCAATTCCCTTTCTAGAATTCCCGAAGACGTACTACAGTCGTACAAGAAATGAACCACATTGGCCAACTTAGGACCAAACCCTAAGCTTCTGATTGTGGCAGCACTGAAATCCCAGTGCACAGTGTCAAAGGCCTTTTCAATATCAACTTGCATGACCAACACATCTTGTTGCGTATACTTAGCAGATTCCATGCCAATAATAAGATTGGGCAAATTATCCATGGTTTGACGACGAGGAATAAAACCATATTGAGTATGATGAAGTCTTGTAAACAAATAGTCCTTGATGCGATGGACCAACATTTTAGCCAAAATCTTATATATCACCGGCATTAGAGTTATGGGCTGCCAATGAGAGAACTGCTCGCAAAGCGCTTGCTTGGGCAACAACTTAAGCAAGCCCTCTTTCCATGAAATTGGTGGATCTTGTTTTTCCCATGACGCATTTATCATAAAGATTAGGGGTTGCTTAAGAGCATCCCAAAACGAGAGGAAAAATTCCACAGTGAGTCCATCCCAACCAGGAGATCTCCACACACACACACACACTTTTTTTTGTAAATCAATTTGATTTAACTAATTGTGGGAAACCTCAAAGAGAGGAAAACCCACCAAAAAGATGTACAAGGAAAGGAACACAACAGTGTTCAGCTGTACAAAATATCTAAAAGCATTCATAAGAAAGCTGATGTATCTCCGCCGTGATAGCACCTACTTCCAAGGCAAACCGCAGAGACTGCCGAAGGGAAATCCTGAAGAAAGGTAGAGGATCCGCATGAATGCTATGGAACATATAGCCATTACGCTGTTGCCACAGGCTCCAATATGCCCAAAACCTGACCCACATGAAGAAGACTGCAAAGCCTTGCAACGCCGGCGAGAAGATACCAAAAACCCAAAACCGCTTATGGAAGACCGTCTAGGAAAAATGTATCCGCATACACGCAGATACCTGACGAAGGAAATCTCTAGTGACACAACAGTCCCACAAGAGGTGACAAACATCCTCCTTGGCAGATAAGCAACGAACACACGATGAAGGGCCGACACGTCGCTTCCGAAGAAAGGTACCCATTGGGAGCACACCAAGTAAACACCGCCAAAGAAACAACCGCTCTTTCAACGGCAAACGGCTTTTCCATATTGCAGATATAATCCTGCACCACCAAATGTCCGATTTATGCATGTGTCAAATAGAGTTGCAATGATCAGCAATCCATCGACGAGGCACAAGAAAAGCATATGCTCGACCAGTAGAAATATCTTGAAATGGCATATCCCCAAGCTTCCAGTCAGACATTCGATCACCATCAGCCATAGGCGAAACAGACAAAAAACCTGTCAACATTTGTCGTAATTCTCTCCAAAACTGGCGATAGTGCATGCCCAATCCAAAGCGGCGAGCGGCAAATGGAAACTCGAAAGTAAAACCAGCTGCATCCACTACATCCTCAACTACTCGAATGCCACGGCAAGAGAGAGAATACGCCTGGCGAGGCGAGCGGTTGACCAAAGTAAGAGGAAAAACCCAATTCCAATGAAGGCTCTCCGTACGAAGTGAGTTTCCTTCCCTCCGAGCATTCCATGAGAGATGAATCGTAACCTGTTTCCATGCAGAAAGCAAGGTGGAAGAAAGCGGGCATCCACGAATGTGTCCATCTATCTTACCAAATACTGCCTCCCACATGGATGATTGCCAGTGACCAAATGAAGATGTAACCACATGCTGACTCAAGTGTGCAAACATAAGAGTCCAAGGCTGAGATTGATGCACAAGTGTAGGCAAAAGCATAGCCTTCCTAGCAATGACATGCCTACGCAAGTCCAAAATATTCAAACCACCAAATCGCTTTGGTGTACAAAGTTTTGCCATCGATATCAAGCGCAAACCTTTCTTGTGGGCATGCGTTTGCCATAAATGAGACAAAATGGCCGACACGAGAGAGTCAAGACATTGCCGGGGCCAATGCAACAATGGCAAAAAGAACTGAACATATGCCATGAGGATACTCTGAACAATTCGCAGGCTAACATGGAGCGGCCAGGTAGAAAGCTTCGAGTAATTCAATTTAACATTCAAGCGATTCATAACCCAATCCACTTTCTGCTTGTGAGTAACATCCAGCCAATTGGATAACCCAAATGCCTAGTGATTACATTTGGAAGAACAATCTCTCTTGGCCACAACAGAGCATGCCAATCACAAGAACGAAGCGGCAGGAGCTTTGATTTACGGAAATTGACTTTAAGACAAGCCGCAAGCGCAAACAATTCCAAAGCGTTCATAATCTCTTGAACATCGTTTTGTTGATTGCGGGGCATAAATAGTGAGTCATCTGCATAAGCCTGCCCAATAAAAGTATGACCCGAAGGTCGCTACAAACCATGAAGACACTGCGTAGAGGTCAAGTGATCAAGATACATCAACAAAGGATGAGATGCAATTGCATACAACAAAGCACTAATAGGGCAACCTTGCCGAACCGAACAACCAAGCGGCCACGATTCTGTCACTTCCCCTTCTAGAATTCCCGAAGACGTACTACAATCATATAAGAAATAAACCACATTTGGCCAACTTAGGACCAAACCCGAGACTTCTCATTGTGGCAGCAATGAAGTCCCAATGCACAGTGTCAAAGGCCTTTTCAATATCAACTTGCATGACCAGCACATCTTGTTGCACTCCATGTCAATCATAAGATTGGCCAAATTATCCATGATTTGACGACGAGGAATAAAACCATACTGAGCCTGATGAAGTCCTGTAAACAAATAGTCCTTGATGCGATGGACCAACATTTTAGCCATAATCTTGTATATCACCGGCATGAGAGTTATGGGCCGCCAATGAGAAAGTTGCTCGCAAAGCGCTTGCTTGGGCAACAACTTAAGTAAGCCCTCTTTCCATGAAACTGGTAGATCCTGTTTTTCCCATGCCACATTTATCATGAAGATCAGGGGTTGCTTAAGAGCATCCCAAAACGAGAGGAAAAATTCCACAGTAAGTCCATCCCAACCAGGAGATCTCCACTGACCCAATGCAAGCAAGGCAGCATGCAATTCGGCGACAGAGAAAGGATCCTCAAGGCAGTGTGCCTCTTGCGAAGATAAGATCGGACGAACATAAGAAAGCAACAATTCACGTGCTCGACAAGCTGCCGAAGACGGCTGATGGAGCAGCAAACACCTTATGGTAATGTGAAACCATAACCTCAGCAAGTTCCCTCTCGAAGAAGTCCAATCACCCGAGGGAAGTATAACCCGTTTAATCGACTGTGAGAGTCTCGAATGATGCAAATGCTTAAAAAATTTCTTCGAAGCACAACCTTTATCCATAAAGGCCTGTTGACGTGCACACGTTTGCCACTTAGCAAGCTTCCGCTTAGCATTTTGCTGAATACACACTTTAGCTTCACATAACTCCGTCATTTCAGAATCAGACAATGGGCGGAAATCAGCCAATTGTTGTAATCGTTGACTAACCTGTTTTGCATCACCGACATTCTCCCGAATGCGCTCCATATGCTGCCTACCATAGTCAGAAATCACACTTTGTACTCGCATGAAAAAACGATACCAAGCAACATCCAAATCAATATGCATTTGGGCCAAGAGCGGAGGAATAATATCGACAATCATGTGACGAAAAGCTTCATGAGTAAAATAGGCATTATTAACATGCAACAAACGTTTCCTGTGAAGAGGCCGATCAGAAATAGACTGTCCAAAATACAACGACAACGAAAGAGGATAATGATCCGAAAGCTGCAGAGCATAATCTATCCTCATGTTACATACAAATTCTTCATACTGTTGCCCATTAAGCAAATACCAACGATCCAATCGTGCTCTATAAGAGGAGTGAGCAGCATGTTGAAAGGTGAAACCGGAGGCATCAGGATGCAAAGAACGCCATATATCAATCATTTGCGCAGAGGCAACAAAATGATCCCAATTGTGTTTCTCCGCAAGCAGCATATTCGAATTTCCTGTGGTACTGTCAAGCAAACTAGGAGTATTATTGAAATCTTCACACAGAAAGGCATTCGATGTCCAGGGGCGAGAGTAGATTTCCTGCCACAAAGCAGCTCTTTGCCCACATGCCGTAAATGCATATGTACCTCCAAATTCATGAACTCGACCTATCAACAAACACTGTACAACCATCCACCAACCATGCGGATCATTGTATAACAAAACAGGCTGAAGCTCATGTCGAATCATCATCAATACACCAGAGAAATTTTGCGAGCCAACATACGCAATCCAATACCTGGCAAAATAGGAGCATTGACCAACAAACTCGTGTTGATTGTGCTCTTGCAATACAACTATGTCTGCCCTACATGTATGTATATAGTGCCGGGTCAGCCGCCATTTGTCAAGATTGCATAACCCACGCACATTGTGTGAGATGCATTTAATATGACTTTGCATTGAAAACATATGTACAAAAGCAACGAGTATCAAAATCAAGTGGAGGTGCCCATAGACACGTCTCCATCCACTGCATCCGTACGAGGACCCATCCTCTGAGTCAGGGCTGGAAACGTGTCCACATTGTTCACATGTGATGTGGAAGCCTTACCGAGGAGTACATCTTTGTAAGAGTGCATCGCTTTGTCCCATGCATCAATCAGCGTGCGATTGTCATTACATGGAAGTTGCTTAAACGATGCATTCTTGTTAGCATTAACAGAAGGAACGTAATTACAAAAAGAAAGTGGCGTGCAAATTTTCATTACTTTTTTCGGCACCACCCATGTGTTGACATCAGCAGGTCCAACATTTTTGCCTTTAGCAGCAGTCCCATTCCCAAGATTAGAAACTTGCTGTACCTTGCCTTTCCCTTTGTCCACATTCGAAGACACTTTAGCAGTAGAAACTCCACTTTGCTTAGCTTCACTTGTGGGTTTTCCAGTAGGGATAGAGGTGGACAAAGGAACAGCAGATGGAGGGGGTTGCAAGACCGGCTCTTGACATTCGGATTGCATATGACCAAACTTGCCACAGCGAAAACATGAATTTGCAAATTTTTCCCATTTAAGTTTAAAGGGGCGCTTGCCTACCAATGGATCACCTGAGTCAACCATAATACCCTCGGGGGTAATCCTGTCAGTGTCCCATAGAATACAAAACCTGTTGGTATTCACATCCAATTTGGGAGGGCAGATAACCTTTCCAAGCTGCGCAGCCAACAACGGTAGGAAATGTCTCCACGTATGGGGGAAATCAACAATTTCCACCCACACCGGGCATTTGTGACGAATCAGACTTTGGTAGTCTTTAGTGAGCGCCCATGGGAGAACATGTGTCATCTGCATATTAAAAAAGAGGGGGGACATCTCAAGCAAAAGATTTCGAGCTTCCATATCTGCGAGCAAAACTTCATAAAAGCCACGCGCCCCGAAGTAGACACCACGGATAGCTTATCGCTTAAGGAGAAAATCGACCCATTGGCCGACATCTTGCGCAGTAGGCATTTTCCCCGGGAAAAACAGAATAACTGCATTCATAGCGTACTGCGCAACTGGGTCCATGAGGTCCTGTATCGGAATGCACACCTCAAGAGCAGGCGCCTGACCATTCCATGCCTGTCGAGCCTCCTCAAAGTCCTCATACAAGCATGCCTTGATTTGAGAAGCTGCCTTCGACGTTGGTTCCATCGCTTTCCGACGCTTTGCAAATAACTGACTAACCACAGTTGTGTACATACTTCACATAAGGCAGCAACCAAAAGCACAGAAACATACATCTGTCGAAGTCTGCCCAAAAAATATGGAGATTGATCGAAACTCTAACATGTATACAAAACTGTCCCGCTGGTCTTCTCTGGTCCTGCATAGCTAGACCCGACAGAACATCACCGGCCACCAGTAGGCGTGCGAAACCTGCGGCTCTGTCACTGATAAACTGGCTGGGCAAGACTGCACTTTGTAGCAGCGACTAGCAGGAGAGAACAGTTGGTAAGGGGCGTGCAGGGGCAGTCACGCATGCAACAGTCACGGACTGTTGCTGCGCGCAGCGTGCAGAGAATTCCACGACAGAAGGGCAGATGCGCGCGCAGAAGAGCTGTCCCACCCACACTCACACACACCCAGAGGTGCTGGCACAGCACGTTGTGGCAGTGCGCAGGAGAAAACTGTGACCGGACAGCAATAGGGTTCCCGCGCGCGCAGGCTCCCAGAGCTCCCCTCAGTTTCTTCACGCATATACACTCCCACAGACACACACACACACACACACACACACACACACACACACACACACACACACACACATGCGACGTTGATTGGCAGCAGACTGCAGCATTGATGGGCAACTGGAGGCGGCTCTGATGGCTGAGCCACTCCAACACAACTGGTGGTGGCGTTGTACTCTCCCAGTAGGTGGCCGCGGCGTTGGGTAAGGTCAGCAGGTGGCCCCCGTGTATAAGAGTAACAAGCGGTGACAGACAAGCACCTGGGCGCTAGGGTCTCTCTCTCTCTCTCTGAAGGTCTTCTATCGTGAGCAGAATACTTTTCTATTGCTAAAGCGTATTATCTTCGATCGTTTAAAAATCTAAAATTTTTTTATCCTTTAAAAGTCTTTTATCGCTTAAGAGTATTCCCACACTGTAAAGTTTTCTATCGTTAAAGAGTCCTTTTTCGCGAGCTTCTCTCACAGTAGCAAGAGGCCTCTCCCTCTATTGCGGAAATTGCACAAGGGGTTAAGCGCGGATGGCGGTGCTGCTGAGAGCGCACAACGCAGGGGTTGTAGGGATTCCGCGAGGGGAGACTTGATGGCAGACTAGTTCGGCGAGAGCAAGGTGCAGCACGACACCGCTCTGTAGGGCCAGCAAGCCACCTGAGGCAACAAAAGAAGCAACAGGGCGGAAGCCTCACGTGAGGTGCCATGATGGACCCACCAACTAACCTCAGAGATGATGATATCTTTGAAACCTTGCCTAAATCGAAAGCGACATTTAGGCGGTGGGTTCGTGAGAGCACACTGATGATCAAGGCGGAGGTAAGCCTCTTGAGGGGTGACATTGAAAAAGAGATGTATGCAAATGCGGAACGTTACACAAAAGCTATGTATGCATATATGAGGAAAGAATTGGACAAAGAGATGCTTAAAAGGCGTGACGAGATGTACGCATCATTGAAGGCCGAAATGGAGACGGTTGTGAGGACAAAAGTGAATGTAATGGAATGTGTGACACAAAAAAGATTAGAGGATGCACTTGCTATGTTTGAATCCTTGAAATAAAAAATGAAAGAACGCATCAATGAAAAGGATGCATTGATCGAAGCACTTAAGGGAGACCTTGCAGCTTGCAAAAATACCCCTGCAAAGGAGGCTAAAAATCAACCCTCAATGATGAAGGAGCTCGAAAGCATTAAGGAGCAGGTGAAAACTCTACGAGAAGAGGAAGAGCAAAAGGCACGAACAACCTCTTTGTGGGAAGAGCACCTATTTAAAACACAAGAGAAGGTTGATAAAGCTGAAAAGTGGATTGAGGACGCAAAACAAGAAAAGATAAGATGCATGAAGCCACACCAACATTGACTATAATCAATATCACAATTGAGGAGGAGCAAAAGAGAAAGAGTAGAGCTCATCATGTGCATGGTAAGGTCTCAAAGACATTGAAAAAGTAGAAGATGAAGTGCAAGAACTGTTGAAGCGCATGGGTATTACCGAACCTACACACACAGGGGGTTGGAGAGTTGGCAAGAAGGGAAGTGATGAGAAAGGAAAAGAGCACTCCTTATACATTTTGCTACAGTGGAAGCTAGGAAGGAATTCCTAAAGAAGAGACGACCACTCAAGCAAACTGGGATATTTTTGGGTGATGACCTCGCTGTAACACAGGTAGCACACATGCAAGAGCTGATGTGAGAGATGAAGGCGGTGAGGGAGAAAGGGAAAGTAGCTTTCTATAGGGGAGGGAGAGTTGTGGTGTTGGAGAAACGCACTGCATGACAGTGCAGACCTATGGGACCAACCTTAAAATGGCAGCATGGAATTGTAACTGCTCAATGAAGCTAGATGTAGGCGCATTTGAGGATAGCTTTAAGGGAAGGGACATTATTTTTTACCCTGAAACGCATCAGACTCCTGGTGGCACATTACCCTGAGTGAGGCGCTACCATTGGGCTACTACTTGTTGTAGGCAAGAAGTGAGATCAACGCATGGAGGACGGGGGTCAGGAGGTGTGGCAGTCCTATTCAGGGAGGAGGTTCAACCCCTCATTCGTATTGTTCGGAGGGATGAGCAGGCCAGATATGTGTGGGCTAGAGTGAGAGCAGAGATCGGGAGGCCACTCTACATTCCAATATGCTATTTCTTCCCCATCACATCTCATTATGCATCGCCCAAGGGGGAGTCACTCTACATGATTTTGGATGAGGACATATAGGAGTTCTCTAGGGATGGAAATGTCATTCTTTTGAGAGAGTTCAATGCTAGGACGGGCCAATCACAGTCAACTTTCTACGATAGCTCAAAGGAAATGTTGAGAGAATTGGATGTCAGTGATATGGGATTGGTTAGGTGCTCGTAGGATGAAGAGCACATTGGATATACGGGATATCTGATAGATTTGGGGACTGCACATGGATTGGCCATTTTATACCCGATACACTTTTACTTCGCAGAATGATTATGTCTACATAGATGGTATCTATAGACGCCTATGCAGAGAGGATTCAGGGAGACCTTTATGGGACCTCACTTATTTATTGACACAGAGTCCAGACACTACAGGAGGCAGCAGCAGAGGCATACCCCCATACTGAGCCTGGGCAGCGCCGACGTTCTGGGAGAACAATCCAAAATAGGTGGTATGATGAGGAGTGCAGAGACACGAGAGCCCGACTTCAGAGGGAGGTACTTCTACGTGTCATTACTCACAGGCAGTCACGGATTGCTTCTCGACGTTTGATATGACGAAAGAAGACGCCGTTTCTAGCTCGCTAGAGTAGGATTTTTATTGGTTGTTTTTGAGTGAGGATTCAGGCGAGGCATGGCGACTCTCCATGAGCACTCCCCCCATTGGTCATCACTTTTACGGAGGTATGGGGTCAGTATTCATCATCTCTCTACACTGTCTCGGGGCAGCCACCTCTTCCAGACCTGCCCACACACATGTGCTTTCTTTATCGCTGATATGGTAAACAAAGCCATTGACAGGATGAAGACTAGTAGTGCATATAATCACGATGGCCTCGTAGTAGAGCTATTTATACATGCCAAAGATTTGCTTGCAGAGCTTCTAGTAGTGATGTTCAACCGTGCCATGTGCGAGGGCCTACTTGATACTTTGAGTTTGTCGACGATTGTGCCTATCTTCAAGTCAGGGGACCCTATGGAGCTCGGGAACTACCTTAGTATCATAATTGGACTAACATTGGCACGGTTATACGCATTCATCCTTGATCAACAGTTTAGTAGATAGGCAGAGAGAAGGGGTGTACGGGCAACAGGACATGCGGGTTTCAGGAGAGGTTTCTCTACTCTTGATCATCTTGTGAGACTCAGAGCCATTATTGAGGAAGGGAGATCACATGGGAGATGGCTCTATTGTTGCTTTGTGGACTTCCACAAAGCCTCCGATACAGTGCCCATAGCTAGATTGATGTGCAGATTGCAAGAGATGGGGGTTCCAAAAGAGTTGATTTGAGGGATCATGGCTCTATACATGTCAGTAATGGGGCATGTACGCACTCCATAAGGGATTTTTGATTTAGTTCACTCCACTATTGGGGTGAAACAGGACTGCCTACTATCTCCTACACTATTGGGCATGTATGTGGTTGAGGCTGCTCACACTGATTTCCGATTTCCCGGAGGGGATGCAACGTCATTTAGATGCTTTGTACACATTTGCCCACGTTAGTGGATTGTTTGTTGACCTGGGAAAAACCAAGGTTATGTTGTTCAACACGACACCATAGTGGGTCAGGAGGTCAGCACCTACTTGTTAGTGGCTTCAACTATGCTCTATGGGGTTCAGATTTGGGGGCCCTCAGTGGACCACCAGGGCAGATCTGGTAGCACTGATGGATGGAGACATATGGAGAGGCCTCTAGTCTCTATGATCTCTCGGATGATTCGGGCTAAGGCCTCAATGCCACATGAGATTATTCCGGCTGATCTAGCTACCCCTCTTTTCATAATTGAGGCGCTTACCAAATCAGTTTACTTCATGCGTAATTTATGGGACCTTCCTAGACACAGATATGTTCGGCTAGCACTTGAGTTATCTCGACAGCTATCGCTACAAGGGGACATAGCATGTTTGTATGGGCAAATGACATCATGGTTTCAATCACACGACTTCAATATGGATAGACTGCCTCCATTCCAGTACGCCTTGGATGCAACCTCCCTTTCTCTCAGAGGGATGGAGACCACTAGACTTATGCGTCAGGATTTGATTCAGGTAGATACCAGAAGCACATGGATACGGCTGGTATAAGAGTTGGGCACAAAGATGGCTTTCTATAGAGAGCATCTGCTCCAACTAACAGAGGATGGATATGTGATCAGAACGGCCTATATAAACACTCATTTATCCTATGGGATACGATGTGCTATTGGTAAGATGCGCACATCATCGCATCAGCTAGAGATTGAGAGAGAAGCAAGGATATTCCAGTTATGAGTAGGATCACATTTGTCATTGTCCGGTATACTACGAGATACGAGGTTGCTTTCATTATCTATTCAGAAAGGGCTTTGGACCGTTGGCTAGAGTCATGAGCTATCAGGATCAGAAATGCCTCGGGTTGTTTTTGCTAAAGCTACACATGCACAACGAAAGTGTCTTGAGGAGGCCCGGTAGTGGGAGACATTTACAGAGGGAGATCATTGACTTCTGTAGAGCAGGGACCTCGTAGCTAGACAAAGCCACTAAGCTCGAGAGAGCTAGACGCCCATGTGTACAGGGCGACCATGACATCGATGAAGGCTCCACCAGAGATTCAGGACTATTCTAGCACGACATGGGAGACGCCCTGTACGATTATTTACAGAGGCGGACATTGACGAAGCTCTTCAGCGACCGATTCAATACTTTGTTGGACAACGCTTGATGGCGGGCATCCTTGGACATGGATGATGATGATGATGATTTTCAGGCCGAGGATTTGAGTCTTTAAGTTTTAGTCTTTCACTTTACTTCATTTTATTTTTGTACCCAGGCATTGGATTAGATCTACAAGGATTGTATCAATTTGGTTTCTTTTCTCATATGTTCCTCAGACATTGTTATAGAGTCACACATGGATGTAACCTTTTGTACCCAAACATGGTATCAGATTCACTTGTTTGTAACAAATTGGTCTGATAGGTCCTTTTGGCCTTTTGATGATGTTACTCTCTCTCTCTCTCTCTCTCTCTCTCTCTCTCTCTCTCTCTCTCTCTCTCTCTCTCTCACTCTCTCATGTTTCTGAGGCATTGTACTAGAGTCACACATGGATGTAACCTCTATCATCAACATTACAATTGAAACAGAGCAAAGAAGGAAAGCACGCGCTTTGCATTCACGAGTCACAGGTTTCAAGGACACCAACGATGTGGATGTGGACGTGAAAAGCCTCTGTGCACATATGGGAATCATGAAGCCAAAATGCACCGGAGTATGAAGAGTGGGCGAAAAAGGAGGAGGTGATGCAACAACCTCCAAGGAACGTGGAATAATCATTCGCTTCGCTACCATAGAAGAGAGGAAGGACTTCCTGAAAAAGAGGCCTACTCTAAAGCAAACAAAGATTTTCTTGGGAGATGATCCTCCTAGCACATCTCATTATGGTTCCTCTAAGGGACGTTCATACATGATATTAGACGAGGATATTGGGGAGTTCTTGAGGGATGGAAATGTCATCCTAATTGGGGATTTCAATGCTAGGACAACATGTCATCATGCATCTTTCTTTGACACTTCCGAGTATGTGTTGAGAGAGCTAGACTCCAGAGAGATGGGGCCCTCCAAGATCTCAGAGGATGCTGAGGGATTTATAGAGTATGGGATATCTGATTGAGATAGACACATCACATGGATTGGCTATTTGGAATGGCCATGATAGATACTCCAATTTAGGCAACTTTAGTTGCTTCTCTCATAGACATGGTGCTAGCACTTTGGATTATGTTTTGGCTCCAACATCATTTATAGGATGCATTTTGGAGTTATCAATCTCGTCCAGACTAGTTGGAGTGGTTGTAGATCATGCTCAAATATCGAGGAAGGTGAGCAAGTTTATTGGAAGGTGCCTGAAAAGTTTGGAAACAAGAAGACGGGGCATGTCCAAAATTATCACCAAGGTATTGTGGAGCTTACACAATACTAAAGAAATTTGGAGATATGGATTACAAACTTTAATTACTAGAGACAAGTGGCATACATCAGTATTCCGCATTAGTAGACTCGAGAATAAATTGGGTCAATCTGATAATCTTATTCAAGATGATCAGATAGTGGAACTCATAAATAGTCAATCTCTTCTACATGAGCCATAGAAAATACTAGACACTAGAGAAAAAAGAATTAGGAATACAATTTATCAAGAGTGTTTAGTTAAGTGGAAAGATTGTGCAGAAGAGAGTTCAACATGGGAGTGAGTAAGCATTGTCTAGCAAAGGTTCCCCAACTTTAAGATTGTTCTTTCCAATAAAATTGTCCAGGACGAAAATTCTTCTCAAGGGGGAAGGAATGTGATGTATTGTTTACTGGAGCATTGCACAAGGCACTCACACTTGAGCTAGGGAACATGGTTGCGTGTGAACCACCCTTTGGTGTTTAAACAATAAAAGGGGTTCTAGGTGTCGAATAAAAAAGAAGAAGGACCCATGCAAAGGGCGGAGCCCCGTGGTCGTTTAAGGGGGGCAGTGGAGCCCCGGTGTATATGTGTGTGTGTTGGAGGCTGCCTATAGGAAGCCTTGCTGAGCCATAGCGTTGGTCTTATAGAGTTATCTAAGATTGTACCACTATTCAAGTTTGGAGATCCAACTTTGCCAACTAACTATCGCACTATCATGATTGCTTATCCAGAGAGGGGTTTGACCCCTTATCCTGTATCATAGATTCCTATGATCAGAGGTGCTTAAGTCTCTTCTTGCTAGAGATCCGTAGACTCAGAGAGACTACACTAAAGAGAAGAGGACCTACACATAAGGATACATACAGAGCCAGATTAGTACTTTTTATAGAGGTACTGATCAAGATGGCCCATCATTGATTACGGAGTCACACCCTCATTGGGGCATTCTTCTTGATCGAGCCATCCAAATTGGCGGCTCACGACGCCTGAGGATGCGAGGATGTCACACCGTACACGTGGTCTAGATAGGAGGCTATTGAGCATCATTGAGTAACATCGAGCACGCCTCCCTAGAGAGTTGAGTCTTGACCATGGGGGTCATTGAGGCCATATTGCAAATCCGTGAGAGAGCTCACGGGATGATCATCATTGAGTGACATTGAGCACGCCCTAGAGAGTTGACCATGGAGGACATTGAGGCCATATTGCAGATCCATGAAAAAGCTCATGGGATGATCACCAATGTTTTCTACGGCTGTGCACCCATGAGCCCTCATTTGATTTTACCCCTCTCCTTTTATTTTGAGCTGATGTATAATGTGATGAGGACGTTGATGGTGATGGGGATGTAGGTAAGGCTTACATACCTACCCACCCTAGGTCCCTCATTTATTTTATCTTAATGTTGCTGGAATGTACTAGAGTCACACATGGGTGGAACCTTTTGGTCTCATAGGTCATTTTATCTCTCTCTCTCTCTCTCTCTCTCTCTCTCTCTCTCTCTCTCTCTCTGTCTCAAGGAGGAAAAGTATACCATATAACTAGCAAGAACTGACCAAAGGATAAAAGTCAAAGAAGTCGAAGCAATCTCTCTCTCTCTCTCTCTCTCTCTCTCTCTCTCTCTCTCTCTCTCTCTCTCTCATCACGCCATCTCTCTCTCTCTCTTTACCATGCTTTCGTTTAGGGTTTGTTGCTGTATTTTAGGGTTCGCGACCTGTTTTTAGGGCTCGCGACCTTTTTTTTTTTTTTCCTTCTTTTTTTGGGGTTGTTGGACAGATCTGCGTTTTAGGGTTTGCTGCATTTTCTGCACTTTAGAAACATCAATCCTCTCTTCTCTCTCTCTCTCTCTCTCTCTCTCTCTCTCTCTCATGTCATCCCCAACCTCACCTATGGCAACAAGCAAACTCAAATATATGCTTCACTCCAAACGAATTTCCATCATTGAATTGGAAATGAAAGCATGGAGAAAAGAGATGGAAGATTGGAGGAACGCGAAGACCGTTTTCCTCCGAGAAAATGAAGAAAAGCAGAAGAGGTGGAAGGACGAGAAGGATCATCTTCTCAACAAGATCGCCACGTTGGAGAATAGCATTTTGGACCTCCACGAAGAAGTGTTGGAAACACGGTCAAAAAATGGGCTTGAAGAGGGGGAATTTCAGCCCTCTTTGAGGGAAGAAATTGACAACATCAATGAGGAGAAGAAGTCATGGGCCGCGGTCATATCCGAAACGCAAAAGAAAGTAGAGGAGGCCGAAAAATGGATTGAGGTTGCCAAGAAAGGGAAAGGTAAGGAAGCTCCTTGTACACCCACTCTTATCAACATGACCCTCGAAGAGGAACAAAGAAGGAGGGTGCAGGCTCTACATGTGAGGGTAACCGGCCTCAAGGACATAAACAATGTGGAAAAAGAGGTCACAAGCCTCACATCAATGATGGGGGTGGAGAAGCCTTCACACACAAAGGCATGGAGAGTGGGCAAGAAGAGTGAGGGCCCCGGAGAATCTTCAAAGGAAAGAGCTCTCATACTACGCTTCCCTTCATTGGAAGAGAAGAAGGAATTCTTGAGGAAGAGACCTACTCTCAAGAAGACAGGTATTTTCTTAGGCGATGACCTCACTCTCTCACAACTTGCGCATATGAGAGAAGTAATGCCCGAGATTCAAGCGGCAAGGGAGAAGGGGAAGATGGCCTTTCACAGAGATGGTCGGGTGGTGATTGTAGAGCGGCGCTCTACATGACGGTGCGAGACCTATGGGACCACATTGAGGATGGCGACTTGGAATTGTAATGGGTCTATGAGGTTGGATGTTGGTGCCTTTGAGGACAGTTTCAGAGACAAGGACATTGTTTTCTTTTCAGAGACTCACCAGGCCCCTGGCCAACTGTTGCCACATGTGGTGGGATACAAATGGGAGACAGCCCACAGATGACTCTTTGTTAATGCGGATGACTCTTTGTTTATGCTTCGTAATAACTATGATGATGTACAACAGATTATGCATACTCTTCACTTGTTTGGATTGGCAGCAGGTGTTAAAGTTAACTTTTGGAAATCCAAGCTATTGCCTTTGAAAGAGTGTGACTGGCATAAGATATTGTGGCCTGGGGAGATTGTTCTCCCCCATGTTTTGGTTCGCCATTTGGGTTATCCGTTGGGTTGGAATGTATCGGCTATCAAGAAAACGGATTGGGTGCTCCAACGTGTACATTCCAAGTTGAATTACTGGAAATTGTCCACGTGGCCACTTATGTGCGTCTCAGGATTGTCCAATGCATCCTTGTGGCTTATGTGCAGTTTTACTTGCCTTTGTTATCCTGGCCTCGGTTGCGCTTGCAGTCTCTCATGTCCAATATTTTAGAACATTTTTCGCGGACCTCGTCTACCAAGAGGGGCATGGCTTCTATCTATGGACAAGCTATGTTCTCCCAAGCGGCTTGGAAGTTGAATATTTTGGACTTGAGACGTCATCTTCTGGCTCGGCAAGCTATGTTGTTGCTAGTTTTGGTGGAGCAGTAGCAACCCTGGGCTCTCATGATCACACATTTATGTGTGCACATTGTCACCCCTTCTTTTGGTCATTGGCAATTGACTTATTGGGATGTTTTTGGGAAGCTTGAAGGACACATTCCTGGATGTTCCTTTACTTCTCTAATTGTTGATTGGAAGATTGTCGCTTCGCATTTGGCTTGGGATGGTCGACAATCCTCTGGGGGTAACTCTCTTCGCTTGGAGAGTCTGCATTGGAGCATGGTTTTTGCCTTTTCTTTAGCTCAACGGTCTCCTTGCCAAGCGTATTTTCTTTCCCGAAAAGGAAACCGTCAGGTGTATCAGGTGGTTGATGACTCGGGTTATGTTTTTTCTTTCGTTGATGCCGTCTCCGCTTTCGGTTGGGTCTTCACTATTCTCCTCTCTGGCGGGAGATTCAAAACATGCTTGCTGCTTTTTCGCCCATTCCTCCTCTGGATGACGACTCTCGCTTCTCTGATTGGAATTTGGCTACTACTAGATTGGACTGCATCTCAGCTGCCAGTGTCTATGCCATTCTTCAATCTGATGTATGGATTGTGCATGGGGGTAATCAGCTGTGGTCGCTTTCCAAGTCATCCTTGTGGTGGCAACACGCATTGTCTCGCATTTGGCAGAGTCATCTGCCTTTGAAGGAACATGTTTTCTTGTGGCGGTACTTGGTGGGAGCTCTACTTGTTTGTAGGGTGTTGCATGCTCGGCATATTGCGCCTTCCCGCTGCCCCAGATGCCTTGAAGCTGAGGAGACCGTGCCACACTTGCTGTGGTGTTGTCGTCACTCCAGAGCCTTCATTTGGCAAGTGTCGACTGCTCTTCGACTATGTTTTCCTTCCGGCTCTTTTCACAGACGATTTTGGCTTTTTGGGGTGCTTCGGTCACCACAATCTCAGTTTGCGGTCTTCTTCACCTGGGTCAGATTTTGGACTATGTGGGCCATCTAGCATCATAGGAACTCCTTAATGTTCGAGGGCACTTTTGTTGACGCCTTTCCCTATTTCAAATTATCTCTTGGTTAAGCGCTGTATTTTGCCTATGAAGCTGGAGACATCACTCTTGATGCCTACAAGATTTACTTTGACTGTTTTTAGCCTTCGGAGCCTCAAAGTGCTCCGTCTTTTGTATCCCTTTCTTTTCGTGGGTTTTCCTCTCTTTGAGGTTTCCCACTTGCAAATTAATCAAAGCAGATTTACAAAAAAAAAGTGTGTGTGCGTGTTGCGGCCATCAGTTTAGGTTTGGCGCTCTCTGTACCACAGACACTGGTGTTGCGGACAACAGTTCAGGTTTGGCCCTCTCTGTAGCATAGACAGTATCTGAGCATCACTTACCTTAGGCGCAATTCATTTTCAGTTAATAGACTTGTGTAGAGAGGACATTTTTGGGTGCAGCATTGTTGGCAGTGTACAGAATTTTGTTTTATTGGCTTCAAATGGTCAGTAGTACATAACATTAAGCTCTCAGTGTATGTCCGATTCAGCTGTGCCCTTTATCACCTCATACAAACGCAGAAAATAGATGGCACCTGAGTCTTTGGAAATGGGTGAAATTCGAGGTTGTTTGTCAGAAGATTTTGAAGGTGCTCAGAATGCTTGGGAGGGGCAGGAACCTGCTATTTAAGTGCTCATTCCTGTTCAAGCTTTGATGGACCCAGTGACGCAATATGCCGTAAATGCAGTTATTTTGTTCTTCCCGGGCAAGATGCCTACTGCACAAGATGTGGGTCAATCCGTAGACTTTCTTCTTAAACGCCAAGCAGTTAAAGGTGTTTACTTCGATGCTAGAGGACTCTACGAAGTTTTGTTGGCAGACACTGATGAACGTAATATGTTGCTTGAGTTGTCTCCGTTGTTCTTTGGTACTCAGATGACACATGTATTGCCGTGGGCCCTTCTCCCTATTCCGCCGCTGGTAGGTGGTTGTCGTATGCAGGATTGGACTCTATGGGACACTCCTATGGATGCAATTTCTGCGCGTCATATCTATGCTTCTCTTGTGCAAGACTCTTGGCTGGCTGATGTAGCACGCTACAGTGTCACTTTCACAGGATACAATTAGTACAGTTGGTCTAGGCTGTTTCACACTGGACTGACCCTCTGGGATGGGAGTGACACGTGGTAGTGCAGTACCGACGATCGTCTAAAGGACATTGTGGCCAGGTCACCACATGGTTGACATTTATGATTCGTTGGTAGCCCTTTATGGTGTTACATATGAGTAGTAGCGTTTGGTCATCGGGGGAGCTTCTTCACCTTTGGTCTAGCATCGTCGTCGAGAGGAGTGAGTCTATACACAGAGCACGTCTTCACCATCCCTGCACATCTGAGCCTCGACCCTCCCATTGTACCTGTGAGTCCCGGGCTCGAGCAGAGTGTGCTGCCACGCCAGAGTCTGTATCAGTCTTTGAGATAGTCGAGTCATATGTTCTGGTTTGCTGTTCTGTCTTTGTGAGCTTTGTTGGCGTCTATTGTTTACTTTCTGTTCAGTCTGTGTGAGGGAGATTCAGTCTGTTGAGTGAGATTGTCACGCACATTGCACTGAGGACCACCCACTGTAGAGAGCATGACACATTATCCGCGCTACAGGTGCTCTCATTTTGGCGATCACAGTGGGACCTCAACTGAAATCTCACTCTGTGAGGTGCAAACCTTGAAGCTAGTTGGGTCTATCTAGCTTCGCCGACCTTGCCTTGCACTGTTATCCTCTCCCCTCCTCTCGCCTGGTCCAACTGTTCTCTCGCCCGGTCCACCTGTCCTCGTCCCTGGTCTAGTTCTCCTCGACCTTGGTCCAGCCTGGTCTAGTCACTTGCCTGGTCTAGTAGAGTCGAGACCAATCTTTAGCCAGTTCAAGGTCTTCTTGCCCAAAGCTTGGTTGGGTTGGTGGTCACTGCATGACACATACAATTCGGTCAGTCGAGCGTCCAAGCGCACTATTGAGCCCTCTGAAGCACTACAATAGAAGACGACCCTTGGAACCTATGAAAAGTCCATCAACCTCATCACCTATACGTCCACATACGACTTCACCCATTCCTCCCTCCGGTTCCACATCTTCCAGATCACCTTCGCCAGTAAAGCTCTCTCCTATTCTGCTACAGCAAGCTACCGAGCAACAGGTTCAGCAAGGAGCCATGGAGCCATTGGTAGCGTTTTGGCTAAGGTAAACATCAAGTTCCCTACATTGAAAGGACTCTCTTCAGAAGATGCTGACGACCATGCAAGGAGGTTTGTATCTCTCTGTAGGGGTCGTGGTCTTAACAGGGAAGATGCTTATTTGGTACTCTTTCCATCCACCTTGGATGGCTTAGCAGACAAATGGTACAGCCAGTTTGCAGAGAACTATTTTGCAACTTGGGCAACCTTAAGACAACAGTTTTGTGTAGCTTTTAGGCCAGGAGACTAGCAGGAGAAGGTGTTGGATGAGTTGGCCAACATGGTGCTCCAGACAGAGGAGACCTTTGCAGAACTTATGACCAAAACCAAGTCTCTGGTTGCCAAGCTTCCCCAGCAACGAGGTGAATTTATGCTTAAGAAATGGGTAGAGAAGGCGCTTCCCAAAAGTTCTCAGCAAAAACTACGAGAGGGTCTCCGACGCGACGCCACTTTGGAGGAGTTCATCGCAGTTGCTACGTGGATAGAGGGGGCTAGGAAGCTGTTCACCAATCCCTCTCACATAGAGACCCCCTCTGTGTTTTAAGTCCTTCTGATCTGTTATCTTCTTTACGCAGGGAACTGGAAGCCCTAAAGTTACAGGGAGCTCTTCAAGAGGAGAGGTCCTTCTCTCTTAGACAAGAGAAGCCTCCACATCACGAGGCATTGGAACAGATTAAGCGCGAGCTAGAAGAGCTCAAGTGTCAGCAAGAGACTAAGGCTACGGTTTGGTGTAGCTCATGCCGCTCTCCAGGGCACCCTCCACAGGAATGCCCCCTTCGGGTTTACTGCCACTTCTGTGAAAAATCTGGACATGAGGATAAGGATTGTTACTACCTCAAGGGATTGCGATAAATACAGCAAAGTCTTGGTCCTACTCTTCAACAAGGGCCAACACCTGTATCTAACATGGTTTCTCCTTGTGGGCATCCACACCATATGCCACCTTTGCTCACAGCCCCTCCTATGCAAGGTATGCCAAGTACTTTTCCGTCTCAGAGCTTTTATCATACCCTTTCTCCCTCATCACCTCAAAGCTTCTATGCATCCACCTCCAACTCAATGCACCAAGAGCAAGGACCACGTCGCCCTGCGACTCGCCCTTTGAATCGGCCCATTTTATGCTACAGGTGCGGGGAATATGGGCATTACCAAAGCAAATTCCCTTTGCCCGAAGAGTCCCCTCCCTGCCGTCATTGCCTTGATATGAAGGATCACTACAATAAGGATTGCCCTAAAATTCGTGCATCTACGGCTCTGAACCCAAGTCAAAGCCAGACTGAGTTTGCCTTTCCCAAGCTCAATTTGATAGCAGTTAGCATTGTTTCTCAGCCGCCCCCGTCTACCCACATGGTTACCCCTCAAAATAAGCCGCCGCAGTTGGCAGAGGAGCCATCAGGCGTCCTCACTTGAGCCCAGAGAGCCGCTCTTGGTCTTAGCATTCCATCAAGTTCAACTCCCCCACACATTCTCACACCAGTGGATACCCTGCCTGCAGCTGTTAACAAGCCATCCCCTAGTGCTATGAAAGAATCCAAATCTTTGCTCTCAGATATTGATGAAGCTTTCTTGGAAGCAGTTTCCGATCTACAGAAGATCAAAGTACCAGAGGAACAACAACAGGTAGAGAGAGCGAAGCATACAGCAGAGACAGTCTTGAAGAACACTTTCCAACAAGTGTACCTCTATGACATGTTGCGGCTAGATGCGAGTTTCAAAAGTGACACCCTTGCAGTTATTCAGTCACTTTACCCTGGAGCAGGTCCTAGTGGCGGGCACCTCTGAGTGCGACCGTCAGAGTCCTATATGATATCCAATCCGGTTGCTCCACTCACTGATTATAGGAGCCCTCGCCTGACAGTGTCCGTTTTGGGTCGACAATTCTCAGGAGTGATAGTGGATGGTGGATTTGTCATCAACATGATGCCCGAGTTCACTATGTTAGCGCTAGGTCTACAACCTACTCGCACTGCTCCCTTCACAGTTACATTGGCCGACCAGCGGACAGTCTACCCAGTGGGCATTGTGGACAATGTGCCTCTACATGTACAAGACTTTACTTTTAACTTGGACTTTGTTGTGGTTCGTCTTCCCCAGGTTGAGGGCGGATTTCCTTTGCTCATTGGAAGACCATGGCTGCGACACACTAAAGCACTTCATGATTGGGGAAACGACGCAATGTGGATACATACTTCTGGCTCCTCGATGCAACCCATTCTTTTAGAAGGTGGTATGGATCCCGTGGTGTAGCAAGTTTCTTTGTCAATGGAAACCAAACCTGAACAAGAACAGCCTACTACACTTGAAGGGTCAAATGAAGATCTGCTGGAGTGGTTAGAGGCTGCCAAATCTATGCCTTGTTATGGAGTCTCTATTCACTCTTTGCATGAAGGTACACCCTCTTCCAATGTTTCTGCAGTAACTAAACCCAATGAGCCACCTGAGCCTATGAAGAAGCATAGAGGCAGTAAGAAATCTCGACCACAAGAGTTCACCACCCTGCAAACATCAGCCTCAGAGATGTCTGCTCCTACGACGAGAACGAAGCTCTGCTCTAGGTCTGGCGAACTCCCTTCACAGAGCCCGGCCTGCTTGACGAATTCCTTACTCTTGATAATTATCTTGCTGATGATAGTTCGTTCTGTCCTTGGCCCTTATCTTGCTCATCATGGTCTGCTACCTCTTCTCCCTTTCCGAATTGCCAACTCTACCCACGTCTCTCCCAACTCGAACCTATCCAACCCCTCCCTTGGCCTTCGCCCTAGTCCCCCCTCACCACCTACCCACTCAACCTCACAGCCTCGCCCTAGTCCCTCTCCCTCTCCATTGCCCAGCTCTCGCCCTATTCACCTTACCCCCTCCTTGCCCTCGCCCCTTCCCTCCCCCCACCCCCTTGTCTATCCCTCTCGCCCCCTGCCCACTCGACCTTGTCTCGTAGTCCCTCGCCCCTAGTCCCGTAGTCCCTCGCCCTCACCCCTAGTCCCTAGTCCCCTCACCTACCCACTCGCCCTCGCCCCTCCCCACCCCCTACCCTCCCCTCCCCCTTTTCCCTCGCCCCTACCCTTCCCCACTTACCCTCATCCCTACCCTCCCCCTTTCGCCCCTACCCAACTCCTCCCCCCTCGTCCCTCCCTCGCCCGTACCCTCCCCCTTCCCCCTCGCCCCTACCCACCCCCTCACCCCTCGCCCCTACCCTCTCTCAAGTCAACCTCGCCCCTACCCTCCCCCTTCCCCCTCGCCCCTACCCACCCCCTTACCCCTCGCCCCTACCCTCTCTCAACCTCGCCCCTACCCTCCCCCTCACCCCTCGCCCCTACCCTCTCCCTCCCCAGCCTCTCGCCCCTACCCTCCCCCTTCCCCGTCGCCCCTACCCACCCCCTCACCCCTCGCCCCTACCCTCTCTTATTCTCGGCCCTACCCACCCCTCACCCCTCGCCCTCACCCACACCCACACCCTCCCCCTTCCCCTCACCTTGCCCTCGTCCGTACCCTCTCCCTCCCCATCCTCTCGCCGCTACCCTCCCCCTTCCCCCTCACGCCTACCCATCCTCTCCCTTCCCCTTGTCCCTAGCCAGCCTTGAAGTCATTGCCCCTGAAGTCATTGCCACAATCTGGTATCGATGACCTTCCCCGCATTTGGCTATACCCTTTCGTAATATGGGCATCCATTCAATGCCTCTGTGTGTCTTATAAGAGAGGCTTGAAGACATTGCCGAGCACAACCTTGCGTGAGGCAATGTGTGTATGTGCGTAGTACTCAAGGAAGTGTGCTTAAAGCCTTAACAGGAACTATGTGTGTACATAGAAAAATTATACAAGTACCCACTTCAAGTTGGTGCTCTTTGCTGCTCTTTCTGCACGCGAGAGGTCTCTCTCTCTCTCTTTCAATGCTTCTCTATTAGACCCTCTCTCTCTCCCTCTCTAAATGCTTCTCTGTTATAAGTTATCAAGGCAGCACTTTTGTTGTGCACTCCCTTACAACAATCCCATCGACTATCTGTGTGTAATTTCTTCTCTTTGTGGCCTCCCCTTTACCACCTTATCCAAACACTTTGACCCTTATACAGCACAACACAACACAAGGTTTGACAACATAAAAGTTTTATAGTAGGCTACCAAGATTCCATGCACAAGCATGCAAGTGACAGAAACATCAAGTTTTTTGGAAACCCTAGCGAGCTCTTGGAGCTTGCAAGAAGAATGTAGGCGGTGCCCTACAGAAATGGTGTAGATTTGTCCATTACCCCAAAAATGTCAAAGCCATCCTGGCTTGAATTTTGACAGGCACACTCTTGCCCTTCAAATTTCCCTCAGCCTCATCACGTTTTTCGGGCTTATGGTCATCCCTCCTTTCGAGAAGAGTGTTGTTGCAAAAAGTGTGGCAAGGTTATCTGCAAGCATGGACCATGTCATTTTCCTCTTATCAAGAATAAAGATGCGCTCGATCCAAACCGAGCATCTCTTTGCTGTGGAGCTTTATTCTGTTTAGCCAATTGGGATTCTTGGATTATGCAATCATACTGAGTCCTGCCTATCCAAAGGCTTAAAACGTTTGCAAGCAGTGTAGTGTGTCCAAACTCCACTTTTAGGCCTAGAACCTGCTTCAAGAATGATGTACAGATGATTACCTACTGGTTTTCTTTCACAGTTTTTTCAGTATTTCCTCTCACCGAGACGGTGAGCGGTCTTGTAGCGGGCAACATGTAGTAGCAGGCTATAGTGTCACTTTCACAGACACAGTTAGTACAGTTGGTCTAGGCTGTTTCACACTGGACAGACCCTCTGGGCTGGGAGTGACACGTGGCAGTGCAATACCGACGGTGGTCTAGTGGACATCGTGGCCAGGTCACCACATGGCTGACATTTATGAACTGTTGGTGGCCCTTTATGGTGTTACATATGAGTAGTAGCGTTTGGTCATCGGGGGATCTTCTTCACCTTTGGTCTAGCATCGTCGTCGAGAGTAGTGAGTCTATACACAGAGCACATCTTCACCATCCAGCACATCTGAGCCTCGACCCCCCCCAATGTACCTGTTAGTCCCGGGCTGGAGCTGAGTGTGCTGCCATGCCAGAGTCTGTATCAATCTTTGAGATAGTAGTCTGTTGTTGTGTCTTTGTGAGGTCTGTTGGCGTCTATTGTTTTCTTTTTGTTCAGTCTATGTGAGGGAGATTCAGTCTGCTGAGTGAGATTGTCACGCACATTGCACTGAGGACCACCCACTGTAGAGAGCACGACACATTATCCGCGCTACAACTGATCACTGTAATGCGCTCTGGGCTTTGCACAAATCTGAATGATGGTGGTGACAGGCACTCACTGCGAATTGGAAGTCTCGCTTGCCTTTGAAGGAGCGTCTGTTACTATGGTGTTGTTTGTTGGGAGTTCTTCCCGTTGGAACTCTCCTTGCAGCGCGTCACATTAGCTCCACTCGTCGTGTCATTTGCTTCGTTGCTGATGAGAATGTCAGACATTTGCTCTGGGATTGTCGTTGCACCAGGGCATTCCTTCGATGCGTTTCTGCTTGTATGAATCTTCGATTTCCTTCAGCGGTTTTTCACAAACATTTCTAGATTTTTGGCATTCTTCGGTCTTCCTTCCAGCATTTTGCCATCTTCTTCACGTGGGTCGGATTTTGGTCGCTATGGTCTCTGTGGCACCATCGTAATCTCCGTTTGTTTAACCGTCGTGAGGCGGACCCTTGTCCATCCTTCAAGATTTCGTTGAGGCACTCCTTACATTTTGCCTATGACACTGGGGACATATCCCTTGAAATCTTGCAACTCTTCTATGTTTGCTTTTAGCGATTTTACATTGCAGAACAGAGTTGTGTTCTTCCCCTTGTATCTGATCCTTTTGGTGGGTTTTCCTCGGTTTGAGGTTTTGCCACTTGTAAATTAATCAAATCAGATTTACAAAAAAAAGGTGTGTGTGTGTGTGTGTGTGCGCGCGTGTGTTACTTGCCTTGCCACTGCTATTGATATTGTTGCCTTGCCTTTCTTTGCAGCTATCGTTTATGGATTTTCATCACATAGGTTTTAGCAGTAGGTCATGCAAGGTAGCAAGTAATATATCCTTGAGCGAATAGTAGGTCCCGCAAGTCACCACGAAGTCACGTTGCCTCATGAGCCCTCACCTATTTAGAAAAATCAAGTTTCAACATTCAAATCCATATTGAAATTAGATTCGAATTGAAATGAGATTGGTTCACCATTGAATTCGCATGCTGAATGACGGGGGAAATCCATTCCAACGCGCCTATATCTTTGAGAAGATTTTTGAGGCAATGAGCCATGCAATATGTGACCGTGGTTTGTGGATAAAGGGATTCAAAGATGGCTCCGGCGGCACGATTGCTATTTTCTCCATTGATGACGATGGCAATGACATCATGCTTTCCCACCTTCTCAATGGTAATTGCCCACTCGGACGCAAGTACGTGTGCACTCTTCCCGGTCCCCGATGCATCATTGGAGTCAATGAAATACATCTTCCCCCGAGAATATGCCACCACGCCATGAATAGAAAGGCGATGGATATCACTCCACCCATCCACAATGAGGGATACCCCATTCTTCTCTCATGAAGCCCTTGTGGATGCTCATGCCGCCTCCATCATGATTTTCTCCTTGTCAAGAAGAGTGGTGCGCAAGCTCTCCGAAGAGGGAGGAACATATGTGTGTCCAAACTCTCCGATCTTCCGTGCATTTCTTTAAAATATGGAGATCTTTTATGTAAAAAAAAAAAGTGTAAATGAGTGATATACATTGTATATACTAAAGATTAAAGCTTAAGCCTTAGAAGTTAAAGTCTATAGAGCTTACCGTGCTGCATTGAAAGCAATATGGTCGTGGTAGAAAAATCTTGCTACGGCAACATCTACCTCCTCTTATAAGGCCGGTTTCCAACTATCTCCAAGAGTTGCTTGCCGCTTGGGTGGACGAGAATGAGGGAAAGATGACGATCAAGGGTTGGTAGAGAGTGGAGGTGGGCGGTCAACGTCGGTGCCGGTTGATGCACAAAATGATGCCGAAGAAGGGGATGCCGATGCTCAGATGAAAGCCGCCGTGGCCATCTCCCTGGGATTCACCGTACGACGCTTGGTACGATTCTTCTTGGCTTCTTTTATATCCTCAAGAGTCTTCTTAAGGTTTAGGAGCTTTTGCTTCTCTTCCGAGCCGGATTGCGGGCAAAATTGAATTCGATGTCCTTTTTCGTGAAGGAAGTGGACGCGCACCTTCCTCACGGAACCATTGCGCTCGTAACCACAACGATGGCACTTCCATGGCTTCAACACCGGACTTGGGAGCAATCACCTCATTCCACCATGTCCATGTGAAGTCGGCATAGGAAGGGGGTTGAGAAGCGGCGGCGGGGCCGGAGGAAGGAGAAGGAGGAGGGCTTAGAGAAGCTTCGGATCCATCTTGAGATGCCATTGATGATAGATATTAGAGAAAGCTTGAAGAGAAGGAAAGAGGGGTAGGCTTCAAGGCTTAAGGCTTCGACTTGGAGAGGAGGGGAGATGGGAGAGGGAGAGAGAGAGAGAGAGAGAGGAGAAAGAGACTTGACAGTCAAGAAACTCATGGGCGGAGCCTCGGAGGGCAACTTCAAACTTGGCTCTTGGCACTTGCAAGGCTTGGGCAATGGGAACTTCAAGGAAGTGACCTTGAGGCTTGGCTATGAGCCTTGAGGCTTGGGTGCTCTTAAGTAGAAAGAGCTCCCCCCAAAATGGGCGTTTGAATTTTGAAAGGCCCCCAAAATTTGAATTTCAAAAATCCCGCCCCACAGCCCTGCCCCTGCCCGCGTCCTATCCGGCGGTGTCATCGGGGACGTGCGTCCCGGGACCCGTCCCGCCCGTGTCCCCTGTGTTGGACGTCCCCCCGTCCCAAAAAGCCGTCGCCGTCCCCGTCCCGGGGTCCCTTGTCTTGTCCCCGCACAAATGGGCCGTGTCCCCCCGTCCCGTGTTTCTATGCCCTGTGGACCCTCTGGTGTGTCGAAAAAGAAAAAGTGAAGGAGTGGAAGAAAGAGATGGAGGCAACCTTTTTTCGAAAGATGGAGGAATGGCAAGAGGAGAAGAGGAACCTATGTGGAAGGATTTGTCGCGCCGAAGAGCAAGCGGCCTTGCAAGAAGCCACAATCCGAACCCTGCAAGGTGAACTTCTTGCAACGAAAATTGGGCGGCTCAAAGAAGGCGAAATTCTGCCATCCATGATGGAAGAATTGAATACCATGAGAGAAGAAATACGGGTTATCACGGAAGATGAGGAGAAGAAGTCATGGGCCGTGGTCATCTCCGCAACAAAAAAGAAAGTAGATGAGGCCGAAACATGGATCGAGGTCATCAAGAAAAGGAAAGGTAAGGAAGCTCCTTGCACATCCACTCTTATTAACATGCCCCTCGAAGAGGTACAAAGGAGGAGGATGCGGGCTCTACATATTCAAAGATCAAGATAAAGTCTAGGAAGAGCCAAGTGAGCTCATGGAGTTGATTGGAATAGATAAACCAATGCACACAAAGGCATGGAGGGTCAGTAAAGGAAGTGGAGGTGTTAGAGAGACTTCAAAGGAACGTGCTCTCATTTTGCAATTTTCCACTATTGAGGCGAAGAAAGAGTTTTTGAAGAAAAGGCCCACATTAGAGAAGATCGACATATTCCTTGGCGATGATCTCACTCTATCACAACTTGCCCGCATGCAGGAAGTTATGCTAGAGATTAGGGTGGCAAGGGAAAAAGGAAAGATAGCCTTCTATAGAGAAGGGAAGATGGTCATTATGGAGCGATGCTCCACATGACGGTTGGAGACCTATGGGACCAAACTTAAATAGCACCGTGGTACTGCAATGCGTCTCTCAAGCTTGATGTGGGTG
The DNA here is from genome assembly GCF_014529385.1 of Adiantum capillus-veneris. Taxonomy (NCBI): domain Eukaryota; kingdom Viridiplantae; phylum Streptophyta; class Polypodiopsida; order Polypodiales; family Pteridaceae; genus Adiantum; species Adiantum capillus-veneris. The sequence goes on from NC_140938.1 coordinate 15,605,668, forward strand.
TCTTTGAGGATAGCTTTAACAACAGAGATATTGTGTTCTATTCAGAGACTCACGAGGCCCCTGGTCAGAGGATGCCACATGTCCTGGATAAAGATTGGAGACGGCTCATCGAGTAGATGCGAGATTTGAGCATGGAAGTAGATGATTTCTGGGTTTGGGGGTGTTGGGGGGGGGGGGGGGGGGGGGGGGGGGGGGAAGCAGTCCTTTTGAGGGAAGATTTGCAGTCGTTTGTACATATTGTTTGGAGAGACGATCATGCCAGGTACTGTGGGTGAGATTGAAGGCTAACACATGCAGATTTCTCTATATTGCCATATGCTACTTTGCTCCAAGTACATCAACCTATGCGTCACCTAGAGGAGAATCTCCTTTGTCTGTGCTTGATGATGACATATGGGAGCTCTCTACGAATGGGAACATCATTCTCCTTGGGGACTTGAATCCCCAAACGGGAAACCATGAGACTTTCTTCTATGATACCTCAGAGGAGACACCATAGACATGTGGCTAGACAGATGCTCAGAGGATGCAGAATGTATAAAGTATGGGAGATACTTGCTAGATATGGGCACATGGGTTAGCCATACTTAATGGCTGACAAAGATTCCAAGCTGCCGTCAAGTTTACTTGCTTCGCACATCGTCACGTGGCTAGCACATATTATTTCCACGTCGAGCTTTCTTTCCCATATTGAGGACTTCATAGTTGGTGGACCCCGGTCCATTGGGTTAGCAATGGACCATACTGGACATCTCCTTTTAGTTCAGCACAGCTCACACAAGCAGGAGGTTCTACCAGGTATACTATCACATCAGAGAATGGACTCTGTTACTGTTTACATGAATGGGATTTATAGATTCCTATGCACAAAGGATCCAGGGCGACCTTTGGAGGAGCTCACGCATTATTGACAGAGACTCTATGGGATGGAGCTAGGAAGGCTTATCCACATACGTAGCCCGAACAAAGACGCCCTTGAATAGTTGGTATAATGAGGAGTGTAGAGATTTTACAGCCCGACTATAGAGAGAGGTTTCTCTGGGAGTCATGGCTCATAGATAGTTGCGTATTGCCTTCCCGCGTTTAGTACGTCGGAAGAAGAGGGCCTTTCTCGCTTGCCCTAAACATAACCTATACCATGTATTTTTGAGTCAGGATTACTCCGAGGCTTGACGGTTTTTTCATGAATCCTCTCACTCTAGCTATTAATTCTCCGGAGGTGTGGGGTTGATATGAAGCATCCCTATACAAAGTGTGTGGGCAACCACCTTTACCAGATCCACCTGAGCCATGCCCACATGGATATGTCTTCTTTACAACGAAGATGGTAAGGATAGCCATTGACATGATGAAGCATGGGAGAGTTTATGATCAGGAGGGATTAGTGGAGGAGCATTATATTCATGCTAGAGATATGCTTGCAAAGATTCTAGCTATGATGCTCAACCGTGCTATGTGTGAGGGCCTCCTTTAGACTTGGAGTTTGTCTACTATTGTGCCTATCCTAAAGGCAAAAGACCCTATGGAACCTCTGAAATACAGTACTATTATGATCGGTCACACATTAGCACGGTTATAGGCATCCATTCTCGAGCAGCAACTGAGTAGATAGGCAGAGAGACAGGATATACAAGCAACATGACATGCAGGTTTGAGGAGGGGTTTCTCTGCTCTTGATCACATCCCGACCCTACGAGCCATTATTGAGGAGGCCATGCCACATGGGAAATGAAGATATTGTAGCTTTGTGGACTTCCGCAAAGCTTTTGATACAATATCAAGAGCTAGATTGATGCGGCGACTACAGGTCATGGGGGTATCCATAGAGCTCATTCGGGGATTATGGCTTTATACAGATCAGTTGTGGGGCAAGTACGCACTCCCGAGTGGATTTCTACCCTGGATAGTGGAGTGAAGCAAGGATGCTTGCTATCTCCTACTCTGTTTGGTATGTGTGTAAATGAGGCCTCCGATTACATTACGAGACTAGGGGACAGAGGAGCACAGCTAGCGGGCACATGGATCCTGCTTTTGTTATATGCTAATGATATTGCACTGATTTATGACTCCCCACAGGGAATGCAACGGCAGTGGATTGTGTGTCAGCCTTGGTAAAACCAAAGTTAAGGTGTTTAACACCACACCGCGGTGGGTCAAGAGGTCAACTCCCACATTTACCTATGGGCAGGAGATTGAGGAGTATATAGATGCATATACTTATCTATCTGGGGACAGTCTTTTCGTTGAGAAGAGCAGCAGAGACTAGATTGACCGGCGACAGACTTCAGAGGATGTGTTCATAGGTTTAGTTTCAGGAACCTCGAAATTCGAACCAAACTTTGGCTTTTTGATACTTTGTGACCTCATCTATGATGTATGGGATGCAGATGTGGGGCCCCTCAGTCAGCGTAACCACGAAACGTTTCAGATTCAAAACGTTTCACCCCGAAATGTTTCATCCTACGCTAATGCCTGATTGAAATGTCTGATCGAAACACCAATTTTGTGTATATATAGTGTTATGTATAGACAAAATAGGTGTTCACAATGCAGTGAGTAGAGACACATGCTATGTTACCCTTGAAATAGCATATACATAATAAATAAATAACTATTTAATGCCCAAATTCTCAAAAGGGATTTAAAAAAAAAGGCGTTTCACTCCACGTGTTTTACCCTGAAGGTGAAATGTTTTGGCCGTTTCACCCGTTTCGCGTTTCAGGCCTGCTGAAATGCGTTTTGCGGTTTTGTTGCCCTGAGTTGGGTGTCACGACATAGCTGGCCCCACTAATGGAGGGCAAGGGATGGAGAGGCCCTTGGTATCTATGATTTCCCGGATGATTAGAGCCAAGGCGTGAGTACCCCATGAGATTTTTAGAGGAGAGCTAGCTGCCGTTCCGGTGGTGATTCAGGCACTTTCTAGATCATTTTCTTTCATACATAGCTTGTGGGACCTTCGCAGAAACACATATGCCCCGCTTGCTCTTGAGTCTCCCCGGGTGTTGGCCTTACAAGGAGACACGCCCTGCTGATATAATTGTATATGATTTCCTGGTTCCAGATGCATGGTTTTAGCATGGATAGACTGCGTCCCTTCGAGTACTCTTTGGAGGCCCCCTCTCTCATTGTGACACAGACACAGATTGCTAGACTTATTTGCCATGAATTGATATAGATGGACACCAAGAGGACTTCGATAGAGCCTACTCCAGGAGCTGGGCACGAAGATGGCTTTTTATAGAGAAAATTTTCTCAAACTCAGTGCAAATGGCTTTGCATTGAGGCCCAGATATATGGATACACATTTATGATATGGGTGCGGTGTGCTATTGGCCAGAGATGCACATCCTCACACGACCTTGAGATTGAGACTGGTAGATATAGAGGAGTTCCGGCTCAGGCTAGGGTATGTCATGTATGCCATAGGGAGCCAGAGACAGAGCTGCATTACATATGTCATTGCTCCGAATACTATGAGGTTTGTGGGCGATTCCATTGATTATTCGGGGAGGGTTTTGAACCTATGGGATACCAGGATCAGAGATGCTTGGGTCTGTTCTTGCTTGAGTTGAGGAAAGAGAGAGATTGCTTGTTGAGGCGACCAAAGAGATAGACTCAACGGCAAGTTACGGACTATTTCAGGCCAGCCTTTACCACCAGATAGCTAGACAGAGAGGTTCTACATCAGAGTTCAAATCCCACCTCCACTAGAGGCACAATGATTGACCGTGCGATAAACCTAGGGAGATCTCGGCGCCCATGATTAGAGAGGAGGATATCCCACCATAGATGGAGATTTTAGAGGAGGATTCGGATTGTTTTGGCGTGCCACACACGATACCCAGTCGGGTTTTGGACCATGGAGGACGTCGAGGAGATCTGACACTGACCGATGCTGGATTTATTGTGAGCTGGAGGATTATCCCCTTCTTAGTAGCTTAAGTTTGTTGCATCCCTCATTATTTTATACCTTTGTATTGACTAGAGAGTCTCTAGTCTTTCCCCCACTTTCACTTTCACTACAACGTTTTGTTTAGGATGTTAGTCTTTCTTTTAGCACACAGACTTTGTATTAGATTCACCAGTTCGTAACTTGGTGGTCTCATAGGTCATTTTGGCCTTTTGTAGACTCTAATATATTATTTAATTTTATAAACACCCCCCCCTTTTCATATTTTCGAGGCAGGATTCCAGATAGGCATGGAGACTCTTCCACGAGCAGCGAGGACCTCTACCCATTACTTCTGCGGACACATGGAGATAGTATCGGACTAGTCTCTATACAGTATCTGAACTGAAGCTCCCCTACCATTGCCGCCAATGTCTTGACTCAGACTTGCACCTTCTCCATTGTCAGTATGAGATGCAAACATGTTGGGATTTAGGGCTGAGGAGGTGATTCTCTACGCTTGATGATATACTTATGCTTCGAGCTGTCGGTAAGGAGGGTTGGACACAATGATGCCAGGTCTAGTGCTACTTTGTGGATTTCCGTAAAGCTTTTGATACATTACGTAGAGTGAGAATGATGCAGCGATAGTATGATTTGGGTATTCCAAGTGAGATTACATGTGGTATCTTGGCACTTTATGAGATGGTGACAGGTAGAGTGTGTGTGCCATAGGCGCTATTAAATTGAGCTAGCTGCTACACGATATAAAAATAGTGCACTGTAGTATTATCTTCTTCACATATCCTCATCCTCTTCTTCATCACAAAAGCTGTCTTTCTCTTGTCATGAGGATGGATTGCCACTTGTTTGTAGCCACCAAACCCATCCATAAAACAATCCAGCACATGGTTTAAAACATCTTCTAGTAACCTCTCATTTATGGTCACCTTGTTGAATGCTCTAAAATCTACACACGCCCTGTTTCGTTGGCTTGCTTGTGGGGAGCTATCACCTTGGGGGACAAGCACTGTTTGGGAAAATCATTTCCAGAACCTTAGACAATTCCTTTCACGAGTTTTCCGAAAGGAAATTTTGAAAATTTGAGTTTATTTTGCTCAAAATCAACACGGGTTTTTTCCTCTTCCTGTTGCTCCCAGCCGGCATTTTTAAATTTCAAAATGGCATGACTGTAAGCTGAGACTCGTAGTCCCACTGCTTGTTCCACCATCCATAGGGCAGTTTATACTCACCACATCATGCCCAGGGATATTTTTCATCATGATATGGCAGGGATGTGTGTGAACACACTTACGGTTTGCTTGTCACACGGAATCAATCAAACCCACACTGCGGTTAAGTACGAGGCTAATTAACAGACAGTGCCAGAAAACACAATCCGTAATTTGAAAGCAGCCTCCGTCCTTCGAATCATTGTTTGAAGGTGCAAGTTACATACTTTTTATGCTTGCAAGTAGAGTTTCTAGGAAGCATTGTCAGGATGTGAGTTTGTTTCTGGAGTCCTGCTGAAACTGATATAAGCTTCGTCAAATTTTAACGCAGGTGATTAACGGGATGAATTGTGGTACTGTATCTTCATCAATTAATGAAAACATTTGCCAACCGGCACTACATGAGGGTAATGCTCTCATGGAGGTGGAGCATGATAAGATACATGCCGATGAAAATATTGCTAGAGGCCAAGAAGATGGTGGTCTAATGAAACAGTCTTCAGGGAGCAAGTCTGTTGGATTGGAACCTATCACATCAACAGAATTTCTAAAAGGGTGATTGTTTTTATTTCTGCTTTAGTTCTATGTGCAAATTTAACTTGCATCATGTCCCGAAACGACCAGGAATAAAAATAGGCTCAAGAAACAATATAAACCATAGGTTAAATAGGTTCTGGTTGTGAAAGCTAGAGAAGGTACAGAATCATCGTTTCCCTTGGGTGATTGTGGTGGGGAGCTATGGTTACTGCTGTACGTGAAGGTGAGACAGAAGCCTGCCATGGAAAACTAATTCGTGCTGTAAAGAAACAGGACTGGCCTACTGCTGAGCCACATTCTGTAAGGCAATATTTATGAAGTCCTGGGAGGGGGACGAGGGAAGGTCAACACTATAGGGGAATGAGGAATTCAATTCCTGCATTGAAAACTTGCATTGTACTGACTGAGGAGGATTCTAAGCTGGCAGTGGTCTGGGAATGGAGTCTCAGCATACGATGCCTATTCTATAGAGGAATCCTGAAAGTGCTTCAGTCAATCGGAAAAAACTTGCTCTTGCTGTCATCATGTATCCCTAGACTGCTTGTAGCCATTCGTCAACAGACATATGCCAGGGAGAGAAGCAGAAATAGACCATGCGTCCACATAGTGCGATGCAGGAGATTGCAAAGATTCTCTTTCATGTATCGAATTTCCTCTGATGAGCCCTCAAATGGCCAAGAAGAAATTATTCTAGAAAAGAAGCCTGGACTGCCTTGGAAGTTGTGAGCTTCTGTGACATCAGGGACTAGTGTGGAGGAAGCCATAGGAAATGCATTGTAGGACAGATGTAGATGGCAGGGAGAGCGACAGCGGATGTTAAAGAGACCTTTGCGTCAAAGAACATTCCCTAAAAATGGGGAGGGGAATGTTATATGGTGAGGGTGTAGCGGCTCGGAGCAGAAGAATGCCAGCAGGGTTTGTAATGATATCCGTCTTTATTCAGAGTTTTGAGTTTTTTATATGCGGTTCTTTTCTGCTTTTGAGTTTGTACTTTTGTACTTGATTTTTCTCTATGGGTTTCCCCTCTCTTTGGAGTTCAGCAAAATGTGCTATTGTAGAAATCAATGCCGTCAACTTTGTTCTTTACCTACAATGCCTTAACCTATTGAAAAAATCAATCTCGAGGATCAGCTGATACATATTCACTGTTTTGAAATGTTTTACTGTATAGCTAAAGTGCAATATTGCACCTTTAATGGTCGTTTCATTGAATGACACAATATTTATGGAACCAAAAAGTTTAACACAATGTCTTATCAAATGTTCCTCTCAGGTTTAATGTAGATGCCAGATCTATGATTGCTTTGATATTCCACAATTGGGCGAAAAAGCCAGCATTTCAAGATCCAAAACGGCTTCTAAACAAAGTAAGAAGTCTCTTTTGTGTAGATTATTTTCTGGAAAGGGAAGTGTTGTATCTGCAAAATGGATTCACCTAGAATGATTTCTGCAGGTACGTTTTGTGCTGGATGAACGAATGCGCAGTAAGACTTGCAAAAACAAGGTACCTTTTTCAGGTTTATTCGTGGGAGATTGTATGATTTCTCTTGTTTATTGACTCAAAATTAAGGATTTACTCATCAGGATACGCTGAGGGCTCTCAAATGCAGCCTGGACAGCGATGATGCAGTACTCTATGCTCAACACGTAAGTCAGAAAACTGACATGTTTGTTTGGTTCAGAGGAATAGTGTATGGGTTCATGTATGCAGTGTGTATGCATGCATGTACTTTTGTGTGTTTGTGCGCGTTCGTGTGTCAGATACAGATCAAAGTCATTTTCACATTTAATCTTAGGAATGGTTGTTTCATACATCCCTTTCAGTAGTGTGGGGAGAATACATCAGTAAAGTAAACAAGTGAATGACTATTGACCTAGCTGACTCACAGTCTAGGTGCGTGATTAATTTGATTTTCCATTTAAGTGCATGGCTCTTCAGGTGACTTAGATACTCTCGCCCCTACACACCCCTATCTTCTCTCGCCCCTACCCACCCCCTACCCCCTAGCTCTTGCCTCTACCCACCCCCCCTCTCTCTCCCTCGCCCCTACCTACCCTACCCTCACCTCTACCCACTCCCTAGCCCTCGCCCCTACCAACCTACCCTCGCTCTACACATCCCCTCTCTCTCCCTAGCTCTCTCGAGCTCAATGGCTCTATCTACTAATTTAACTCTGGTAGAAGTGGGCTCTGAAGTCTACTGTGAAGCATGCTCCTCTAGCTGTTGAGTCCTTGCTCTAAAGAAGTCAATGATCTCCATTTGTGAATCTCTCCCATTGCCTAGTCTCCTCAAGAGGCTCTCCCTGTGTCTGTGCAACTCTAGCAAAAACAACCCGAGGCCTCTCTGATCCTTATATCTCATGACTCTAGCCAACGCTCCAAAGCCCTCTCAATTGACAGTGAAAGCGGCCTTGTATCTCATAGTATACCAGACAGTGACAAATGTGATGTGACTCTGTCTCTGGCTCTATATGGCATAACTGGCATCTGATATCCTGGCTTCTGCTGGCTGCCTCTCTCAATCTCTAGCTGATGTGATGATGTGCGCATCTGACCAATAGTACATCGTATCCCATAGGATAAATGAGTGTCCGTGTGAGAGAAAGGGAGGGTGCATCCAAGGAGTACTGGAATGGAGGCAATCTATCCATGCTGAAGTCATGTGACAGAAACCATGATGTCATCGGCCCATACCAACTTGTTGTGTCTCTGGGAATGTCCCGTAAATTATGCATGAAGGAAACCGATCTTGTAAGGGCCTCAACTACGAGGGGGGGGGGGGGGGGGGGGGGGGGGGGGAGCTAGCTCAACTCCAATAATCTCATGTGGCATTGAGGCCTAAGCCCGATTCGTGCAAGAGATCATAGAGACTAGAGGCCTCTCCATACATCTCCATCCATCAATGCTACCTAATCTGCGTTGGTGGTCCATTGAGGGCCCCCAAATATGGACCCCATTCAGCATAGCTGAAGCCTATGAGTGTCAAAAATCCACAGCTTTGGCCTTAGCCCGAATCATTCGAGAGATCCTAGAGATTAGAGTCCTCTCCATACATCTCCATCCATCAGTGCTACCAGATCTGCGCTGGTGGTCCATTGAGGGCCGCAAAATCTGGACCCCGTAGAGCATAGCTGAAGCCACTAGAGTGTCAAAAATCCACAACTTTGTTCGAGGTTCTTGAAACTGAACCTGCGAACACATCTTCTCCAATCCTCCCAAGGCTGCATAAGCTCTCCTCAATCTAGTCTTTGCTGCTCTCCTCCAATGAAAACGACAGTCCACAAAGACTACCCCAAGGCAGGTGTATGCATCTATATACTCCACCCTCTCCTCGCCATAACCTTGGTTTTCCCCAGGTTAACAGACAACCCACTATTGTGGGCAAATGTGTACAAAGCATCTAAATGATGCTGTATCCCCTCCGGAGAGTAGAAGATGCACACTGTGCCCTGTTTCACTCCAATAGTAGAGTGAACCAAATCAGAAATCCTCTTTGGAGTGCGTACATGCCCCACTACTGACTTGTATAGAGCGATGAACCCCCAAATCAACTCATTGGGTACCCACACCTCTTGCAGTCTGCGCATCAATCTAGCTCTCGGCATCGTATCGAAGGCTTTGTGGAAGTCCAGAAAGCAAAAATAGAGCCGTCTCCCACGTGATCTCCCCTCCTCAATAATAGCTTTAAGTGTCAAAATATGATCAGGAGTAGAGAAACCTCTCATGAAACCTACTTGTCTCGTTGCCTGTACACCCTCTCTCTTTGCCATCTACTCTACTGCTGCTCAAGGATGGATGCGTACAACCGTGCCAATGTGGGTCCAATCATGATAGTGCGGTAGTTCCCAAGATCCATAGGGTCCCTTGACTTGAAGATAGGTACAATCGTGTACAAACTCCAAGTATTAGGTAGGCCCCCGCACACGGGAGGGTTGAACATCAGTGCTAGAAGCTCTGCAAGCAAATCTGTGGCGTGTATAAAATGCTCTGCTACAAGGCCATCGTGATCATATGCTCTCCTAGTCTTCATCCTATCAATGGATTTCTTTTCTATCTCGGCGGTAAAGAAAGCACATGTGTGTGGCCATGGCTCTGGCGGATTTGGAAGATGTGGCTGGCCCGAGACAATTTGGAGAGATGATGCATACCGACCCCATACCTCCGTAGAAGTGATGAGAGAGAGAGAGAGAGAGAGAGAGAGAGAGAGAGAGAGAGAGAGAGAAATGAAATGAAGTGATATATTAACGTCTACAAAAGGCCAAAATGACCTATGAGACCAACTGATTACAATGATGAGTCTAGTACCAAGTCTGGGTACAAACAAAGAAAACTATAAACAAAGAACTGAGATAGGAGTGCTACCGACTCCTATGGGTGGCTGGTAGGCTGAGCAATGGTATCATGCCACAAAGGTACAAAGTGGGGATAAGTGTCACCATGATATAATCTAGCAGTAGCATGAAGCCTATCCTGATCGACACTCTGGGTGTCGTGATAGAATCCTGTGGATCCTCTGCCGCAATCTCCGCTGGTGCTGCGTGGCTCCCCTTCTCAGTCGCGGTCATGTCGATCTCCCCAACTCTATAGCTCGATCAATGAGAGTACCGCTGGTGTGTGTAGGTTGGTCTCTCCTCTCTCTTAGAAAGTGAAACAAATAAGGCAAGAAAGATGGCGGCGCACTACATGGTCACAAGCAAGAGGATGACAGCCATTGAAAGGGAGATGAAAGAATGCAAAGCTCACATGGATGAGTGGAAGAAAGAGAAGAACTTAATTCTTGAATGGAAAAAGAGGGAGGAACAGGTGAGGGCCTTTTCTCTAAAAAGTCTTTCTTTTCTTCCATGGAGGGAGAGCACAAAATGAGAGCCCGTTCTTTTGCACTCTCCCCATTACCTTCATTCTTCTTGCCGACTCTCCAAGCTTGTGTTGTGAGGGCTTCTCCACCCCCATCATTGACATGAGGCTCTCCACCTCTTGGTCCACCTTATTTGAATCTTTTAGGCCGGTCCCTCTCACGTGTAGAGTGCGTACCCTTCTTCCTTGTTCCTCTTCAAGTGCCTTGTTGATGATGTCGGGTATTGTCGGAATGTCCTTGCCCTTCCCCTTCTTGACAACTTCAATCCACTTTTCAGCCTCTTCCACCTTCTTTTGTGTTTTGGAGAGAACCTCCACTCATGAGGTCTTCTTTTCTCCTTCCTCCTTTATCTCTTTGACTAGCACTCTTATACTATTCAACTCATCTATCATTGATGGCTGAATTTCTCCATCTTCAAGGCGTCCTCTCTCTTTAGTTTCGGCAAGTTCCTTCCGAAGGGCTGAGATGTTACCTCTTAGAGCTTGAATTTCAGCCCGGAACTCTTTGTGCTCTAGTTCCCTCGCCTTTTCCTCCCTCTTTTTCCATTCAAGAAGTGAGCTCTTCTCTTTCTTCTACTCTTCCATGTGAACTTTGCATTCTTTCAAATGTCTTTCAATGGTTGTCATCCTCTTGCTTGTGACCATGAAGTGTGCCGCCATCTTTCTTGCTTGTTTGTTTCACTTCCTTGTGTCCTTCACTTGAGTTGAATCATGGCGGGTATCTTCTATGAGTGTCTCTCTATATGTATTTCTCTCTGCATTTTCTCTTGGTCTATGTGCATTGCACTGTAGCTATCATCAACACACAGCTAGGGAGTGGGCAACAATATAGCAGGGGCCAATTGCAGCAGCAGCAGGTCGTGGGATTGCAGCAATAGCGGGTGGGGAAAGGCAGCAGGTACGCGGGGTGGAGGAGCAGCAGGTACGCGGGAGGGAGCTGCAGTTGGTCGCGAACCTACAGCAGCAGCAACAGGTACGCGGGGTGGTGTAGCAACAGGTGAGAGAGAGAGAGAGAGAGAGAGAGAGAGAGAGAGAGAGAGAGAGAGAGAGAGAGAGAGAGAGAGAGAGAGAGATTTTAACGTCCATAGGAGGCGGAAATCGGCCTATGAGAGAAATCAAAGTACATGGGGTGGGTGTCCTCTGGATATCCTATGAAGGATGAAAAGGTACAAAGCAAAAATAGCTATCCTGTGTAAGGACTGAGGGAGGAGGGACGTGGTACAAGGGTGGGGTTCTAAAAATAGGGGAGAGATGCAATCCTATATGCTGGGGTATATACAATCATGAAAGAAATGCTATCATATCTCTAGCTCCATCCAGTCCCGTAATCAGGGTGTAGGACATGATGCATGGGTGGGTGAGGTGTGAACAATCTCTGTAGGATGGCGACTGGATCTATAAAAGCCCGGATGCGTCTCTCCTCTAGAGATTTGTAGTAGCGCTGGTGGATCTCTTGGATCTCTCTCCGGTGAAGTCAGGGTGTCCTACGCCCATGGGGACATGGACGTCTGCGAGCTCGGACCTCCTCAGCCTGCTGTAGAGTCACTCCTCTCTGAGTAGTCTGGGATGGTGGTACTACTGTGCCCCTCTGGAGGAAATCTGTAAGCTGTGTCTGGCGCTCGTCTCTCACAACTGATGATGTCTGAAGGAGAGTCTCGGTGTTGCTGTGCCTCTATGAGGAAGCGGTCGAAAAGTCGCTGGTCTCTTGACTGAAGAATCTGGTGTAAGGTGGCTGATCTGCAAACAAAGTCGGATATTTGCCTCTGATCCCTTCATATGCTCTACATCTGCACACAAAATGCTCCTCACTCTCAATGTCTGCTGTGCAAAGTCTGTATATCCTCTCTGCCCTGGGGACATGTGCAGCTCTCCCTGCCTCAATCTCTAGTTGGTGTGATGATACTCTGAGCTGTCCAATGGCGACCCGTGCTCTATGTGGCATGTGGACATCCATGTATCTTGGTCTTTGGATGAAACCATCTGCTAGGATTGTTAGGAAGTGGTCTCTGTAGTATTGCCTCTTCGTAGGAAGAGGCTCTCTGGGTGTGATCCATGTCTCTCGGATGTATAGCTGCCAGAGATCCTGTCTGAGAACTGGATTCCTCTCCTGGTGTGAGAGGCGTATGTATGGGGAGTCAAGATCATACTGAAAAGGGGGCAAGTCTGTGATGTCCAAGCCATGGGATGTGAACCACTCTGTGACTTGTGAGTACCATGCTCTGGTGTCCCCCTCCTGATGTAATTGTATCGATGCCTCGAAAGCTTTGCGTGTGAGTCTGTCTGATGAAAGCTCTAGCATGCGATGGATGAAGCAAACTGTCTGGAAGAGGGCGTCTACTAGCATCGGGGGTGCTGCTAGCTCTGCTCTGATGATGTCGTGTGGTACTGATGGTTTGCCATGGAGCAAACGAGAGATCATAATGATCTGTGGGCGCTCTATCTGTGTCCAGAGAGATGCTGAGAGTCCTCGTGCCCATACTGTGGCAACGTACATCATGGCAAGTGTAACTAAAGTGTGAAAAAGCTAGCCCTTGGTGCGGGGCTCCTGGGAGTGGGCCTGGTGGCATCTGCGCTCTAAGGTGGCCAGTGCTGCATATCCTCGTGTAAGCCGGTCTCTGGTTGCCTGGGTCATGGAAAATTTGCCCGTGGTGCAAGTGAAAGTCACCCCCAAATATACATATGAATCAACTACCTCAACCTGTCCGCCTGCTACCATGAGCACTGCTCTACTCCAGACTGTCCTGGAGGTGTGGAAGATCATGACATTGGTCTTGCCAAGGTTCACTGTGAGCCCTCGATGTGTGCAGCAATCATCCAAGGCGTGTAGGTGGCTCTGTAGTCCCTCGTGTGTCTCAGAAACTAGAATAATATCATCTGCATAGAGCATAATATGGACTGGTGTACCTACCAAGCCCCCGCCCCGCCTGCTCCTAGGATGTAATCTGCTATCTCGTCGCTGTAGAGGCCTAATAGGGTCGGGGAGAGGGGGCATCCTTGCTTCACACCAATGGTGCTAGCAATGGGGTCCAATACTCCACTTGGGCACCGGACTCTACCTATGACCTGTGCATACAAAGAATGAATGGCCCATATCATCTCAGATGGTATCTGTAGCTCCTGGAGACGCTGAAAGAGTCTCTCTCTAGGGATGGTGTCAAAAGCCTTGCGGAAATCCAGAAAGCAGCAGTAGAGTCGTCTCTTCCGTGCTTTCGCTCAGTGGATCAAGCAGCGAAGCACGAAGATGTGAAGTCGAGAAAGTGCGTCGAAACCATGCCTGTCTTGGTGCACATAGTCTTGATGCCTCTGCGTATGTGCTGAGCTCTGCCTCAAGAATTGCCCCATATAGTTTGGCCAATGTGTGGCCAATCATGATAGTCTTGTAGTTCCGTGGGTCCAAGGTGTCGCCAGATTTGTGGATCGGCACAATGGTGTGCATGGTCCATTCCTTTGGTAGTCCCTCGACCAAAGCGCAGTTGAAGAGACGTGCTATCAAGGGGGAGAGGGTGTCTGTTGCATAGATGAGTGTAGCGCGAATAATGTGTCGTGCTCCCTACAGCGGGTGGTCCTCAGTGCAATGTGGGTGACAATCTCACTCAAACAAACTGAACAGAAAGGAAACAATAGACATCAACAGAGCAGTGCAATGTGCGTGACAATCTCACTCAAACAAACTGAACAGAAAGGAAACAATAGACATCAACAGAGCTCACAAAGACACAACAGCAGACTAGAACATATGACTCGACTATCTCAAAGACTGATACAAACTCTGGCGTGGCACTACACTCAGCTCCAACGCAGGACTCACAGGTACAATGGGGGTGTCGAGGCTCAGATGTGCAGAGATGGTGAAGCTGTGCTTTGTGAATAGACTCACTCTAGAGGACTACGTACAAGATCGGGGGTGCTGACGATGATCCGATGACCAACCGCTACTACTCATATGTACCACCATAAAGAGCCACCAACGGCTCATAAATGTCAGCCATGTGGTGACCTGGCCACGAGGTCTACTAGACCACCGTCGGTACCCTGCCACGTGTCACTCCCTAGGCCAGAGGGTCTGTCCAGTGTGAACCAGCCTAGACCAACTGTACTAACTGTGTCCTGTGAAAGTGACACTGTAGCCTGCTACTACAGGTTGCCCGCCACAACACCGCTCACCGTCTCGGTGAGAGGAATACTGAAAAGCTATGAACGAAAACCACTAGGTACTGCATCCCTACATTTCTTGAAGCAGGTGCTAAGCCCAATCATGACGTTACATGCCTCAAAAGTGGAGTAAAACACTGCCTTGTTTGCAACGCCTTAAGCCTTTGGATAGGCAAGAACCCAATATGATTGCATAGTCCAAGAATCCCAGTCGGCAAAACAAACTGAGACTCCTCAGCAAAGAGATATGCTCGGTTTGGATGCAGCGCATCTTTATCCTCTGTAACCATAGTGAAAAGAAAATGACCTGGTCCGCACTTGCAGATGAAATTGTCGAAAAGAGAGATGATCAGAAGCTCGAGTAATAACGCAGGTAAGGTTAAGCTCCATCTTAATGCAGAACGAAAAGCATTAACAACATTGTGATGGCAACCAGGAGGTCTCCATTTCCTCGCAGGAGAGAGAAAAGAGGATAGACAGTGGGGGTGGGGGGCCGAATTGGCACTAGATAGGGGCGAGGGAGGCTGGGTAGGGGCGAGGGGAAGGTGAGGGGGTGGGTAGGGGCGAGGGGGGAGTGGGTAGGGGCGAGATGAAGGTGAGGGATGGGTAGGGACGAGAGCTGGTGAGAGGGGCGAGGGGGTGTGAGGGGGAGGGTAGGGGCGAGAGGGGGAAAGGGTAGGGGCGAGGGCTGGTGAGGGGGTGGGTAGGGGCGAGGGGGAGAGAGGGGAAATTGGGTAGGGGCTAGGGCGAGGGCGAGGGGGTGAGGGGGAGGGTAGGGCAAGGGCGAGGGCAAACATTTGAAGCATCGACTGCATCAACCCCGCAAACTGTGCGTCACCGCCAACCGTCACATTCATATTACCATCCATCCTTATCTCTGGTTGCCCATCAATGTGTATCCCATGCATACCATCTTCTCCTGGACCTGCTGATCCCCGGCAAATTGGGCTGCCAAATTTGCAACGGCAGGGAAAAGACTGCACATACGGCTGTTGGTCACTTGGCTCTGGATTTGATTGCCTGCTGCTGCATGCTCTTCCTCGAGCTTCCTGTTAGAATAATAAACTGAATTATCCCCACACAATGATATCGCCATTGTGTATAAATCAATGGCTTCAATGAAATGTGAATTAGCCATAGAGGTATTTCCTTGTGGTTTGAAGGCTTCTGCTAAATTTGTTCTGAAATTCGTGGCTTCCATACTTGCTGTAAAGTTTCCGAAAAGACAGTCTTCGATCTTTTTAAAAGTTCTTCAAACTCAGAAGTGTCACCTGAAAGCCCATCAAAATAGCCTGCACTTTCTAATCCTGCCTTGAACTGCTCAAATAGCATGTCTTCCATACCAGCAGCTGCAGCATCACATGTTGAGGAAGTATTCTTAGGAGGTTGTGAGGGACCGGCAATGCCCTCACTTGGATTGGGTGGCTTGTGATTAACGGGTTCTAAATGAGAAATGCTGCGAAATTTTCTTGCCGCACCATCTTTGGCAGATCGCTTGAAAAGCTGAACCATGTCTGGCTCAATTGTGTTTCCAGACGTCTGAATATCTTCTCCAAATGCATCTCCAAGACACTGGCTAGCAACAATAACAGCCTCTACATCAACCTCCGGAGTAAGTTGAACTGAGCTATGGAGGAAAGAACGCACAATCTGCTTCGCTAGAGGTGAGTCGCTCTGCTACGTCGACATGGAAGGAGGGGGAGAGGGGGAAGGGAGGGCGAGTAGTTGAGGGGGAGGGACTAGGGCGAGGGCGAGGGTAGGGCGAGGGGACGAGTGGTAAGTGGGTAGAGGCGAGGGGGAGGAACTAAAGCGAGGGTGAGGGGAAGGGTAGGGCTAGGGGTAGTGAGGGGGCAGTATGGGCGAGGGGGCTAGTATGGGCGAGGGGGAGAGACTAGGGCGACGTGGTGAGGGGGAGGGTAGGGCGAGGGCGAGGGGAAGGGAGGGTGAGGGACTAGGGCGAGGGGTTGAGGGGGAGGGACTAGGGGCGAGGGCGAGGGGGAGGGTAGGGCTAGGGGTAGTGAGCGGGCGAGGGCGAGTGGGTATGGCCCAGGGGGAGGGACTAGGGCGAGGGGGAGAGGGGGAGGGTAGATAGGGGCAAATAACGAGCACACAGCTATCATGAGTAATATAGCTATCATGATCTTGATTTTGGAAGTCATCTTGCAAAACGCACTCTGTGAAGGGAGTTTGCTATACACAGAGGAGAGCTTTGTTCTGGTCAGAGAAGCAGACACCAAAGGTGTTGATGTTTGAGGGGGTGTGAACTCCCGTAGAGGAGATTTCTTACTGCTTCTATGCTTCTTCATAGGCTTAGGTGGCCCATTAGGTTTAGTTACTGTGGAACCATTTGGAGAGGGTGTACCTTCTGGCAAAGAGTGAATAGAGACTCCATAACAAGGCATAGATTTGGTAGCCTCCAACCACTCCAACAGATCTTCGTCCGACCCTTCAGGTGTAGTAGGCTGTTCTTGTTCAAGTTTGGTTTCCATTGACAAAGAAACTTGCCGCACCACTGGATCCATACCTCCTTCTAAGAGCATGGGTTGCATTGGGGAGCCAGAATTATGTATCCACATTGCGTCATTTCCCTAATCATGAAGTGCTTTAGTGTGTCGCAGCCATGGTCTTCCAATGAGCAAAGAAAATCCGCCCTCAACCTGGGGAAGGCGAACCACAACAAAATCCAAGTTAAAAGTAAAGTCTTGTATCTGCAGAGGCACATTGTCCACTATGCCCACTAGGTAGACTGTCCGTTGGTCGGCCAATGTAACTGTGAATGGAGCAAGGCGAGTAGGCTGTAGACCTAGAGCTAACATAGTGAACTCGGGCATCAGGTTGATGCCAGATCCACCATCCACTATCACTCCTGAGAATTGCCGACCTAAAACGGACACTGTCAGGCGAGGGCTTCTATAATCAGTGAGTGGAGCAGCGGGATTGGATATCATATATGACTCTGATGGTCGCACTGGGAGGTGCCCGCCACTCACTGTGACATAAAAACGCGTTTCATGCAGATGAAACCCCGAAACATATGAAACGTTTTGTCGAAACGCATGAAACGGACAGGCATTCTTTATGAAACGTTTAAAATTGGGGCTTTTTTTTCAGAAACTTTGTTCAATAGAAGTACTTTGCTAAATGAATGAATGATGCATTAGTTATGATTCATGAAACTAGTGGCTGTGTTTTAACTTTCATCAATACTGAACATTTATTTGATTGTGCTTGCTTGAAGTCGCTTCTAAGGAGTGAGCACGTCTCTCTCTCTCTCTCTCTCTCTCTCTCTCTCTCTCTTGTGGACATTAAAGTCTAGAGTCATGTGTGCTACATTGTATACATATTTATTATATTTTATTAATATATAATTTAATGTCTTTTATGAAACGTGTTTCATATTTTTGACGCTATGAAACAAAACGTTTCAAAACCTCGAAACCCCGAAACAACCGAAACCACGAAACGTTTCATGTCACACTGCCGCCACTAGGACCTGCTCCAGGATAAAGTGATCGAATAACAGCAAGGGTGTCACTTCTAAAATTTGCATCTAGCCGCAACATGTCATAGAGGGACACTTGTTGGAAAGTGTTCTTCAAGACTGTCTGTGTTGTAAGCTTCTCTTTATCTACCTGTTGTTCCTTTGGTACCTTAATGTTCTGTAGAGCGGAAACTCTTTCCAAGAAAGCTTCATCAATATCGGAAAGCAAAGATTGGGATTCTTTGATGGCACTGGGGGATGGCTTGTTAAAAGCTGCAAGCAGGGTATCTACTGGTGTGAGATTGTGTGAGGAAGTTCAACTTGATGGAATGCTAAGACCGAGAGCGGCTCTCAGGGCCCGGGTGAGGACGCTCGATGGCTCCTCTGCCAACTGCGGCGGCTTATTTTTAGGGTTAACCACGTGGGTAGAAGGGGGCGGCTGAGAAGCAGTACTAACTGCTATCAAATTGAGCTTGGGAAAGGCAAACTCAGTCTGGCTTTGACTTGGGTTCGAAGCCATGGATGCACGAATTTTAGGGCAATCCTTACTGTAGTGATCCTTTATATTAGGGCAACGGCGGCAAGGAGGGGACCGTTCGGGCAAAGGGCATTTGCTTTGGTAATGCCCATATTCCCCGCATCTGTAGAAAAAAATGGGCCGATTCAAGGGGCGACTCAAAGGGCGAGGTGGTCCTTACTCCTGGTGCATTGAGTTGGAGGTGGAGGCATAGAAGCTTTGAGGTGATGAGGGAGCAATGGTATGATAAAAGCTCTGAGACGGAAAAGTACTTGGCATACCTTGCATAGGAGGGGCTGTCAGCAAAGGTGGCATATGGTGTGGATGCCCACAAGGAGAAACCATGTTAGATGCAGGTGCTGGCCCTTGTTGAAGAGTAGGACCAAGACTTTGCTGTATTTGTCTCAATCCCTTGAGGTAGTAACAATCCTTATTCTCATGTCCAGATTTTTCACAGAAGTGGCAGTAAACCCGAAGGGGGTATTCCTGTGGAGGGTGCCCTTGAGAGCGGCATGAGCTACACCAAACCGTAGCCTTAGTCTCTTGCTGACACTTGAGCTCTTCTAGCTGGCGCTTAATCTGTTCCAATTCCTCGTGATGTGGAGGCTTCTCTTGTCTAAGAGAGAAGGACCTCTCCTCTTGAAGAGCTCCCTGTAACTTTAGGGCTTCCAGTTCCCTGCGTAAAGAAGATAACGGATCAGAAGGACTTTCCAAAAACACAGAGGGGGTCTCTATGTGAGAGGGATTGGTGAACAGCTGCCTAGCCCCCTCGATCCACGTAGCAACTGCGATGAACTCCTCCAAAGTGGCATCGCGTCGGAGACTCTCTCGTAGTTTTTGCTGAGAACTTTTGGGAAGCGCCTTCTCTACCCAGTTCTTAAGCATAAATTCACTTGGTTGCTAGGGAAGCTTGGCAACCAGAGACTTGGTTTTGGTCATAAGTTTTGCAAAGGTCTCCTCTGGCTGGAGCACCATGTTGGCCAACTCATCCAAAACCTTCTCTTGGTAGTCTCCTAGCCTGAAAGCTGCACAAAACTGTTGTCTTAAGGTTGCCCAAGTTGCAAAATAGTTCTCTGCAAACTGGCTGTACCATTTGTCTGCTAAGCCATCCAAGGTGGATGGAAAGAGTACCAAATAAGCATCTTCCTTGTTAAGATCACAACCCCTACAGAGAGATACAAACCTCCTTGCATGGTCGTCAGCATCTTCTGAAGAGAGTCCTTTGAATGTAGGGAACTTGATGTTTACCTTAGCCAAAACGCTAGCCAACGGCTCCATGGGTCCTTGCTGAACGTGTTGTTCTGTAGCCTGTTGTAGCAGAATATGAGAGAGCGTTACTGGCGAAGGTGATCTGGAAGATGTGGAACCGGAGCGAGGAATGGGTGAAGTCGTATGTGGAGGTATGGGTGAGGAGGTTGATGGACTTCTAACAGGTTCGAAGGGTCGTCTTCTGTTGTAGTACTTCAGAGGACTCAAGAGTGCGCTTTGACGCTCGACTGACCGCCTTGTATGGGTCATGCAGCGACCACCAAACAAACCAACCAAGCTTTGGGCAAGAAAACCTTGAACTGGCTGTAGACTGGTGTAGACTCTACTAGACCCGGCAAGTGACAAAAGCCTTGCC